>NC_139042.1:145554184-146754184 GCF_965140915.1 Aythya marila
GGTGGCACAGAAAGAAATTCAGTCTAAGCACTGTAGAGGCCCTGTCAGAGTGTTTTGTGATTGCTGAAAGAGGGAGCAAACTGGTTTCCAGACCCACTCCTGAAGACTCTGCTTTCAGACTAGGACACTTAATCTCCTTTGAAATTCTCTTGGTGCCAGCACCTGAAGAAGCGGAGGCTGGTGCACTCGCTCCTTCTGCAAAAGGCAGAGCCCCCCGACGTTTCCCCAAGAAGGGCAGGAAAAAGCAGCCAAAGAGGTTGTGAATCAGAACCTTTATTTGAGCAAGGTTTGAGAGAGGTAGGGTTGGGGTGGGGTGGGGTGGCGCGGAGGCATGCTGAGCTCTCTTCGTCCATAACTGCGGGGCCCGTTGGTGTGCTTGTAGGACCATGGCCGGGTAGGGACAGGATCCTTGTGTGCTTCCTGCTCCTTTGGTGGCTGTGCTTGTAGAACACTGCACCAGCCTTCAGGTCAGCGGCCGCGGAGGGAGAGGACGGTGGCAGAGGTTGGTGTGCTCGGGGCCCTGTGATGGGGTGAGAAAGGAAAATGATCAAAAAGAGCAGCCCCAGCCTGTTGCCAGGGTCAGCCCCTGTATCCCCGGGAGAGGCTCTGTGAGCCTGACAGCAAGGCTGTCCATCCCGCGTCTCCCTCATGGGCAAGAGTCAGCCGTGTTGGGCCAGGCCCAGCACCTTCCCGCAGGCATTGAGTCCGTGGTGGGGAAAGGGTTGGGGCGATCTTATCTGTCCTGGAGAGCGGGGCGAGTTCTCCGTCGGAGGGCTGGAAGAGAGAGGCCAGGAGTGTGCCATGGCTTCATTCCCTCCCTGCCAGTGTGTGTCCAGCTGTAACAGAGCAGGTGACAAACAGAGCAGCCACCCCTTGCAACACGGGAAGCCATCCCTTCCTCCCTGTGCGAGGCTCTCCCAGCCTCACAACAGTGCCGTCCATCTCACGTCTCAGTGACAGTCAGGAGATGCCGATCATAGCCCAACCATTTCATCTTCTGGCGTGCCGTGACACTGTGGTGGGTGTGGGTTGGGGGTGGCTTATCTGTCCTGTAGAGCGTTGGCAGCTCTCCCTTCCAGCTGAGTTCCACAGCTGTATTTCTGGCTGAAAGAGAGGAAGCACCAAAGGGAGCAGCATCCCCTGTGACCACGGGCAGCCCCTGCCTCTGTGCCCGAGGGTCTCCAGCGACTCACCGAGGCTGGCCGTGTCCCGTCGTCCTGATGGAGCGGTCACTGACGTCCTGGCCTGATCGCGTCACCGTCCTGCTTGCTGTTAGAGCCTGCTGCATGTGGGTTGGGGCGACCTTACCTGTGCTGTAGAGCGCTGGCAGCTCTTCCTTCCAGCTGAGTGGTCGAGGGCAGCGAGGCCAGGTTGTGCCGTAGTCTGGTCCCATCGCTGTGTGTGTTTCCAGCTGTAAGAGAGAAAGACAAAGGGGAGCAGCCTTCCCCTGTGGCCAGGAGCAGCCCCTGCCTCCCAGCCTAAGGCTCTCCCAGCCTCACAGCAGTGCCGTCCATCCAGTTTCTCCCCGTGGGCCTAGAATTATCCATGTTTTACCAACTCCACCGGCCTTGAGACCACGGTGGGGAAGAGGTTGGGGGTAGCTCATCTGTCCTGTAGAGCGTTGACTCATTTTCCAGCTTAGTTCTCAAGGGGAGAGAGGCCAGGATTGTGTCGCGGTCTGGTCCCATCGCTGTGTGTTTCTGGCTGAAAGAGGAGAAGCACCAAAGGAAGCAGCATCCCCTGTGACCACGGGCAGCCCCTGCCTCTGTGCCCGAGGGTCTCCAGCGACTCACCAAGGCTGTCCGTGCCCCATCATCCTGCTGCAACGGTTGCCTCCCGTCCTGGCCCGATTCTGTCACCAACCTGCTTGCTGTGGACCAAGGTGGGTGTGGGTTGGGGTGATCTTACCTGTCCTGTAGGGCGTGGAGAATTGTCTGGCCCAGTGCTGGCAAGGAGCGGCCAGGAGCGTGCCATGGTTTAGTTGGCTCAGTGTGCTGTAGGACGCTGAGAGCCAGTGGAGGTGAGGGCCTGAAGAGAGAGGAGAGAGGAGCTGAGTTCCTCTAGTGGAGTTTGTGTCCAGAGCTGAGGCTGAAGCAGGAGCAGGCAGCTGAGCAGCCTCCCCGTCAGCACGGGCAGCCATGGCAGGGCTGCGTGGCCGTTGGGGCCAGCGTTCTGGGGCCAAGGCTGTCCCCGCCCCTTTGTGACATGGGGCACCCCCTGCCTGCTGTGCCATGGGCGCTGCATCCCCACCCGCGGGGGGTGGCAGCAGGTGATGCGGAGCCCAGGCCCAGGCCGGGCGGTGGAAAAGGTGCCCAGGTGTTTGGGCAGGGCTGCGGGGCCGTGCCACGAAGCTGTGCGAGCGTGCTGGGGTCTGGCTGGGGCTGTGCTGCCTGCCCTCTGAGGAACCTGCTTTGGCAGGGGGGTTGGACGCGATGATCTTTCGAGGGCCCTTCCCACCCCTACAGTTGTCACATTGATTCTGTGATCCCCACAAGCAGGGCAGGGAGGCACTTTGCACCTACAAAGAAAATGTGTGCAGCCCTTTAGGAGAGCTGAGCTGGGAGCAATTTTATAGAGGGCAAATGTTCATCTTACTCTTTGTATTGCAAATGTTGTGCTCTCAAGAGCTGCTTTCGTTCTGCATCTGTACAGAAAGAACCCAACAGGATGGGGCCCCAGCCTGGGCCAGGTTGCCTCAGTATCCCTGGTGAAGACCAATCAGAAGATCATCTCTCTTTAAAGTGAAAGGGCCATAACATGTTCTTGCTGAGCAATTCTTACTGTCACCAAGACTTCCAGTTTATGCGGTATTTGTCTTTTAACCCTGTGTCGTGGTTTAGCCCAGCGGGCAGCGAAACACCACACAGGCGTTCGCTCACTCTCCCTCCTCCCTCTCTGCGATGGGGGAGAGAAACGGGAAAGTAAAGCCCGTGAGTTGAGATAAAGACAGTTTATTAAGACAGGAAGAGAATAACAACAAGAATAATAACAACAAGAATAATAATAACAACAAGAATAACAACAACAATGACGATAATAGTACTACTACTACTACTGTGTACAAAGAAGTGATGCCCAATGCAATTGCTCACCACCCGCTGACCGATGCCCAGCCTAACCCCAAGCAGTCCCGGCCCCCCTCCCCCGGTAAGCCACCCCTATAATATGGTTTAGCCTGACGTCAGATGCTATGGAATACCCCTTTGGCTAGTTTGGGTCACCTGTCCTGGGTCTGTCCCCTCCCAGCTCTTGCTGCACCCCCAGCCTGCCCGTTGGCAGGACAGAGCAAGAAGCTGAGACGTCCTTGGCTTGGTGGAAGCACTGCTCTGCAACAATTAAACCATCGGGGTGTTATCAGCACTCTTCTCATCCTAAGCCAAAACAGAGCATTCTACCAGCTACTAGGAAGAAAATTAACTCTGTCCTAACAGAAACCAGGACATCTATCCACCCCTTATTCCATACCATTTATGTCATGCTCAGGTTACACTCTTTCCCATACATTCTAATCAGTCACCATTTTCATCTAGGGTATATAGTAGTCATGGTAGTGATGACATACAGTATTATATAGTAATTAACATGATACAATTCAATTCATGAGCTATTCTCACCTAGTATTAAATCCCCTTGAGGTACACACCGGACCTCTCCGTTCTTTTGCATTACGCACCAAGTGTATCCAGGTCCCTGAGCAAAAGCCATTCCACAAATGGGTCTGCCTTTTCCTGAGGCAGGAGTAGCCCAGACTGTTTTACCCAGCATCTTTCTTACATGCACTACCGGAACTTTATCCCCTTCTACAGTACGTAACTAATTTGATTGGGCAGGTCCAGCTCGGTTGGCAGATCCCCTCGTATTGACCAACCGGGTGGCTTTTGCCAAATGTGTATCCCAATTTTTGAATGTCCCAGCGCCCATTGCTTTCAATGTAGTCTTTCACAGTCCATTGTATCGTTCAACTTTCCCAGAGGCTGGTGCATGACAGGGGGGGATGTGATACACCCACTCAATACCGTGCTCTTTGGCCCAAGTGTCTATAAGGTTGTTTTGGAAATGAGTCCCATTGTCTGACTCTATTCTTTCTGGGGTGCCGTGTTGCCTTGGACTTGCTTTTCAAGGCCCAGAATAGTGTTCCGGGCGGTGGCATGAGGCACAGGATATGTTTCCAGCCATCCAGTGCTTGCTTCCACCATTGGAAGTACATGGCGCTTGCCGTTGCGAGTTTGAGGGAGTGTGATGTAATCAATCTGCCAGGCCTCTCCATATTTATATTTCAGCCATTGTCCTCCATACCAAAGAGGCTTTGACCATTTGGCTTGCTTGATTGCAGCACATGTTTCACAGTCATGAATAACCTGTGCTATAGCGTCCATGGTCAGGTCCACCCCTCGATCACGGGCCCATCTGTACGTTGCATCTCTACCTTGATGGCCTGAGGTGTCATGGGCCCATCGGGCTATAAACAATTCGCCTTTATGCTGCCAATCCAGGTCCACCTGAGCTACTTCAATCTTAGCAGCCTGATCCACCTGCTGGTTGTTTTGATGTTCTTCAGTAGCCCGATTCTTGGGCACATGAGCATCTACGTGGCGTACCTTTACAGCCAGGTTCTCTATCCGAGCAGCAATATCTTGGCACAGTGCAGCAGCCCAGCTGGGTTTGCCCCTGCGCTGCCAGTTGTTTTGCTTCCATTGCTGTAACCGTCTCCACAGGGCATTTGCTACCGTCCACGAATCAGTGTAGAGATAAAGAACAGGCCATTTTTCTCGTTCAGCAATGTCGAAAGCCAGCTGAATGGCCTTCACTTCTGCAAACTGACTCGATTCACCTTCTCCTTCAGCAGCTTCTGCGACTCGTCGTGTAGGACTCCATACAGCAGCCTTCCATCTCCGATGCTTCCCCACAATACGACAGGACCCATCAGTGAACAGGGCATATATCTTCTCATTCTCTGGTCACTGCTTGTACAGTGGGGCTTCTTCAGCACGACCTACCTCCTCCTCTGATGACATCCCAAAGTATTTGCCTTCTGGTCAGCTGTCGTGCTTTAACCCGGCCGGCAGCTAAACACCACACAGCTGTTTGCTCACCTTCCCCCCTCCCTCTCTGCGATGGGGGAGAGAAACGGGAAAGTGAAGCCCGTGAGTTGAGATAAAGACAGTTTAATAAGACAGGAAAATAACAATAACGATAATAACAATAACAACAATGATGATAATAGTACTACTACTAGTAATGTGTACTAACAAGCTGGTGCTCTATACAGACAGCCACCGCAGGAGCTTGCAGCGACACAAGGACTGAGCTGCAAGGAAGCGAGCGTGCCTTGTAAGCAAGCTCCTTTTGCTGGAGTAATGAACGGTGCTGCTGCTCCTCTGACAGCAGCAGTCCCAGCAGCACGGTGGCACAGAAAGAAATTCAGTCTAAGCACTGTAGAGGCCCTGTCAGAGTGTTTTGTGATTGCTGAAAGAGGGAGCAAACTGGTTTCCAGACCCACTCCTGAAGACTCTGCTTTCAGACTAGGACACTTAATCTCCTTTGAAATTCTCTTGGTGCCAGCACCTGAAGAAGCGGAGGCTGGTGCACTCGCTCCTTCTGCAAAAGGCAGAGCCCCCCGACGTTTCCCCAAGAAGGGCAGGAAAAAGCAGCCAAAGAGGTTGTGAATCAGAACCTTTATTTGAGCAAGGTTTGAGAGAGGTAGGGTTGGGGTGGGGTGGGGTGGCGCGGAGGCATGCTGAGCTCTCTTCGTCCATAACTGCGGGGCCCGTTGGTGTGCTTGTAGGACCATGGCCGGGTAGGGACAGGATCCTTGTGTGCTTCCTGCTCCTTTGGTGGCTGTGCTTGTAGAACGCTGCACCAGCCTTCAGGTCAGCGGCCGCGGAGGGAGAGGACGGTGGCAGAGGTTGGTGTGCTCGGGGCCCTGTGATGGGGTGAGAAAGGAAAATGATCAAAAAGAGCAGCCCCAGCCTGTTGCCAGGGTCAGCCCCTGTATCCCCGGGAGAGGCTCTGTGAGCCTGACAGCAAGGCTGTCCATCCCGCGTCTCCCTCATGGGCAAGAGTCAGCCGTGTTGGGCCAGGCCCAGCACCTTCCCGCAGGCATTGAGTCCGTGGTGGGGAAAGGGTTGGGGCGATCTTATCTGTCCTGGAGAGCGGGGCGAGTTCTCCGTCGGAGGGCTGGAAGAGAGAGGCCAGGAGTGTGCCATGGCTTCATTCCCTCCCTGCCAGTGTGTGTCCAGCTGTAACAGAGCAGGTGACAAACAGAGCAGCCACCCCTTGCAACACGGGAAGCCATCCCTTCCTCCCTGTGCGAGGCTCTCCCAGCCTCACAACAGTGCCGTCCATCTCACGTCTCAGTGACAGTCAGGAGATGCCGATCATAGCCCAACCATTTCATCTTCTGGCGTGCCGTGACACTGTGGTGGGTGTGGGTTGGGGGTGGCTTATCTGTCCTGTAGAGCGTTGGCAGCTCTCCCTTCCAGCTGAGTTCCCCAGCTGTGTTTCTGGCTGAAAGAGAGGAAGCACCAAAGGGAGCAGCATCCCCTGTGACCACGGGCAGCCCCTGCCTCTGTGCCCGAGGGTCTCCAGCGACTCACCGAGGCTGGCCGTGTCCCGTCGTCCTGATGGAGCGGTCACTGACGTCCTGGCCTGATCGCGTCACCGTCCTGCTTGCTGTTAGAGCCTGCTGCATGTGGGTTGGGGCGACCTTACCTGTGCTGTAGAGCGCTGGCAGCTCTTCCTTCCAGCTGAGTGGTCGAGGGCAGCGAGGCCGGGTTGTGCCGTAGTCTGGTCCCATCGCTGTGTGTGTTTCCAGCTGTAAGAGAGAAAGACAAAGGGGAGCAGCCTTCCCCTGTGGCCAGGAGCAGCCCCTGCCTCCCAGCCTAAGGCTCTCCCAGCCTCACAGCAGTGCCGTCCATCCAGTTTCTCCCCGTGGGCCTAGAATTATCCATGTTTTACCAACTCCACCAGCCTTGAGACCACGGTGGGGAAGAGGTTGGGGGTAGCTCATCTGTCCTGTAGAGCGTTGACTCATTTTCCAGCTTAGTTCTCAAGGGGAGAGAGGCCAGGATTGTGTCGCGGTCTGGTCCCATCGCTGTGTGTTTCTGGCTGAAAGAGGAGAAGCACCAAAGGAAGCAGCATCCCCTGTGACCACGGGCAGCCCCTGCCTCTGTGCCCGAGGGTCTCCAGCGACTCACCAAGGCTGTCCGTGCCCCATCATCCTGCTGCAACGGTTGCCTCCCGTCCTGGCCCGATTCTGTCACCAACCTGCTTGCTGTGGACCAAGGTGGGTGTGGGTTGGGGTGATCTTACCTGTCCTGTAGGGCGTGGAGAATTGTCTGGCCCAGTGCTGGCAAGGAGCGGCCAGGAGCGTGCCATGGTTTAGTTGGCTCAGTGTGCTGTAGGGCGCTGAGAGCCAGTGGAGGTGAGGGCCTGAAGAGAGAGGAGAGAGGAGCTGAGTTCCTCTGGTGGAGTTTGTGTCCAGAGCTGAGGCTGAAGCAGGAGCAGGCAGCTGAGCAGCCTCCCCGTCAGCACGGGCAGCCATGGCAGGGCTGCGTGGCCGTTGGGGCCAGCGTTCTGGGGCCAAGGCTGTCCCCGCCCCTTTGTGACATGGGGCACCCCCTGCCTGCTGTGCCATGGGCGCTGCATCCTCACCCGCGGGGGGTGGCAGCAGGTGATGCGGAGCCCAGGCCCAGGCCGGGCGGTGGAAAAGGTGCCCAGGTGTTTGGGCAGGGCTGCAGGGCCGTGCCACGAAGCTGTGCGAGCGTGCTGGGGTCTGGCTGGGGCTGTGCTGCCTGCCCTCTGAGGAACCTGCTTTGGCAGGGGGGTTGGACGCGATGATCTTTCGAGGGCCCTTCCCACCCCTACAGTTGTCACATTGATTCTGTGATCCCCACAAGCAGGGCAGGGAGGCACTTTGCACCTACAAAGAAAATGTGTGCAGCCCTTTAGGAGAGCTGAGCTGGGAGCAATTTTATAGAGGGCAAATGTTCATCTTACTCTTTGTATTGCAAATGTTGTGCTCTCAAGAGCTGCTTTCGTTCTGCATCTGTACAGAAAGAACCCAACAGGATGGGGCCCCAGCCTGGGCCAGGTTGCCTCAGTATCCCTGGTGAAGACCAATCAGAAGATCATCTCTCTTTAAAGTGAAAGGGCCATAACATGTTCTTGCTGAGCAATTCTTACTGTCACCAAGACTTCCAGTTTATGCGGTATTTGTCTTTTAACCCTGTGTCGTGGTTTAGCCCAGCGGGCAGCTAAACACCACACAGGCGTTCGCTCACTCTCCCTCCTCCCTCTCTGCGATGGGGGAGAGAAACGGGAAAGTAAAGCCCGTGAGTTGAGATAAAGACAGTTTATTAAGACAGGAAGAGAATAACAACAAGAATAATAACAACAAGAATAATAATAACAACAAGAATAACAACAACAATGACGATAATAGTACTACTACTACTACTGTGTACAAAGAAGTGATGCCCAATGCAATTGCTCACCACCCGCTGACCGATGCCCAGCCTAACCCCAAGCAGTCCCGGCCCCCCTCCCCCGGTAAGCCACCCCTATAATATGGTTTAGCCTGACGTCAGATGCTATGGAATACCCCTTTGGCTAGTTTGGGTCACCTGTCCTGGGTCTGTCCCCTCCCAGCTCTTGCTGCACCCCCAGCCTGCCCGTTGGCAGGACAGAGCAAGAAGCTGAGACGTCCTTGGCTTGGTGGAAGCACTGCTCTGCAACAATTAAACCATCGGGGTGTTATCAGCACTCTTCTCATCCTAAGCCAAAACAGAGCATTCTACCAGCTACTAGGAAGAAAATTAACTCTGTCCTAACTGAAACCAGGACATCTATCCACCCCTTATTCCATACCATTTATGTCATGCTCAGGTTACACTCTTTCCCATACATTCTAATCAGTCACCATTTTCATCTAGGGTATATAGTAGTCATGGTAGTGATGACATACAGTATTATATAGTAATTAACATGATACAATTCAATTCATGAGCTATTCTCACCTAGTATTAAATCCCCTTGAGGTACACACCGGACCTCTCCGTTCTTTTGCATTACGCACCAAGTGTATCCAGGTCCCTGAGCAAAAGCCATTCCACAAATGGGTTTGCCTTTTCCTGAGGCAGGAGTAGCCCAGACTGTTTTACCCAGCATCTTTCTTACATGCACTACCGGAACTTTATCCCCTTCTACAGTACGTAACTAATTTGATTGGGCAGGTCCAGCTCGGTTGGCAGATCCCCTCGTATTGACCAACCGGGTGGCTTTTGCCAAATGTGTATCCCAATTTTTGAATGTCCCAGCGCCCATTGCTTTCAATGTAGTCTTTCACAGTCCATTGTATCGTTCAACTTTCCCAGAGGCTGGTGCATGACAGGGGGGGATGTGATACACCCACTCAATACCGTGCTCTTTGGCCCAAGTGTCTATAAGGTTGTTTTGGAAATGAGTCCCATTGTCTGACTCTATTCTTTCTGGGGTGCCGTGTTGCCTTGGACTTGCTTTTCAAGGCCCAGAATAGTGTTCCGGGCGGTGGCATGAGGCACAGGATATGTTTCCAGCCATCCAGTGCTTGCTTCCACCATTGGAAGTACATGGCGCTTGCCGTTGCGAGTTTGAGGGAGTGTGATGTAATCAATCTGCCAGGCCTCTCCATATTTATATTTCAGCCATTGTCCTCCATACCAAAGAGGCTTTGACCATTTGGCTTGCTTGATTGCAGCACATGTTTCACAGTCATGAATAACCTGTGCTATAGCGTCCATGGTCAGGTCCACCCCTCGATCACGGGCCCATCTGTACGTTGCATCTCTACCTTGATGGCCTGAGGTGTCATGGGCCCATCGGGCTATAAACAATTCGCCTTTATGCTGCCAATCCAGGTCCACCTGAGCTACTTCAATCTTAGCAGCCTGATCCACCTGCTGGTTGTTTTGATGTTCTTCAGTAGCCCGATTCTTGGGCACATGAGCATCTACGTGGCGTACCTTTACAGCCAGGTTCTCTATCCGAGCAGCAATATCTTGGCACAGTGCAGCAGCCCAGCTGGGTTTGCCCCTGCGCTGCCAGTTGTTTTGCTTCCATTGCTGTAACCGTCTCCACAGGGCATTTGCTACCATCCACGAATCAGTGTAGAGATAAAGAACAGGCCATTTTTCTCGTTCAGCAATGTCGAAAGCCAGCTGAATGGCCTTCACTTCTGCAAACTGACTCGATTCACCTTCTCCTTCAGCAGCTTCTGCGACTCGTCGTGTAGGACTCCATACAGCAGCCTTCCATCTCCGATGCTTCCCCACAATACGACAGGACCCATCAGTGAACAGGGCATATATCTTCCCATTCTCTGGTCACTGCTTGTACAGTGGGGCTTCTTCAGCACGACCTACCTCCTCCTCTGATGACATCCCAAAGTATTTGCCTTCTGGTCAGCTGTCGTGCTTTAACCCGGCCGGCAGCTAAACACCACACAGCTGTTTGCTCACCTTCCCCCCTCCCTCTCTGCGATGGGGGAGAGAAACGGGAAAGTGAAGCCCGTGAGTTGAGATAAAGACAGTTTAATAAGACAGGAAAATAACAATAACGATAATAACAATAACAACAATGATGATAATAGTACTACTACTAGTAATGTGTACTAACAAGCTGGTGCTCTATACAGACAGCCACCGCAGGAGCTTGCAGCGACACAAGGACTGAGCTGCAAGGAAGCGAGCGTGCCTTGTAAGCAAGCTCCTTTTGCTGGAGTAATGAACGGTGCTGCTGCTCCTCTGACAGCAGCAGTCCCAGCAGCACGGTGGCACAGAAAGAAATTCAGTCTAAGCACTGTAGAGGCCCTGTCAGAGTGTTTTGTGATTGCTGAAAGAGGGAGCAAACTGGTTTCCAGACCCACTCCTGAAGACTCTGCTTTCAGACTAGGACACTTAATCTCCTTTGAAATTCTCTTGGTGCCAGCACCTGAAGAAGCGGAGGCTGGTGCACTCGCTCCTTCTGCAAAAGGCAGAGCCCCCCGACGTTTCCCCAAGAAGGGCAGGAAAAAGCAGCCAAAGAGGTTGTGAATCAGAACCTTTATTTGAGCAAGGTTTGAGAGAGGTAGGGTTGGGGTGGGGTGGGGTGGCGCGGAGGCATGCTGAGCTCTCTTCGTCCATAACTGCGGGGCCCGTTGGTGTGCTTGTAGGACCATGGCCGGGTAGGGACAGGATCCTTGTGTGCTTCCTGCTCCTTTGGTGGCTGTGCTTGTAGAACGCTGCACCAGCCTTCAGGTCAGCGGCCGCGGAGGGAGAGGACGGTGGCAGAGGTTGGTGTGCTCGGGGCCCTGTGATGGGGTGAGAAAGGAAAATGATCAAAAAGAGCAGCCCCAGCCTGTTGCCAGGGTCAGCCCCTGTATCCCCGGGAGAGGCTCTGTGAGCCTGACAGCAAGGCTGTCCATCCCGCGTCTCCCTCATGGGCAAGAGTCAGCCGTGTTGGGCCAGGCCCAGCACCTTCCCGCAGGCATTGAGTCCGTGGTGGGGAAAGGGTTGGGGCGATCTTATCTGTCCTGGAGAGCGGGGCGAGTTCTCCGTCGGAGGGCTGGAAGAGAGAGGCCAGGAGTGTGCCATGGCTTCATTCCCTCCCTGCCAGTGTGTGTCCAGCTGTAACAGAGCAGGTGACAAACAGAGCAGCCACCCCTTGCAACACGGGAAGCCATCCCTTCCTCCCTGTGCGAGGCTCTCCCAGCCTCACAACAGTGCCGTCCATCTCACGTCTCAGTGACAGTCAGGAGATGCCGATCATAGCCCAACCATTTCATCTTCTGGCGTGCCGTGACACTGTGGTGGGTGTGGGTTGGGGGTGGCTTATCTGTCCTGTAGAGCGTTGGCAGCTCTCCCTTCCAGCTGAGTTCCCCAGCTGTGTTTCTGGCTGAAAGAGAGGAAGCACCAAAGGGAGCAGCATCCCCTGTGACCACGGGCAGCCCCTGCCTCTGTGCCCGAGGGTCTCCAGCGACTCACCGAGGCTGGCCGTGTCCCGTCGTCCTGATGGAGCGGTCACTGACGTCCTGGCCTGATCGCGTCACCGTCCTGCTTGCTGTTAGAGCCTGCTGCATGTGGGTTGGGGCGACCTTACCTGTGCTGTAGAGCGCTGGCAGCTCTTCCTTCCAGCTGAGTGGTCGAGGGCAGCGAGGCCGGGTTGTGCCGTAGTCTGGTCCCATCGCTGTGTGTGTTTCCAGCTGTAAGAGAGAAAGACAAAGGGGAGCAGCCTTCCCCTGTGGCCAGGAGCAGCCCCTGCCTCCCAGCCTAAGGCTCTCCCAGCCTCACAGCAGTGCCGTCCATCCAGTTTCTCCCCGTGGGCCTAGAATTATCCATGTTTTACCAACTCCACCAGCCTTGAGACCACGGTGGGGAAGAGGTTGGGGGTAGCTCATCTGTCCTGTAGAGCGTTGACTCATTTTCCAGCTTAGTTCTCAAGGGGAGAGAGGCCAGGATTGTGTCGCGGTCTGGTCCCATCGCTGTGTGTTTCTGGCTGAAAGAGGAGAAGCACCAAAGGAAGCAGCATCCCCTGTGACCACGGGCAGCCCCTGCCTCTGTGCCCGAGGGTCTCCAGCGACTCACCAAGGCTGTCCGTGCCCCATCATCCTGCTGCAACGGTTGCCTCCCGTCCTGGCCCGATTCTGTCACCAACCTGCTTGCTGTGGACCAAGGTGGGTGTGGGTTGGGGTGATCTTACCTGTCCTGTAGGGCGTGGAGAATTGTCTGGCCCAGTGCTGGCAAGGAGCGGCCAGGAGCGTGCCATGGTTTAGTTGGCTCAGTGTGCTGTAGGGCGCTGAGAGCCAGTGGAGGTGAGGGCCTGAAGAGAGAGGAGAGAGGAGCTGAGTTCCTCTGGTGGAGTTTGTGTCCAGAGCTGAGGCTGAAGCAGGAGCAGGCAGCTGAGCAGCCTCCCCGTCAGCACGGGCAGCCATGGCAGGGCTGCGTGGCCGTTGGGGCCAGCGTTCTGGGGCCAAGGCTGTCCCCGCCCCTTTGTGACATGGGGCACCCCCTGCCTGCTGTGCCATGGGCGCTGCATCCTCACCCGCGGGGGGTGGCAGCAGGTGATGCGGAGCCCAGGCCCAGGCCGGGCGGTGGAAAAGGTGCCCAGGTGTTTGGGCAGGGCTGCAGGGCCGTGCCACGAAGCTGTGCGAGCGTGCTGGGGTCTGGCTGGGGCTGTGCTGCCTGCCCTCTGAGGAACCTGCTTTGGCAGGGGGGTTGGACGCGATGATCTTTCGAGGGCCCTTCCCACCCCTACAGTTGTCACATTGATTCTGTGATCCCCACAAGCAGGGCAGGGAGGCACTTTGCACCTACAAAGAAAATGTGTGCAGCCCTTTAGGAGAGCTGAGCTGGGAGCAATTTTATAGAGGGCAAATGTTCATCTTACTCTTTGTATTGCAAATGTTGTGCTCTCAAGAGCTGCTTTCGTTCTGCATCTGTACAGAAAGAACCCAACAGGATGGGGCCCCAGCCTGGGCCAGGTTGCCTCAGTATCCCTGGTGAAGACCAATCAGAAGATCATCTCTCTTTAAAGTGAAAGGGCCATAACATGTTCTTGCTGAGCAATTCTTACTGTCACCAAGACTTCCAGTTTATGCGGTATTTGTCTTTTAACCCTGTGTCGTGGTTTAGCCCAGCGGGCAGCTAAACACCACACAGGCGTTCGCTCACTCTCCCTCCTCCCTCTCTGCGATGGGGGAGAGAAACGGGAAAGTAAAGCCCGTGAGTTGAGATAAAGACAGTTTATTAAGACAGGAAGAGAATAACAACAAGAATAATAACAACAAGAATAATAATAACAACAAGAATAACAACAACAATGACGATAATAGTACTACTACTACTACTGTGTACAAAGAAGTGATGCCCAATGCAATTGCTCACCACCCGCTGACCGATGCCCAGCCTAACCCCAAGCAGTCCCGGCCCCCCTCCCCCGGTAAGCCACCCCTATAATATGGTTTAGCCTGACGTCAGATGCTATGGAATACCCCTTTGGCTAGTTTGGGTCACCTGTCCTGGGTCTGTCCCCTCCCAGCTCTTGCTGCACCCCCAGCCTGCCCGTTGGCAGGACAGAGCAAGAAGCTGAGACGTCCTTGGCTTGGTGGAAGCACTGCTCTGCAACAATTAAACCATCGGGGTGTTATCAGCACTCTTCTCATCCTAAGCCAAAACAGAGCATTCTACCAGCTACTAGGAAGAAAATTAACTCTGTCCTAACTGAAACCAGGACATCTATCCACCCCTTATTCCATACCATTTATGTCATGCTCAGGTTACACTCTTTCCCATACATTCTAATCAGTCACCATTTTCATCTAGGGTATATAGTAGTCATGGTAGTGATGACATACAGTATTATATAGTAATTAACATGATACAATTCAATTCATGAGCTATTCTCACCTAGTATTAAATCCCCTTGAGGTACACACCGGACCTCTCCGTTCTTTTGCATTACGCACCAAGTGTATCCAGGTCCCTGAGCAAAAGCCATTCCACAAATGGGTTTGCCTTTTCCTGAGGCAGGAGTAGCCCAGACTGTTTTACCCAGCATCTTTCTTACATGCACTACCGGAACTTTATCCCCTTCTACAGTACGTAACTAATTTGATTGGGCAGGTCCAGCTCGGTTGGCAGATCCCCTCGTATTGACCAACCGGGTGGCTTTTGCCAAATGTGTATCCCAATTTTTGAATGTCCCAGCGCCCATTGCTTTCAATGTAGTCTTTCACAGTCCATTGTATCGTTCAACTTTCCCAGAGGCTGGTGCATGACAGGGGGGGATGTGATACACCCACTCAATACCGTGCTCTTTGGCCCAAGTGTCTATAAGGTTGTTTTGGAAATGAGTCCCATTGTCTGACTCTATTCTTTCTGGGGTGCCGTGTTGCCTTGGACTTGCTTTTCAAGGCCCAGAATAGTGTTCCGGGCGGTGGCATGAGGCACAGGATATGTTTCCAGCCATCCAGTGCTTGCTTCCACCATTGGAAGTACATGGCGCTTGCCGTTGCGAGTTTGAGGGAGTGTGATGTAATCAATCTGCCAGGCCTCTCCATATTTATATTTCAGCCATTGTCCTCCATACCAAAGAGGCTTTGACCATTTGGCTTGCTTGATTGCAGCACATGTTTCACAGTCATGAATAACCTGTGCTATAGCGTCCATGGTCAGGTCCACCCCTCGATCACGGGCCCATCTGTACGTTGCATCTCTACCTTGATGGCCTGAGGTGTCATGGGCCCATCGGGCTATAAACAATTCGCCTTTATGCTGCCAATCCAGGTCCACCTGAGCTACTTCAATCTTAGCAGCCTGATCCACCTGCTGGTTGTTTTGATGTTCTTCAGTAGCCCGATTCTTGGGCACATGAGCATCTACGTGGCGTACCTTTACAGCCAGGTTCTCTATCCGAGCAGCAATATCTTGGCACAGTGCAGCAGCCCAGCTGGGTTTGCCCCTGCGCTGCCAGTTGTTTTGCTTCCATTGCTGTAACCGTCTCCACAGGGCATTTGCTACCATCCACGAATCAGTGTAGAGATAAAGAACAGGCCATTTTTCTCGTTCAGCAATGTCGAAAGCCAGCTGAATGGCCTTCACTTCTGCAAACTGACTCGATTCACCTTCTCCTTCAGCAGCTTCTGCGACTCGTCGTGTAGGACTCCATACAGCAGCCTTCCATCTCCGATGCTTCCCCACAATACGACAGGACCCATCAGTGAACAGGGCATATATCTTCCCATTCTCTGGTCACTGCTTGTACAGTGGGGCTTCTTCAGCACGACCTACCTCCTCCTCTGATGACATCCCAAAGTATTTGCCTTCTGGTCAGCTGTCGTGCTTTAACCCGGCCGGCAGCTAAACACCACACAGCTGTTTGCTCACCTTCCCCCCTCCCTCTCTGCGATGGGGGAGAGAAACGGGAAAGTGAAGCCCGTGAGTTGAGATAAAGACAGTTTAATAAGACAGGAAAATAACAATAACGATAATAACAATAACAACAATGATGATAATAGTACTACTACTAGTAATGTGTACTAACAAGCTGGTGCTCTATACAGACAGCCACCGCAGGAGCTTGCAGCGACACAAGGACTGAGCTGCAAGGAAGCGAGCGTGCCTTGTAAGCAAGCTCCTTTTGCTGGAGTAATGAACGGTGCTGCTGCTCCTCTGACAGCAGCAGTCCCAGCAGCACGGTGGCACAGAAAGAAATTCAGTCTAAGCACTGTAGAGGCCCTGTCAGAGTGTTTTGTGATTGCTGAAAGAGGGAGCAAACTGGTTTCCAGACCCACTCCTGAAGACTCTGCTTTCAGACTAGGACACTTAATCTCCTTTGAAATTCTCTTGGTGCCAGCACCTGAAGAAGCGGAGGCTGGTGCACTCGCTCCTTCTGCAAAAGGCAGAGCCCCCCGACGTTTCCCCAAGAAGGGCAGGAAAAAGCAGCCAAAGAGGTTGTGAATCAGAACCTTTATTTGAGCAAGGTTTGAGAGAGGTAGGGTTGGGGTGGGGTGGGGTGGCGCGGAGGCATGCTGAGCTCTCTTCGTCCATAACTGCGGGGCCCGTTGGTGTGCTTGTAGGACCATGGCCGGGTAGGGACAGGATCCTTGTGTGCTTCCTGCTCCTTTGGTGGCTGTGCTTGTAGAACGCTGCACCAGCCTTCAGGTCAGCGGCCGCGGAGGGAGAGGACGGTGGCAGAGGTTGGTGTGCTCGGGGCCCTGTGATGGGGTGAGAAAGGAAAATGATCAAAAAGAGCAGCCCCAGCCTGTTGCCAGGGTCAGCCCCTGTATCCCCGGGAGAGGCTCTGTGAGCCTGACAGCAAGGCTGTCCATCCCGCGTCTCCCTCATGGGCAAGAGTCAGCCGTGTTGGGCCAGGCCCAGCACCTTCCCGCAGGCATTGAGTCCGTGGTGGGGAAAGGGTTGGGGCGATCTTATCTGTCCTGGAGAGCGGGGCGAGTTCTCCGTCGGAGGGCTGGAAGAGAGAGGCCAGGAGTGTGCCATGGCTTCATTCCCTCCCTGCCAGTGTGTGTCCAGCTGTAACAGAGCAGGTGACAAACAGAGCAGCCACCCCTTGCAACACGGGAAGCCATCCCTTCCTCCCTGTGCGAGGCTCTCCCAGCCTCACAACAGTGCCGTCCATCTCACGTCTCAGTGACAGTCAGGAGATGCCGATCATAGCCCAACCATTTCATCTTCTGGCGTGCCGTGACACTGTGGTGGGTGTGGGTTGGGGGTGGCTTATCTGTCCTGTAGAGCGTTGGCAGCTCTCCCTTCCAGCTGAGTTCCCCAGCTGTGTTTCTGGCTGAAAGAGAGGAAGCACCAAAGGGAGCAGCATCCCCTGTGACCACGGGCAGCCCCTGCCTCTGTGCCCGAGGGTCTCCAGCGACTCACCGAGGCTGGCCGTGTCCCGTCGTCCTGATGGAGCGGTCACTGACGTCCTGGCCTGATCGCGTCACCGTCCTGCTTGCTGTTAGAGCCTGCTGCATGTGGGTTGGGGCGACCTTACCTGTGCTGTAGAGCGCTGGCAGCTCTTCCTTCCAGCTGAGTGGTCGAGGGCAGCGAGGCCGGGTTGTGCCGTAGTCTGGTCCCATCGCTGTGTGTGTTTCCAGCTGTAAGAGAGAAAGACAAAGGGGAGCAGCCTTCCCCTGTGGCCAGGAGCAGCCCCTGCCTCCCAGCCTAAGGCTCTCCCAGCCTCACAGCAGTGCCGTCCATCCAGTTTCTCCCCGTGGGCCTAGAATTATCCATGTTTTACCAACTCCACCAGCCTTGAGACCACGGTGGGGAAGAGGTTGGGGGTAGCTCATCTGTCCTGTAGAGCGTTGACTCATTTTCCAGCTTAGTTCTCAAGGGGAGAGAGGCCAGGATTGTGTCGCGGTCTGGTCCCATCGCTGTGTGTTTCTGGCTGAAAGAGGAGAAGCACCAAAGGAAGCAGCATCCCCTGTGACCACGGGCAGCCCCTGCCTCTGTGCCCGAGGGTCTCCAGCGACTCACCAAGGCTGTCCGTGCCCCATCATCCTGCTGCAACGGTTGCCTCCCGTCCTGGCCCGATTCTGTCACCAACCTGCTTGCTGTGGACCAAGGTGGGTGTGGGTTGGGGTGATCTTACCTGTCCTGTAGGGCGTGGAGAATTGTCTGGCCCAGTGCTGGCAAGGAGCGGCCAGGAGCGTGCCATGGTTTAGTTGGCTCAGTGTGCTGTAGGGCGCTGAGAGCCAGTGGAGGTGAGGGCCTGAAGAGAGAGGAGAGAGGAGCTGAGTTCCTCTGGTGGAGTTTGTGTCCAGAGCTGAGGCTGAAGCAGGAGCAGGCAGCTGAGCAGCCTCCCCGTCAGCACGGGCAGCCATGGCAGGGCTGCGTGGCCGTTGGGGCCAGCGTTCTGGGGCCAAGGCTGTCCCCGCCCCTTTGTGACATGGGGCACCCCCTGCCTGCTGTGCCATGGGCGCTGCATCCTCACCCGCGGGGGGTGGCAGCAGGTGATGCGGAGCCCAGGCCCAGGCCGGGCGGTGGAAAAGGTGCCCAGGTGTTTGGGCAGGGCTGCAGGGCCGTGCCACGAAGCTGTGCGAGCGTGCTGGGGTCTGGCTGGGGCTGTGCTGCCTGCCCTCTGAGGAACCTGCTTTGGCAGGGGGGTTGGACGCGATGATCTTTCGAGGGCCCTTCCCACCCCTACAGTTGTCACATTGATTCTGTGATCCCCACAAGCAGGGCAGGGAGGCACTTTGCACCTACAAAGAAAATGTGTGCAGCCCTTTAGGAGAGCTGAGCTGGGAGCAATTTTATAGAGGGCAAATGTTCATCTTACTCTTTGTATTGCAAATGTTGTGCTCTCAAGAGCTGCTTTCGTTCTGCATCTGTACAGAAAGAACCCAACAGGATGGGGCCCCAGCCTGGGCCAGGTTGCCTCAGTATCCCTGGTGAAGACCAATCAGAAGATCATCTCTCTTTAAAGTGAAAGGGCCATAACATGTTCTTGCTGAGCAATTCTTACTGTCACCAAGACTTCCAGTTTATGCGGTATTTGTCTTTTAACCCTGTGTCGTGGTTTAGCCCAGCGGGCAGCTAAACACCACACAGGCGTTCGCTCACTCTCCCTCCTCCCTCTCTGCGATGGGGGAGAGAAACGGGAAAGTAAAGCCCGTGAGTTGAGATAAAGACAGTTTATTAAGACAGGAAGAGAATAACAACAAGAATAATAACAACAAGAATAATAATAACAACAAGAATAACAACAACAATGACGATAATAGTACTACTACTACTACTGTGTACAAAGAAGTGATGCCCAATGCAATTGCTCACCACCCGCTGACCGATGCCCAGCCTAACCCCAAGCAGTCCCGGCCCCCCTCCCCCGGTAAGCCACCCCTATAATATGGTTTAGCCTGACGTCAGATGCTATGGAATACCCCTTTGGCTAGTTTGGGTCACCTGTCCTGGGTCTGTCCCCTCCCAGCTCTTGCTGCACCCCCAGCCTGCCCGTTGGCAGGACAGAGCAAGAAGCTGAGACGTCCTTGGCTTGGTGGAAGCACTGCTCTGCAACAATTAAACCATCGGGGTGTTATCAGCACTCTTCTCATCCTAAGCCAAAACAGAGCATTCTACCAGCTACTAGGAAGAAAATTAACTCTGTCCTAACTGAAACCAGTACAGTGTTCCACGTCAAGAATTGCTGTCTTTCACTGATAGTAATAAGTTTTGAACAAGGTGGGCTGGAGGGTTTAGAATATTTTCAGAAGTCCTTGATTTTAATAGGAGTATAATATGGCAAAGCAATAAATATGTACCCTCTTAAGGAGTGTCTCTTGATACAACAGATCTTGACAGGTATAGGGGATTTTAAAATGATTTTGTGTTTCGTCTTTTTATTCCCCATAGTCCTTTCGTATTCCAAGCATATTTTTGTTGCCTGCCACTGTTGTGTTGATAGCCTAATATTTCTATTACAGTTATGTAAAAACAACACCATAAATGCAGAAACAAAAATAAAACCTTCCTATCACTACCACAGCTCATAGCCTGGGATTAAAGTCTTTTATTTATTTATAAATAAAATAAATAAGAGTGTTTTTTTGTTTGCACCTAAATCACAAAAATGTTGAGTATTTCCTACATCATAACTAACGTTAAGTTAGACAGTATGAATAACTGTCAATCCAACAGTTCACTCCAAACTGAAATGAGGGGAGGACTGTCTCTCTCTCGTGTGATGACTGCTTCTAACTGAATGACCTTTTCCTTTCTTCTGCCACTTCTGGTGCCTATTTGACCCTTTGCTTAGCTAAATGAGACCTCTGGTAACTTGAGTCACCAACAGGCATGCCAAACCCCCTGGTGCAACATTGGGAGTGTGCAGCTAGCCCAAAGGCTGCAGCTTAAGAGGCTGGGAGGACAGACATTTCCCTTTCAGTGGTAGGAAATCAGTAGACCAACTTAAGCCTTATGTATAATTTTATTCTCAAAGCTGCTGTTGTTTTAGCCTGTAATCCATTTGTTGAAAACCATTTTATTGCTTTTTCAAGTGATTCAAGCCCCTAGACAATGCTGTCTTAAAGAAGCATCTTATTGGGAAACCTTCTCTGACACAAACTCCACAACAAGTTTAGAACAAAACACAGATGCAGTATGGAAAAAAAAAAAAAAAAAAAAAAAAAAAAAAGACAGGGAAATGGCTATTTGTCTTTCACTGGTGTGGTGTCATCTTCAGCTCTTCCTCTGTTGTGTCATCTAATAGAAAACAGGTACCCCTGTGCTAGGCCTATTTTATTTTTTTTCCTGTCTGATTTAGTAGAATGAAAATCTGTGATTCAAAACAAAATACCTGATCCTTTGTTTCTGTTTTCTGTTGGTATGTTTTCTTTCATTTTGTTTTCAGGGGTGGGGGTTTTGGGTTGTAAAATATTTCTCCTTTTTTTCCTCTTTTAAAACTCTGCATTCCAGGACTGTTTCTGCTCCCTGGTGATATAGTTCACATGCTTTGTTTACTGATCATTTTAAAGTGTCTCTTCTGAAGTCAAAAAATAACAGGGAAAAAAATCATATGAAAGGAATAATGATGGTGGCTGTTGTAGAAAATGTTTTCAGGATAAAAGGCCAATGACAAGAGTATCAAATTCTCATTAAAATCGTGTTTTGATAAGTGAAACAATTAAAAGAGAGAAAACATCTGTCATGTGGCTTTATACATCTGTAAGCTATGTTGCAATAATAACATAGGACTCCCCTTCTTTTCCTGAAGTGTCTATCAAAATGTTTACATGTTGCTTCTCTAAAACAGCGCTGAAAAATAAGGAAGCACAAGGCTTCAGATAGGGCCTTGGTTTTAATAATCATACACACATTACTATTCTGCAATAACTTTTTGACTTTTACACTGGGAAATTAAACATGAGCTTTTTACAAGAAACTAGATTTAGTACCTTCATTCTGTGTATGCAAGAATGGAAGCTCAATCTCTGTTGTTACCCTGTTGTACTTAGTGATTTATTTTATACATATAGAAATAATTCACTATAGTAACAGTTCTGTAGATTATTATATTGGTATATGTGCATATATTGCTATATATGAAATTGTTTAATCATTTAGTATTTATTTATTAGTCTATAATCAGTGCCTTGTTGCCTGACAGACAAATGCACTGAAATTAATGGGCTGGACAAGCTTCATTGCATTGGTGTCTTATGGAGAGCTTGGAGAGCTTGTCTTTGTTGTAATATTAATTTACACTGAGCCTCAGGTGAAGACCTAGGCTCCGAGAGGCTTTTTCCCAGGTCTTTCTCACCTGCCTGAGGATGTAGGCTGACATTCAAGTTATACTGAAACACATGCTGGTAATTAAGATGAAATTACAAATGTTCATAAAGTAGCGAAGCCAGTCACTCTTCTAATCAAAGTACAGTTAATAAAAATTGCTATACTTTGCCGAGAGGTCACTAACTCAAACTAACTGAATTAACGGGAGCAAATACAGAACACTGATTCTACCTGTTACAGATCAAATGGACACTGAAAGCCCAGTATCTGGAAAACAAAATACTAGAATGACATTTGAACAAGAATATAATAAAATCATTTATTTTGGCTAAACTAATCAATCCAGAAATCATACCCCATAGATGTTTCATATAAAAAGATACAAAGGAATAATGTGTACATGTGTTTTGAAGGGACAGATGGAGAACAGAGAGACTCCTTTGAGATTAGATTTATTTATAATTTTTTTCATAGAATTGTAAATGAAACTGAACACATATTTTCACATCCAGAAAGGAGTACTTCTATACTTCACACACAAAAGTTTCTTGATGCTTCAAATAAGAATAGCTTCTTTAGTACCAAAGTCAGCCATCAAAAAGGCCATGCAGCTGAGAGGTTTTGTTGAAAGTGGGTGAGGAGGATTCAAGATTTGCAGTGGTCTGCTTTGAGAAGGGCCTGAGTTCTCCAAAAAGCAGGAAACAGAAAGTCATTGGGTATCAACTAAGCATATAGAGCAACTAGTTTTAAGGGATTCATTAAAAAAAATGATTTGGGGAAGACATATAGAAAATCTCTCAATGCTCTTGGATGGAAGAGAAATGAATTACTTCAGCCTTTGTTGGACCTGGTGAGATAACTGCAGCTGATAGACAAAATTATGATGCCTCCCCCCCTCTCACATGGTCATTTAAGTGAAGGGAAGGCTAAGAAGGGTGAGCTGGGAAGGCCAGTTAGCCAGCCCAGTGACCACATTATATTGCATTAACCTATATAAATCCTGAAACAATGTGATTGTATTTAATCTGCTGTTTTTACACATGATTGCAAAATCATCCCTCCCGTCTGCAGCTTATGAATACTGGTCAAAACTGCAGCAGGACAGGAGAACTCAGGTCACCCTTCTCCTCAAGCAGTAGTGTTACTTACCAGTTACTTACTAGTTACTCCTGCTATATGCCCTGTCCCGCCTAGCTATGTCCCGCACAGCTCTCCCTGCTTCTCTCAGGAAAAGGAGCAAGAGTAAGGTTTCAACTAGCAGAGCAATAAAGTATGCCAGCAGCCTGCTATCTCACTTCCAGGCACAGATTTTACTGGAAATTAACATTTGAACTTTACATCTGCTTCCTCTTAAAAACAATCAAAGAAAAAGCACATGCATTTCTCAGCAACCTACCTCGTGGATGTTCACTGATAACAGGCCCTTGCTCCTTCCTTCATAGCACCTCACCAACAATTTACACAAATTAAACAAACAAAAAACAACAACTGAAACAAACAACTTCCCCTCCCTGTTGCATCTGGTCTTTACCAACTTCATGTAAGTCTGGGAATAATGCAAAGGACCTGAGATCTCTGTGGCAGGGGCTTCTCTTTTTCTGTTGTAACAGAGATCAGGATAATAGGCACTGGATGTTAAAGGTGGATTGTTAACCTGGTAGCAGCTTAAAAAGGAACAATAAAAAAGAGCCCCTAACATTAAGAAAACATGTTTATTAACTGGTACAGTAAATATTGATATAAAGAGAAACAGAAAGATATGAAAAAAATTAATAAGTATTTCAACAATGGTGTTTTTCTCAGTGTCACTAAGCTGTGAGAAAATAAACTTCATCCCCTCAGGATCTAAATATAATACCAATAAATAACTAAATATAAAAACAGTAAAAATGCTCTTGGTAACATTTTCATAAACAAATCGCCAAAGGGAGGACTGCTGATTTATTGCAGTCGTGTCAAAGAGCAACACTTCTGGAAAGAGTCAGGCTTACTGCCTATGCTATGGGTAGTTATTCAGGGCCTGAGGCACAACAGCTGACCAGTGACACAAGAGGCTGAACAACAGGTGACCTCCCCCTCTCACAGGCAGACAAGGCTTGCCTTGGATAGCCCAGCTAAAACTCAAGAGGTAGGCAGCATTATTTTAACCTTTTAATGGGAGTGGAAATAATCCTGAGGTTAGGAACTAGAGCCTTGACCCTTCTAGCTGACTGCTTATACTTTCACACTAGTCCTAAGGCACATTTGATGAGGTGGTTATTCCTTTGTAAAATAATCAAAAGGACTCAGCACTCACACTTTCAGGAAATAAATTCATTTTTTTCCTCAGTGTATTTATTTGTCTTATCTTTCACTCAATGGGGGAATCAAGTTTTGCTATCTTTCTCTAGGCCTGGAGTAGTTCCATTTTTCCAAACAAAATCACCCCTTCAACAGAAAGAACATACATGTACAAAACCTATTCTTTAGTATGTACCTTAACACCTACTTGTCAGGACACTATATACTTGTTCTTCAAACAAATAGCAAATGATCAGGACATAAATTTTGGAACAAGGCACCTAAATTTCACTTTAGATATGAACATCCTCTCATAGGTTTGGACCTTTAAAAATGTGGATGCTTGTTCCCAGTCAGAAGAGGGGCTCTCAAAAACTCCCTTTGGTCTTCCTCTCTATGTTTAGATGTCTAAATAACTTAGCGAGTTCAGCCTGAAGTCACATAAACAGTTTTGACACTCTCATTAGTTACAGAACTCACAACTGCCCCAAGTCTTTAATCCTGTAGACTGAGCATTCAGTATATTGACATTGCAATGGAAAATAGAGAACTACACATGCATAAACATTAATAAACACTTATAAGATCAGGACACTTAGGGCTGTCTTAGGGTAAGAAGACATAATATCATCTCTGTATGAACAAAATCATTTTTATCTTAGCTTGTCTCATTGTTGGTGAAAGGGATATTGTGTCAAGCCACTAAACAGTCCCTTAGCTTGCCTCATCTGCTTGTCACAACTAACATGTATACAGAACAGCTGAAGCCAAGCAAGCATCAGAAAGGCTTTAAATGTAGCCATATTCTTTAAACCATGTGCCCATGTTAGTTAAATTCCAAACTGTTTATGTGAAACAGGTATTTACTATCATATGCACTTGGTCTATTCTTTCATCTTAGTGAAGTCTGAGCAGGAGTATCATGTACTCTTTACTGTCTCACTCATTTAGTGATTCTCCAGAAACCGATGAAGTCATACAAGTACTGAAACCTGGAATGGGAGCTGAGGTGATGTAATCATCATTTAAAATTCATGAATAAAGAATGCCTAATAGTGTACTAGAGTCTTCTTGTAACACTAGATTCATAGAACTGAAAAAAAAAAAGAAGTTTGGAAGGGATCTTTAGAGATCACCTAGTTCACCCCCCTGCTCAAAACAGGGCCAGCTGCAAGAGAAGGTGGCTCAAAGTCTTGTCTAAACAAGTGTCATCCAAGAATAGACATTTCTTTGAGTGTCTGTTAGAGGTCTTTTTAATCAGTATCACAATCATGGATCATTCTGACTACAGAACATCCCCCAAATGCTTTTTCACAGTCCTATTCCACAATATCAGGCTTCTCTGTATAGAGAAAGAGGCTTTTTTGATGAAATTGAGTTAAATCTAAAGGGATTGTCAAGATGAAAATTAAGAAACTGACCAAGTTGTCTCACATTATTTAAATTGCTCAGGCCAAATCCAGAAGCTCTTCCTTGGATCAGATTCCCAATGAAGTCAGTTGCAGTTAAATATGTAGCTTATTTGCAGATTTCATCAGATTCATCCCTTACCCTGGCTCCTAATCTGGACTGGCTGTTAGGGTTCAGACATCCTGACTCTTGTCATTAGTCAGAAAGGGAATTTTTATAACACTTCTTCTCTCCTTGCTGAATATGTGAGAGCAGAGGCACAGGTGAAAACATTTACTCTTATAAGTGAGACTGACCTGAACTCTTGGGAAGCATAGGAAGAATAACAAATGAGGAGCTATAGTGGAATTGGCCTGGTTTTAAAAGACAGCTGTCCATCAGTGACCATGCTAAATGCCTGGTCACTGGGTTTCCCTGTTTGCATCCCTACTTCGTAGAGTTTTGCAGCATGTGCTCCAAAATAATGCCTCTAGTAGTTTCTTCTCAGTTGGTCACACAGAATCTTTATTTGCTGTCTCCCTCAAAGAGGTTCACAGCTCAACCATACCTGAGTCATCAGCCATGATGCCAAATCTTGATAAAACCTCAGAATCTAACTAAGGCTCTGGAAATCGAAAGGGTTACTGAGAGTTACTGCAGTCCCTGGGGTGATGAGATGAAGGGGAAGAGTGATCTTCCATTAGCTTTACTCTTAGGGCTTTTTATGGCAACAGTGACAGAACTGGTGCGCAGCCTGTTCTTTCCTGCACTCTCCTACAGATGAATAGGGCTTACTTTCCTCATAGAGGGAATAAATGTAGTGAAAAATTTTACTTATTGTGATTACAAAATTCGGCAAAATTGAAATCTCAAGACAGTCTGGAAAAAACTGCCAAAAAAAATACTGTGGGTTACTTCTTAAAAACGATGTGGTTTAAAGGACAGAGACAGAAACTGCCTGTGCAATTCATCCATAGCACTGCCTAGAACGAACAAGACCCAGGTTCAGAAAACAGATGCTGTCATCAGACAGAGTAGGGAAAAGCTTTCTTACACAATGTTCTGTGGTTTACAAAAACTTTTAGGAACTGAAATAAGGTCACCTAATTTTTCTTTCTGGAACAGAATAAAAAGGAAAAAATATTGCCAGCCAGGGTTTTGAAGTTCTGATCTAAAATCTCCAGGAACTTGTTTTAAACCATTCAATAACTTCTTTCCTTCATTGGCTGGTGGTTGCCTTAGGCTCATATTTGCCCAAGCAGATTGATAACACACTTTTAGTGATTCTCTGGGTTCCTAATTAGTTTTCCTGTAATGTATGTGTGGGTTAGGAAGAGACGAATATACCCTCCCTCCTCCACCTCATTCTGTGTGTGTGCGAGGAGGAAAATATGATATATCCCATGTAAAAGGGCTGCAGGATTTTATGGTTTGTTTGTTTGTTTTTAAGAAATCAGTTATTCAAGCAGAACTCAACACTAGAAAGAGTAGATGGGAGATTTCCTAAAGAGATGGGGAAGGAAAGAAAGGAAATCTGCCTTAGGAGTGAGCCTTTTAAAAATCATATGACTGTAAGTTTCCAAGGCTGCTGAGAAAATTTAATACAAAATCCAATTGAAAGTCCAAGGAAGCAGGTATTAGTGCAGCTATGTCAGCTCTTCTTGGGAGCCTGGGCTAGACTGAAAATAAATAAATAGATAAATAAATAGATACATAAATCACTGAAATTATGTCATATGTGGACATGTCATGAAAGTAAGATGCATTTTTGAAAGAAATTATTTTGTTATGAGAAGTAGCATTCTAACTAGATGTGGGACTAAAACCCTGTCCTGGGCTTTGGGAAATTAAAATTAGATCCAATTTTGTGGTTTGTAACTGTCTCAAGTTGAATAGCTTGGTCTGGGAAAGGGGCCAGCATAGTGTCAATTGCCAGGAGAAACAAAGAACTAGAGGTATATTTTACAGCCAGTGCACATCACCTAATGGCCCATGGTAGGCTATGTTAATTCAAGGAAAGATAAGTTCACATCTTTTAATATTCTTCTTCCTCTAAAGAGATTTCTGTCTCTTCCCCAGCATTGCCAGAACTTGCCATGGGCTCCCTAGTGTCAGTGAATGATTACAGTGTCCTGTTCTAGTCACAGACTATAGGCAGAAAAAGTAATCTTTAGTCAAAACTCAATGTAAGCTACATTTTTAGAAAGATTAAAACCAACTGACAGAAATTTAGAGCAAATATGCAACAAAGTTTTTGCACTTTTTTTCCTTTGTTTTGTCTTGTTAAGAACCAATGAGGCTGTGCATAAAAAAAAAAAGAAATCAGGATACAATCAAACATCTGTGCTGAACTGACAAAGAGGCCATTCAGCAGTGGGAATATGAAGTTGCTACTAGCCTAATTAGGCCTTTACTCAAATACAGTCCCTCTCTCTTCGTTGGAATTGATTCTGTCATCAAAGGAAGACCCAATTAATATAACTAAGAGACTGAGCTTTCCTAAGTGAAGCTCACCAATGGCATGATGTGATCAGCCTATGCCTACATAATCCACCATTACATGTAAAAAAATTCCTCCAGCATGGAGCTGACATTGATTCATTGCTAATTCTGTCTTTCTTCTCAATAGAGAAGAAAAAAACTCAATGGATGTTAAGTCTTGACACTAGAAAAATTTTATTGACCGTGAGGGTGGTCAAACACTGGAGCAGACTTTCTAGCAAGGTGGTTGATGTCCCATGCCTGTCAATGTTCAAGAGACATTTGGACAATGCTCTCATTAATACATTTTGACTTTTTATTAACCCTGAAATGATCAGGCAGTTGGACTACATGATCTTTGAAAGTCCTTTCTAACTGAAAAATCCTGTTCTGTTCTATTCTATTTTGTTCTAAATACCAAGGCCAGACACCATCTTCACGGCTCATTTTCTCTTCTGGTTGCTTTACCAAAGTTCAACTGTACTTTGATGCAAACAACTGTGTTGCTACTAGAGACTAATATTCTTCTGTACCATCAAAAGCAACATTCTTCACAGGTGCCTTAAGTAAAAAGTTTACATCTGTGGGTAGCCTTATTGTCAGTGCTGGTCCAGCTTTTCCTGCATGTCAGCCAGTGGGTAAGCCCACATGACACACAGCAAAGTGTTAGACAGATATTTTAGTTAAGCTGAGGGGACAGTGTGATGTTTGACACTCGATGCTCTTCTTAGCAATCCCAGGCACAAAAGATGCTGTTCTTTACAAAAAATATTTTCAGAACTTTCTCTGCATGATTCAGCCTGGAGACGGTATAACTGTGCCTACTCAGCTTTCGGTCCAGGCTGACTTTCTCTGTTGAGTGGCTGTATCAGCAAACACATGCTAACATCTACATGGATGATAATTGTTCATAATCAGGGCAGATCAATAAGTTAAAGACTATGTTGCTGGATGCCCTCTAACAGTGCTGCACATTTTTACTTTGGTCTAGATATAGTCTTGTTACCTGAACAAAACATCCCTATTATGAACATGGACACAGGGAAGTCCTGATTCAATCTGCTTAACTTCAGGCATGTAAATGAAATGCCTAATTTACATCTGTAATCTGTCAGGAGAGTTAGGCTCCTTTAAGAGCAGTTCAGACTAACTAAAATTCTTTGGAGGGCTCTGGAGCCCATCTCTATTGACTTCCAGGGAGGGAACTGAGAACAATTAAGCTCCATACTTAAAGTACTGGACTTAAAGTACATTTCTGTGAATCTTTCTCCACTTTATGGATCTACGCTCACTTAGATTAAGTTCTGCCAACTTAATATGTCCACTACCGTGGACATATCAAAAAAAAAAAAAAAAACAGACCAAAAATTCTCTCTTGGTACATCAGACACTGTTGTATCTGAAGATACTTAAGAATAAAGGAAGATTTACAAGTAACAAAATAGAAAACCAAAATAAATAAATAAATAAATAAATAAATAACCTTTTCTGTTCATTGTTAACACTTCTGACAGTCTTGTTTTCTGACAGTCATTAGTAATATCTTTTTTTTTCTTTCCACTATTTAGCATCTCTCAGTCATGTTCCAGTTTGAAGCATGCATGTCCAAATATGATTTTATAATAATACTTTTTATCCTAATTTGTGCTTTTGTTTGTTGTTTTATTTTCCTTTTGTATTCAATCCAGTGGAAAGTTCTTTCATATATTTTTTAAAGGGCATGAGAGTGTAGAACAGCTAATGAGACCCTTCTGACACTTTTTTTGTCAAAGGGTAAGTCCCACTTTGAGGCTTGAGCAGCCTGAGTCATAAAAATGCTGATTAACCTCATATTTTAGAAGCTCTGTGCCACAGTTATTGAGCCAGCTGTGAGGAGAGGAGATAAGCAGTGGCCTTGAGTTCCCTCCATGCAAGCATGGGCCTTGGGCAAACTCTGCCACAGGAGAAAACACTCACTCTAGCAACTGGGATGAAAAAGAATGCAACATGGACATTTTTTTTTTTCCTCACAGATGTTGACTATTTGTTATTTTCTTTGCTAAAGAACAACCTCCCCTACCTTTCTTCTTCTCCTCTTTGCCCTGACCCCACACATGGATGTTGCTCTTCTCATCTTCACTGCCTCATGATGCTTCTCACAGCAGGACTCCTTAGTAACAGCAGTCCAGCAATACTTACATCCAAACATATTTTTGAAAAGCATTACTTTTCCAAACTACACAAATCCAAGGATAAGATGTAGAGCATTTGATCTTTGACCAAGACATTCATTGCTATTGTTTAGTTTTCATTTTTTACTGCTAATATCTTTAGATTCTTTTGAATGTGAAGTCTTTCCAGCTTGTTCTTTGCCAAGAATCACAGAGACTGAGGTCCCGGTGATATAAGTTTTGTTCTGCAAGTGGTTTTCTCCTTTTCCCTTAACTTTTATTTCTGTCTCTTTTGATCAACATGTATACACACTCCTTTCTTAAAAAGCTGACAGCTTACTATGGTATGAGTTAGCTGGGTTATGCTGATTTATTTTAGGTAAGAATTACCCTGTTGTAGGAGTCCACAGATGACTGGGAAAAATATGCTAGTCTGGAATTTTCAGTAATAAATATACTGTTTGAGTTCATCATCTTAATCTGAAAATTACAAAACCCAGGTAAGTCTTTAGGTCAGAAAGTTGAACCTGTCTATTGAAAGTTTTGTTCCTTTAGTGTTCAGCCTGAATATTCCTTCAAACATGTGTTCATAATCTTTGTTTTGCATAATGTATGCAGAATGCATGTGAGGGCATTGTTTGATATTTTTTGTATTTTCCCACAAGATGGCACACTTTTCATATGATAACTGTACACTGTATGCTAAAACACGTAAAGCCTTCACCATGTGACAATAATACAGCAAATTAACTTACTTTGCAGAAGTCCATTGTTTTATTTCACTCTTAACTCTTAATTAGTTGATTTACCTGGATTTACCCTTAGAAGAACTTGTGTAACTTCCTGTACTTGCTCCATCACTTTCCCAGCCCTCAGAGAACCCGTGTCCATATCATTAGGTAGGGTTTCTACGGGCTTACTGTGTGATGCTTGAAGAACACATTTTGGGAACTGTGTTCCTTAGTTTGGTGAGCACTTCATCCTATATGTAAAGGACAAACTATGTTTTGCTGATCAGTTAGATGAATACTCTGATCTACATCCTGAGCTCAGGGAGAAAAGCAGGGACAAGGGAGTTCCTCATCAAAATATGTCTGGAAAATTTTAAGTCTGTCTTTTTTTGGGTGTGTCCAAAACATGCCACCAGCTATCCCTTATTTCCCTCTGTGACAATGTATTTGAAATACTCCAGGCTTACTGACAAGCTAGCTACAAACTGCATAGAAACTGGCTGTCATCCAATATTTTTGCTAATGATCTGTGCACAGTTTGGTTGACAGGACTGGATTTATTTATTTATTTATTTATTTATTTATTTATTTATTTATTTCAAGGTAGGCTCTACATCAAGCAAAAGTAGTTTTGAAATGTCTTTTAGTTTCTGATGTTAAGCATCCATTGCAGTTGTTTCTTTCTAGCGTTGTACTCTCTGAACCACCCCAAGAACAAAACTTTTAATGTATGGTCCTACATAAATATTTGGATACTGTGGATAAATGTACCAAATATTCAGTCAATTTTCCTTGGTTAATGGCTCAAATTACATTCTCAATGTTGAGATCTTTATATCACCTAACTCTAGTCTGTACTGTGTGTGAACAGCATGACTTAGAATCTAGTCTTTAGAAGTTTGCCAGACATAATAAAGAATATTATTATTAAAGAATAAAGAATACAGAATATTTTTCTGATGAGTATCCATAAATATTTCCACTGTCATCCTAGATTTCAGTGACCATCCTTGATTCATAGATACACCTAGAGACTTGAAAGGTTCTCTGTGGCCTGTTCTTTAATAAAAACAATTATCAAATGTGTTCTTCAAAGACAGAGGGAAAATCTCACTTTAGTATGAAACATATTTAGGATAAGTTAATGGAATGATGAAACTTGCTCTCTATTCTATGTGATTTGCTGGTTTTGATCATGAGAATTTCATACTGCATAAAGGTATTGAACACCTCCTTCCAGTGACAGATGATATTATTCTTACTGTATAAGGAGTAATTTATGCATGGAATTTTTTGACACATAGCTAGTAGTTATCTCAGTTAAAGAGCCACTGTCCTACAGTGCTCTACTTCACAGGCCACATTAAAGTCTAAGCTCCACCAAAGGCTTTCAGTATCGCTTGAGACTCTCTGCTAGGTGTCTTAGTTCTCCACCAATTAAATAGGGTTTTTAATCTGTTGGACTGTTTGTACCTTGTTGGTAGAGGGTTTCAGAAGAGATTTTAGTCATTGCTGGTCTCCAAGCTCCACAGCAGAGGCTTGGAAAACTGAGATGCCCTGTGTGAGTCAAAGCACTCAGAAACTCCAGTGTGAGTCAAAGCACTCAGAAAATTCAGGCTAAATACAGTAAAAAGAAGAGTTTGTCAATACAGGGAGGAAGTGAAAGTTGTAACAGACTCAATTAGCTGCTAGGCTGCAGAGCCACAGAGCCTGGGAATCTCAACTCCCAGTGCTCCAGTTGCAAGACAACTTAGAGGTCCTAGGGGTTATGGTCAAGGAAGGAATTTAATAGCCTGAAATCTGGGACTTAGCTTTGTTTAAAAAATGTCAAAAATAAGCATTGTGCTATTAACAAGGAAATGCCTACAGGAAATTTCAAAAACAATTTTTCCTGTTGGAATAGGATAAAAAATAGTCTGAGTGTCTCATAGGATGAAGAGCATTTGCCAGTGATTTGGACAAGTTAGTAACCAAAGCCTTATGTATTGAGGTTTTTCTATTATGGTAAATAGAGAACCCTGCAACAGCATCAAAAAAGTTCCCTTCCCTTCCCTTCCCTTCCCTTCCCTTCCCTTCCCTTCCCTTCCCTTCCCTTCCCTTCCCTTCCCTTCCCTTCCCTTCCCTTCCCTTCCCTTCCCTTCCCTTCCCTTCCCTTCCCTTCCCTTCCCTTCCCTTCCCTTCCCTTCCCTTCCCTTCCCTTCCCTTCCCTTCCCTTCCCTTCCCTTCCCTTCCCTTCCCTTCCCTTCCCTTCCCTTCCCTTCCCTTCCCTTCCCTTCCCTTTTCCCACACCATAAAATTACCTTTTCTTTCTTAAAGGTTGCTATGACTGCCTTTTGGCACAAAACACACAATGACCTACTGCAAGAAGTTTTACCTCTGTGAAGACAGCACCCCTGGATACTTAGTGCTGTTCCTGGCTGGGTCAGAATGTCCCATTTATTTGCTTCTGCTATGCCATTGGATCCTGTCTCCAAGACATTACAGACTGTAGGGCATAATACTTTGTTCAGAAACATGTTCATCTTGAACACTTTAAATTCTGATATGTCAGAATTCACATGATTTATTTCTCATGCTCCATTACAGGCCAATCTCCTTTATCCCACACTCTATTTCCCTTCACACATTGCAGCTTCCTCTCAAAACAAGTGGCAAGCCAGCAATCTGCAGCACCATTGGCAGAGGTATGTTAATTTTGAATGAACTTCAAATAAAAAAGCTTCATCTGAGTTCAACAAATAAAACATTCTAATTTGGGAACACAAAAACTGTTCATTTCAGTCAAAAATGTCAAAACAAAACATTTTAACTTTCCAAAATATTATTATTTAAAAAAAAAAAAAAGATTAGATATCAGAAATCCCTCTGGGATAGAAATTCTGATTCACAGATTCACAGCCTAGTCTTGTCTATGGGCAAGGGGAATCACTATGTGAATGAGCAAAATTAAAGGAAGGAATATTTAAATAACCCTGCTTTTCAAGCCATCAACTACTGATAGTGAAACACACGAGACAATATCAAAGCCACCAACTGATTGCACATAAAGCCACATGGCAAGATGCTGTCAGGAGTCCAGGTTTTATAATTTCTGTCACTTACTTAAGCATGACCCACCAACATACAACCCTCTGAATATTCTTTCTCATGTGAATGGTAATTATTGAGCAGCCTAAGAAAGATGCACACATCCCACCTTTAGCCTCACGTCTGTCAGGCAGAAGCCAGTCAGACAGGGAAGTGTTGGCTTCTATGGATAGAACAGTCTAACCCTTGTTCTTGCTACATTGGCTTTTTTGTTTGTTTGTTTGTTTGTTTGTTTGTTTGTTTGTGGGCAGTGGATTTTATAGATTTTCCTATCTTGGTTTGTTGTTGCATTTATCTTTAGTCCAGACCCATCAATGCTATTGCATTCACAGGCCAGCCATGCTTTTTTTTTCTTTAGGAGAGCACAGATATCTTTGTAGACAGGGGAACATCACCAAACAGGGCCTGGCCATCCGAGGACGACCACAGACCCTAAAACAATACTGTGGAATGGTTCTTTTCCAAGCTGTTGAAGACTAGAAGCTCACAGCCTCTAGAGTGCAACGGCTATGTGCTTACGGCCTAAGCCTTGGTCTACATTGCCCTCTACTCTTTGGTGCCCCTGTTGGCCTTGTGTGCTTGTAAGTTTTCTGTGTCCAAAATGATGAAAGGGTGGTAATGCAGCCTCCAACAGGTTCTTTGCTACAGAATGCTGAAGGTGTGTAGTCTATCTTGATGTATGTTATGGCATATGTAAGGACACAGATATCTATGGGGAAGGAGCTGGGGGAGGGAAACAAACTTGTTCTGGATCATGGCTGATCTTTCTAACCTGGAAAGGACCAGAAGCAAATGATCCTGCTGCTGGCACCTTGCTTTCTTTCTGAAAGACGCAAGTTGGCTCAGTTTAGCTGTTACCCATGGAGAGAACAAGTTTGTATGCAGTATGTCTGAGCATGGAACAAAGATCCTCAGATGAAACAGCATGAGCATACCCCAGAACACTCTTAGTCAAAGCTACATATTCAAATCAGGTCTCCAGAGGTCAGAGTCCTCAGACTACTTCATTTTCCAGGCTTCACTGCCAGATGGAGAGAGGTAGGGGTGAGAAAAGGTCCCTTTAAAATTACTTTTTGCTGTCAGTTAAATAAAAAGGCATTTCAAATAATGCTTTTGAATCTACTGTACAGGTATTTTCAGGAACACTTTCACCGCTCAACTACTGCTTCAATCCCACCCTATTTCAAGACCCACAGAGAGGTATGTGAATAAGCAGTGCCATGTTATGGAAACCAGAGCATGTAAAGCCACCTCTATACCACCAAATAACTTTTTATTTCTTTCTTCTCTGTAATGAAATTTAAACAGTGGGATAAAACTCCTAATACAGGCATCAGTAAAACAACTGGTGACCTGCTTGACATCCATGGCAATTCTATGTGAATCAGTGGTTACCTTCCTGCCACTACATTTTTCCCAGCAAGCCCTAGAGAAGAAATGTGCCTGTGGAGGGGATAGATGTCATTTTAATATTCCTTTTAAGTATCAAAATTTAAGGGAGAGGTGTTTGTTTCCTTATTTTTGTTTGTTTGTTTGTTTGTTTTTAACAGTATGTGTGTGCACTTTTATTTTTTTCTTCCATTTAGTCTTCTTCTACAGTCTTTCCTTCTTGCTTTTCTTTATTCTAATCATTTGGGATTCAAATTGTATTCAATTTGTGGAGAATTAAAAGAATAAATATGATTGCAGTATTGTGTCCTATGTCTCAAACATAAGCATTGAGTTTCCTCCTGTGCAAGGTTATCATCTTCAGGGTGGGGAAAGATAGGGAGAGATTTCATTTTCTTTCACAGGCACACCTAATCCTCTCCAGTGAACATGTGACCATCCAAGGTGTCTACAAGAGGAAGCCCCTCACCATCACCTGAGAGTCTGTTTCACCTCAATGGATTGGTTCGCACCATGTTCAGGGAAGCAGAGCTAGTCTAAACCTTTTCCTCACAAATCACTAATGCCAGCTTGAGCAGGAAGAGGAAACAGTGGGTGAAATGAGCCAGTGAGATTGAGAGGAGGAATGTGATGAGAGGAGCCACTAACCTCTGCACACAGGGATACCAAACACAGGGCTATATGGTCCCATCCAACTCGGTGGATGGTAGGGGACATTTCCAGGGCAGAAAGGAATGCAAGACCTGGTTTCAGGTATCACAAAACATCATCCAATATGGTGACTAGATTAATAACTTCATTTTACAGTTGGGAAGACCTTACTGTATGACCTCCCTTTGCCTGACTTTCAGGTATCTACAAGCACCATTCACCCAGACAAATCATTTGTAAGCACATTTGGGAAATGCTGTTGGAAAAGAATGCATGTAGTGGATGAGTGTTCACTTGCCAAGGCAGGAAATCCTATGCCAAGGGAAAAGCTCCAGATCCCCACTGACACAGCAGCACCTCAGAGGCAAATCAAATTTTACTGGAGCACTGACATGTTGATCCACATTTAGAGTACTATGTCACACTGCTGGTTGTTGGTTATTATAAATACTGTGTTTCTCTGGAAAGAAGATGTTGTTATACATGGTCAAGGAATTTTTACAAAAGCCAGTTGTGCTGCATGGAGTTCTTTATAGCTGACATTAAAAAAAGTTTATTATTGGGAATTTGAATACTGAAGGAAACCACACCCAAGTGCCATGTTGATTTTTCCAGTGTGACTCTAACTTTGAGTAGAAGAAGGCTAAAATCTTGGCAAACAAAGAACCATATCATAACTTCATGACACTGTTGTGAGCATTAATGGCTGAACAACATTGAAATGAGCATAAAAAATAGGACTTTTTGACTTTCAGAGAATAGATCACCTAAAGATGGTAATTTAGGATGTTAAATCTGGGTCTGAATTAAAGGGCACTGGAACAATATAAATGTTAACATTTCTCTCTGTGGATTTTACCTTTAAAGAGTACACAATTCTGATTTCTCTTTCCCTCTGAGATGAGGAATATAATCAGAGAGGTGCTCTAACTAGAGTTATAGTAGAGTTAAATTAAGTTTTACATTGGAGAATATATTCCATCTGTGTTTTGTTTTGTTGTTTTTTGTGTGTGTGTGTGTGTGTGTTTTTTTTCCAGTTTATCTTTTTACAACTAAACAAAACTAAAAAATGGTTTTGTGTAGCATGTAGAATCAAATGCATTGCATTGTAACTTTACTAATGTAGTAACCTAGAGCACAGCCCAAATGTTAATTTTTACTCCTTAATGGAAAGAAAAAAAAAAAAAAAAAAAAAAAAAGCTATATTGCAGAAAATATTAGAAATTTTATGAAAGGAAGAATATCACATATGCTGAGGAAGGTAAGGTTTCTCTGGTCTTAGAAATTGTTGCTCTCTGTTTTTATTTTTATTATTTTTATTTTTATTTTATTTTTTATTAGAAATATCCAAAATAATGCAACAGTTTCTCTCTCTTTGTTGCTGTAAGCTGCAATATCAAAATATATCAATACCCTGCCTGGAACTCTCTTGTTCCTGAACTCAGGTCAGTACTATGTCTGAGAATAAGAAAGAAATGAACGTTGTTATGTTTCATAATTTATAAATGGTGAAAAAAAAAAAAAGAAAAAAAAAGAAAAGAAGTTTTTTTTTTTTTAAAATGAGCATACAAAGCTACATAACAATATGAAATTCATCCTGACATTTTTGTGTGAAAGAGGAAATTTCTTTTAGTTATAGAGAAATAATCAATGTTTTTTTGTTTTGGAATAGGATTGAACTCAAGGTCTGAGCTCTGTTGCAGAGCAAATACTAAAGGAAAGAGAACAGCTACTGCAGTTTGCCTCTGACACCATTCCTGAAAGCCAACGTTTGACCTACAGGACTGTATTTTCTTGTTCTTTGATGTACCCCTTACCTTCTTTTACCATTATGGTCAAACACTAATAATGGTGCTGTTAGCAAGAGATGAAAAAGCATAGCGGTGTTTTTGTCTGTTTGTTGTTTTTTTTTTTTTGTTTGTTTGTTTTTTTTTTTTTTTGTCTTGGTAATGTTTTTTGCTTGCATTAACTGTGCATTTTCTCATTCACTTGAAGAAAATAAGAAGTCCTTAAGTGTTTTCCTTTCCACATGAATTCATAACCCTAGACAATGTTACTTAAAAAGCAGTATACCAGAAGAAAGAGTATAAATGCATAAAAATAAATAGTGAAATATTTCAAAAAGATGGCAAGACATAGTAAAAGCCTTATGTTATAAAGTCATATTTATTTTGGGCAGTTATGAATAGTCCTTTGCTGAGTAATAGGGCAGGAGGGGAAACAGAACTTCTTCTGGCTCTGTGGTATTGACAGCAACAGTTGTACCTCTTGGAGATGTATAAACTGGAACTGAAAGCTGGCATTTTAAAGAATTTACTTAAAACAGGAATTAGTCCCAAGGCAAGTTTGTGACTCCTTATTTTTTATGATATAGTTGTTCAACTCCCACCTTTCCATGTACAAAATCAGGATTTGATTCTTAATTATAAATGCAACAGAACCTTAATTTAATTGGCAACCACATGGATTACACCAGGACAATCCCACTCTCAAAGGGGTTGAGTATTTTGGTCTCAGTCTGGTAAAGCTGTCAAGTAGAGTCATAACTTACAGAACAGACATGTTTTTCACGAAATAAGCAAGCTACCTCAGTGCATAAGAGTTTTGATGTTTTGGAGTCGGCAGCCTATAGGAAAAGGGTGCTGAGCAAACAGATACAAGGTGAAGAGAGTGGGTAGTAAGCACAATGCATGAGACCACTGCAGAAACCAGCAGTCACTGAGGTTTCAGGAATCAGGAAGGCCATCTGCCACCACCCAATGGCTTGATCACTCTCTAGCTTGTACAGATTGCTCTCTGATCTTATATCTCTAAAAGAGAAGCTGCCCATTTTAATATGTTTTGAGCAAGTCTGGTGAATATTCCAGAAGAAATCAAGAAGAATAACCTCTAACTTTGCTGTTGACCTAATGCACAGATGGCCTCATACAATTCTTCAAGGAGAATATAAGGTCTTCTTCTCAGAAAGAAAGAGAAGAAACAAGACCTGAACAATCTTCTTACCTGTACTATGGGAATTAACATTAGATAAAAGTCCAGATGAAGACAAATCATTGTATAATTCCCACAAAAATTAATAGGCTGGTTTAAACTATGTCTTTCCATACCAACTATCAATATTAATCTAGTAACTCAAATGGGACCTACAGACAGAAATGTTTTACAATAATTTTATTTAAATCATTTGTCACATGTTAAGTATCTCATAGAAAAAAACAAACAAACAAACAAACAAACAAACAAAAACCACATATATAAATACTATGAAATGGCTATTCAAATTTCTACAGCCTGTCCTGACTGTAAGACACAGCTCTACATGGGTGGAGATAAACGAAATGATGATGAACATAGACAGAAGCTGTTCTAAGGACCTACAGCAAATTAACAGTGGGAAAATCAAATGCTAGTTGAGGTGTTGTTATTCACAGGGGTAAGAATTTCTGGCTCTTTGTGGGTGATATCTTCCTATAGTGCTACGAATGAGAATGAACGTCTTCAATGAGGTCTCAGCCTCTGCAGTAGAAGAGAATCCCATGCCACAGAGCTGTGTTTTTTTTTTTGTTTTGTTTTGTTTTGTTTTAATCATTATTATTCTTATTATTTTTTTCTCTTAAGTTATTGGTCTGAATAAGAAAAGAAATCACACAATTAGGTCTACAAAGACAAACAAAAGATTCTTCTAGCTGTTTCTAGAATGTTTTACTGTATGACCTTTATGCTTCTGTCACTAAAAGGAAATAAGATTCAATCTGCTATCAGTGAGCATTAAAAATGATTTGATTTTAACTTCTGTTATTCTCATACCTTAAAAAATGAGTGATAGATTGGCTGACACAGAAGAAAAAGTGCATAGGACTTTGAACTTCATCAATCGCTATCACACTATTATAAACTAAAGAAGAAACTAGCTGCACTGGGAAACACAAAGAAAATTGTGAATACACTGATGTAGGTATGAATTGTGTAGCATATCTAGTGAGCCTATTATTTTACCTGTTTATTGGGTAAGTCTCCCAATACAGGTACACACAGCTGAGAATATGCACAGTGACTTAAAGGCAGTAGACTTGAAAACAATATACAATTAACAGAGACAACCCAATATATGAAAATCATTACAGTAATTTCAATTAAAAAAAAAAAAAGTGGTTAAATTAGAAAGGAAGGATGCAAAGTCACAATTCTCTGTTTCTCTCTTACTTTTGGGAGGGTGAAAGAGCACTGCCTCATTGCACTTGTTATTTCCAAACTTGGTTAAGGAAAATCCCTCTTCTACAAAGGGCAGAGGCCAGGAGTCTGTTTTTACACCAAAATCCTATCTCGCTGTGACATATAACATCTGCTCCTTGAAGGGAGCAGAATGTTAGGATGTGCTATATAAGCTGATTTGTATCTCAGTCACACATCTTCAGTCCATCAATCTGTCCAGTCATCCTGCCCAGAGGTAAACAAAGCCAGAATCTGCTAGAGTGAGCAGTTGCAGGCAAACCAATAAGTTCCTGGGATGAGGCTTGAGTGGATTTCTGCAGAGCTTATCTTGTAGTAATTACATACCAGGAGGTCTTAGGAAGTCGAGCTATTTAAAGGAATAGATAAACCCTATTTTTTTATTATTTATTTATTTATTCTTGTTAGTTTAATCATTTTTCCTTCTCTTATCACCTTATGTTTTTTTGGGGGCTCAGTGTTGATATATGGTACATATAAGAGGAGTGGGATAGCAGAAAGGCAGAGAAAACCTAACTTACAGGCATTGTCAGAGGGGAATCCACCGTGAGACTCAAACTTCTGACGGAGCTTATCTTTAAAGAAATTGGAAGCATTAAGTCAGGGGGCAGGAAGGACGGATCAGCATTTGTAAAATAAGCAAGAAGAGCAGTCCAAAATGCATTCAGGACATTGTAGAGATGGAAGGTGAGAAGCTCCAGGAAACTTACAACCTGCAATTACCTTTCCTCATTGTTGTCTCCACAGCAGTGGAGATGGGATGTTCCCATCTTCTCCCCCCCACACACACCCCCTCCCAAAAAAAATAAAAATGCTTATGTATAGCCAATAAGAAAATAAAAGAGATGGGGAGAGCCAGCCTCCATATTGCTGGATCTTCACTGGGGAGAAGATGGGATAGGGACAAACTAACCTTAAGAACCACAGCCATTTCTTCTTTGAGACACAAGACTTTCAGTCACTGTCCTGAGCTAACAGCACCACACATTCCAAGGCTGCTGGTCACTCACCAATTGTCACAGCAGTAGCAGTTGACTTTAAAGCCAGATGAATCTTTGGGAACCAGGACATATATTTCAAGATCTTAGGTATAGCTGGCATTTTGTTTTGTCTTACTCTTGGAAGGCTGCTTATAGCTGTCCTGATTGCTTTTGTCAAGTTAAGGGCTGGAGAGAGAAGGAAGTCACATTTCCCAACTATATTCTTCTGCCAGTCCAGTACCTGGGTATATAGAAGGCTTTGTTTTGTAATGATGTTACATTAACATTTGAGGATACCAAGTCTAAGCAAATGAACCTTCTAAGGCATGCAATATTTCATGTTGTGATTACTGGTTTGTCTCTCAGTCTTTATGGCAGAAGAGACTGAAGAATTATTAGATCTTGGGAACATCTTAAAAGCTTTTACTCAAATTCCATGGGATTAACAGAAAAATTCCGGGTAATAGGCATGCTGATGATATATCATACTTAGATATCTCTTGCCCTGTCCTCAGTTCTTGCAGAGGCTGAAGGTAAGATTGCAAGAAAGTATTTATCAGTGAATTGGTTGATAATATAATGATAAATTGAGATTTGTCCATACCAAAACATAAACATCCACTCACAGGACAAGTCTCTTACCTTTGAGACCCTATGAATACACCTGTACTCATGTCTCCCCTCCATCTTCCAGATCTAACAGAACCAGGAAGCACTAAGAAAAGTGATGCAGAAGAGGATTCACTGTTTTGATGCATCTGCCTCCTAGGCCAGGACAGAGAGGGCACATAAACACCTTTGATTGCCCCAAGCTAGACACAGAGGAGGCTTGTTCTTTGCAAAATTGTCTATGCTGTGATGTTATTTTTTCCCAAACAGGAAGAAGAAATGTTAATTGCCAATGTTGTTCATTCTTACCAGTGCAAAAGCTCATCTCAGAGGTCTGGTAGCTTTTGCAATTCTACCACAGGTTTTCCAGTAACTGGTATTTGGTTACATAAGGTAGAATTGCCAGAAATAAGTTAGGAACTGTGAAGTTTTTAAGTACAGAGTTGTTTGGGACATGGGTTCTTTTGACTTCCTTTATATAGTATAGTCTCACTAATGGAGCTTTTCTGGGTCTAGACAGAATGGTTTAAGACATTACCGGGCTGGAGATTGCAAGACACTGCAAAGAATCACACACACACTCCCATTCCAATTCACAGTAATAGCAGGTAGATCATGAGCAAGGGTAAGTTATAACCCAGATGACTTTACAGTGAATTGGATTAGAGACCTTTTTTGTGAAGGAGGAGGTAACTTCATTTTGAGTGGCTAAAGAGCACAGACAGGGTCACTTCACAGAATCACAGAATTTCTAGGTTGGAAGAGACCTCAAGATCATCGAGTCCAACCTCTGACCTAACACTAACAGTCCCCACTAAACCATATCCCTAAGCTCTACATCTAAACATCTTTTGAAGACTTCTTACATCTCTGCAGGTATTCCTGAAATGAATCTGTTATCACACCCCACAACATACCCTACTCATCCCAGACAGCAAAGAAACTGTAAATTACACGAGGGCTTCACCACTGGCTGCACGTGACTTGATATTGCTGGGAACTTGCTTTCACTGTCCACCATGTGCTGTTGTTCTTGCACTACCTTGGGAAGAGAAGAGAATTAGAAGATAATTTAAATTCTCTTAGAAGACAATTTAAAAGAATTAAAAATGATTAATTAAAAGATTTAAAAATGAATATTACTATCAACAGATCCTTAGAAATACTGAAAAGTATCTGTCGTATTTAACACATTAAATGTATAGTGCCACACTATTTAGAGTGCTTAAGTATGAATAATTTATTCTTAAAAACTGATGGAATAACATTTCACTTAAAATTGAATGTGTGGACTAGTAACAAAATGATAAGAAGTAAATCATTACACCATTGTTGTAGTTCTCCTCAGGCCCATGGAAATCAGACAGTAAGCATATTATGGTAAAGAAATATAAGTAAGACATTTAAACTTTAACTCAAACAACTGTATAGAACTATTATCCAGGGAAAATACATATTTTCCAGGAATTATTTTTATGAAAATATTTTTCTATCCTGTGGAAGCACAAATAATAAACCTCTTTAATCATAATTGGTGGTGTTTATGAGCACTTTGATGATAAACGATAACTTTAAATTCTGAATGATCCAATTATATTCTCTGTCTTTCATATCAATCCAACATATCTAAAGCTACAGAACAACAAAAACAAAGCATTGTGCAGTTATTGTCTCCCTAGTTACCCTGGGATAAAAAATTCAAATAGCATTCTGGTGTACACACCCATAATAGGAGACACTGTAGTCACAAGAGTAAACAAATCTGATCATGCTGTTTAAGCTGGGAAACAAATCTTTCAATTTGTTTGTGGCTCATCACTTTCCAAGCCCATTCTGAATATAGAAAAAGGTGTCAAGTTACCAACATGCTGAAAAAAGAAACCCTCAAACCTCCAAGTCTAAAGAAACTACCAGCTAATTCAAGCAGCCTTGAAACTTGCCTTCTACCCTAGCTTAGCACAGTAATAGTTGGGTTTTTAAATACTGCAGGTTTTGTGACTACACTGGGACTACAGCTTAAGATATAAATTACAAAAACAAAGCAGTGTGCAGTTATGAGAGACAAAATGAATTTCTTAAAATGCACTTGATAAGGCCAATTGAGCAATGGAATTATAGTAGGCCCAAACAGTGTTTTTTTTTTTGCAGGTGTTTACTTTTGACAAGTCAAGTTTTTTCATGAACACAAATTGTGTGAAGCAGCATGTTCAACCCACATACTTATCTATTCTCTAAGGATATAGGAGTTGTCCTTGATATCCAAATGAGGTCAGGGAAAAATGCCTTCTCTTTGCACTACTTTCCTGCCTTTAAAGGGGAAAAAAAAAAAAAAAAAAAAGAGAGAGAGGCAAAATGTGAGAAACAGCAGAGATTACCCAACAGTGTGTGGCTTTGACCAGTGAAGGTTAGATGTGCACAGTTGAAGTGTATTTGTGTGCAGCCTGTTTTTTCTGGTTAATACTGCTGGAGCTCATTTGCCAACTAGCTACCAACATCACTGCAAGTTGAGGAGCTCACTAAGTGAAATCAAAGATTGCCAGAATGGACTCAGAGCTTTCAGCAGTAATGTGAGATTGCCAAGTACATAGCTCTGGATGACATACCTAAAGTTATTTTAGCAAATGAGTGTTTGTAATGCAACGTAGACTTACAGACAAAGACACAGCAGGCTCGAGAATAACAGTATGCCTCATATATAGCATTATGCACAAGATAGGGACCATTCTTATTTTGCTCTGCATAACTGTATAAGACATAATGCAAACTACCATATATTCCTTACAAAGTAGCTTAAACTTCATAATCAATGAGAAATACTTTTTCTATTATTATTCTAAAATAATTTGCATCATAATAGAATGGTGAGACCTCAATCAGGAAAATGACCTCCCTGTACTGAGCGCTGAGCAGACAAGGGATAATAGCTCTTTCTTGAGTTCAATATTATGTGCAGTGAAATGTTATAATTAGGACATGGAACCTATCAAACAAACTTGTGTTTAGAGAAAACAGTCTAAACGTATTTTCATCAAATGCACAGGAAGCAACAGAGTGCTCTTAAAACTTGTCTCACAAAAGATAGGCACCAGCTAAATGAATCTATTGTCTGTGTAATGAAGCTGTCCAACACGTTCTTCAGGAACTATCACTACCCGTTGCAAATCATAACACATTCTTCTGTGTAATAAAACAGGCACAGCTGAAATAAAAAATCGAGTAGGTACTGAAATATTGGCCCTTCCCAGCCTCTTCCATGGTTGTGGAAGTCATATTAGAGACTGCTTGATTTTCTTGATCTCTGGGCAGGTTACAGGCAGAGCACTTTCCCAGTTGTGTATGTCGATGGTGGGTTTTTAATGACCTGTTATTGCCTTTCCTTGCTTATCCTTCAAAACCTCCAGGACTGCTTGGCCAGAAGCAGGGAGACACCATCCAGAAGACAGCTTCTGGAAAGCTATAGACATTTCTTAGTAAGGAGGAGCAACATGTTGGAATTTGGGATGGGTGGGTGCAAGCAGAAGTTGCTCCTCTGTGTGGGAGATTTATTTCTTTCTGATCTCCAGAGTATCTTAATCTTTTCAATGGTAATGATGTGTGCAATAAATGATTTTGCTGTTTATTGAAGTGGTTAAATCACAATTTCAAGGAGAGAGTAAAGGAAATGGCTTTTGCATATACTTCTTGATATCATTTCTGTGCTAATAATACTCAGATTGCTATGTTTGAGAAAGGACATGTATATTTATGGGAAAGAGAACACTAGCAGGGCAGCATCTTGGTCAGAGAAGATGAGGATGAGGATGAGAATAGCTAAGAAAAAAATATAAAAAAATAATTACCAGATTGATTTCTTCACCCTGGCATGAGAAGAGTTAGCCACAGTTTATAGGGTCATTTCATACACCAGACACCAGGCTAAAAAGGCCTGTTAGGTTTTGTGCATTCCATTTGGTTAGCTGCCACAAGCAAAGAATACAGCAGCCAGCTAACACCCAGCAACCACTGAATTCTTCTTCTGGAGAAGCAGCAAGCCATATTATATCTACATCTGCAGAAGGGTATTTTTTGGCTTAAACGTGAAAAATTCAGTAGTTTTCACTGTTTTGCCACTCAAGCGTGTTTGGAGGTGTATGGGGCATATGATCTGATTAATGTTAAGTCTGTCATCTATTAATTTATGTACCTCCTGCTGAAGGCTGAGATTAATTTTGCTTAGCTCTAGATGTCTGCCTAAGCTCTCTTTGTACTTGAAGAACAAAACCAAACATTTTTAATGTTTAAATTGTCATGATTTGATTGTCATGCCCCTTTGAGTTTAAGTGAATTAGTTGATGTCTTTTTCTCTTATTCACAGGGAAGTTATACAAAAGAACACAGACATAAGTGTCCATGGAGAAAACAACTCAAGTTAAGTGAAACCCTACAACAGCTATCTGGACCTGACAGAAACATGATGCATCAATAAGCGTTATTCCTGCAGCTATTGGTACCTTGTTTCTGCTTCTCATGGGCCGAAGGGATACGAATACTGCTTGTCAGAAAAACTGTTCCCAGGTCCTGGTAAAACCAGCTACCAAACCAAGATGAAGATAATGGTTTGTAATCACTGGGATCACAAAAGCTGTCTTGACTTGCTAAGCTTCTCAAATATTTTGTGTAATAAGTTTTTGTTTAGAGTTGTTGTCACTATGAAGTCATAATCTCGATGTTCTTGTTTAAAAAGATAAAACTGCATTTAAAAGGAAACAAAGAAACAAATAAAAACCAACAAACACTAACAATCATATACAGAACAATAGTTCAAATCCCTACCCGGCTTGCTTTTATATCTTGGGAGGGGGGGGGGTGGGGGGGGGGGAGAGAAGGAGGGATAGGTGAAGAAGAGAGAGACTGAGCTGGATTCAGATCCAGCTCCCAAGCAGAAGTACAAGATACAAGATACAAGATGTATCTTCTCCAAGATACATCCTTAAAGAGAGAGATCTTACCCCTGTGTCTTCATTTCCATATTTTGGAAGTAATTTGCTTCCCCTAGAACACAAACATATTTTAAAGCCTGTTTCAGCTTTTCCTCTCTCTTGTTCCTCTCCCTTATTCCTTCCATAGTCATCAAATGTTGTGGTCTTTTTGTGTAGTTGTCAGTCATCTAAGAGAAGGGAAACAAAATATCTTCATGTTTATTTGAGAGTAAGTCTCGTATGAATGAATATGGACCTCAGACTTTTGTATCATGTTCTAATTTATTTTTCAGACAGTCAGACTGATTCCAACTATACACTTATACTGTAACATTCTGTATTACCTCATGTGTAAAAATGCATGCATCCCAGTTAGTCTCAAAAAAGATAAAATAAAACTCCATAACTTCCAGAACGTAATTTTTTTTCTGTATACATGCACGATTTTTTTTTCCACTTTTCTTCAGGGGCAGGGAAGGATCTGAACTAGTGCTGCATTCACTCTGTTTCTATTCCAGCATTGTGGATTTTTGTCCCCCTCAAAGCCAGTGTCAATGGAGTCATTTGTGTTTGATCATTTGAGAAGTAATTAATGTCATTATCTACATCCTACACTCTCCTGGAACTGTAGGCCTCCTCATCAGGCTGGATGAGATGAATTCAGTAGGTCAGTCTTCTTCTTGATGTCAGGGAAAGAAAGTCAGTACCAGTAGCCACTGATTAAATTTAGAAAAGTGAGGACACCTAGGAGATTAGCAAGAATGAGCTAAAGTCACCTCTAGCTTTTGGTTTCAAGTCTTCAGTGAATGAAAATAAACATCTGTGGTTGATTAGAATTCATGTCTGACAGAAGGTATTTCAAAGAGACATTAACCTCTGACTGGCTCAGGCTGAGATAAGTGTCTCAATAAGTCTCAAAAATCCACTTTTCCTTATAGCCAGTTCACCAAAGACAAAGACAAATGAACATTGGTGAGATTTAAAACTTATTGGTCAGGATAAGGAAATGGGGATATTTTTTCTTAGAATTTAATGACAGTCAATGCTACTATGTTTTTTTGACTGTCACTTCTTCAATATGTTTCATAAAAAACACATGAAAATAGTACAAAGAAAGTTTTCACTCAGGGTGGCCATAAATCCAGGTTCTGTTGTATTTTTATTTCATTTTGCCATCATCAGTGACAGAAATCTTGGTTATTTCAGTCAAGAAGGTGCCACACATTTTTTGAGAAGTCTGAAATGTCAAGATCCCTTAAAAAGATAGGAAATGTTATAAAGAGAAAGATCAGTTCAGTAATATTTAGTCTCCAGAAGTCAAGTTTCTGGTGAATTTCTCATCATCAGTGGTATAAGTCTCATAATAATGTTTGTAGGGCATATGGGGCATACTGGAAGAGTGAGAATGCAAGCCAGCCTAGTTGAGATATTCTGCATGGTACTCAAGAGATTACATAGTAAACTACACAGTAAAAGAGGCTGTTTCTGTTATGTTACATTACCTTGTTTTTGTTTGATCTGAATCTGCAATCAGTCAGTGCCTTTGTCCCTAAAGAACAAAGGGATTGGAAGAAAAGGGCAGTATTCTGGTTCTTGAAAGAGATCTAATTTTATGTCTCTAAGTTTCAAACACGTAAACAACCAAAGAAAGAGAAACATGAAAAGAGAAAGACAACCTCTTAGTTCAAGCTACTATTGTAGCTTGTTAGTTATTTCTATGTCTTTACTTAAATATTTGCAAAGCAGTTAGACAAAACCACAGAGAATAAACTTAAATGAATTTCTTATGAACCTCTTAAGCTGTCTTGGATGTAGCGCCACAATATCACGCAAGCTTTTTAACATATGAGCATGTGAATATGATGATCATAACGTGAGTAACAAATAGTTACTCACTATATAGTTTCAGTACCTAGACTCTTATTTCAAACAAATCTATAGGTCTGGTAACACTGTGGTGGGTACTCAAACATACTCACCATATCTCATGTCTTTGAAAAGATTCTGATGTGATTAATTTCTCTCTCATTAGGAGAGAAAATGAATAAATAAATAAATAACGATAATAATGATAATAATGATGATGATAATAATAATAAATGTAAAAAATAACATAACATAGCATAACATAGCATAACATAACATAACATAACATAACATAACATAACATAACATAACATAACATAACATAACATAACATAAATAAGATAAAATAAAATATTAAAGCTGTTCTCTACAGCAGAAGATACAGTGGTGAAGAAAGGAAAGATGTTGGGTGCTACTGACACATTCATGAACTGCTGCTTGCAACAAAAGCAACCCGTCCATGCTGAGACTGTTGTTATTGTTAACTTGTTTCTGATTTTAGCATAGAGTGATTTCCCTATGCTACTTGTGACCTGCAAGCAGAGCAGACATAGGAGTGTCTGGCTACTTCTGCCAGACAGTCAAATCCTATTTGAACAGCTGTAGAGAGAGGTGATGTCACCCAAAGAGGAATCATAGGACAACCTCCATGCAGTTTTGAGACCATAACCTGACAAAACATTCCAGGAAATAAAACTCTGGAAAAAGAACCCCTTTCATTTTATTTTTTTTTTCCTCCAATTTTCCTGCCTCTGGCTGTACCATTGTGTTTTATATCATTCCTCTTTGTATGCATATTTCAATTGTTCATGGATTACTCAGGTAATCAGCCAGAATGATTCATTACTTATCATTTCAAGTGTCCAAAAAGTTGAATCCATCCATTTTTAAACAACAGCTATGTAACATGCATGAACATTAGCAAAAACACATCTCCCCAGACTTTAAAAGGTCTTTTTTTTTTTTTTTTGTGGGGGGTGGATTGGGACAGGCAGTCAAATGACAACAGATAAAGGAAGAACCACAAAAGGAAGAACTTTTACACTGTAGAAATCTTTGGCTTGAAATCTCAGAGGTCAAAGAAATGTGTAGAGTTCAGAAGCAAGGAGACAAATTCATGGAAGAAAGGTCTGTCAGTCTTTTCCTGTTCTTTCTCTCTGCTCTTCCCCCTGGTGGGATTATAAACCCCCATTCTGAGAAGCCAAAAGACTTCATTTTAGAGAACAGAAAAAATAAGCAACCAGCTTCTATGCTTCTATTCTAAAGGGCTCTCTAAGTCATCTGTGCAAAAAAGGATGTGCAAAGGATGTGCAAACCTTTTCAACGTTGCAATCACATTACCTTAGAATTTCTAATTTGAATTGGACTTACTATATTTAAATATAAACCCAAACCTTTGAGCAATATCTTTGAAAATCATTAGAAAAATAGTTAGTGTGGCAGTGCATACCTTTTACTACAGTTTTCTAATTCTTTGGAATGCATTGTTCCCAAATGACCTATTTATCAGCATTGAGTAAGGAATGTATACAAGATGTGGCAAGGTGGTGGCCTGATGGGAACACTGATCTCCAGTGCAGAACTTCTTTTTTCATTTGAGCTAACAAGAATATTTGTATCTGCCTGTCTCCATGACTCATGCAATGATTTTAAGTTATTCCCCTCTGGGAGCCAGAGGCTACCATCTCATCTGTTTTAGTGCATGCAGTAATTCACTGCACTCTCTGGAAGTTTTCTTCCATAAGCAACACTGTTGACAAAGGTCCCATTTCAGGATTCTACTTTGGCTTAAATGGGCTATTTCAAATCTGAAGTTCAATATTTTTTTAAAGTACCTAGTAAAATTAAATTTAAAAAGAGAATGACTGTCCTCTCTGTTCCTCCAATGGTCTTCATGCCTTGAGAGATGCTATCAATATGCTTCATTATTTCCTTTTCTGGTTTGCATGGACTCTCCAACACAAAGCTCTATGTGCACTTAATAGAAAAGCACAGTGAGAGGGAAGCAGAGAAGAACAGAAAAGCAAGTGAGAGGGAAGCAGAGAAGACAGAGACTTCAAAGGTCAATCATCTCATTTTTCTAGCAAATGACTGGTTTTTAGATCTCCACTAAACCATATCCCTAAGCTCTCCGTCTAAACGTCTTTTAAAGACTTCCAGGGATGGTGACTCCACCACTTCGCTGGGCAGCCTGTTCCAGTGTCGAACAACCCTTTCGGTAAAGAAGTTCTTCCTAACATCTAACCTAAAACTCCCCTGGCACAACTTTAGCCCATTCCCCCTCGTCCTGTCACCAGGCACGTGGGAGAACAGGCCAACCCCCACCTCGCTACAGCCTCCTTTAAGGTATCTGTAGAGAGCAATAAGGTCGCCCCTGAGCCTCCATTTCTCTAGGCTGAACAAGCCCAGCTCCCTCAGCCGCTCCTCGTAGGACTTGTTCTCCAGGCCCCTCACCAGCTTCGTCGCCCTTCTCTGCACCCGCTCAAGCACCTCGATGTCCTTCTTGTAGCGAGGGGCCCAAAACTGAACACAGTACTCGAGGTGCGGCCTCACCAGAGCTGAGTACAGGGGGACGATCACCTCCCTAGCCCTGCTGGTCACACTGTTCCTGATACAAGCCAGGATGCCGTCGGCCTTCTTGGCCACCTGAGCACACTGCTGGCTCATATTCAGCCGACTATCCACCATCACTCCCAGGTCTTTCTCTGCCTGGCAGCTCTCCAACCACTCATCTCCCAGCCTGTAGCTCTGCTTGGGGTTATTGCGCCCCAGGTGCAGGACCTGGCACTTGGCCTTGTTGAACTTCATGCAGTTGACCTCAGCCCATCGGGTACATCACCTCCCAAACGTATCCCTGACCTTCTGTATACTACAGAGGGTCCCCGAATGACTAGTGCTAAACAGCTAGAGTAAAGGAACATTAATCTCAAGCAATGGACACAAGGAGATTATAACTGACAACAGAAGACTATCAATAAATTTCATGTAGCCACAATTATTTTCCAGGTAGTTCTTTAGCTTTCTAGTCCTTTTGTGCAGTAGTAAAAAGCTAACTCTTAAAACATTTTATCTGCAACTTATATTAGCATTTTGGTATGTATGCAAAGTGAATAGAATGCAAACCAATATGGGATACAATTCTTCCAGATGAACAGTCCTATGTAAATGTAGGGAATTACAGTAATTTTCTCTAGCCCAGATTACTTATTGCTAAAGCACATGGGAACTTATATTTTATTTTAAAATCCGGAAGTGAAACACTTTTTAAATTAAATTTCATTTGACTCCACTTTTTTTTCAGTAAAATGTTGCATTTGAAAGAAACACATGAAGAAATTTCTGCTTTGAATCCATCCAGTTACAGATTTATTTTTTTTTTTTGACACACAGTTTTATATACTAAGAAAGCCTAATTCTCATTACTGCTACATTTGTACTAAATTTATCGTGTAATTTGTCAGTACAAATTTTGTAATGAATGCCAAGCAATTTGTTAGAATGACACAAAACGATACAAATGAAACTTAAGTGAGATGTTCTTTATCAGCTGCTAGCATCATCTACCCATTCTTCATCTCAGAATTGTAGGCAGAGCATTTCACACACTTAAGAAGCTTTCAGTATACATATGCAATGTGTATGGGGAATTCAAAAATCAGTCAAATTTAAAATAGAAGATAAATGTAACACCCTATGAAAATCTAACTTACTTTCTATTTTAACTATTTAAAAGATTTTTTTTTTCAATGATTTACATTCTACAGACTACAGAGTTTTTAAACAGAAAACAAATGGATTTTCTTGGACCTGTTGGTAACTACCACAAAGTTAAAAATATGAATTAAGTCTCTGAGCAATTCTGTGATACCAGACAATAAATAGGTAGTGCAGCAGGATATACAGATATATTCCCCCAAGTTTGTGGCTCTTTTCCACAAAACAGTGAAATTGCTACTAAGGATGTCCCACCAAACGTCTGCCTTCTCAACTTCCCTGCCTATCAAGAAGTTGTCAGGGGTTTACCATGTACAGTGCAGCCTAAGCTTAGCCAGCTGCTGGGGACAGAATTGAATAAGTTTTGTCAACCACTACAACTAGCAGGGCAGAAACAGCATTCAGCTCTGTACCATCCCATTGTATTAGGCACATTAAAAAGGCTTCAGACATGTAGGAGAGCCCCAAGTACTTCACCTGGGTGATGAGCTCAGCAAGCATTTTCCTTGGGATGTTGTGCAATCATAGAAAATTACGGTTGGGAGTGACCTCAGTAAATCAACCAGTTTGTTCATCTGCCCCAAGGCAGGATCTACTGTATTACAGCAACATTGACAGATGGTTTATGTGAGTCTAATATATTATTAAAAGCCACTGATAATGGACACAGCACAACTTCCCCCAGGCAAATTATTCCTATGTTTTATTAAACTTTTTAACAATACATATATATTTCAGCAATAAAGAAGTCAGAATCTTTATAATTATTCTTCTCAGTGCAATTAAAGTTAAATTTAAGAAACCCCCTCACTCATGAAATATAATTTCACTTCCCCTTTGTCTTTTCTACAAAATGAACTTGACTTCACAAGGGCGTGGGAATGCCAGGGGGCTCTCTTTGTTTCCTCATTGGTACTCTTTTTTTTTTTTTCTTTTTTTTTTCTTTCTTTCTTCTTTTCTTTGGGAAGGAGTTTTACCAGAAGAGGATGAAAGCCACTCTGAGACATTGGTTTCAGTTATTTACTGATGAATGTAGTACTTCCCTCTCTTTCACATTTAAGTTTAATTTAATTCTAAAGTTTTTTTTGCTTTATTTTGCCAACTATTGTCTAAGTTAAAAGATTACATGCTTCTAGAGAACAGAGCAAAACCTTTAGGAAAGGGTTGGTATCTCAAGCAAAAACCTAATACCTGTGTTAACACAGATGTTCAGCAGCCTCTGTAGTAGAATACAGGAAAAAAACACACTCAGCAAAATCCCACTTAAATAGCTGTCCTTTCTGCCTCCAAAGACAGCTCCTACAACCCCAGGTGCAGATATAGTGCTTACTAATTGGATGAAAAGCTTTCTGTATTTCTGGGGAATTTGCAGGAAGAGCATTGAAGAATTGTGTCCTTGTTGCTTTGTAATCAGTTTCTAGTGAGCATTCTCCCAGAAGGTAGCCACCCCCAGCCCCGCGGCCTTCCTGGAGGGGAATGAATTGACTCACAGGCACAAGATTTTTTGTGTAGGTAGTAGAACTGGGGAGAAAATCAGTGTGGTATTTGGTCTAACCACACAGTGTAGGCTTGTTTAGTTCAAGCCCTAACAATTCTGTATTTTATCAGATCCATTTGAGTGAATGGAATTCTTAAAACTACAATCTTACTTTGTATCTGCTTTTATACTGTATATAATTCATAAATGCATCCCTATAACAAGCCTGTAATATTTGACTTTATTGACATATAGCCCTATAAATTTTGGCTTTCTAAGGGATGGAAGACAGTAATCAGTATACAGCTGACAATTTCAGGAGACACCATGATCTCACTCCCTGACTATGATGCCTTATAGAGGTCATAGGTGGAGAAATGACTTATTTCAGGCTGTAAATCAAAAAGAGGAAGTACCAAAGTATTTGTGAGATCAGTGTACTTTTTTTCACTTCAAACCTCCCTTTGCAATTAAATATACATGTATTTATTATTTAAACATTCACCTCTTGCATTGGGAAAGTTGTTGATTCCCACTTGAGGGACAAGGGGAAACATAAAGAGGAGGTGGGAAATCAAGCAAAAATGTTATCTACTGGGGTAGTTTGGGATAGCCAACAAAGTAATTAACAGCACAGCTGTTAGATAGTTTGCAGTGACTCTTGCAATCAGACGCAAAGACAAGGAAGGCAGGAAAGAGAGAGAAAGTAGTAGTTTTCAGCTGTCAGTGGAAAATAAATTGGTTGGTTCTAACCCTTTACACTAAATTGTCAAGTAGGCACATCTTATGCTCCCTAGACAGCAGTGCAGACTGATGGAAAACAATGACTTAGGAACTTCCTATTTTCCCTCATCAAAATCTTAATCTTCAAAATAACATATTTGCTACAAAAGCCATGAGGGGGGAACTGAGAAAACAGCTGGTTAGACAAATAGGCTGTTGGAAACTACCTGCAAGAAAATGTGAGTACGCATTTCCTCACTTTTTATTCAACATAAGAAAAAAACATCCATTGCCATTGGAAGAACAGAGGGGCATGTCTTCTTTTTAGTCTCCTAGGGCAAAAGGCTAAGGAAGACTGCATCTTTTTAACACTGAAACTATTGATTAAATCTTGCATTCTGACCAAAAAACACTTACTTGAAATAATAAAGTTTTAAGGTGTAATTTTAATTAGAGTCAATCAAATGACAGTAATTATTGCTGTTAAAGAAAACTACAGCTCTTTAGAGAATTCTGGTGGTAACCTAGACCCTCTTCACTTGATCAAGGACCAAGCTAAAGTGTTAAGGTGACATTCACCATATTGTGTGCTTCCTTCCAGGAACTTTGGCTGGAAGGGAAAATGTTAACCACTATGAACATAAAATTAGTGTGCAACATTTGATGTTATGAAAAATTTAAAAAAAAAAATAATAATCAAAGAACAAGTGCAGAAGCAGTATCCTGTATGTTCATGTAAATCATGTAAAGGTCACTTTTCTGTGAGAAGTCAAAGCTTTCAACAGAACCGCAAGGGTTCAGTGGCTTTGGAAAGATTAAAGGTGAAGGTGCTAACCCATTGTGGTAGCTGGTGGTGTGAGGTAAATACCCTCCTTTCATGAAGAACTGAACAGAAATTAACATTTCCTTAAGTGAATTGCTGAACTAATCGCAGGTTCAAATAAATGACAAAGAGGTAAAACCGTCTGAGCATGATAAAAATCTCAGAACTCTTATTTGGACTTTGGCAAGAAAATCTTTTTGTTATGGCAAAGATGTTCAGTATTCTGGATGAAGTTTTTTCCACCGTAGGGTTCATACTAATTTTGTTTGATTTGCTACCCTTCCTACCAGTCCTTCTAGGCAGAAAAAAAAAAAATACAAAAATATCCAATCCAATATAAACCCAGTCCTTTCTCTCGAGCACTCAGGCATATAAGAGTTATCTCCAGAAGTAACTATGACACATTGAGACATGGACTATTTGAGCTCAGCACGTGTTTAGGGAGGAGAGGAACATACATCTATGCTCATCAGTGATTCATACGAGGTGAAAGAAAGGGGGAGGTTGAGTAGGGCTTGAACAATGGGAATTTTTTCTGCCCTCTGGATACAAAAGTACAAAACTTTTGTTTATTTATTCTTTTATTATGCTTGTAAAGACATGAAGAAAGATGATAAAAAGGTAAACTGGTAAATAATTTAGAAGATAAACATTTCCATTCTAAGAAATAAAATTCAGTTTTAAGACCAAAAGAAAAACAAACAAAAAAAAAACACACAACACCCTGCAATAAAATAATCTGATTTCTACCGCCACTCTTTCCTATAAATATTTTGTTGAGACTGAAGCAAGTACATACTTCTAAAAACCTCTGCAATCTTGATTTGAGCATTTTTAGTTCACAAGGAATCCATTCTAATCAACAGATAATTTGTTTCAATGATCAAGCATTCTCACGATTAAAATCACTATGTTATCACTAGCCTGGATTTAAATCCCAGGTATGTATTATGTCATCTCAGTCAATAAAACTGAAGATTGCAATTCTTATCAACTTCTGAATTCCACTGAAAAATCTCAGTATAAGGCTTGGTATGAAGTTTGAAAATATCTGCAATACCTTTACAATTATGTTGGCTGCTATTCATTATGTTGCTGACTGGAAGAGATAAATGAGTAAGTAGGCAGTTTCTGCAGCTCAGTGTGAACAAAACTCCAAGAAAAAACAAAACAAAACAAAACAACAACAAAAAAAAAACAACAGAATGCTGGTAATTAACTAACAAATCAAATTGGCTTAAACAAATCAGTTTAGCTTTATCAGAACAAATAGCTGATGTTCTGAATCTGCCTATAGCTCTGTGTGCCCACAAGAAAGTCAGATGCCTATCAGTCAGCCCCAGGAACTGAGTTCAAAATGAAGGCTTCTGGGGTATGAGACTCCTTGCATTGAAGTAGGCTGGCTAGGGAACAGAACCTACCTTCACTGATGTGCTGGATAGAAGGGTTAAGGACTGCCAGCACCCAATTCAGGTGTAATGAAATAGCTCCTATCCTGCTTTCAGGACAGGAGAGTCAAAAATTACAAAGTAAAACAAGAGACTGCCCGTCTGTTCTAGTACAAGAAATAGACCTTGAGTGACAGCAAAAAAGCTGAAAATGTTCATCACTGTTGAATGTCATGTAGCCTAGTTTTGTACCTAAAGCATTGAGGGTCCCAATTTTCAGAGATGCTTTTTTTTCTTTTTTTTTTTTCTTTTTCTTTCTTTTTTTTTTTTTTTTTAATAGAAAAAAACATTGACTAGGGAATCTAATATGTGGCATATGAAAAAGACCATGAATAATGTTTTTTAACCATTCCACAAGATGAAATCTTGGTTAAAAAACAAACAAACAAAAACACACACACAAAAAAAAACAAGTCAGTGTATTAAACTTCAATCTGTAGTCTGTTATATAGTTCTGGTCTGGAAAAAGCTGTACTGGTTTTCTAAAGATTAATTTTGCAGTAGAATAAATATAGGTTTGGCTTACAAACTGTGAGTTAATGGAACAGAATAAAACATACTGAATTTAAATACAGCTCAATTAGATGTATTCATACCCTAGGACATCTTTTTCAGCTTAAATAATTGCTACAGCAACTCTGATTATATTCACAGTTGTATTCATTGTCCAGTACTGACAGTTCTTCAACTTTTAGGGCAAGATATGGGTTAATGAAGGTTTTCATTTATTATCCAGTTATGGGAATCAGGTAAATAGGATATTTATATAGGAGGTTTCTTGTATTTCTAATTTAAAAGCAATATTTCAAAACATTGAAAGTGCACTTCAAGACTTGGAACATAAAGGTCAAAAAGAAGCCTCAACTTACTGTTTTCTGTTGTAAAGCAAATACAAGATAAATAAATAAATAGAAAGATGTAGTGGATCTGACTAATGAGAGAGTAAACAGCAACTCTTGGATTTAGACACTGGGATCTATTTAAGAACCAACATGTTTTTGCCCTAATTTGTTATTTTACATACTCGTTTGCTGTCCCACCTGCATCATCTTCCCTAGGTCTTAGTTTCCCTGCTCAGATCTTCCTAGTCTGGGGAGGTCAGGCAGCAAGTCAGGCCTGCTGAGCAGCTGCTTGCCAGTGTCAGTCTCCAGTGTTATTAGCTAAGGTTCCTGGGCATTTCTTGTCATTTGTCTCTATATCATAGAATCATAGAATGGCTCAAGTTAGAAGGGACCTTAAAGATCATCTAGTTCCACACCCCTGCCATAGACAGGGATGTCACCCACTAGATCAGGTTGCCCAAAGCTCCATCCAACCTGGTCTTTAATACCTCCAGGCGGGGCATCCACAATCTCTCTGGGTTCAATGCCTCACTACTCTCTGATTTACTCTCTGAGTGAAGAATTTCCTCCTAACCTCTAATCTAAATATCCCCTCTTTTCATTTAAATCCATTTCCCCTTGTTCTGTCATTATCTGATTAAGCAAAACATCGCTCTCCATCTTTTTTATAAGTACTTTAAGTACTTCAGTACCTTTAAGTACTGAAAAGATGCAATGAGGTCACCCCAGATCCTTCTCTTCTTTAGGCTGAACAACCCCAGCTATCTCAGCTTTTCTTTGTAGGAGAGGTACTCCAGCCTCTTGATCACCTTTGTGGCCCTAACAGGTCCACACCCTTCTTGTGCTGGGGGCCCCAGGCCTTCATGCAGTACTCCAGGTGGGGCCTCACAAAAGCAGAGCAGAGGGGGACAATCACCTCCCTTGTCCTGCTGTCCACTGTTTTGATGCAGCCCAGGATGCAGTTGGCCTTCTACACTGATGGCTCACATACTGATGGCTCATGTCAAGCTTTTCATCCATCAAAACCGCTGAGTCCTTCTCAGCAGGGCTTTTCTCGAAGAGTTTTTCTCCCAGTCTGTACTCATGTCTGGGATTGCCCCAGCCAAGGGGCAGCAACTTTCATTCTGACTTGTTGAACCTCATCAGGTTCAGGTGGTGCCAGTTCTCAAGCTGTAAATCTCGCCTATTTCCAAGATATTCCTGCAGTCAGGATGTTTGGATATTCACCCTGCACATGTATGCATACATGCAATTGTCTGCTGCCAGTTTAGAGCAGTTTTTTGCCTACCACAATGACTATTTTTTTAATGTTTATATTTGGACATATCGCTAAGCTATAAAAGAACCTCAAAGATTTTAAGAAGTATCTAATGGCCCTAAAAGTGTCCATGAATTTCCTACAATGGAGACATTTTTCACTAGAAAGAATAGCCTCAGCTTAAAGAATCAATAGATGGCTCGGAACAAATTGAGAAACTGAACAATGAAAAATTACCAGGAACAGATGATATTTATTCAAGAGCTTAAAGCATCTCAGCTATGGAATTGCCATGAGGTGTGATCTATAGCATAGCACCAACAAAATGCTAGAGGAGTGGAAGGTGGCAGTATGGCACCAATCTTTAACATGAATGAAGTGAGTTTCCCTGCATGAAACTCACAGAAAATTAAATAAATAAATAAATAAAATCCCAACTGCTGTAAGAGACAGTGATATAAACAAAGAAGTGAATGCATTGTAACTATGTTTATCAACATGACTTTTGCTCAGGCAAGTCATCATATGGACAGAATCAATGCCCAAGTGGTCAATCTACCACCTTCCAGAAAAGGTGGCAACAGCTCTCATTATCAAAAGCCCTTCAGACCTCTCAGGCTGGATAGAAAGTTTCTCTCAAAGACTGATGACTGCTTAAAAAGTAGGAAAGAGAGCATTCAACTATATGGTCAGTTTTGACAATGGAAAGCAGTTACTGTCATGGTCCTCCTAGGTTCTGAATACTAAGACCTAATGCTGCCTACAGTGCCAAGTATGGTGAATTGCCACAGAAAGACTGCATGACATTGAGTGATCAAATAATAAAATGGCCAATTAAAATCAAGTGCAATACTTTGTAAGTAATGCACGTTTAAGTAAATAATAATAAAAAAGATATATATAGTATGGATTATAAATTCTAAATTAGCTATTTCTGTTCAGGAAAGAGATTTACTTCAATTCCTCCTCCTGTCCAGCCTTCCTTGCTCTTTCCTCCCACATCAGCTGACCCCAGATGCCTGACACCTCAGTCTGGCTCTGGTACTGACAGATCATAGGGCTAGCCAGCTCAACGCACCAAATACAAATGCACTTTTTTTTTTTTTTCTCTTCTGTTTTTAAGTGCATTTTCTACCCTTTCAGTGAGTTGGAGTGAATTGGTGTGTTGTGTGCATCAGAACTGCACAGGCAAGTTTATGAATCAAGGATCTGGGGGTGCAGAAGCTGAAAGAGCAGGACCTTTCTCTCTTGGCAGTACCTAGCTGTTATCTTGGCTCTATGTATTATGAAACCATAAGCTCATGCTCATCTCTATGCATCTGCTACTATCCCAGACAGCAAATTACCTAGATTAATCTTTATTCTGGTACTGCACTGCCATTCTTATGCTCAGTGAACAAGACTTTGAAAGCAATATGGATAGTTACCTTCAAGAAGGGTAGGTAATTATGTGACCACTGTCCCAGAACTTTAACAGTCTTTGTCTATTAAGAAATCATTAATGTTCAGTTTAAGGTCTTCAGTAAGATCTTCAGCTCTTCACCCTGTTTAACAAATCACAATAAAATTAACTATAGAAGTGTATAATAAACTATATATATACATATTCTTATATCTCATATTTTTTCCTTGTTTTAAAGTGGAATTTATCCATCTTTATTGTGTTCTTTCCTGATCAAAGAAATAAATAAATTTCTATACACCCAGAAGAATTGTTAGAGCTGAACTCAGTCTTACATTTTGGAAACAAAATTATTTCACCATTATTGCGAAGTCTCATTTGTTGAATAACTTGAAAAAGTCTGAAATGCTTTAGGGATTAATTATATGCTCTGAGTCATGCTTTTTATAAAGCTACCATGAAATGGCATCCAAGGAGTACTCAGACATGAATACATTTTAACTTTTGAAATCTTTTAACCTGAAAAGAGAAGACTATCAGGAGACACTCTTGATTAAGGCTATGACTCTGCCCTAACCAAATGTATTAAATCCAAACATAGAACTGTGGTGGCCAGTTGCTTGAAAAGCTCCTAAATTTGGGATGAAGACAAAGTTAGAAAAACAATGGGTTGTTCATAGTTGCTACCTACTTTTTCTTCTGAAAATACAAACAGCCAAAAAACAAAACAAACAAACAACAACAACAACAACAAAAATTAAAACTCAATGTGAAACCTGTTTCTTACAGTTATCAGTTCAGGTAATTTTGTACTTACAGGTGTAATTTTTTTGTATGATTTTTTTTTTTTTTTTGCTAAAAAAAAGATCTGGAGTAGCTATAAGCACACTGACCAAAACATTGGGAAGGCATATATATATGGTAAGGTTTCTGAAATAGCTTTTATAACATGGGCCCAAAACATTTTAAGCTGTGTCACAGTTCTCTTCCAACATTGTAAATGTATTTAGGTTAAGCACAAATATAGCAAAGCCTATATAACACAGCTGTGTGAACTGGAGGTCACTGAAGTCAGGGTGCCAGCCTGTCTTAGATGGGAAGTTGTTATTTAAATGAACATTACAAATCACTACAATAACCTTTAGAGAAAAATAGCAGCCATAAACAGCTAACAGATTTGCTAAACATTCTTCATCTTCATGGTCCAAGTGGGACTATGAAAGTGCATTAGTATAAATACTTACATTTAATATGTTACATCATACTGGCAAAATTGTCATGAAAAAATATAAGTCCAAGCACAAACTCTATTCTTCTAGTTTACAGTGAGAAAATCACATGGTCCTGTATTCTTGTTTTCCAATACCCTTGTCTCACAGAAGCACAGGAAACCAACTTGTGAAGCCATAATAAATTGCTGTCTGAAAATATGAAAGAGTGAGGCAGCTCATGAACAACATCTGGGGCACAAGACCTGAGCTGGGCTGGGACAGCTCTGCCCCAGCTCCAATCCTCTGCTTGACCTGTTTTCTTTTGATGGCCTCCATTTTCTCTCCTGACTTCTGTTTCTTTTTAACATGTAAGGTTGATTACAGAGGTACAGATGGGAAGTGCAATGGTTTCTCTGAAATTGCATTTAGGTATTTTAGGGGTTTATTTAGCAGAGTACCATTGATTCCAGAGAAGTGATTTAATTCAAAACTCACAATTAATTCTCAATTTAATGAGACTTTGCAAATTACAACTTTAAAAAAAAAATAAAATCAGTATAATCTGGCAGTTCAGCATATGGTTGCTGGGGGAAGAAGCTATTTTGCATTTCTATAAAATTGATACCAGAAGCTGATGGCTATAAAATGTGTGTCTAAGTTGTTGGTCTAAATAGAGCTGAAGCTGTTGGCCTGATGGTGGGTTGTGTGGGGACAGTACCCAGAAGCAAGTGGGAACTGGAATGATCAGAAGACAATGCCAGGCAGCAGCTGGAGAAAAATCATTGCACATTGACACAAAAGCCATTGATTCTTCTCTCCCAACTTCTTATGGGACACAGAATTATCATTCTTCTGGCCTATGGAAATCCAGGAAGGAAAGCACAATTTTCTGTGTGCTTTATAATAGCATTGTTGTAGGTGTGACAGTCAGAGAAAGTAGGACTTAGAGCACAGCTCACATCCATTACCAGGCTGGATCTAGAATATTTCAAGCACAGAGTCAGCTAGAGGAACCTGATAGCATATCTATATATATTTTATTATTATTATTATTATTATTTTCCCAAATATATCAGCAAGTCTAGAAAAAGATGGTGCCTTTCCCTACCAGTTGATTTCCCAGAAGTATAGTTCTGTAGTCATCCACCATAAGGAGTTACAGCACAATTTAATTATCTGAAGAGTGAGGCCAGGGGAAGTTGCTGTATCACTCATGAAGAGCACAAGTGAAAAAGAATAACCGCTAATGGACACATTAATATTTCCCTTCTCAGCAGTGTTTAAGGAACACATATTTTATAATCTGACAGCCTCTTTTACCACTGTATTCAGCTGACGTGATGCAAATTTGACAACATGATTTTACTTAGTATATAAATATCAATAAGCAGACATGAATGTCAGATGGAAGAGAAATACATTCTTAAATGAAATAAGAGACTCCAGTCATTACAGAACTAAGCAGCTCCTCTCTCTCGACATTGATAGAGCATTAGCAGTTTATCGCATGGATATTATTCTTCTTCTCCTTTCACCAGACAGTGCTTTACTTCAAGTGCCTTAATTCAGGAAGACGGTGATTAATACTAACAGCATTTGTCATAATTATTCTGTGAAATCACCCCCACAAAATTTACCACATTGGCTGAATGAAATGACTGCCATCAAGACACGGAGACTGATGACTGAGAGTAGAAGGTAAACCTAGGACACCAGCAACCCAACAAAAACCACACAAAGTTCAATGAAAAAAAAAAAAAAAGTATAAGAACAATCAAAGAAAAATTGCCTGCTTTATTGGCTGCTGATTCCATTTCTTTCTGCAAGAGGCCACATGCTATGTCAGTGTAGATGTTTCACATTCAAGAGTATATTAATTCCCTTTGATCACAGCCCTTTCTCATTGTTGAAATGCATCCTATGAAGTTGGCTCTGCCAGTCCTCTGAAAATGCCCTCCCTAAACACACGTGGGGATAAGAAACTTAGTTAAATTCTCTTTTATGACTGATTTTCCTTCAACCTCTATTGTCTCTGAAGGAGATATCAGAGTTGCTAAAGTTACTTGTTAATCTCAAACACCTTCAGAAAGAAGACTCTGAAACTTGTCTTTCCAAAACAGCCCTAATCTCTCAAAATTGCTATCAAAACCTGCAGTAAAACAGTCATCCATCTATTCTCAGTTCTTGTCACAGTAGCTCAGAGAGATATATAGCTATGCTGACACACATTGAAAGAAAGCCAGATTTCGAAGAAGGCCATCTGCATCTTGTTCTGTTTTCATGGCCTGAAATAATGTGTATTTCTATTTTCTTAGTTGCTTTGTTTGTGCCTAAATGTGGCTTGTGATAGCACTTGCTTGAAATGGGAGTAGAAGAAAAGCTATCTCAAGTACAAGGCTGGAATAATGCCACTGAACATATTCATCCCTTTTGCCCCAAAGACAAGTTTCATAATAATGTGATCATTGTCATTAAAATGTCCTATTTTGGGATTTGGTACTTATGTACACTAAAATAAAGAGATGTAAATTTTTTTCTTAAACCCAGGTTTGATTCAGTTTCTGTTCCATCTCTTTGGCTTCTATGTCCTCTTGCTGCTCTGCTGCCTTCTCCTCCTTTTTCTTCCATGTATGAATAACTTTTCTGTCCTGTTTTCTCTGCATCTCTTGAGCTGAATCTGCCTCCAAAGTCTTCTGAAAACAATTTATGTGCAATTTTGAATTCTACATTTGAATCTATTTCTTGATGCTGGCACAGGAGGTCTCCAAAATCTCTCTGTTTTAAAACCAAAGGGAGAAGTGGGAATTCTATGATACATAATGGCAAAACAATGTCACTGTTCTCTGTCAGGAAAGGGGACCGTGTAAGAACTGCCATTTTAAGAGACAACTCACATTGTATTTTCGGTAAGAAAATGAACCACAACTGCTAGTGTGAGTGCACAACTTCAAAGCAAACCAAAGGCTGAATTATTATAATTTAGTCCCATGAAAACTTTCTTTGAGAATGTCACTCACTGTGCACAGCCCAGATGTCCTTCTGTGAGAAAAGAAAAAAAGAAAAAAAGAAAAAAAAAGAAAAAAGAAAAGAAAAAAAACACAAACCACTTTTAACACCTTTACATTACTTGCAAAGCACAGCAGCAGCAGCCTCTGACAAAGTTGGGAGAGGAGTGCTGGCAGAGCTAGAAAGGTAGTGTCTGCAGCTGAACACATCTGCTAGATTGTCAGAGAGCCTGGCCAGGACTTGCACAGCTTCTGGGACTAGCAGCCTGAAAGGATAAGCTCCATAAAGTTGCAACAACAGAGCTGTTCTGTGCTTATTTAAGCAAAACTTCCTCTGAGGCAGAGACTGAGAGCTCCCCATGGAAAACTTATTTACATATTTGAGTGATACATCACTTGGTTATGAGAACATTTCTCAGGACTGTGAATGTGGTAGCTACTCTAAATCTGTGATCCCACTGAGGTTTTTTAGCTTCTTCCCTGTTACAGGCAGAGAAAAATTTAGATAGATAAGCCCTGTTAAAAGTGACTGTTTTTCTTACTGCTAAAGAAGAAACAGTTGCAAGATGAGCTGCAAATTTTCATCGAAATGTTTGAGATTGTTTTTAGTTCTTTGGCCACAGACAATAGGGTTTGAAGCAATGCAGTCCCACACACCTTTCTCTCTCTGAAAAAATAAAATGTGTATATATACATGTATATACATGTATGTGTATATATATATATATATATACTGTTGTTCTGGCTTGTAGTCAATAAGGTGGTTTTTGGCCATTGATGCAGTGCATGTCTCTGAGACAGCTCAAGTCCAGTCAATTAGAGATTTGGTGAATCAAGAAAAATCATTTAGTAGCAAGTGTTATGTAAAGCCAATGTATCCACCAAAGCATAGGACTCAGAACTTACAGGAAAGGTCTCTGGGCCCCACACTGCAGTGGAGTGGAAGATTCTAACATATATGTGTGGGATTTATGGGAGAGGAGTAGCATGGATTAAAAGACCTGTAGTGATAATGTATCATCAACAAAATTCTGCAGAAATGCACTTCTAGCAAGAGGATAGGAGTAGTTCTTCCACCCCCACACCCTTTGCAGGGACAATATCTTAACTAAACTCTGTTTCTTTTATGACTAAAACAGAAACCTGGACAGCTGTGATTCAAATGCAGGCTCAGAGATGTAGTGCACAAACACATGTTCTGTGGTCCTCGGTACTACAACAGCAAAGAGGTGTTTGGCCACAGCTAGAGTGAGACTATGACTGCACAACACAGTGAGACTGAAACAGCTGCCTGCTGGTACATGAAGGCATTTTTTTTTGGCTGGCGTTCTGGTGGAAACCCCTCAATAGTTTGAAAATGCTGAAGGGGTTATGTAGACCCTTAGTGGGGATGTAACAACATCTCTATGGGCCTTGCTGAAAGTGCTTCCTTGTGGAAGCATCTTTCTTCTTGTGCTTCAGAGCAAAAACAGAGGACAAGGAGACCTTCATGAAGCCATTAGCATTCAGCTCTGGGCTATCTGGCTGCTCTGGAGAAGGGACTGTCATGCCCCTTTCTTATTGTTGATGACTTGTTTCCAGCAGGGATAGTGCTGTTGATAAATTGCTTGGCACCACTGCCCAAACTCCCATACCTTATCTCTCTGTTCAGGATTACTTCTTCTCTGGGAAATGTGCAGCCTCTGGGGTGCAGGGCAGGAAGGCTTATCAAGTGGCCAGAGCACTGCCAGACAAGTGAGAACAGGGGGAGCAGCAAACAGCAGCAAACACTGAGAGGAGGCATACAGATGTGAATATGCAGGTTTTGTTTCCATCTACTAGCAGTGTCAAGTTATTCTGGCAAGAGCAAAATTACAGCTCAGGCAGACTGTATCACAGGGAATCACTTATCACTGTAGAAAAAAGAATTGGCACCAACACCCTGCAAGCACTTTTGCAAGGTAACCAGTGTTCGGCTAGCTGGTGGCAGATTTCACCTGATAACTTCACAGGAGATAGAGAGTGCAAAATGTACTTTGAAAGCAGCAGAGCAAAACCAGGAAAGTGCAAGGTGTACACGTGCCTGAGCCCTGTTTGTGAGCTTGGTTGTAATTCCTTGGGGCTTGGTTGCCTCATGTTTCTGCCTTGCTAACTTCCTATCTTCCACTCATTTCCCCAAAAAAAGCAGAAGGTGTTTTGCAAAGAAGAAACACTTACCCCTGGAGATCCTAATCAAATACAAGGATATGAAAGCCAGACCTGAAAAAATAAACAGAAAGACAGAATAAGATAGAGAGACTGAAAGGGGGGTGGGGATGAGACTAAATTAAATACATAAAATAAAAGCAAACAAACAAAAACAACAACAACCATAAGCAACCTTTATTCACTTCACAATCCAATTATCTGTTCATCCAGAAATAACTTACATGATTCTTCTGTCTGCACATAAACAGCTCCTCCCCGGGAGGTATGATGTTATGACTGGATATACTCAAACAATACTGCAAAGAGAAGCAGGGCAGAAAGCCAGAGCGAGGCAGGGAGCTGGGCTGCTCCTTGGGAACCCAAACCAAGTCCCAGGCTCTTCCTCCATTTCACATCTCTGTTTTTGGCAAATCCCTTTATTTTTATTCTGCTCTGTCTGCTCTCTGGAGATGGTTACTAGCACACTTCTTTCTTCATGTGATTTCATTTGCCTGGATAGGCTGTAAATGCCTAGGAGCAGGGACATCCATGCTCTCATTCTGCACGTGATTCATGTCTAGCAACAGTCAGAGGCCCTCTCTCTCTGCTGTAACTACATTAGTGCATATTTGTTTGAATATTCTGATTCCTTTTAGCAGCAGCAGCAGAAAGTGCAGCAGCTGTAGCAGTGGAATATTGCTTATGCACAGGAAACAAACAAACAAACAAACAAACAAAACCACACGTATTTAGGAATAAATGGTCTTTCATCTTCACAAGTTCACATCTCCACAATCTTCACAAGAAGAAAAGAAAGGAACAAGTGGATCAAGATCACCTGAGGTAGACAAAATACTGAGATCTCCTAATAACCTGCAAATCTAGGCCAAGAAGAATGGTTGGGGTACCAAAAAGTAACTGTGGTGCTCCCTGAGTAGAATACTGAACCAGGTGCTAGGATTTCTCCTACAGACCATGGTGATCTTAGTAGCCCTCTGTAATTTTTTTCTTCATGTTTCTGTGAAGAGAAGGTTAACACTACTATTCACAATTTACAGATGAGGAAACTAAGGTACAAGAGGGTGGGATGACTGGGCCAAGACTGCAGGTGTATTCCAGTCTGGCACTTTTATCCACTCTAACCTTCATGTATTTAGCTTGTTCTACTGAAGTTTGTATCCAGTTCTGACTGAGCAAGATGGCACTGAAGGAACATGAGGGAGATGCAGCCCCATAAGGCTGTAATTATGCCCAAACTATATCTGTTCTGTCACGCAAACTAAAGAGAGACTTCTGCTGCTCAAGATTAGGCACATACATCCCCAGCTCCCTTCAAATGGCTTGTCAGCATCAAAAACTGCAATGTCCTCAGTACTGCTAATCTTTCCAGAGTAGTAAGGTTTGAAGGGACAGGTCAAATGCTTTATAAAATCAATTGAGTGCATTGAAAAAAGAAAAAAAGGTAAGGCCTGGGGCATACAAATTTTCAGCCTGGTCAGAAACAGACAGGACCAATGCTTTTACAACAGTTGAGAAGGGGCAGAGCACAACGATGCTAAGAGTTACCTGTTATGATTGCAAAAAGAATGGAAGGCAAGGTGTTTTTGTCTTGTCCATGATTTCAGTCTGCAGCAGTGTTATGAATTTAGGAATTCCCAGGCTTGTCCTGACTTTTCTGCAGAGTCATGGTGGGGAGGTTGGAGGTGGAAGGCCTCTTAGTGAAAACCTCTTTCACCAGACTCCAGGTATTGCTGATCCCTCTTATACCGGCTGTTCAGTTTCATCTACCTCTTATCTACTGCAATCTACTCTGGCAGTAGATGTAGATGTATAAGTGTAGATGTATAAGGAGGATCAGAGCTTTTAAAAAGTGGTTTTTCTCTCTCTCTCTTTTTTTTTTTTTTTTTTTTTCCTTTTTTTTCCCCTTTCTGGTATACAACTTAAAAATACAGATACATTTCTGACTTCTAGAGCAAATTAGTTGTTCCAGAACTAAAGATGGGTTTGAATTAGAATATTTAACCTTCATAAACATCATCACATAAAGCACTTAATTTCCCAGAATTGCATCTGTTTTTGAAGTCATATATATGTGTATTTATTTGTTTTCTCAGAAGGGGTTCACTGTCTGCACCTTAGGTATGACAGGAAAAATATTCATTAGTGAAGATGGACATGATAAAAAATGAGTGGAGAATGCCATCATTAGAGCTCCACTGTTTAAAGCCAGGCTGGAAGAGCGATATCAGTTTCCAGGCAATGGCAATGTGCAGATGAAGTTGTCTCTTATGTGGAAGGACTTTGGGGATCGGAAGGAGTGTGTGGGGTGCAGGACAGGAAATGAGGTTGTCTACTCTGAAACCTCTTGATCTAAATCACAAATGTTTTTCTGCCTGTAATAGATTCTGAAGTCATGACAGGAATGAACAGACTACTACCTGCTTACTTCCCCTGAAGATACTGGTGCAAACAACTCTTTTTGATGTGGCTTTGCCTATCAACATATAACCTTGGACTGTGATGTTATATATGGAGATTTCTCCCATAGAGTGATGCCATGATACTGACCTGATAATTATAGTGTCCTGACAGGGAGGTGTCTACTGTATTTTTTTAGGAAAACAAAAGAAGAGGTAATTGCACAATATGCAAAGGCTTTTGTAATTTTATTTAATGTGTGAAGAATCCCCAGGATTTTATTTAATCAGATAATCCATTTGAATGTATAGAGGTATCAGTGCAGAATGGAAAGTGAACTAACAGTAGCTATATGACAGTGAAGGTTGCAACAGGAAAACAAAAAAGAAAAAGAAAACCCCACATCCAGGTAATTACCCATTTGTTCATAATTGCTTTCAATTTCTTCTCAGCTTTTCATCCCAAACAGAGAATGTGCTTGCAAGACAGATGCTAGTTGCTCCAGTTCAAATTGTCCCATCACTTCCAAAACTTAAGCAAATTGCCTGAACTTGAGCACAAGTTGGAAACTGCAATAAAATCTACTGTTAGATTTCTTATTTTTAGATCAAATGAGCAAGATATGTGACCACAAAGGAAACCCCACCTGCATGCTTCACTTCTAAGGCTGAGGATATTTTTTTTTTCTCTCTTAAAAGGCACCACTCCCCTGTGCAAGGCAATTTTAACAGGCTTTCAGAAAGTCAAGCTGCCCTCTGCAAGCCTGTGCAAACTCTCTTCTGAGTAATACTGAAACTTTAGTTTAGAAGTTTAGAAGCAAGCTTTCGTTGGTCCTCATAAAACTCAATTAGTAGAGCTGTGCTTTTCAACACGTTTATTTCTCTCTTTCCTTCAGATGACCCTAACTAACCAAATCACAGAGCTGTTTACTTGTACAGTAGAGAAACTCTTGTCTGGCATTTTCAAAAAGAAAACAACAACAAAAAACCACACCAACAAAGCCATCTGCAGAGAGAGTAATAGGCAAATGTGACTCATAATTTACCAAATCTGCATGTTAGGGAGGAAGCAGCTATCCTGAAGGAAAAAGGGAATTTGACAGTCATAGTTTGATCTAATCCTCACTAATTCCAGTCTGTACATAAAATATTCCAAATCAAGAGAAAAAGGATATTTAATGTTGCACCCAGCCTATGACTTCATAACACAGAAACAAATCTAATATGTCACTGACCATCAGAAAGAACAGCTTGAACAAGACATAAAACAATTAATGTTATGAGCTCTTTAAAGCTGTACACTTATAAAAAAAATTACTTTCAACCAATGCCTCTGGAAACAAACAGACAAATAAATAAATAAATAAATATATTCTTTGCCACAGCTCAGAAACGTATTCTACAGAGCAGCAAGAAATATAGCCAAATTAAATCCACACCTTAGACTAAAGCGTTTCCCTGCTTGAAGATGTGTTACGTCCACAGCAGAAGAACAAGCAATTGATCACCATGCGTCACAGGACAGGATAGGGCTGCTGCATTAGCATTTAGTTTGATTGTTCCTTCTCCTGCTAGGAAGCAAAGCTGCATTTCACAAATGTCATTTATAATGAAAAACCAAATTTGTATTCATCTGCAGGTTAGGTCTTTAATGTGATTCACTTTCCCAGTCTATAATTCACAATGAAGTGACTAAAGCTCTCCAGCAGCCAGTGTATTAGCTCCCTAGTCATGGTCCTTCCAAACATCAGATATAAAGTGCACAGAGAATCACCCTCTTGCCTTTCTTTATCATTGATGATTCACTGGGGAGAAGGCATGTGCTGTCAGCCACAGAACCATGAAAAGAGCATGCAACCTGTGCTGGGATTCTGCCTGAGGGTCCCTGCCTTTGAAAAGTGTTCCACTTGGTGAAATCTTCACCAGAGAAATAAATGGTGTCATTCACAGAGCTGTCCAAGGGAAGGTTTTGCTAAGACTAAGGCTCTCTTTGCAAAAAAATAAATAAATAAATAAGAGTTTGGTACCCAATCAAATGGGATTAGGGAAAAAAAAAAAAAGAAGAAGAAAAAAAAAATCCCCTGAATGATATCTGAATTAGATCACATGGTTGTAGCTGTTGTCTGAACTACTCCAGGATTTTGTGTTAGAGAGCTGTTCCTTCTAGTACTCCAGACTGATTATTTTAGGCAAACAAAATAATGCAAGAAGAAACTGAATACAAGTTGCATTTTAATCCTTATTTTTCCTAAATTTTGAGTGTTGTAAAAATGTTCTTTTGGTGTAAGTTTAGGCAGTCTGATTCAGAATCTCAGTGTCATGCCTGTTTGTTGAGTCCAAACATTTTCTCCTGCTCATACTCAGCTTGCAACCACTTTAATAATAACACAAATAATTGTGCAGCTGCATGGAGGCTTCACATGATCCATTTTTGAGCTGTGACCCGGAGACACATATTCTCACCCACTCCTTTGCATTAGCCCTTTTGTCTGGGCCATCAGAGGCCATCAGTTCTGCCTGGCACTCTCCCCCAGAATTCAAGAATTTTCATGGGCTCAGCTGCTTTCTTGTCCCTCCTCAGTCAATCACACAATGTCTGACCAGAGAAGGGAGCAGGGCTAGAAAACTCAGGGCAGGGAGAGGAGGAGAATTACTGGAGACCTACTTTAGGGTTTTACCTTAGTAAGTTCTGCCTTCTTCAATTTAAGTGTTATGATATGGGCATGATATGTCCTAAGGCTCTTAGATGTTACTGACTCATGGAATGGAGTAGTCAGGCTACCTAAAATGTGTTGAAACTGGCTTTTAAGTAATTTACGTTTACTATTGTAATTGATGACACTGGCTACACTCAAAAGGAACTTTCTCCACTATTACAAAAAGCAAAGCAAAATAAAGCTGGTTTGTTTTTACATAATTCTGTGACCATTGCTGTTGGCTCCTGTGCTGCTTATTTCCAACACTGGCTGGCACAAAATAAGCTACTTCCATTTCTAGGTAAGCTAGAAATACCTGTAAATCAGAGCTTACCAAGGAACACTGTTTTCAGTAAGTTCAGATACAGCTTAAAATCAGATTTAACTTTTGGGAACTTCATTTAAATGAAATCTCCAAATCTAACTAAGTTTTCTCATTGTCAGATACTCAGCTGAAAACCTTACCAGTAGTAAAGGATAAACCAAGATCTACCTTACATAATATCTGGGACTGTAAATATTGTTTCCTCTCCAAATCACAATATGGGTTGATTTAAATGTAAGCTATTAATAGACCCCATACATATTTTTTTTCAGACACCTAAAAAAGTTGTAGAAATAAAGTCAAATTTCAAAGCCAGCCTTTGTTTCTCTAAGTTTGGTAGCCTAGGACATGAGATCTCTCTGAATGTTGGGGAGAAAAAAAAGAAAAAAGATTTCCTTTACATACAGGAATACATGTAAAAGTAATTAGAGGAACGCTCAGAAAATAACAAACAGGAACAACAATTTTAATATTTTATCCTTTTAATGGCAAGAAGTCCTAAAGCTTTGAGGTACTCTAAGGTTTTCTCTCTCTCTCTCTTTTTTTTTTTTTTTTTATTCTTTTTTATTTTAATGTTGGTTATATCAGAAATGTACATTTCATCAGGTTGGACTGCTTATCCTCTTGTTATGTTCCATTGTTAAACCTGTTAAACAGATAATTTTTTTTCTCCTTGAAATACAGGCAACCAGTTTGTATGAAAACAAAACAAAACAACTAAATATATCGAAAATAACAGGAGGGAAAAAATAAAAATAATAAAAAAAAAAAGCTTAGTGTAAACAAGACACATATAGTACCTTCGCGAATTTCTATATATCTCTTTAAACGGACACTAAAAATGAAAAGTGAAGTGCACATCTCTTAACAACTGCAACTGAGACCTTTCATGTCAGACATCAGACATTTAATATCACAGCATTAACTATTTATAATGAGGATATATGGAACTTTTCAATAAATGATGAAATAACTTCTCAAGATACCAACACAAGAACTCTAGGGGATAACAAACAAGAATATAACAGCAGCAACAAACATTCTCTTACACAGATCAACCACTGGCTGGGGGTGTGCTATCTGTCAAAATTACCTGGCCAAAATGTTCTCATCTCACTGAAGATTATGTATATCTCTAGTGCTTCATACCCATTTTTCCTAGTTCTAGTTTCCTCTCTATTTTCCTGTATTTCTATTGATTCTCATGTCTTCTGTCAGCCTCAGAATGAGACAAAATATGTTATAAAAATGACACTGAGAGCTACGTGATTCAGATCACTCACTCGGAATCGTGTGTGGCATGGGACACATACATTGAGAAGCTGCATTTTATCGCATCCAGAGATTGTGGTTGTCAGAGGCAAGCACAGCCCAGAGGATCATTCTTCTAGGAAGAATATGTTATGGTAATAATGCTGTTAAGTGTGGAAACAACTATTTCGTGTTACCAGTTGACAAGCAAAGGGAGAACTTTAAAATTAACTACACTTAAAAATATTAGAGAAGGAAAGTCTTAATGTGTTTCCAAGTATTCTCAGATCTGTATGTAAGTGTATTTATATATATATATTTTTTAAACTTGTTAAAAGTCTGGTATATGTATCAGAAAAGGAGTGGTATGTGGATTAACTTTTTTATATTGTTTTATTGTTTATCATTATTGACATCATTAATCGCTACATTATTTAAAATTCAAATATTGAAATAAAACATCCAGAAACTTTTCTCAAATACCAGTTTCAGAACTTCATTATCTACTTCTTGATGTCAGATTCTTCATTGAAATTTATATCTGTTTTACCTTATCCACCACAGTCATGGGCATGTTTTACATATCTGAAAGTCTGTCTGTGTCTGTCATGTTTTCTTGAGCCCTGATCACTCTTGCTGCTTTCTTCTATGTGTGAAGGCATGTTCAGAGTTCTTACCAAAATTCAGGACTTTTTGGTCTGTCAGAGTTATCTGAAATAGCAATAGGTGTAAAACAATGTCTTGTTATAGATTTATTTTACCTTTTTGCACTGTATCACAAAATAAGAGAGATATCAGCCTTTAACTGGGGCTTCTGGACTCCACCATAAAGTGTTAACTTGATTTGGTAACAGCAAATCAGGCTGAGAATTTGGGGATGTGAACTTATTTCTGTCCTTGACCATGAGATTTTTATCTCTAAGTGTCTGCTTCCTCTATAAAGCTCCCACTCGCAAAATGGTGTACAAGAGCCATGCATTACTAATTCTAGCTTTCAGCTGTTTGCCCATGATATCAAGGTAGTGGTGAACTCAAGTGATTATGCATCATTCAAAGTGTATGTTTAACTTTTAAATGACTGTCTAGTATATTCACAGAATAATGATAAATTATTGATATATAAGACAGCCTGGTGGCTTGTGCTGTGCTGTTTGAACTGTCAGGCTGTTGGCAAAACTTTGATTTTCAATTGCAAAGAACTTGAAAATATTGCAGAGATGCTAGTTCACTGGGTTTGCAATATCAATGATCTGTCCAAACTTAGGTGAGATGGCAAAGAAGTCTTGTATTGAAGTTGCCTCAACAGCAGCTGATCATTTGTTTCTTGCTACAAGAGGTAGGGGGAAGGGAATCAATTCATTCATTTAGAAGAGGTATCGATCACTACCCTAAGCATAAGTTTACCCTTGTAAAGAACAGTTTAAAGACTACAATGCTTACTCTGTGGGAAAATAGGCCTTTGGGGAAAAATCAAACTTCTGGCCAGATTTTAATTGCTCTTCTATCCACTTGTTAAGGATACTTGCATCCCCTATTTCCTTTGAAGTTAGAGTTGAAGGAGCTGAAGAACTTTAAAGTTGCAAGGTAATTATTGATTGTTAAGGAACCATATTAAGAAAAAAAAGCCCATGCTATTCCTTCTCTATTGCCACTCCCTACACATTATCTGATTGATTTTAAAATATGCCAACCTGTAGATAGAAAATGTTTAAACTTTCCAAAGATTTTTTTAAAACCTCCTTCACAAGAAGTTATTGGAGAAACTCAGCAACCAGCATGGGCTAAAGTCATAACGTAGTGTAAAATGTGACAGAGAAGTAGATATACATGTAAGTAGCTATTTCTCACCGTTGACAGAGGTTAATACTAGAGTGACTGTGGCACCACGATGAGGACTGGACCGAGGACATTCCACTGATGTATTAATGAGCTGGAAGAGGTAAGCAGCAAGGTGACTATATCCCCTGGATTACAGTAGATTATTGTGGCCAGTGAGAATTAGAAGAAACTTTAGAAAGACGTAGTATGTCTGGGGAATGTGCCAGATGCAATGAATCCACAGACAGCTATATACGATTTTTGTCACTGCTATAAATTAAGAGAGAAAATTTGCTTCTGCTCCCTAATGACAGCTGAAATATTGTTTTAGGCTTATCATATTTTTGTTATTGCTGTTAGGCAATATTTTCTGCTGTTTCAGCTCTCCTCAGGACCAGGTGAACATTAGTGCTAATGCAGGAAAAGAGTCTGGGGTTTGGCCTAAGGCAGGGGACAAGATTTGCCTGTTCAGCAGCATTTGTTACTTTAACTGCTCCATCAAACTGCACCACAAATTATCTGTCCAAAGATCAAGCAAAATCTGTTATGAGGAAGTCAGCCCTCCTGAATCTGGGACAGCCACTTTGTCACTTGGAACATCCATCTCAGTAGAGGAAGGCAATGACCAGCAACATCAGTCTGTCCACTTTGTCTTTCTCTACTCTGGTAACTGTAATTCTCCCACCACTGCTGCAATGATGACAACACACCTGTAAAATCTGTGACAACTCACAGCACTCTCTCTCTTACCAGTTGCATAAGAATCTTTAATGCAAGTCCCTAATCATCCTTTGAGTAGTGATTTTCTTCTTCCTCCGCTATAGTTCACGGAAACACATCAGCCAAGGTCTGCAATATTATATACTAACAAAGCATTTAACACTGCTTACAGCAAGCCTGGAGGTGATGGCTGTGAAAAATGAAGTAATTTGCAGCCAACGTACACCAGTACTCCTGCCACTGCTAGCTAGAAGAGATGGAGTTGCACCAAGGACAGGACCCTGGCAGGAGAACCAAAGCTTTGTCATGCCAGACTGACAAATAGATTTGTACTTCCCAATGTCTATTGGGACTGCTTATTACAAAAGAGAAAAGTTTAGTGTGGGTTTGTTCTGTTGAAATATACATTTATCTTCATTATTTCTCTATTAAGGATTATTGGATTGGTGACGGGTCCTCAAACTTTAATGTGTAAGGAATCTGTGTTAAAACAGAAGAAAGTTTCACAGTGTCCAACCAGCTACAAATAAATAACTGGAGATTGGTCATTCCCAATGAGAAGAGAGTCACAGTATGTGTGTATAGAAAGCCTATGGAAAGCAAAGCTTGGAAAGGGTTATTCACTTACAAACTGCACATTTAAACACACTTGCATTTTAGAGAGGTTGCTGGTTTTGTCTGTTTCAGCAATAAACCTTCCAACTGCTTTCCTGTGCTTCTTGCAACAGCGTATTTCACAATTTCAACACTGTAGAACACAGTGGCCTTTACAGTTCAGGACTAAATAATAACACCGTTTAGAAATTAAACATTGAGCCAAAGAACTTCAAAAGCTGCAATTTTCACTTACTCAGCTTTCATGTATTTATTTAAAGTCACAACTAAGAGAAAACAAAATGCAAAATAAATGAAAAGACATAATTATTCCATTTGAAAATAGATTCTAATGACTGCCCTCAAGTTTAGATTTCTTTCTTTCTCTCCCCCAAATTATAGCATAAAAAATTGTTTTCAACTCTTGTCTCACCATACTGAGCTAATATCCTCTGGAGCATAACCCTTTGGATTGTGTAAATCTGAAGTTTATTATTTAATGTACTGCAATTAACAGGATTGATACTCATTGGTTTCCTGTCGTATGCTGGCTATATTTTGCCATTTTCTTTTTTTTTTTTTTTTCCCCAACTGCTGTTGTGATACTTACTTCATGTTCCTCATAAGATAATGCTGAAGCCGTCATATTTCAGTGTAATTTTCTTCAAAATTAATCAGTTTAAAGGTAAAGATTCAAATTCGTCAATACAAAATATTCCCCACCCTGCTCCACTGTTTCACTTTTTTTTTATTATTATTATTTTTTATTTTTTATTTTCCCCTCATACAAATACCTTTTCTTGTTATGCAGACAGGGTAAATTCAGAGTTCTCCAGCTTGGAAGAGGCATCTTTGTGCTGCTTTACACATGTTAACTGTGCTTAAACTACTTTCAGTCAACTAAATCCAGAGGAAAACTTATGACTGACAAGACCAAAACAATGTTATAAAGGATTAATTTGCTAAATAACTATGATCCAGAAAGCAGAAAGTACTTTCTGGTGGCATAGTTTATTTGGAAAACCAAAAAACAACAAAATTCAACATTTTCTTCCTAGTTTGCCATACTCTTATCTATTTTATTTGAATACAAATTCCTTTAATGAATTAATTACATTGGAACAACATTCAAAGCCCAATTTTGGCTTTGCAAAAACTAAACTCAGATGAAAACAAATAAAATATTCAGCTCTACCCCTAATATTTTTTTTTCCTAATATTTCTCGAGAAAGGGAAACCCTGCATCTCACAGTAACAAAATACTGCTTCTCCAGCATCCCTCATCAGTTTTTGAGAAGGCCTGGCCTCCCTGTAGACTCTTGGCCTGGCTAACAACTGAAACAATGCTATATGAAAACTTTTGTCTGAAGACACTCTGGAAATGGCAAGCAGATGACTAATATACAGACCTTTAAGGACTGATATTCCATGTTTTTCTTGTGTAGTCACATAATGTTATGGTAACTTCTTTAAGATGCTGCCACTCTTGGCACAGGTAGAGAGACAAGATCTGTAATGTTGGTGAACAAAATACTAATCTTCCAGCTAGCCCAGACAGAAGCACAGAACTACGTCTTTCTGTTTAGTTGTTCATTTGTTCTGCTTTTTAAGTTTTCTAGCAACACTTCTAGTCATTTGCAAAGGAAGTGGAAGATTCCCTCAGGTATTTCCATGCCTGCTTATTAGCTGCCACTCAAAACCAAATACATTAATTTAACTCCTCATTATAAAGAAAGTGCTTGGAACAAATTGCCCTGAATTTTTCAACTCTCAAGAGGAAATTCTTACATATTAGGTACCAGATGTTATAACAAACCAATCCATGACATGATCCATTTATACAGAATTAAACTGAAAAAATTCATTAGGTCTTGTTGATACACTAATCCTGCCAAAGACATCTTGATGAAGAAGGTATCAATTTTTGATCAGAAAACAGTACCAAAGTCCAGAGATCAGGGAAATTCCTATCCCTTACTTTGTGATCAATGGTTCTTGAGAAAGAAAAACTACTCTCTCGCTCCCTCTCTGAAAAGAAAGCAAAGTAACTTAAAAACTAACAAACAACAAACAAATACCAAACAAACAAAAAGACAAAACAAAACACCAACAACAAAACAAGCTTCTATGATGAATATTACTCTGTACATTTAAAAATGTGTATATATATGATGTGTATATATATACATAATGTATATATAAATACACACATATGAATATATGTTTGTTATTATATTTCTATATATTATTTATTATATTTTAATACATACATATATAAATATATATAAATATATGTGTATATATAATGTATAAAAATGTATATATATATATATATATGCACACACACATATATTTCCCCAGGTTACAAGGATTTTTTATTTATTATTATTTTTAATCCAAATAGCATATAAAACATATACCCCATTTTTAAATAAGAGAACTGAAAGACAGAATAACCAATAAACTACCCTTATATGTAGACGAAATTATGAATACAAAGAGAAGGCCGACTGAACTTCTCATTACGACAAAGGTAAGCCTAGAAAAAAACAAGTGTTAATAACACATTAACAAGGGACATCCATGGTCCCTACTATTAACTTGTTCTGAAAATAAGTTCAATGAAATTTCAAGTCCTCTATAAGAAAAGCTTGTTATTTTTATTTTGTCAAATACCTTAGTAGGTCAACTCCCATACTAGCTATTAGTCTTTCTTACTGCTATTCTTACATTAAATAAAAACTTAAACCCTGCTACTCCAGCATCCCTCATTGAGTACTATTCCTTTTCTTAATACCACTGCTGTCAAGTGACAAAGGTAGGTTTCACTCATCAGTTTAACAGTGAAATGCAGAACATTTGAACAGACATTCTGAATCCTCAGTAAATAGATGAGATAATATGACTAGTTGGCAGGTGCATCCTAGCACATATACCACCTGTCTGGTAATGGTTTTAACATTTCATTGGGAGAGGATCCAGAAGAACACGCTGTTTTCTATAGGAGTGTTTATATTGGACAGGTCAAGCTCATATTATCTCTTTCAAATCATCATTACCTCATTCTAGCGAGTGGCCACTACTTTTTTTTTTTTTTTTTTTAATTATTTAATTTATTTAATTATGTACTTATTATGTGACACATTTCTGCCTAATGACTGGTTTCACCTAGTGATTGGTTTTCACAGCCACCAGTGGGGAAAAATATGTTTGGAATTCCACAATTCATTGCAGCTGCTCTCTGCAGTGAAAATGCTTGTACATGCATCAGACAGCTCTCTGCTTACATGGGCCTATACTTTGTAGCAGACCTCCATCTCAACAGAGCAACAATTCTCAGTCTAAATGGTTGAGGAACAAAGGACACCTAAGCTTTTCTGGAAAAAAAAAATAAAATAAAAAATGAATACAGCATCTTTCATCTATCATTTCAGAACAGGAATGCAATAAAAACTGCCTTCAACATGAATATAAAAATGCGTTACAGAACACTTTAAGTCAAAATATTAATGATAAGAAAAAACAAGATGTTTCATTTACTGGGATAATGGGACTATATCTCACAAATGCACAAATGCACAAGCAAAGCTTGCTCATTAAAATTCTAAATGTTCTGGAAAATAAGATGGCTTGTTAAACACAAAAAATTAATGTAATTCTTTATTCTGCCTTATCCCCCTCTACACCTCCTTCACTCCCCACACACCTTCCTGAAGCTCAGGTGTTTATGAATAATGGTAATTGTGAGGAACTGAACTCTAAATAGAAAATAGACCATGAAAAACTACTTAATTATTGTGTCATTTTTATATCCTTCACTTGCCTCTCTAGTCTGCTGGTACAAAGTGCTAAAATCCTGCCAAGCCTACTCACACTTCTGCCTGGCTTCTAAGTCTATCATTTTAACCTTCTGCTTCATGGATGGTCTTTTAAATACAGTTTTCATTTTACTATGCTATTTTGCCCAGTTAATTAAAAATAAGATATCCATTGCTGACTCATCCTGCTAATTAAAATGTCTGGTCTTGGAGGCCTGCATCTGCCCAGGTATTTTTGAGTTAAATTATATTTTGAAATCTTTTAATGGTTTCAGGTTGAGTCAGAGGAAGTTTAGACTAGACTTTAGGAAGAATGTCTTTACAGAGAAGGTAGTCAAGCATTGGAACGGACTACCCACGGAAGTAGTGGAAACCCCACCGCAGAGGTATTTAAGAGGTATGTGGACATGGCACTAAGGGACACATTTTAATGATGGGACTCAGTAAGTAAGGTGGATAGTTGGACTTGATGATGAAGTTCTTTTTCAACGTAGATGATTCTATAAATAAGCATGTCATACTTGTTCAACAAGATTTACTCAAAGTTCATTGAGCTAAGATTAGCAAAAACTGTTTGCAATTATGAATTTGAAGTATGCTTACTAAAGCAGACAAAGCAACAGTTTCTCTGTTTCAGAAAACAGGCACAGTAGCACAAAGCTCAACTGAAGCACAGAATGCATATGGTGATCCTTTGAATATTGGGGAAAATTTAGAAAAAATTGCATATTTTTCTAAAGTGTTGTGAACAATGGCAAAATAGGTTGTGCATTAACTGTAGTTATGCAGGAAAGGCTCTTTCACTCAGATGTGGCAGATGCATAGGATCCTGACAGTTTTTGCGACAATGACATTTAAGGAATGTCAGGATAATACAGTTAGTAGCATGGGATATCTTATATCCTTATTTTAAATCCTAGACTTAAAACAGTGACCTGCAGTAGCAGGAATCACATCAGTACTAATCGTGTTTATTAAAGCTCAAGAGGAAGGGCTGAGATGACTTTTTAATTTACACCATGTAATGTATCTTTAAGCCATTATGGCTACAAGTGAAGCCAGGTTTGTAAAGAAGGAGCAGTATCTTTTATAAAAGCAGCTGATAGAATTGGAAGAGAGCACCAAGCTCTGAGTCCCAGTGAATTAGGCTGGTTTCAAAGTGGAATTGAGCAAACTTATATGCCTGGAAAAGAGGGTCAGCTCACAATAAAGTTATTTCTGATTTCAGTGCTAACCCGAGACTGAACAGTGACATTGCTCATAATGCTTTGCTTGTGTTTTTCCATAACATAGAACTCCATTATACTATGTCCCACCTTTCCCTCCAGTAACATGAGATAGCTTTGCAAGTAGCAGAGCAAAGCAGAAAGAAAAGCTTCAGCATTTCCTTGTATCAGTCAGTAAGGATGGTCCAGAACACTCCTTAAACTGAGTGAGAGTTGGGTCCACATGTAGAAGCTAAGCAGCATTTACCATCAAAGATAAATTCAAACGATGCCAGTATTTGGGGGTTTAGATGTGACTTGGCAACTTTTTTTCAAACAAGCACTTCTTGCACACAAGGTTCAGCAGTTATTTCATAGAATCATAGAATGGCTGGAGTTGGAAGGACCTTAGAGATCATCTAAATCCAATCCCCCAGCCATAAAAACTGACATGCGTTGGCCGGGAATCGAACCCGGGTCAACTGCTTGGAAGGCAGCTATGCTCACCACTATACCACCAACGCGATATTTCATAACCTTCTAAAAAGTTCATTCTGTTTCTTTTTTTTTTCTTTCTTCTTCTCTATATTTGGTAATACAGATGATTCCACGTATCTCCAAACTATAGACTCTTTTTAAACTGGCCAATCACTTTCTCATTTATGACTTCGAATTTTTATTTCCTTCAGTCTTTCCCATACAACAGTGCCTGCTACATTCCTAGACAAAATAAATCTTTTAGTAGAAAGCTTTAAACTTTCTGCAAACTTTTCTATAAACAGGAAAAAAATGCCTCTACTAACATTGTCAAAAAAAAACACTGAAAATTCATGTTTGTGATGGCTTTGAAAAAGACGAGAGTTGAACAGTGAACTGTTGATTATCAACAGCTATCTTTCTCCCTCTTTTTTTTTTTTTTTTTCTCCCTCTCCTCTTTTAGGAAGAGCTGCCTATTGACTTGTAGGATTAGGAGAAAAGTAGTCAAAAGGCCATCCAGGTCTCAAACAACATGCAGGTGAAAACACCTGTATTACAAACAAACTGCTTCAGGATGGCACCAAGGATCTCTGGTACCACCAATACTGCTGCATTTTAAAACCACCTGGTCTTTCAGTAGTGCTGGGGAAAAACAAGTGGAAAGTAAATCAATTTGTTCCAGTGCTATAACAACTCTTTGCATCACGTGTACAGCAAAGAAGAAGAACAGCAAGTAAATGAAGCATCTGATAAAAAATAAATGGGACAAATTACAGAAACATTTAATGGAAAGAATTAGCCTGTAGTGGTATGGAGATAGGGTTGAAACAGTCTTTATTTCACTTAATTTCTCCCAAGTCTTTTATCCCATGATTTTGATACTTCCATTCCTGGAAGTAAAGATGCCACATGGCATCTTTTATGGGGTCAAACTACAGCTTTAGAAAGCTGTACAGTAAGGAAGGGTAAGGTGAAGATGAAAGCATGTGTTACAAGTTGGACACGTGGGGAATGAATGAGCCTAGCCAAATGTGATCTTTAGAAACTACTCAGAGAGACTGACATTAATTTACAGTATGTTTCACTTTGTATACCTCTGTAAATTTCACTTCTGACAGAAATTAAAAAAAAAAAAAAAAAAAACACACACAACCAACCAAACAAAAAACAACAACAACAACCACCAAACAAAAAACCCTCAACCTCCAAGTTTTGCAAATTGGGATCAAGGGAATTCCATTCCCCCAAAGCAACCATCAGTTAAATGCCAGTTTTATTTATTTATTTTTAATCAGATGAGAGAACAGCCAGTTTATACCCAGCTGTTTATAGTGAGAACACAGCCTTAGAAGCACCTCCTTAAGTGTACAGGTTATACAACTTTATTGTGTAGGATCTCTTTTCTTTCAAGTTACCATTTAATATGGCTTTGTAAATATTTAAATCTATCTTCAGAAATTTCATTAATTAATAAGGTTGAGTTTTGTTCTTACCATTTAAACCTCTGACATTAGAAGTTGGTGTGCTTCCCATCTGTTTCATTTCTCTCGTTAAATAAGCTCTTTTGTGCTCTTGAGAAGGTTACTAACTGAAAACACATAAACTTTAAGGTGTGTCAGGTCCTGAGAAATAATGCTTCAGTCAGTTTACAGGCCAAATGCACAAATAAAAAATGAAGGAAAGAAAAGAGCTTTTCAATCGACAGGTGATATACAGAGAGGTTTGGGCATGGTCACAAAACAACTTTGTTATTGTTGTATTGATCCCAGTTCTTGTTGTATTGAACCCAGTTCTAATGGCATCTCACCGAATGCCTCAAACATCTCCCTCCTGTATTCTATTTACACTAGCTGTTCAGGATTTATCAATGTGTAGGCATTGATATCAGGTGTAGGAATAGTTTTTCATAGCAATTTGACAAAGTTATACTTGAGAAGTATTTTTTGCCACAAGAGTCCTTATACTACTTATATAATAGAAAAGAAAACTACCATTGGATATAATTAGGATACTTTTTTCAACAACAACAACAACAAAATTAAAAAAATACATTTCTACTGTAAAATGTAAAGTTGCAGCTTTACTTTATGAAAAGGAGCAATGAAAACTCAATGGAATTCTTGTTTTAGGAAGCTTTCTTCCTAAAGAATATGCAAGACAACAAAAAAGGAAATATATACACATGCACAAAAAGAATCAATGTTTGGGAAGACTTTTTAGAAACTAACATTAGAAATAATTTGCTTTTTCTAACAGACTATAGCAGATGGGCTATGGCCATCATAACATGGTAATGACAAACTGCTGTTTAACAGCAACTTTGGTAGCTATCTGTATTCTCTACCTGTTGAAAGGTGTATACTGGGAAGTCTACAATACAGAAACTGAGTCAGGTAATAACTCCACTCAGAACTTTGTCCTAAATAACCTTCTACCTCTGCCTTGCACTATAATGGACTGTAGCCTGAAGCTCAACAAGGTCACACTATAAAACTCCAGGGCATTGTTCAGGTGATATCCCAGGCATATCACAATTCTAAGCAGAAAACAGGCTGAGTCTTAATGATCTGGTTTGGTGGCTGTGCTGATGTGTTTGGGAGAAAAACAAACAAACAAACAAACAGCTTCAGTAGAGTCAACTTTGAATATAGCTGTTAGTTTTCCTACTGAAGATGAAGACAGATGGGTGGTTGGATTTTTGCCACAGTATTCTGCCTCTTTTTAAATTAAAGGCTATATTTCTAAAAAAAAAAAAAAAAAAAAAAAAAAAAAAAAAAGCAAAGCTATTTTAAAGAAGAGGAAGTATTTCATTTTGTTGCCATGAACAGCTACATAATTTTCAAGACTTCCCACTTCCAAAACACTTTTGAAGCAAAATAGTTAAACATTGATGTGAACTAGAAAGTGGTTTATTTTATTTTGAAACAAAAATTTCGGTGAACAAAAAGTTTCTGATAAATGTACTGAGAAAATATTTTCAGTTAGAGGAAGTGTATGAGAAACACATATGAAGGAATGTTTTGAAAGCAAGTAATTTTTATACATACAGTACATACAGCAAACTTGAATTTATTGTAGTACAATAAATTTGTGTTTAGCTTGAGATTTTTTCTTTTTAATTGTAAATTTGGTAGATGAATTGAGATATGCTACCTAGTGGTTTTGACTCATTGTCCTGACTGTCAACTTTGTAATATCAAGGAATATCCCCTTGAATAAAAACCCCAAACTGCTAATGCATACACGTCCCTCCCATCTTGACTTGTCAAAAGCAGGTCCTATTATCAGTGGCATTATTTCTTCAGTTAAGGACTTCAAATAATTCTAGAGAAGCTGCTTTTATACATGGTGCATCACTGGAAACACTCCAGATAATCAAAGTTTATGCTTCTATGAGACTGCCCTTTAATATCAAACTGTCTTATCAACTAATCATATAAAGCTTTAGGGTCCTTAAATTAGAAGGACAAGATCAGTATCTTCACTCAGTTCACAGCCACCATAGCAGTAATTTAATCTGTTATTATTAGAGGAAATCAATTCATATATATATATTTTTACACTAATTCTTTACTTTGTACTTTAATCACGCAGGTTACATGGATTGATCTTCCAGTGTTTGTGGACATTCCCTGTTGGTGGTGGATTCCACTGTTGCGGAACTCCTGGGTTTTAAATTCAAAATTAACCTCCTATTTAGACAACACTGATTCTCATTTCCTTCTCCAAAATTTACCTCCTCAACAGAGCAAAGACTTTCCAGCAAAGGCTTTTTTCCAAAAAAGGCTTTGTACACATTTTTTTTTTTTTTAAGCATTATTCATGACCAGCAAACAAAGATAGCAAAAAAGTGATGAATATTTCAAGGTAGAAGCAGAGCTTCTTCATCTTTTACTTACATCATAATAACAGATAACACAAAGCACTAAACAGAGATGGGGCCTTACTTTCTTTTAAAAATTGTCCTATGTTCTCAGCTTCAGTATTTCAGAAGAATCACAGTCTTATATATATACACATCACACACAGTATGTGTTCATATGCATTCACTACCATTACTACTCTTCTCATTCAGCTCTTAGATTCATCTCATCAGTAAAGCAGGAAAACCAAACCCCACAAAACTATAAATCCTAAGCTTGTAGTTCTCAATTTAGGTGAAACTGAAGTCCCCTGACACTTTAAATGACAAATTTGGCAATTAAAAACAATAATTCTCTCTCTAAATATCTTTACACAGCTTTAATGAGAACTACCTACCTAATTATAGTTTAGAAAACTGAAGCTTTTTTTTTCTTACCATCTTAGAGCATTTTTTATTACTTTTATTTTTTAAATTTAGCTCTCCTCAAGTAATAGCTAGCACTGTGATACTGATGCATGTCATTTCCCTTTACATCCACATTTATTGGTAAATACTGCATTCCTATATCAAACTAGATCTTTGCTCTTAGAATTAACTTTATTCTTAGAGAAAACCTCTAAGTGGAAACAGCTTACCCTCCTCAAACCCTGATATAAAAGCAGATTAAAACTTAACTTTTCCCCTCAGGAAAGTTTTCACCATATTGAAGGAAGCAAGTATGGCCAGAAAAGCAAATTCAGGTTGTTTCTTTAAAAGTTTGGAAACATTGTGTGTGTGTAACTGCTGACAGCTGCAAAAAGCTGCCATGAAAGCTAAATGAAATAATGCAAGCACTCAATAGCCTGGTCATCAGAGACACTGTGGAAGCTGTGGTCAGCAGCATGCCCACTATTCCTGACTGAGCTAAAATATGCCTGTAACTTTCCTTCATCTACACAATATTGATCTGATAATTCCTTCTATTCTGTACATTTAAAAACATGCTAACTTTGTCTGGTGAAGACAAACTGTCTACAGTTAAAACCTCAGTACATTTCTCAGCTATATAGGGATAGTTATCTTTATGAAAGCACATCCCGTTTATATCTATTTACTGAAGACTAGTTTTTACCTTCAGGCTTGAGAAAATGCAAACCCTTCATAGTCGTTGATTCCTCCTCTACTACTTCCTGAAGTTTCTCTAATGCAGTTTTCATACTATTTTCACGTTATTGTTTGATTTTGCAGTACTAGCAAAACACTAGAAGTAGTTGATGGAGCTTATGGAACTTTTTTTATTTAAATTGCCTGTAGTGATGATATTTGGTTTAATGTCACTCTACAAAAGATTAAAATTCATGGTGCTCTGTTACTAATGTGCAGAAGGGAGCTCCTGCAAAATTTATTTATATCTATATATAAACATGTTCCTAGATAGTGTTGACAACAGGAATGAAATACTGCTGTTTCACACATTTAGATTTAGCAAAGCATCCCCTTATTCTGAAGACTTGGAAAACATCTATTTTTAAATAGTGCTGACCTTTCCTGTAGAGCTCTGTCAGTTTTTTTTTTCTTTAATACGAAGGACACACTGCAACCTGTATTTTACATAGTCATTAGCATTCATTAGGCTCCTTTAAAGGGTAGCTTGAATGAAGTCTTAGAGAAAAACTAAATAACGGTTCTTACTAGAAAAGAGACTTGCTTTTAAAGACAGATTTTTCTAAAAAGTTGTGATAAAACTAAAACTTTCTTCACCAAAAATACCTATGATCCATATTATGGGTGGTTCTCCTCAAAAATCTTAAATACCTATAAAAAGCATCAACATGTGTTAAGTATATAGTCAAATGAGCAGCATGAATTGATCTGGCACTAAGACTGAAGCTCTCTTCCTCTTATGTCTCTTACAAGGACATGTATACACACACACACACATATATATATACAGTTGGGGTAAAGAATAGAGAACACTTCTGTTTTTATTTCAAATTGGTGTTACTTTCTACTATTTAATACTGAACTAATGAAGGCAAAATGAATTGTTTAAAAACATTTGGTTATACTGCATTTACATCTTTATTAAAAAAAAAGTTTAAATTTGCTATGTAACAACTATAGAGCTAGATGTGAATATTATTTATAATTACCTTTAATTTCCTTTCATCTGCTGATCTCCCTCACATCACATGATATCACAGATAACAATGATTTAGAAACAGACTAAGTGTCTGCAGAGCAGCCGTCTCCACCAAATCAGTGTCTAGGTAACAGAATCACAGCCCAGTAAGGGAGGCATAGTTAGAGTGAAGAAGTTTAATCTGCACAATCATGCTTACCACTGCGTGGGACATCAGCTAGACAGACATATTTCCTTTTTCAAAATCATCTCTTTACTTCAAGACTAGTATCTGTGCATTCTCTAGCAGGAGAATAGAGGTGTGCATACAGGTTCTTTCCAGGTACAATCTGAAGAGCAAAGATTCCAGGACTTATCCTATTTAAAGAAGGGCTTTCAGATGTTAACATTAGATCACAACAGCCAACTACAGTATTTCATTGGATTTTTTTTTTTTTTTTAATGGTTTTGAGTTACTAGAAACATTGTTTTGACTGCTGAGGCAGGGAGAAAAAAAGTGCTACTCCTAGGAATTATCAGTCACTTCCCAAGTGGGGTAATACTGTATGCTTTTGTAGCCTTTCAAAGTACTAATGAAACAAAGTGCTTTCCAATCAATGCAGGTTTTTTATGTCTCAAAGTTTACAGAATAACTTAGTTATAAACTGGCATCTTGGAACAGCTTTCGAGTAAAACAAAAATATTTTGAGGAGAGCTTTGAGGAGAATATACTGTTCTCAAAACAGAGAAACAATCAAGTCATCCAATTGAAAAAAACTTGCTTTTTCAGGCCAACTTCCTTTTGAGCTAAGAAATCCATTTCTTCTGGGAGATTAGACAAATATGAAGATAAGTGCTTACATGTATGCATGAATTTGGTTAGCCAGAAAAAAATGAAGGAAATCTACATTCTAAAGCTTAGCTTGTACTTTGTCCTGCAGAAAAGCTACCTATCCATCAAAAACAAACAAAAAACCAGGATGGACACAGGAACCCAAGCACAAATCAGTTGCCACCTGCTATCACTTATTTGAACTGCTTTGGAAAACTATTTATGATGAACACAACCCCCTCTTCTGTTTTCCAATATTGACTGAAATGTTGTGCATACAGCATTAAGTCCCTGTTTCCGAAATTTTGCACAGAAACTATGTTTCTTTAGAAATACTCACTTTTTTCATATTCATACAATTTTCCCACTTCAATACTTTTTTTTTTATTACTCAAAAGTTTGTATTTTAGAAATAAACCATATCAAACAACTGGATATAAATCACTACTGCACGTAGCCCTGATGAGTCAGGAAACATAACAAATATACATTTGAATATAATTTTATTTACATATCATCTGTGTTCTCTGTAAACAACTGGTTTACTTTCTGTGATAAAGACTAAAGTAATTCATAGTCTCCCAAACAGCTAATAAGAGGGACATCCCTCCACTACAGAATGTCTCTTAAAATTTAAGATGAATAACAGATCTTTAATATTATGCATTACCATTTAACTGGGAAATGCAGACTACAAGACCACAGAATTAATCAAAAGCTTTATATACTTAGTTCTCAAGGGAGTTTCTATCCCACATTTAAATCTTAAGTACCTGAGTATTTTAATCACTGTAAAAGGGAGATGAAGCTTAAATGCCTTCTAAGCAAATACAAAGTTGTAGCCAGATTAATAAAACAGAAGCAAAAGAAGAAGTAAGACTCCAGATTCTCATATCGCACAATTCAAGTTTATTCCATTCATTCTTGCAACACAAACTTAAAAATACAGTATCATTTAGCATTCTGATGTCTATGAACCATGATAATGAACCCAACTGTGTCAAAACAGTTAACGATGGTGAAAAGAGGAAGTCAAATATCAAAATGCACAGAGCACTATTCTTCCATCACTGCGTAGAAAGATGATTGTTTATCCATTTACAAAATATAATTAAGACAAGTTCATTTTGAAATTTTGCATGCAACACTGCAATTGCTTGACCTAGGACACTCCACTCTTGCCAGCCTCTTCTACTAATAATTCAATGTTATATTCAAGGATAAGTTCCATTTAACTATTACATTACTTTTCCAATTTGCTCCCCCATAACAAAAGAGGGTACAAAATTCAAAATACACTTTAGGTTATAAGTTATTCAGCACAAGTTTCAAAGGAAAAGGTTTACGAACAGAGTGGATTTCCAAGTGTATGTGATTCCAGTCTGACAAAGTATTTAAATGTTCTTTAAAGAATGTAAAATAATTTACATTTTGGTATTTTCATCTAGTTAGGACCTACTCAAAGATACAGGCACCCACCCATTACTTTTTCCCCACAATATAGTTATCAACAAGGGAATGAATGAACAAGCCCAGTTTCTAGAGAATTACAAAAGAATTTAGTTGTTTGTTTTTTTTTTTTTTTTAATCCTGGACAAAATGATCAATCACCTCTCATGTAGTGCAAAAAGCAAAAAAAAAAAAAAAAAAGTATTTCTTCTTTACAAATCAAACATTAAATGCCATCTTTTAACAAACTGGAAAGGCAGCTTGGGTGTATATTACAGCCAAATTAATACTTGTCTCACTGAAGTTTGTTTGCATTTTTTCCGTCAAGTGAAGTAAGAAAAAAAATATGGTGTTCACATAACTGTAGAAAAAGGGAGGCAAAATTACCTCAGTGAATCACCGCAAGGGTTAGTACAAAGATGATGTTTCTTTACTATTATAATGCTCACTGAAGCTAGTTTAAGGGAAGTGCAGTAAAGAATACAGGGAGAAAAAAATAAACAAAAACAAACACTATGGCCAGACAACTTGACACTAATCAATACAAACTTGAATAATCAAATTTTCCACATAAAAACAGATTGCAGTTTTCTAGACTAGTAATTTAATAGCTAAGAATTGACTAGCATAATATGGAGGCAAATTTATGCCAAAAATGGTTACTTTTATAGCTGAATAGAGTTAAACCTACAGTCTGTGTTCAAACACTATTACAATGACATGACAATTCAGCACTGATCAGAGATAAGATTAAAGAGTTCTCTTTAAATAGTCATTAAACACACTGTTCACCAAACATGCTTCATCTTTTATCAGCAGCTCACCAATTGATTTATCACTGATTTCCAATCTTTCTGCTCTTCCTCGACACCCATATCCAAGAAGCAAGAAGTAATTGCACTGTACTGTTGATGGCCAGAGTTGATTGTTTGCTCCATTGCATTCTTTATGGGATATAGATGTACATGTATGTGTAAATCAGTCTGTTCTCATTTTACAATCTAAATGCAAGGCTTTTTATAGCTGAAACATTCAATAATAATATGCAACATGATTCAAGTAAAACTAAGTCTCCATTAAATATTTATGAGTTGTAGTCACCAACCTATTTCTACATATCCTCTCAATTTCAACAGTGATATCAAGTAGTATCAGCTACTTTAATGAATTCAGCATGAGATACTATATACATTGTTTTCTATATTCCGTATACGTTATCAGAAAGTGTGAAATCTGTTAAAAAAAGAAAATATTTATAGTTTGCGGTACTCAATTCTGTTCAATAAAACCTGTTGTTTAGTCTTGGGTGAATCAGCATTATAATGAAAATTCTCAAGATGAAAGCCAGAAGCTCAGGCATTCCTGAGGACTAAAGGATGTGACAGGAATCTCTAACAATTTCTTAAGTACCTTCTCATGAGTTGTCAAGGCTCTCAATAGCACTGCCATATTTACTGGTACAAAAAGTCATATCTAGAATTCAATTGTTAATGTGGTTTGGTTGTAGTGGGAACTTTCAGAACAAGCCCCATGCTTTAGTAATGAAATTTAAGAGATTTGTTCAGCCAATAATGAAGCACCAAATCAAGGATACCCACAATTACTTTGTCTTCTCCAGCAATAAGAGCAAGTGAAGCTTTCAACTTGTAAGTCTTTCTGTTCTTAACATCTCAACTTAGAGAACTCCCAAGTATTTAAATTACCAGAGAAGTTTAGCAACTATATTCACCTGACATTTATGTCTAAATAATTACTGTTCATTTTGCACGACTTGATTATCTTTGCATACAAAACAGCCTGGAGCTTTCACATGTGGATTCATTTTATGCTGACATGGTGAATAAAGAATAAATTCTATCTTACAATCATTTTTAGAAATAAGTGCAATGATGTTTTTAACTTTCTCAAGAACAGTTGTTTTAAACCTGTCTTGGATTAACATGCAAAGGAAAAAAATATTCAAGCACCCAAAACTATGTTGGCAGATATTCTGGAGTGTAACACCATGCCTTAACTCATCTTTTCTGGTTTACTCAAGAGTCAGAAAAAAAAATATTAGTGTGACATCCAATTAGTCAATAAAAAGACCAGCTCCAATAAGTAGTATTAAAAGTCCTCAAAACTGCAACGTAAGCTTTAGGCAGAGGAAGAATAAAGCTACCCACAGAGAAATGAGAGAAAAGCAACCCAGCCACCTATATTACTACACTTCAGATTATAGCAGACACTAAGAGCATGGGACTATTGTCCCCTTCACAATTAGTTTCAGGTACATAGCACAGTACTTTCCATCTAAAGGAATCTTGCAACAAAAATCTTAGTACTAACCTAGAAGGTTTACAAGCCAAAAATTCAAGATCATGGTCTCTCTTCTTCTGTTTTCACTAGAAATGGGAAGAGATTGTGCACTGAAAAGAAGTCCTAGAGGGACACTGCCCATAATTGTTTTCAACCCTCTCCAAACAGGTTATCTTCGATACAGGCCCCTAACTAGTCTGATTCATAAAGAATTTCCCTCCCCCCAAAGTATTTAGCTGAAGAAGCTGGAAGATGCAAAGAGTGACAGACAGGCAGCAGTGTGAGGCCACAGGAGAGACATTTAAGATATCAGTCCATCCGTCACTGAAGAAGAGTTTTGATTGCCTGGTTGTCAGTGGCTTCAAAGGCAGTTAGTCCATCTGGGCCTTTCACAGTCTTATCAGCACCCTGTAAAGACATTGAGAAGGACTGTCAATTCATGAAGTTAGGCTGTGGAAGTATCAAGAACATCACAACACTTAACTTGGATAATTACACTGATTAAATTACACCTTTTCAGTCCAGTGCATGTTCTCATTTAGGAAATGAACAGGCCACATTTATTTATCGAACTATTCAGCATGCAGCTAAACTTCAAACTTTATAGCTAGAAAAAAAAAGCCAAGTAACCTGTCACAGAGCAAATTTCAAGATCAACAATTTATCAATTAACGTAGAACAGAACTATAAGGATTTGTATTCGGTAACTATTCATATGAATGTAAAAATTCAGTCTCATACATTTCTATGAAATCTATGGTGCAGCATCTTTTTCCACATTCTAAATTAGTTAATAAGATCTTTCAGAGCTTACATGAAGTGTTTTCTTTTTCTATATCGTAACAGATTACACCCATCTAGCATTCTGCTTCTCTTCCATTTTGGAAGGAAAAAAAACCTTATTACTACATGGAAAAAAAAGTGAAGTCATTCTAAATGAAAAATTGAACAACCTTTCTGAATAAGTTTCTGAATAAGCTAAGCCTACCTGAAAAATAACAAAACAGAACAGGGAGGCATTTTATTTACAGATATGGCATTACTTCACAGATGATAACAAATATATCAAATGGGCAGTAGGGTACCAAATGGGCAGTAGGAGAATGGTAACCACAGAAGCAGCCCCACTGCCAGAAATATAGAAGAAAAAAAAAAAACAAAAACACAAAAGCAAAGAGTGATTAGTCATGTTTGTTTTGAGCACTGGTCATATATATGTAAAAATAAAAACCCAGAGGAGATCATAAATAGGGTAGTTAAATAAATTAAATAAAAGGATAAAAGTTAGAGAACATAGAACTACAGAAATCAAAACCAAGATGTTTCCTGAAAGTAAGTTAGATTCCAAAGTAACTCCTCATGAAAATGTTCAATTCTCAATGCCTGTATTAGCTCAATCAAATGACAGGAAGAACACTGTGGGTACAGACATGCTTTGGCAAGAACATGGACTGAAGAGTTCTGCCTTTAGTTTCATGTATAACCTGTCTATAAAATACAAATTCCTTTTCCAGTACATTAAAGGGAAGAAAGCGCATAGATTAATTGTAAAGGACACACAATTTTCTAAGAACATATTGGATCTAGAATTTCAAGGGCTTCTTTATTGAAAAAAGGTTACACACACAAAAAACAGATGAACTTCTACATGTAATACCTTGTTTGTTCCCAAGACAACTCTTGCCACTACACTTCCCACTGTAATTGTTCCTCGTACTTTGGATCTCACCTTACTGTAACTTGCTGCCAAAGATGGAAATATTCTACCTGCCATTCTAAGGAGATGTCTTTGCAGTACTTTTAAAACACACTAGTGCTCATCCTGTAGTCCACTGGCCAAACCTACCCTGCTTACAGCCATTTACCTCCTTTGCAGCCCCTACAGACCCTTAACACAAGGCATCAACTGAACAGACTGGTAGCAGTCAGCTGTTGGGCAGGGAGACAGGTTTCTGCTATCAGAGAAAGAGCCCGTGAAAATACAATTGTCTTGAACTCCAGCATAGAATTCCATGGAGGTTACTAATAATTGCAGTAACTCTTTCCAGGCTGCTCATGTTCTCCACACTTTTCAGACTGCAGAATGCAGGCATATGTTTTGTATGTAAGCAATAAATCACTGCAGTGACAAGAGTGATAACATTTACCTTTTTCTCCTCTTGCTATGCAACATCCTTGGACAGAATGGTACACTCTATATGCTGCAGTATCACTGTTCTTTTGGGTCTGAACGTGAGCTGACTTAGTCATTTCCTGGGGACAGACCATATGGTCAACACAAATACACCCTTTGGCTGAAATCATTGAAACCCAATGTTTGTTAAAGATTTTCCACTAAAAATACCAACTCTCCACCAGTGTACAGCATTTATAGCATAAAAGACAACTTAACTGAAGTAACTTTTAACAGAACTTTAGTATAGACTTAGGACTGCTTTTCTCCCACAGGTATGTTTGTACTTCAGAACAGCTAGACATGGTAGACTTGAATTTCTAAAGCAGCTTTACTGAATGTAGGATAAAGAAGGTCACGACCACCTAAGAATGATGTGGTTTAATAAAGTTTAGGTTTAATAAAGTTTAATAAAGTCAGTGTTCATAAATTAGGAGAACAGTGTTCATAAACACACTAGAGTCATTGTTCATAAATTAGGAGAACAGCTCTTCACTACACAGAAAGATTCCTGCCTGCATTCAATAATAAGAAGAAAATAATAAAGTTCAGGTCAAGAGGACTTCAATTTTCAGAAGTACAACAGTGCCAGGAAGCAAATTTAATGAAAAATTCATACAAGAAAGTGATTCCACAGCATTCTCTACTTCCCCAAAGTAAAAAGGTATTAACATCTTCTGTTTTATGTTCTCTTGCTTATGTTTCCTTACTTATACACATTAAAATATACACACACAGACACACACTCTCTTTGGCACCGTGAAACAGAGCAAACATTCTTGTTTGTTGTTAAGACACTATCCAAAGCAGAAGTGTTAAAAACGCTCTGAAGGGAGCAAAATAGTTACTATAGTACAGTTGCAGTTCAGAAGAATCTTGAAGGTGACAGGTAGTCAATGCAGAGCTCTTTAAACCCTGTGAAACTTGAACGGGTAATGCTTGATGAACCTAGCTAATAGAAAACTGGTTTACACAGCAAGCAGTGGACTTTCAGAATCAGTTTCCCGTTGAAGTTAGAGACAGACATCAGCTGGTTCAAAAAGGATGCAAGTAAATTCTTGGAGAATGTTTTTGGAAGTGACTTCAGAAGACTTTTGAACCTCTAAATAGACTTGCAAGCCTCTAAAATCCCCAATACGAAAGGAATAAATGAGCAAATGTGGTAAAGTCCACAACTTTTCTCAAATGGCATTGATCCTGCCAGTGTCAGAGAAAAAAGGTGCTAAATTAAAAGTATGCTATTGAATTAGGTGACACATTTTTAGTAGTAAGCAAAGTAAGTTGTATTAGGTATTTTACAAAAACGGTAGAGGTATTCTAAAAGAAGAACTGTGCCACAAATGGAAACCTCTATTAGAAGTAGTCAAAACTGATCAAATAACATCTATTGTAACACGAAACTTTTATCTTTTGTAATGTAGAAGAAGTCTTCTCACATTTAAAACTCAAATATAAAACTCATATTGAAGAAAAACATGAAACAATTCTAATAAATTTCTGCTTTTTAAATAAATACCTCTGCTATCTTGGCAAAAACTAAAAGCAAACTGAAGCACAATGACTTATGTTAGCTATTAGTGCACATTTTATCTGCTCTTTTGTTTGTAGAATGCTTGCATCTTTACCTCATAAACTAAATTCTTGGTACTTAAGACAATTCATTTCCAATTTCATCAAAAACTACTGATAATTCACTTTGCTAAGAGTAGAATATCCTTAATCTTATTTAACATTAATAATACTGAAAAGGCAGAAGTGATAGAACTGAACACAATATATAACAGCTCTGCTTCAAAGTCACTATATGCTGCAAACCACTCCACTGTTTAAAATGACCAGGAATATTTTTAAAAGTCGTGAAAGAAATATGTTAAAATTAATAAAAAAATAAAAAAGCTACTGTTAAGGTAGCATCAAGCACTACCTTAGAATTAAAAACAAATTGCTCTTTAGACTAAAGCTAATTACTTTCATGTTGCTTTGCTCTCATTTACTGTAGTATATTTTCATAGAATCATAGAATATCCTGAGTTGGAAGGGACCCTTAAGGATCATCAAGTCCAACTCTTGACACCGCACAGGTCTACCCAAAAGTTCAGACCATGTGCCTAAGTTCACAGTCCAATCTCTTCTTAAATTCAGACAGGCTCGGTGCAGTGACCACTTCCCTGGGGAGCCTCAGATCAGTTTCTGGGCAAACTCAGATCAGTTTCTGGTATCACTCTACAAACCTCTACAGGTCTGTTCTTCAGCAGGTCTATAGAATGATATTCCATCGTTTTTCATAAACTTCAAAGATATACCAAGAATTCCCCAAACTGGTTTTGGGCTACATACATACTGTATAACTGAGGCTTAATAGTTCAGAAGTGATTGATTATACAAAAGAGCAGTTTTGTGGGAATCTGATAAATGGATTCATCAAAAAGCATGTTTTAGGGATATATCAGAGGTCAAAATACTGTAACCAAAATAAGTGATTATTAGGAAAGTGTGCCTCAGTTCTGACCTAGAAGGTTTAAGCTACCGCTGACAAATTTAAAAATTAACTTAGAAATTAACTCTTAAAGATTAACTCATTTACTTTAGTAAATTCAACCATCCCTTACTGAGGGCAACAAAACCCTGCTTTATGAGTTGTATATTTCAGTGCTTGGAGTCTTTCAAACTTGAGAATTAATGACACTGTACATGTACTATTAGCTACCAGTAACAGTAGGTTAATTAAGCTTTTTGTAGGCTTATCAAGCATACATGTAGCAGCAATTTAGAGAACAAACATTAAACTCTTGTTCCCAAATGGAAGATAAAAGTCCTTTCTAATGTACAGAAAAGTTTCAAGTACAAAACATCCCCTCCATGCACATGTACTTAAGTACATTTTACAGTTCTATGATGAAATGATGATTTCAGACTAGCATTAGAGCTTTAATCCTTAAATGTCTGGAAGGATGACACTATTTGAATATTGTATACATGCTAACAAAAACATTTATCTTTAAGTTTAAATTACCATATTATCAATGTTTTGGTTTAGCTGATATTGGACAAGCTTAAACCATCAAAGAAGGCCACAACTGTGCTCTGGTAAAAAACAATTAACGAATCCAATCCATCTAAATCATCACAGTAATTGATTATGGCTGATCACTGCAATTAGCACAACAGCAGAGCTTGAACACACTCAAACACTATCTTCAGTTTTGAAGCTTTCAAACTGTATTTAAGTTTCTTATAGTATAATTTAAACTGAGTGCTCAAGATTCCAAAATCAAAGCATCTGAACAAGGTATCAGGAAGTCCTCACTGAAACAATAACTTCAGAATACTGTATGTAAACACAGACACTTTCGAGGAAGTGCCTTTAGATTAGTATAATACGTCTACCCTTAAGCCATGTTAGGTATTTACCAGTACCATACATATGCATGTATATACTATACCTGCACTGCAATTGTGAGAGCAAAGTCAGGTAACTTTTTTGTTTTAAACAATGCAAGTCATGTTGTTTATACAAAATAACCATACGTTGGCTATATCTGATTTCTCATATAGGAAAAAATGTCTGAATTTGAATATCAACATCAATTACGGTAATGTGTGAAGCTACAGTTCAAAGTAGATTCATCATAAAAGAACAACCTAAAAATGTTTTCTCTTTTTCACGAGTAGAAGAAAACACTATAAAAATAAAATGGTGGTGGTTCAGCATATTAAACCACCACATCAGAACAAAGCTTGAAAAAAAAAAAAAAAAAAAAAAATCAATCCTTGTAACCAACTTCAGTACTGAACAAAGGATTTACCAAAGGGTAAAAGCAGTTTATAGAGTTGTGGCTTTCTGAAGCTGAAAAAATTACTGTGACAACCTGCTAGAGTAGTCATTTGTAGCCACTAATTAATATTAAATCACATTTCAAATACTTCCTATAAAATCTACCAGGAAATTCCATTGCACAATTTCTCCTTATAGTACACTTCACTGTTTTTGATGATTATTCTTTTCAAAGTCAAATCAAATGTTAGGGGGTTACCTCCCTTTGACAGATCACCACTCTTCAAATTCTTCAAGGGATTCTAAGAAGAAATTTGGAGTTATATTTCTGGGTTTAGGCAGCCCTTAATACCCTTCCAAAGACAGGAATTTGAATACTTTTATCCTTCAATCATCCTACAACTTCTGAAGTGTCTGCATATACAAGGGTTACATGGCAAGGCTTTGGTAGCAGGGAGGCTGCAGAGGTGGACTGTGAGAGTGCGGCCCAGCTGCCTCATGTCAGGTTAAGTGCTAGGTCCAGCCAGCTTCAAAAGGGACCTGCTGCTGGCCATAGCTTAGCCATGAGTGGCATCGGTTGTAACTCTGGGAGAGGCAGATTTAAGAAAGAGAAAAAAACCTGCTGTGCAACAGCAGCTGAGAGACTGAGGAATGAGAAGCAGCCTGAGAATCAGCCCCGCAGAACCCAAGGTGTGTGCAGCAGGAGGTGCTCTGGGCACAGAGCAGCAGTTCCCCTGTGGCCTGTGGAGCAGGCTGTCCCCCTGCACCCATGGGTCCCCACATGGAGCAGATCTCCACACTGCAGCCCACAGAGGAACCCCCGGTGGAGCAGGTGGATGTGGCCTGGAGGAGGCTGCAGCCCATGGAGAGCCCCCGCAGGAGCATGCCCCGGGCCAGAGCTGCAGACTGTGGAGAGGAGCCCACACAGGAGCAGGGGGTCTGGGGGGAGCTGCCACCCACCTGTGGGGGACCTGTGCTGGAGCAGTTTGCTTCTGAAGTATTGACCATTTGGTATGGACCCATACTGAAACAATTCTTGAAGAGTTTCAATCTGTGAGAAGTCCATGCAGGACATTCAGTTCAGGAAGGACAGCATCCAATGGGAGGGACCCGACACTGGAGTAGGGGCAGAGATTAAATTTTATGGACTGACTGCAACCCTCAAACCCCTGCTCTAATGGAAGAGGTAGAAAAGGGTGGATTGAGAGTGAAGGTGCTTTTAGTTTCTCACTGCTCTAGTATGTTATCAGTAAGCAATAGATTACATTACGCTCCCTTATGCTGAGTCTGTTTTACCCATAACAGTAACTGGCAAAGAATTATAACACACAAGATTAAGGAAGGAGCTCTACGCTGCAGTTTTCATAGTATTCCAGTTCTAGTTTATAACAGAGTGCTGCAGGCAGGACCTCAAGGTAGTTATGAAAATGTTAGCTATTTCATAACTTGAAGTTGTGGCTGACAAAACAACTTAATGCATTTGTAATAGGAAGGAAGAGGCAGGAAAAAAAAAAACTAGGAATTATAAATTTATCCAGAAGCAATCAGTTCGAGTTTCCTGAAACAGTACTAGAAGAGAGGTAGCAGCATGGCATACTGTGTTTTTAGCAGGAATATTCTAGACTTTTTCCTATCAGTGAAATCCCCTCGCATTGAGCATGCAGCTACAGCTTCTTTTTCAAGTATCCATTTCACTTTTTACTTCCTTGAAGTCTCACCCCACACAATATTACAACTGTTACTTCCTATACAAAGGCCAAAAACTTGTTATTAACCCGAATTATTGTATATTTGGATTATTTCTGCCTACCCTACTTTTTCATAAAGATTTTCAATATTTTTTTATTTTCTTTGCTAAAATGAAGCAATCAAAAGCTTTCTTACTGTTAAAAGATGTAAGTATTTCAATGCAAGTTCAATACCCAGGCAATGAGACCATATATCCGAACAGCATGATTTCCTGTGATCAGGTACTTCCAGAGTCCTCCCCACATAAGCTGCTAGCCAAACATAAATCTTATACTGCACAGTCAAGAAACAGATTAATACAAAAACAAAAAAAAATACAGGTGTGTCAAAAAACATGCAAGGGATAAGTAACCATTAGCCTTAAGTAACTTTTTTTTCTTAGAACACATGCATCACTCTTCAGACATGGAAAAACAACAAGAGCTGTGTTTTATACACGTTACAAAACCAATAAAATTTTCCACATAGTTCCTGAAGAATAAATATGAATAGGGGCAATAGACAGAACTCGAGCCACTCTAAGTGATAGGATGAGGCAAGCATGGGTATAAAATATACTAATGAGCCAGCTAGACAGACTATAGCTTCATTCCTCTCAATCTGTTCCATGTCTCCTATTCTCAAGTTTCAGCTGAAATTCATCCATCCCCTAGAAAAACACATAGACAACTAAGTAAGCAGTTAGTACAAGGCAACAAGCAAACATCTGCCATTTACAAGGCAACGCAGATACAAGGTGAGCAGTAAGACAAAAAAATGGGTTCTGTTGCACATTTGCAATGACTGCAACAAAACCCAGAAGGCCACCCTCTGGAACAGGTATGTCACCATCACAAGACCACTGAAAATTCAACAGAATTGAAACAGAAGGTATTTCCATTCCATCTTGATTTGGCATCAGTGTTTCCCTAATCCCATAAACTAATGCAAGGAACTAAATTTAAAACAACAAATTTGGAAACCTCAATTTGCAGAAAACTAACTACAGGAAATTAACTTGCAGTACGGAAAAATGAAGAGTGTCAATGCCAGGGCTACTGTAAGGAAGCAGTTAGAATACACAAGTAATAATATTAAATGACTAAACAGGATCACCTGTTCTGCTGGCAACTAATATTTACATTGGCTGAGCTGTAACACAGGACTGCAGCTTCACCTTCAATGGTGAATGCTGGTAGACAGCATGCTCATTATTCCCTCTTACCCTTTAGAAGAGATATTATGCCATGAAAAGAAACATACAAACATTCCTTCAGTCTTATGTGACTGAAACTACTACAGGACATCAAAAATTGAACATCTAAATACGACTTAGTTATCTGGTTGTACAAAATGCGACTTAATTTTAGCTGTATGCTACAATACATTCCGTAACAATACCTGCTTAGTCAGTTCTTTTTTTTCATCTCTCCCCATCTCCACAGACCCATATTGATCCTGACAAGGCTACCAATTAGGCTGTGTTTTGTAAGATCTGGCTGGATTCTTCATCCATTTCTAAATGCTACCATGTAAAATAATTCTACTGATCTACTGAAACAATTCTACTGTTGGTGATAGTGCAGACTGCTTATGCAACTCAATGTTTTCCCTTGTCATACTATATTCCAATATGTTTCAAATTCTGAGCTGTGTGGAGCCAGCAGTCTAACTGAATATGGGCTGCTAATGATTCCTGGGTAAACAACCAGATTTCACTAATCAAAGAAATCATTTGCATTTTAGAATGTCTCACACATTCAGCTTACATATGTGCAATAAGTATTAACTAAGAACACCAAAACAGCCCTTGCTAAGGAATAAAAATAGTAACAAACAGGGCTTTATCACAGGAAAGCCTTTTTGAAAATGACTTGCAATTCCACAAAACTGCTTCTTCTTTAAAGGACAACAGTTAATGCAGTGACTTCAACTATTAGCACTGTCTACAGGAAGTTGTGTTACTGGTAAGTGACACATACATTAAAAACTTTTGTGGAAACTGAGCTAACAAATTCAGAGTCAGTGTAGGTCCCCCATTACTTCTTAGATTAAGTTCTTATTAGTGTAAACGGTTTCTATTAAGAGCTTAGCAGCCTGAATAAATTCCTTGTAGAACTGCATGATCACAAGATTCAACAACAAGCAGTATATGTTTGAAGCAACCTTGAAGCAACCCAGGCTACTTCAGCTTAAAATCAAGAGGCCACTCAAACCATGCCAATTTGAGAGATGGTGATAAAAGATCAAAAATATAAATACTTCATCAGCCAGTCCATATCAACGGAAACTAGCAGATCTAGGCCTCCATGAAGAAATCTGAAAACTAATATAAGCTTTCCGAAGCTATCTAGTTTCAATAGCATTTTTCTAATTTCTCGTCCTAGACTAAGTTCACGTTCTGCATATCTTTCTATGATTACCTCGTATTTATGACCATTGGACTTCACCAATTCCAATCAATTTACAGCAAGGATAGAGATCAATATATTCTCAAAAACTGTGTGGAAAAAAAAAAAAGGCTGATTCAGGAAGGACTTTAATGTCATCACTAACTGCAATCCATGCATAATTGTTATTAGATGCCAGAAAATTCATGCGTGAACTCAAATTTTGAGGCATTCACAGGAAACAAGTTCAGAGCAACTTTAGAATGCAAAGCACTTCAAAACAGAAATGGCAAGAAATACACTGTATGATAGAGGAGATCTTTTGTAATGCATATATGTCAATCATATGAGTAGATATAGAAATAACATTTCTAAAAATCTCAAAATTTAGGATTAGCCCTACCCTCAAGGCCTGTATTTCCAATTTCATCACAAGATACAATCATAGAGAGCCATATGAACACTGCTGCAAATCCAATTTTGTATTAAACCATACAGTAAACAAAAACAACGTAGAAATCATGAGGTAAACTCACTGACACTAAGATATCCTTTAAAATGAAACCTCTTAGCTCTCTAAAAACTTGGCAAGTTCATCTTAACTCTAGGAATTACTGTCACAGTAGATTAATCAACAAGTAAAAACAGTCATGGGAATATTAGCTATTAATTAACGGTTAAAAAACAATGGTCACAATAACGTACTGTATCTGCCAATACCATACAAAGAATTTAAGTTTTATATATTGAAAAACTGCACCTCTAGAAGCGCTCTCATAATACACTCTCCCTGAATCAGAACCTTTTAGTACTGTACCAAGCGTGTTTAACTGAATCACGAGATGTTACTTTATGTTAGCAGTTTATTGCTCATACAGGCATGGTACCAAACATCTGTAAGTCACCCTAGGCTGTAAGATGGAGATAGTATTAAAGCAATATGCAGAAAATTAAACATTTGTCTTGGTCACTGGCATTTAAGGCAGAGAAAAAGTTACTGTCTTTGAATTGGACTCGTTCTGGCTTGAAGAATGAAGGATTTACATAGTATATGCACTTCCAAGACATTAAAATCTTTCTAGTTATGGACCACATGGGGCAATCTGTTGCAAGTAACAACAGATTTTTATATTTGAGAATATCTCAAAGGAAGTCCTCACTACAAAATATAAAAATAAGCTTTCTAAGCTAGCAGTATGTCCAACAACATAGAAAAAAATATCAAAACTGTATGAAAATTTACAAGTGTGCTTCTGAACAAAGTTAATTCCCAGAACTGAACTTCAGTTTTCAGTATCAGAAATTACATTGAATCAGACAACAGGACATAAGGACAATAGTCTGTATTTAAGCAAGCATTATATACCACAGCTCTGAACTGTGTAAGAATAGCAGCTCAGAAAACAAGAGCCTAAGTCTTTCTCTTCTATTATTATATACTTCACCAGTAAAATAAACTAAAATTCCCATACACGCCACGAAGACAAATGTTGAGAAATGTTAGAATTCTACACTAGTTACAAAAAAGTTTTTTTCTGTACATATGTTTAGTTTATTTGGTCCTAAATGAGGGACCAGTCCTTTCAACAGATATAAAAGACCAATATACCGTTTGAGTCCTAAATTAAGAGTCACAGCATTTCTTCACTTCTCTGACTCAGTCTGATGTTAGTTATCTTTCTGTGAAGTAGAGATAAAATCCATGCAGTGCCAAGGCAGTTAAGGAAAGCCATTTTACCTTGGAAACTAATGTTATGCATAGCAGGAAATATATATTCCTTTGTCTGAATAATTTAAGTGGGTTGATGTACTGCAAATTCACTGTTAATCTTCTCTCTTCAAAGGAAATGAGGTATAACAAAAAGGAGCACTTACAGAGACAAAACACTGCTTGAATTAACTACTGCTTTGTAAAATTGATCGCCTTTGCAATATAAATCAAAAGGAGACCAAAATTAGGTAAGTTTATTCTGCTCTGGACAAAATTTACAAGCTCTATAGAAGAGAAAGTTTGCCACCTTCCTACTTTTATTGTCCTCAATCTATATTTCTTAACCCTGATGGGTTTTCATTCATCTCAGAGAAACAGAGAGAAACCACACCTCTGACCAACTTCACAGTGGACATAGAGACACCTAACCGGCTACTCCAGCAAAACCCCACTCACTCTTCTGTCTGCTGAACAAACACTTGTAATCTAGCCTGATCTGCTGTTAACTTCTCAGTCAGGGCTCACAATAAATACCTTTAGTGGTTGCCATTACTTTTGCTACACTGCAGTCCTAGAACATTTTCATTCAACTATCTTTTCATTACAACCATACCCTTTCTCTTTTAGTAACATAAACAGCATTTGTTTGATGTTTTGATCTTAGCTGGAGCAGCAAATCCTATTAAAAATCATAGTAACATAATTCACTAATGGGTAACTTGTTCTAAACATTTGTATCTCACCTTTGACAGAAGCAATTTCACACAGGAAACATGGCCCTCATAGACTGCTGATAAGAGTGGTGTAATATTATGTTTGTCTGGAGCCTGTAAATTGAGACACAGTTATTTGAAACACAATTTCAGACAGCATTAAAAGGTTTCGCTTAACTTCATTTTGTTTTTGTCAACCAGAGTGAAGTTAAGGATTTAAGAGTATTTTCCAGAAATGCATTCCTTCAGATTTTTTTGCTCTGCCATTTAAAAAGAAGTGTATTTAAAAATTGGTCAAGGGAACAGAATGATAGCTCTTCCATCAATCTACTTGGTATTCCAAAATTCATCTAGTATTTTTTTTTTTTTTTTTTTTTTTTAAGGCCAATGATAACATTTGCAAGGTTTCAGCTGAAAAATTTTGCCCAGTTTAAGAACAGCATTCCCAATTCTCCCATTTTTCAGACAGTCTGGCTTTAGAAACCTGTTATGGCTGGAAACATTCTCTGTGCTTTCTTCTCTCTAACCTATGATCCTGGAAAGAATAAGAAGTGTAGCAACTGAAAAATTATTATTTTTTCCTCCATTTTGTGCTGAATTAGTAAAAATCCTGAGCAACTACTAATCTTTCTAGGCACCGATGAGAAAATTCAAGCCGTTTTGTTAAGGTCTGAAGCTAAGATGTTTCATACATTAATTTTAGGCAGGTATTCTGAAGCATGGCATTTGGGGTATATGGTTGAAGTATACAGAAACTTCATGGAGGACTGTTTTGAAGTGCCAATACTGCTCAGCCAAATCTTTTCATGACACAAAGCCATGCATGTCAAGCTACAGCAAAATGACAGTTTGTGCAATAAAAATGTCTCAAATCAATAAAATAAAAAAGACAAGCACACGCATTTAGACAGTTGATCCTGCCCCAGCTAAGGATGCATTGCAATGTCTTATGAAGTCCCTTTCAACAAATTTAACATGCATTTCATGTCACCCTTCAGATATAATTGCTGGTTCTATTTTTCTAATCATCATCATCAAATAAAATTTAATTTTTGTAGATAACAGCTTTTTCTAATGTGTTTCAAAGTGTTAGAACATTTAACAAATGTAATTTTAAGTTTCTGACCTTTAGGAGAACACCTGTCAGGCATTCTTAAATGAATCAAATTGCTGTTCCATCCAATTCTTCCAGTAACCATTTAAGCACTTATACCTATCGTGTATGTGGGAGAAAAAGAGACCCTAAACTGTTTGTAAATTGATGTACGTACATTAATATCAGCTCCTTTCAATAGCAGAAATTCCAGAATCTCAAGCTGTCCACAGTCTGCTGCATAGTGAAGAGGCTTCCTCCCACCTTCAAGTGTCCGGTTGACATCTTCACCCTTCAGTGTAAACAAACACATAAGCAAAATTTAAAGTTATCACAACAAAAAAGCTTGAAAAAAATCTAACAACTTCAAATATTTAAGTTATTGCCTAATAAAAATCAAAATTAAGGTACTTGATTTTATTTTTCTCTTCACCTACACATTTAAAACTACATGACAGCCTCGGTTTCTCCTTCCACATTGAATTTCAGGTCTAGTGAGTGCCCAAGCGCAGTAGGCAACTTGACAACAAAAAGTCATTATAGTATGTGGAAAATGCCCATGTTTGCTTGTTTTGCTTCTCCTACACCTAACTGGGATCTTAGTTATCTGGCTACTGTAAGTTACTTTCCCTGGTTTTACACATGCTGAGGTGCTGCATGCTAAGAAGCTACATGTACAGAAATAAGTCAGCATCGTAACTACTAGCAAGTGAACACAGACCATCCATAATCTAAAACACAATTACAAAACTTCACTCTTTTATAAATAGTATCCACCAAATCTGTAATATGACACAAAAAGGTCTGAAGGCAGTTAATCAAATCAGGACACAGGAAGTTATATTCTAATGCCCCTCATAACAGTAGATTGAGGCATCCCTTAAGGTACAAATTAAATTTAATTCAGTGAATGCCTAATTAGCTTTGTTTCTTCATCTTAGGTTGTGCAACTAAGGATAAACTGATTTAATGCACTTCAGCAATGATAAGAAGTTACTAAACACCAAACACAGACAGGCCATATGGTAATCTCTTGTTTGTTTATGCAAGTGAGCTTAGTATTTCAGGTCACAGCTAAATTTAGCATCTTACCTCAAGTTGTGTGTCTCCACAGAAAAACAAACAAAATAATTTCATCTGCAGCACCAATTCATACTTCTCTATAGGACCTTTGCAGTCCACTTACTCCTGTCTCAGCTCTGAGAGTGGAAGGATAGACCATTAAAAGGAAATCTTATTCTGCGCTTCATGTTCTGTATTGTCACAGCTTCGTACTACAGGCCAGTCAACAAGAACACCTGGCCTGGTGTTCAGAATTCTCCTCTCCTTGCCAATAGACTATTTGACTCTTTCCATAATAAATCCCAATGAAAGTAAAAGCAGCACAACAGTGTTTAACTTAACATGCTTAAATAGAATACTCTGCATTTTCTGGTTTCAGAAATAAGGACTTTGCAAGAACATTCAGTAGCATGAGAGCTTCAAAGCAGTATGAAAGAAAAATCCCTGTAGGTGGTATTATTACTGACCTGAGACACATGACTAGGGCTTAGGAAGCATGTTGAATGTGAGAAAAGAGTTTTAACTAACTTTAAATAGCTTTAACTATTATTTATAATTTTCAAAACAGCAAGAATGTACCTCTAAACAGAGTCCACCACAGCTTTACTTTAGCTGTGGATACTCAAAGTACAATATGTAAGATACTAGTAAGGCTACTGAAAGTCTAATTATCTTTGACAACTTCACTGCCGTGCAAGTCCTGTGATGCAACTTGTCCCTTACTTTGCCAATTTTCAGTACAGATCATTGGCTGCGATATGTTAACAATTGTGTTCCAATTAAAAAAAACAAAACAAAAAAAAAAAACACAAAAGAACCCCACACTCATCCAGATCACAGTACACTAACAGCATACAAATAGCCTCATCAGTCTGAAAAGCACATAAGGAATCTGCATACTTTGCTTGAATAGGGAGTTAAGCTCTACTGATTTTTATTTGCACCACACCACTTTTCATCAGTTTAAAAACAACTGGCATTTGAACAGCACGTGCATGCAGATACCACCAAAAACAGGCTCTAAAGCATCTAATGTCTGCCACATGGGAAGACAGGGTAAATAAGGGGATAAGGGAGAGGGTCGTAAATGTTAACTCTTGGGACATCACATAGCAAAGCTTCACATTCAGAAAGTTCACAGTCAAAAATGATGTTTTGTACCTTAGAATCATCATGTGTTAAGATTAAGACAGTCCAAAGCTCCCCTTTAAGTGTCTAAACATTCAGCTGCTTGGCTTACACTATAGGATATCTTTCTTTTGAAAGAATATACGACAGATCCTTCTGCGCTCTTCTAAGCCAGTTGCAGCAAAAAATCCTGTTGGATAATGAACTTAATCACTCAAACACCAAATTTTCTAGGATCCCTTTAGAGATTGTTAAAGCTTGCTTATAGGTAAGTACTTTGCAAGAAGTCTCCAAAGACATCCCAAAAAGACATGATGTGGACTTGAATACGAGCACTAAGGAAATGTATTAGCAGCATCCGAACACAAACTATAGCACTAAAATGTTTCAGCCTGAATTAACGTAACCAAGATACACTATCATTTACAATAATAAACCGAAGAACAAAAATGTACTCCTAGGTTCTGTAATAAACAAAGCCAAATATCCATTTTTTTTTTTCTCATGTTTGTGAAAAGCCACCATACTGTGAAAAGCCCACTGGATATTATTAAGCTTCATTTGGCCTTCCCCATCCCTAGTCTAAGACATATAGAAGTAGGAAAGGAAAACAAAACAAATCAATCCACTTCACACGCAAGGATCAAATCCTACAACAAGTAGTTTTAAATTTAGTAGTTCTAAATGCAGTTTATAACATGTCAAAAATTGCAGGACTCTTCTTAGATAATTTATTTCTGGCTTTTAGATCACCTGCTTATACTGCATTCCCAGCTAATAGAATGTGAACTACAAAAAGCACACAATTGATACAGATCAACAGTCTCTGAAGCGGGGCGCACATGCCTGTAGGGGTGTGCAAGATAATCTAATGGGGGAGGGGGGGAGGAGATTTTTTGCACCATAACTGAGGTGTAAAAACTGTTTATTTCATCCTTATCGCATCCTTTAATTTCTATTTTGGGTCTTACATGCATAATATATTAGCACAGTAGTACATGTATATAACTTATAAATAAAAAAGTAGTACATTTATATAACTTATAATCTATTAGTGGTGTTTGTTCAATTTTTTTTTTTTTTCCCACTGATGGGGTGCATAATCAAAACACTGTGGATACAACTGGTCTAGAGTCCTATCCGTACACATGGAAACAATAAGTGAACTCTTTCAGGAGGTGATTAAACCGTTCCAATGAAAGTTTTACAGGCTAAATAAAAAAAACCCTTAACCTAATCCTAATAATTCTTGGGGGGTAAAAGACCAACTGTTAGAAAACTCAAAAATATCATTATAGTTCCACTTTTGCAGAGAGAAAGTGCCTTTAGGCATGGAAATGATGGCTTTTAACAGAATTTCAATTAAAGATATAAAGCTTCCACCTTAATGTACACCAGCTGGCATTTATGTGCTTAAATAGGTCGGCACATGTAAGTTTCATATAAGATCACCAATAAAATGGGAACATCAAAAGACTGCTTGAACCCTCATGATTCAAACTGGCAGTAGGCTGCTGCCAAAGACAGCAGTCACCACAGCTGCAACAATAAGCTTTTTACTTGGCTAGACAGTGACGTGGAACATATCTAACATCCCAGATAATGTTGTCAAAGATCATCTAAACAAGATGCTGTTATCCTTTAAACTTCAAACATACAGCCCTGTGAGTATTGATTTTTGTCTTCAGTCGATGAGCACTCCACATTGAATTTTCTTCTTCTTCCATTTGAAGTATTCTGGTTAGTAAGCCAGGTAGAGATGTTGACTTGTAGGGAGATGGGTTCTCAGTTTCAGAGAGGTCAGCCATGACAGACCATATTTTGCACAGCTAACATGTTTTATCCATACAGTATTGTCTACAAATTGCACGAATCGGTACTAGAAAATTCAAATATTCATAACTGCAAAGAAATTATGTATTGTAGCTATAGCAACAAGCTCCAAATCCCAATTCACATCTTCATAGGATATGAAGAAAGTTGGAGTGTAAGGTCAAGACTTGGGTCTCCTCTCTAAGGCAGCTCTGGTGAAGACACGGCTAATTATGTTAACAGAATGAGATGAAGAGCTCAGCCAAGCCCTGCTAACAGGCCAAGACTGGAAATAGCACAGAAAGTAATCTCGTATGTATGTTAGCCAAAAAGCATCCCAACAGCTCTCACAGGAAGTTTTATAAGATTATTTTTGTCATCTTCTGGAGTCTAACACAGCAGAAACAAGATTAATAGTTCTAAGGGTACTCTGAAGGACACAAATCGAAATGAAAAAAGAGCCATAGCGACTTCAAAATAAAATATACCTTCCCTCAAAGGCCACACTGCTCCTGAAGGAAAATTATTTCCACTTTCTGTAGTGGACCTACAAATTCACTGACAATTGTGCAAATGCTTGTGCAAATCTGGGGAAAGGAATGTGCCCTTGCAAAGGGAAACAATCGCTTCTTTTAATAACTTCCCAGAATACATTGAGTTCACTTAGTCAGACGTTTGAGATTAAGTCTGGCGTAAGCCACATCAATAATGTTTTTCTTTGCTGATCAAAGACCTAAGGCACCAACTACTTACTAACATTAAAAACTGGTTCAACACATGAAACATGAGAACCAGCAGTTAACAGGTATCTACTTTAATCCCCTCTACTAAAATCTGATTACAGGTTAAGAAAAGCCTCTCTGTGAATCTCCAGCTACTACACAAGACAGAATAAAAGATGTTTACAACACACTCATCTTACGTCCTACTTAGAAAACTCACATACACTTATAACTACAGAGTATTCATTTAGAAAGACTACGTAACAGCTTTAATTGAAATTTATCTACCAACATTCAATAAAATACAGGAAAATAAAAATTCAAAGCTCAGTTCTAAACACTTAAAAAGTCTTCTCTGCTTTCGAAATAGCTTACAGTAGGGTTCATCATGAAAGCAAGTATCACGTTAACTTCCTGTAATGGTGGAATCAAATCCTCAAAGATCTGTTCAAACTCATTTCTTGAGTACTGTCCAAATTACTCTTGAACTTAGTTCTCCCACTAACCTCTATCAAAGGACTCAGGAAACATGCTTAATGCAAAATCTCAGTTTAGTGCAAGATTTTGAATGACAGTCTTAGATGTCAGAAGTAACAGAATAGAATCACAGGAAAAGTAAGGTCAGCAGCGATCTTAGGAGATCGTCTAGTACAACCTTCCTGCTCCAAGCGGAGCTATCCTTTAAGTTTAATCAGATTGCTTGGGGCCAGGTTCTCTTCAATGCTGAAAAACAGAAGCACTCAAGACTTTTACACCACCTGTTCCAGTGCTTAACCACTGCTGCTGTGAAGGATATTCTCCCTTGTGTCCAATCAATTTCTTTTGTGACCACTGCATCCTGTCCCGTAGCTGAGCACCTCTGAGCCAAGTTCCATCTTCTCTATATCCCTGCCATTTAATACTAGAAAGCTGATATTAATCCATTTTCTAACATCCCTTAAAGCTAAAGAAATGCTGTCCTCATATCATAAAATCCACCCCCCTTCAACATCAATACATAGCTCTTCTCTGTCCTCACTCCAGTTTGTGTCTCTTGCAAAGAACACCATGCTGAACACACTACTCCAGATGCGGGCTCAGAGGTGCTGACAAGAAGGAAACAACTGCTTCTGTCAAACTTGTTGGACTCTTCTCTCAAACACACTGGACTTGTTACTCAGTACAGTGTGTAGGTGGCCTTCAACAATGAAAGGGCACACTGCAAACTTAGTGCATGTAGCCTGTGTTCTCCCTGGGAAGCTGTTTCTGAGTGAATTAATCCTGAACTTGCACTAGCACACGAAACTTATTCCATCCCTAGAGAATGGCTCTGTATTTCTCTTTGTTAAAATCTGAGGCTTTGTCAACACGTTCCTCTAACTTCCTGAGGTCCCCTTTGAACAGCATTTGTACTTCCCATGTTATCAGCCAATTCCCCCTCAGTCTGGTGTCATCTGCTGACCTGAGTGGTGTTTCGTTCCATTATTTCAGATGCTATGTGGTATTTATGAAAATACCACATAGCATCACTCAGGACCAACCCCAAAAAAGAACAGCAGCCATTGAGCCAGAGTGACAGAACCATTTAGGTTGAAAAGGACTCAGGTCCCTGTCTTGTTGCCTGCTTAAAGTAGGGTCCACTCTGAATTAAATCCAGGCTGTCAAACCTGTCTAGTTAGGCCTTAAAATCCATAAGGATATTGGTTGAAACCCCTGTTCCAGTGCTTAATTATCTATAGTGAAAGTTTTGTATTTTATACAAATGAAACCTCCCCTATGTCCATCAAGAATGACAAAAAAAAATCAGAAAAATTACAGAAAGCAATCAGGTTAGTCAGGCATGTTTTGGCCTTGTTAAACTGTGCTGGCTGCTCCTAACCACTATAATGGGTCTGAAAAAGCCATCCAGGAGGATGTGCTACACAGACTTCCCAAGGAATGAAGTGAGGTTGACCAACCTTCCTTTCTTGCCCTTTTGGGAAATGAGTATGACATGCCTTTTTTTTTTTTTTGCATGGGAACATGCAAAATGCATCATTCCTTCCCATGACTGACAGGTCACAGTTGAAAGATGACCAAAAGGCCTCAATGATGTCAGTGCTTCTGGTTGCACACCACCAGTCAGTCACACAGATTTGTAGATGACCAGTTTAAATGATCCCTGACTCTAACCAAAACAGAGAAGACTGCTTCTAACCCAGACTCCAAGCTAGGCACAGGAGCCCACAAGGCCTGACAGCAGAGCTTACTTATAAAGAAAGAGGCAAGAACTGCATGGAATATCTAAGCTTTTTTCTTATCCCTCCCCCCCCCCCATATCTTATCATCACTAGATCATCTGCAAGCCAGCATATTCCTTGTTCCATCTTTTCTTGCCACTATACATGTACTTACACAAAAGCCCTGGCTGCCTCATACCTTTTTCCACTTTAACTACAGTGAAGCTTTGGCTTTTCTAGTTCCATCCCTGCGTACCCTGGGAAAGCTTCTGCATTATTCTTGGATTTCAACACCCATACTTCTACTTTTCATACTCTTTGTATTTAAGACTTCAGAGATGAGTTCACTGTACAACCACACTGCTCTCCTATCATACCTGCTGGATGTTTCAGAATAACCTGCAAGGGTCTGCACCTTAGCAGCTGCCTTGAATAAGTTCTGCTAAATTTCTTTATGCTTTTGCAGTCCAAGTGATAACAATGACTTAAAATTTCACTGTCTGCCTCTAATGAATATTATGACATTAGCTCATTGAAACAACAAATGAGCAAGTTTAGTCATAAATTAAATTCTAATGCTTGTTATTTTCCAGGCAAATTATTTAACCACAAACTGACGCTACCCTCTAGAACAGACCTTACATTTTCTGTAGGCTCTGATACACAGACTGCATTCCCACACCTCCCTTGATCTAGCTCTGCCCACTAACTCCCTCCTGTCCCAGTTCCTGTCAGCTTCAAAAGCATCAATACCTAAGGCCAGCTCAGCTAGAACAAATTTATCTAGTGCCACTCAAGCGTCCCTACAGCATACTCCAAATGCTTCAAACACAGGCTTACTTTGCAGTGGCACTCCAGCTGAGGCTGAACCAGCTATTCATGTGGGCATTGTGGTTTGCCAGTAATTTTGCTCTAGAACATTACTGCCATGCTCTTAATATCTCGGCTCATCAATTAGTTTAGCACTCATTTCTTCTTGTGTAACAGTTACAGTACCACTACTCATTGTCACAGTTCGATGCTTTCCACTCCTGCATCAAAATTAGTAGCTGAAGAATGAATGCAGTGTAGCAACTAATCAATCTTAGAATTAACTTTATCATTTCATCTTTCCAAATGAACCTGTTTCTTTATCCGATTCACCACTTGGCACTTGAACACAACAGAAGTAAGTCGCTTGGATTTACACTGCAGTTCTTCTACGGGAATAGAAACTGAAACTGGTGACCTCATTAAATCCTGTTGCATAGGTTAACTGGATTAGTAGAGCAGTATCTGCAATTCTGATGGCATTAAAATGCTCTTTCAGATTTAGAAACAACTCCATATCCCCATCTGTACTTACCCTATCGTGCAGAAATAACTCTGTCTCCCCACTTCACGCATTCCCTTCCTTGAAATTTTAATGAAGAAAACCTGATTCCATGCACTCAGATGTCCTTTAAATGAAGGAAAGCACACTACAGGTACTGCACTACTGAGTAATGCCAGACTCGATTACTCTGGTAAAAGATGGACTATACAAGCCATTTCATTACCCCAATCTCTTTGCATACAAAGGATGGCCATACTTAAGAGTGTTAGATAACTCTGACCTTTTATATAAAGCAATAACTTCATTGATGAAGTTTGAGTGGTAAAGAAGACTAAGAAATCCTCTTATTGTAAAGAGAAGTTTAAATCCTCTGGATGAAATTTAGAAAAAAATCTTATTGAATATTGCGAACACTACTTTCAAGCATGTGATATTTTTCTATCTTTCCCACAGGCCTTTGTTCCATTGAATAGATTTTTTTTTTTTTTTTTTAAATTTCAACCAAAACATTTAATGAGTTTTAGTTTATCAGGAACATTTCAAAACAATCTCACTGTACATATCTGTAGCAAAACATATTTAGATTTTAATTTATGAAAAACAGCATCTCAAGCTTTGAATATTTATTGAATATTTATTTTCTCCAGGTGTAGGAACAACAGGCAAATACTTGAGAATAAAAGAGAACAGAAAAATGCGGATATTTTACATTTTTGTTCCCTTGCCACATCGTCGTGTGTGACCTTATTGGAAGGATCACATGTAACATTCCTTTATGCAATGTTAGTGAGATTTTGCACTTTCAAGTGCATAGTGTCAACAAACAAAATCATCCAGAAATTTTATGCAGGAAAAAAAAATAAATTGAAAACTGGAGAATTTTCATACAGCATCTGCTTTTTATGTTCTTCATGATATGTCTTTAAAGAAAACCCCTATTAGGTAACTAAATAAGCTCTAATGCTCCCAATAAAAGTGATGGAGGTGACCTCTAACTGAAAGGTAAAATCTTTCTTATTTTGTGATATTCTGAATCCAGAAATCCTCTTCTAAATAAGAATACCATGGTCAGGTGTCCCAATTTCACTTAAACTTTGTAAAATGGAACTAAGAGAACTAAACTGTAATTTATGCTCTTGAATAAAATCTGAAGACACATTTCACATCAAAAGAAGTTACGCTGGTATCCAATGAGTTAAGTGTCTTTCCTTACAACCAGAAGTCACACCTAACCCATTGCCTGAAAGACTAAGTTTTATGCTTTTAGGTAGAATACAGATAACATAAGCTTTAAAACCACGTAATAGTGACACAATCCTCAATATTCTTAAGGGAAAATAAGTTTGTACAAACCAAACCTTGGAAAAAAACATTAGCCATATTTTCAGAGTTTAGCTGACAGTCTTGCTTTCTCACAATGAGGGAACTCCTGTGTATTCATCTTCCTCCACTACTCTCCTTCCTTTTCCTCAAAGTTTGAATAACGGGGTGTAAACTGACTCATTCCCCAGTATAACTTTTTTTTCCTCAGAATTCATCTATATAGGAAAAGGCTTTTTTGAAAAAATATCCCCACATTACTCTGAAGATAAAAATACATTTAGCTATCTTTGTAATTCTATTTAGAAGGTAACTGTCTTTTAAGAATTTAAGCCAAAGTTCACTACCTAACCTGTATTTCAGTTGTATGTTCATAGTATTTTCAAATGTTTACTGCTGTTATTTTTCAGCTGTGACTGATTTAATCCAAAAGTTCCCTCTCCAACAACACAGATGTCAACCCCTTGATTAAAAGTCTTCAAGGACAAGGCAAAGTATAAGGCAAATACAACTAAAAAAAAAAAATTCTTTTTTTCTTTAATCATCCTACAAGTTCTGAAGTCATTATGAGTTCAAAAACATCATGAAATGAAGCAACAGCTTTTGTCCCTATTCTACATGCTTTACCCTTAAAAACATAAGATGCTATACTAACCCGCAGGTCATAAATACTTGAGGTAGTGAGAGGAAACTCAAAGACCACGCTTCCTGAGACATGACTAATAATCTAAAAATATAAGGACAGTTCAATATTACATGCTTGTGAGTTTACTAACTCATTGAATCACAGACTATTTAAGGCCGAAATAGAACTCAGGGAGTTATCTAATCCAACATCTTCTCAAAATCAGTCCAATCAGATCAGGTTGCTCAGGACACTGCCCAGCTGACACCCATGCATCCCCCTAACGACAGAGGATTCCGCAAGCTCTCTACACAGCCCTTCCCAGGGCTTGATCATCTTGATATTGAACTATTTTCCCCTTTTCCCTAACAGGAATTTTTCACATCTCAGCTGAACTGTTATCTCTCACACTTTCAGTGTGCACCTCTACTCAACCTTCTCTGTCCCTTGATACAAAAAGACAAACTTCCCCCAAACGCTTGCCTCTGAACACATTCTAGTATTTTATTGCTAGGCTTTCGGCCCCACTAAGCTGTAGGTCCACATCTTCCTTTTGTTATCGATATACTACTAGTGCCCTTCGAACTCCTTGATAGTTTCAACTACAGCTGAACTTCAGTTTTCATACCTCCACTCCCCGCACATTTGTGCAATGTTTCTGCATTCCTTCCAGTAGACCATTTCATTTTCACCTTCTATGTAACTCTTATCTGTTACAGATTCCTCAAACTATCTGGCCAGAGAGGTGTTTGCTGTTTCTAAGTAACAGCCCTGGAAAGGGCTCTCTCAACAAAATGTTTCTCATGCTGTCACCAGTCGGTCTCAGAATGCAAAGAAAGGCCCCTGAAGCAAGTTAACCTTCTGTACTTGTGCAGGCTGCAGTATTGCCTCATCTATACTCAAATACCATCAAAAACTGAAGTCTCATCTTGTTTGACTGGAATAAAGTTTTATAGCTCTTCTCTAATGATTTCCTCCAGCTTTCAGTTGCTTAAGCACAGAATTCAAGCCTCAAATACCCTGGTTTTCAATTAACTTCCTCTAAAGATTCAAAACTAAAACTGAACACTGAATTCAAACAAAGAGGATTCACTTTTACCATTTACGAGCGTAAGATCTAAGATGAGGCTTATCACTGAAAACTCAAGAGCTACTACCTCAGTTTCCTCACTACTGAAACGTTCCTGGGGCTTACATACAGAAAGCCCCGATTCCTCACGTAACCACCTGGAGAAAGCTCTTCTTTCAGGCTCCCTCATGAGGGAGGCCTTCCATTTTGTAATCCTTGTTCTCACCTAATGACTGCCTCTGAGCTGATTCACATGCTGCTAACCTCAACTCAAAGCTGCATTTGCAGACATCTATTGTTCCAAAATACATATTTCTATAATGCTGTCAGGCTTCTTTGCCCTTTTTTTTTTTTTTTTTTTTTTTACGCAATACCAGATCTCACCAGATCAAGTACAGAGCTCACTATATAAAATATTCACCTGGTCTGTGTTTTAGGCCTTCAGTTCAGCGACCCTACAACATTCAAGTTTTTGCAAGTAGCACTGCAGTTCAACTCAATGTTTTCCCCTTACAGAATAGTCTAAAACAGCAGTTTTCATTCCTGCCATGATATAAACCGATTTGGCCAAAATCCACAAGCACTTTCAGAGGTCCTTGGAGATCACCAATAGAAATACCCTTAAAATGAATTCAATAACTTAGGACTAATGACTTTTTCCCAAAGCCTTATTTCTAGTTTTCAAGTGTTATAATTAAAATGACTTCCTGCCTCAAAACACTTTGAAGCAGCAGGGACAACAAATTAGTCTCTTCTCCTGAGCTGTTTATACCATTTTCTCTAGAGATTTTGTCATAGTAACTGGAATGGAGTACGAAGCTGAAGCAGTTTCTGCTGGGTAAAGCAGAGAGGTTGCATATCTGCATCTATTACTGAAACTCTGTTCAGAATTGCTACAGCAAACATATCCTCACATCAGCTGTCCTAATAGAAGCCTGAAGCTAACTGAATCACTAGTCTAGCACTTCAGACAAGAACTATTTCATAAGCTGCTCTATATTTCATCACAATCATACCCTAATGCAGTTTCCACATGCTTGTCAACTGTTATTAGAAAGAAAAATAAAACAACCAGCTCATAACACAAGTCGGTGTATCAAAAAGATACAAAGTCCCCATATTCACTCAGACTTGTGTTCAAAAACTACGTAGCAAACAGCTTCTCAAAAGAGAAGGCCTAAAGAGGAAAGTTTCCTATATTCTACTCAGCGAAATTACCAAGTCTCAAGTTTTCTTGTCTCTATCTTCTGGTTCACAAGGAAAAATAACCTTGTTGCTCCAGCCAATATTTAGCCTAAGAGTAGAAATAGTGAATATTTAAGTAACGGATAATTCAAAGTTTGAGAAAAAGAGAAGGGGTAAAAAACAGTAAGTGTTGTGATTTGTTTATGATTTTGAAGCAGATTTCTTCAGTTAAAAACCAACATTAAGTTCCTGCCAAGGCTAAGGAAGCAACTCATTGTAACTGCAAGTAGGCAGTTTACCATGGCAACTGCAACAATTTTGTGTAGGATCCAAGTTTTCATTAACATGTTCATATCTTCAGAAATTACCTATTTTCAGTCCACTACATAAATTAATGTGATCTTGTCTCATTCAGCCTGCAGCAGGAAGACTTCTGCTTCTGCTCAGTGGTTAAGCAAATGCTGACCATTCCAGTAGTTTTCCAGTTGTGGTCGGAGTGGTCCACACACAACTGTGGTCAGACAGAAGCAAGTGACCTAGATTTATTGTGTGGGATACCGGCTTCCACTCAGAGAATTTAAGATCTAGAAGCTTGTTGTTGTTTTGTTTAAAGACTGGAAGCAGATGCATTAGCTAAGCCTTTCTACTGGTAATCTTTGTGTTCATGATAGGAGATTTACAAATGCCTTTTTGCTACTGCTGTATTTTTCATTTCTCTGCTTCAAAATGTCATAACCTGGAACAACAAGTAATTCTCTCCCAGCTGCTGTTTTACTTCCCTGTTCACTTTGGGGAATATCTAGGACGAACTGTCTTTACCTCCATCTTTTGCATCTTACCAACATAAACAGCAAAAGCGTCTCCACAAAAACCCATAGAAAATTATCAAAAAGCGAAATTCTGTTAATAGGTATTCAGAAGTGGACTTTTTAAATACAGAAAGTTAAATCTGTGGAAGCTGCAGACATCAGTAGCAAGTGAAGTTTTCATTGCTGCTCTGGATCTAACCCAGTCTTTTTTTTCCTATTAATTTTCCTTACAACATCCATCTGTGCTTCAGTATTTAACAAGCTGAAAACTGCAACTCAAAGAATTTCAGCATAACGTTCCCTATAAAAGTCACTGGTTTATCAAGAGAGGTAGCTGCTCTCCTGTAGACATTTTGCAGCAAGTGCTAGGACCAGAGCAAACAGATTAGATGTCTAAATGTTTAGAACAGGTATCTACTTTATCACTGATGTATGTAGTTCTGATTTAATAGATGCCTCAGCTGCTGATGGTACGACCAATACTTGGTCCACACAAGTTAAGAAAATGAATTCTGAACATGATGCTGGATTTGGCCTATCTTTATATGGTATTTAAAATACTCAGAGACGCTTTTATAAGCACTCTTCCACTTATTTTTGATTAAGACAACAAAAAGGTTGTATACTAATTTACTTTTCAGGTTTTGTTAGTGGTAAACAAATATCTAGCTTATCCACTTTATTCAAATGCAATCTGGAGCTCTTTCTCTTAGTCAAAACGACAACTCCAGAAACAAACTGCACTATTGAGCCATCTGTATTCGTTGTTTTATCAGCATTTTGAAAGACAAACAAACCTGATAAAAGAGTTGTTCTGCAGAACAAAAACGAACCTACTGTTTTCTAGTAAGAGCTTCTAGAAATGTGCTACAATCCCAGCCTTGTAGATGTATCAGCTATTTGCATCGTTGAAAGTAGTTGCTCTCCCCTCAATCCTTAACTGTTTAGGACTTGAGTTAAAAACAGTGGAAACTACTCAATATTTGCATTAGTAAGCAAGATGAAACAAGAATATAAGGGAAAGTTTTGCATCCTCCCTTAGCTTTTATGAATTCCTATTAAAACATTTTGTCCAAAAGTACTTGTCTTTTAGTTAGTTAGTTAGGTAACAGCTCTGGGTAATGGCAGCAACTAATTCTGACAGAACAAGCTGCTGCAGACAGAGGTATTATTGCTCCTAACAAAAGATTTGGTGCAGAGGTCTACAGGATGCCAACCATAGAAAAGAACTATGAACTATGAATGACTGAGTAAGTCTTTTTCTTTGCTTAGAAAAATTGTTAGAATTTGGAATTAAAATTAAAGTGCTTTAGTTACAGAACCAGGGCTTGTCTATCAGACCTGATTTGGAATACAGGGAACACAACTCAAAATAAAAACATTTAACAATTTGTAAGGTATTACAACCAAAACTTATCACCATATGCCTTCACTTGGCATAAAACCAGTGTCTGCTCTGAAAAGATGTGTTAATTATGCATCCATGGAATACAGTGCAGTGTCCATTTTCACAGGCAATGCTGAGCTGGCCTTAAAAAAATATATATACTTTTTTTTCCCCTCCAGAAGTGATTGGCCGAAGTCCATATTTTAACACTGTTGCACTTTGATCTGATTTGGAAGATTTACCATTTCAATGGTGTATCAAGCAGAAAAATATTCCAGCTCACATGGGTGCCAGGGTGATTGCTAAACAGAAGACGGGAACCACATTTGAATCAGAAAGCAGGTAATTCACTACTATACTATCAGATTGACAAAGGATGACATTATCAAATCAGAACAATCTTCTACAAAATACCCATTTACGTAGTTTCACATGACTTTAACTCAAGCTTAATACATCAGATCATCTAGTCATGGTATTCTGAAAGCAAGCTTGGACAGATAAAGAAACAGCATAACATGCTTCACCTCCTTTCCTGATACCACAAAGTTAAAATATAAAACCGTTTAGAGATTCAATAAGGGCATTCAAGAAGTTTCCATCATTAGACCTGGTTAACTTCTAGAGCAATGGTCATGAAAGTCTAAAAGCAATTATTATCCAATTTCCACTTAGTTTCTACCCCTGAATGAAAGCATTTTCAGTTGTTGTACGAGCACCAACATCAGCAGCATCTGTATTTAAATTCTTGATGATGTTGTCCAAAGAATGCAAAGGAAATTACCGTTTTCCTTCTAGAACAGTAGGGGCGCCCAGCTACCGAGTTTCAGGTTCCATTGATGCCAGCTTGGTATTTTAATTTCTGTGTGATCTAAAATCTACTATCAATAATTTAAGAAAAAAGAACACGACAACAATCCTGAGTTCTCAAAGTTAAGATCATACTCCACCATGAAAATATGACAGGCTAAGTGGGAAAATGAGTACATCTTCCAGAATTAATTGCTGTAGTTTAAAAAGGTACCAAATTTAAGCTTTATAACTGGGGCTAGACATCAAATGCATGACTTCCTTCTCCAGAATATAAACAAAGGATATGTCCAAAGCAAGATCAAATGTTCTGTCAAACCCAAAGCAACAAAGTTTAGCTTAGCTTATTTACAAGTATTCATATCTCATTAACAGAGAAAAATAATGCCTACATGTTGAGTTTACGTTGCCTTCATACAGAAATGTATAAAAACACATAAAATATAAAAAGCAGTATTAATAATAAAGTTCCAAAAGCTCTGATAATTAACACTGACTTTTGGTTAAATAATTCATGAAATGAAATCATGAAAAAACACAATGCAATGGAAGTAAAAGCTTGATCAGAAATGCTATTTAAGTGCATGAAATAAATGCTGAACCATAAATCCATGAAATACATGCAGCATATACTTAGAAAACGTGTATAACATTCATAGAATGCCTTTGTAAACCACTTATACTTGGGGCATTAAACTTTATGGCAATGTTTTTTTATTAAAATATACCAATAGCAATATTACACTAACTTAAATAAGCCATCTACAAAAGGTAAGCTAATTTTTTAGGTCTCACCTATTAATGAAAATGATTTAGTAACCATAAGGTCTACTAGCTTGTCACAAGAACTGTACTGAAGACTGACATTTTATTCTTCTTAAAGAAACCTTTGATCTTTTTCATGAATTAGGTTTCCTAAAATAAAAACCTTGAATGTAAGCGTATATACTGTTTGTTGAGCTACTATGCCCAAGGTAAATTTAGCTAACATAAATAATGCTTTACTACAGGTCGAATCTAAATTTTTATTTATTTATTTATTTATTTTTGTAAGCCATGATAACAGCTCTTCCTTACCTAAAGAGATAGGTAATATTATTGAAGGTATTGAAAAGTTAAGAATCCAAGGAAGCAATAATCCCAAGCCTTACTTGAATATGAAGGATCCTGCAAAATTCTTTATACAGGGTGTGCTCAAACAGAAATGCAGATCTCACTTCACAGGAAGGAACTCTCCTGGCCCACGCCCCCTCCCCTTCCTTTTTTTTTTTTTTTTTGGTAAATAGGACTTGAAACTTCCTCCTCCTCCTAATTACATTACCTGAATTGAGTATTGGAAGTGCTTTTGAACAAATATATTTTTTAAACACTTGTTGCCTACAGTATTACAGTATTTATATTCATAGCATTGTTAAGAAGTCCGTTTAGAAGAGAGATGCTGATGATAACTGTTCTATAGACAGCTCTTTCTCTTTTGTCTCAAATGGCCTTCTAGCTCAACTTTCCTCCCTGAAGCTAATCACTAATTTATAGGCCACAAGTGTGTTAAAAAGAATCTTCATAAATTACTGGAGTTTGAGCAAACAAAGTATCAGTCATTCAACAATAAAGACTTTATCTCAGCTCATAAGAAACTTTGAGCACACAGTTCTGTTTTATAAACTGACTCTGTAATTAGATACACATCTGAATATTCTTTGAACTTTGTCTGGAAGTATGACAGGCAAATCTCCAGAAAACCTTTCTACTGATGTTTTGGTCTGTTCAGCTTATTAGCCACTGTGTGCAATTACTCTATTTGATTTTCAAAGTGTAGCTGGAGGCTAAGTAAAATGATTTCACCATTTCCCTTTTGGCCTGTAACCACTAAAAGCTGCAGCAAATGTATATAAGCAAAGACAAAAAGCTAGACTGTACTATAATTCTTGTTGCAGCTACAAAAATACTTCACTCAGAGAAATGCAATGACCCGTGTTGTACTATACATCTGCATCAAACTATAAAACACTAATAAAAGAACACAAAGACCATAAAAGCAGCCAAAGTGTCAAAAAGTACTAAAATCCAAGTCCCATGAACTAATTTAAAGTCACATTCAAGTGCATATACATTATAATAGTGAATTTACAAGATCATGTTTCTCTTTCCCCTCCTGCTCTACCTCATCAGGAGGTCAGCTGCTTTCAGAACAAACTTTTTTTTTTTTTTTTTAAGGAAAAAATCCAACAAGAAAACACAAGTACCTTCCAATCTAACCAACAACTGAACAAGAACAGTACCTTGTTCAACACGACTCATTAATACTGATTACTTTCCAAGTCAGAGAGCTACAAACCTTCACTGCATGGAACAGCACCCCTGAATAATCCCCTAAACACTGAAAGGAAACCATTGTTTCCCCTCTCCTCTCTGCCATATGATTGCAGAATTTACCATTGGTGGCTGCAATCAACACAGGCTTTAGCATTGGCTTCAGCAACTACTAGCATCTCAAGCATGCAATAATTGCAAACTCTTCAATATGAGCTGTGCTAATTTGTACCTGCCCATCCTCACAAGCTAAGGGAGAAAAAAACTAATTAGTTAAAACTGCTGAAGCAGCAGTTTTAAGAAAAACAATCATTATATAACTAGCTGATCACTTATTGGCACTTAATTTCAGTTAACACTTTTGTCTTAGTAACAGATCTTCATATCCAAGCAACAACTACCTCTTTCCACAGAAAGGTGTTGGCAGGTAAAAATAACATCCCAGATAAAGTTCTTGCTAGGGGAATAAGATAAGTTAAGAACAACTTAATATAAACCTTCAACTTTGGAAGTGTGCAGATTAGGCAAAAGTAACTTCATTCACACTTCTGTCTGGGCACATATCCAGAAGCTGAAACGAGCATAATATTAAAAAACATAAATGTTAAGAACACAGCGACACATACAGAAATAAATATGCGACTTAAGCAATATAATTTGATACATCCCCCTGCTTTCTTTATCTTTCCTCCACTTTCTCTTCTGACTTCTATATGCATCTTTACAGAGACTTTTAGTCTCATAAGAATTCTTGTACTTGCAAAGCCTGTATTTATGAGTCCAGTACGTTCTCCTTAAACTTGGGTAGTTTATTTGACCTTCATGTTCCGATTCCTTACCTATGCTTTTTGACACTACTACAAGCTCTACTCATTCAGTATTTTTACTCATAAGCCTTGCATGACTCACCAATTCCATGGTATCCAAGTCAACATTCAAGTGCCTAACCTTCACAGCTAACACAACTTTCCACCCATTCTTCCAAATGCAGACATAATACAGACCACTGCAAAACTCTTCTCTTTGGTTTTAAGAAAGCTTAGCTCATCTTCCATGTGCCCTCCTGTTGCAATCAACAACTAACAAAATCAGAATACAAGACCTAGGCTTGAAAAACGTGGATTTAAAGGGGAAAAAAAAGAATAGAGGAGGGAAAAATGGGCTTAGAATGAGGAAGGATAAGAAGAAATACAGTGGTACCAGAAGTAAATATTTTCTGAACACCACCGAATTCTCTGGTTGTTATTCATAACATATTCCTAATCTATAGTGTTGTAGTTAGTGATATATGTGCTAGAGACTACCTCAGACAAAAGATATTTTATCCGCAGCAGAGGCAATTTTCTTTCATTTGTGGAATTGAATATATTAACAAAAATTTCCAGCAGCAAACATTTAAATTCAATGCTTTATTAAAAACTGGTCTTGATATCTTTTTTTTTTTCCAAAGAGCAATTAGATACAGAATGAGCACATCAACATAATAATAGCCCACACAAACAAATGAGAAAGAGCTGATTTTTTTAATTTGGGCAGGGAAAAAACACTCTTACATAGGTCACGTACTTTGGCAATCTCTTAAAGTGACCAAGAGCTTCAGGGTGCAGAACCCAGCTGATTGAACAGAACAATCACAGGCCCTGACATCAACAATACCGCTATAACTAGCTGTTCTAGACATGTTAAGATTCTTAAAATCTCCATTTATATTTCAGGTGAAAATTGCTTCAGAATCAGTTATACCCTTATCTTCATGAAATGGACAGATCAGAGAATTCTGGGACATCCATCCTGTCAGTGAGTCATACATTCCACTACAATTCCAAGTTTATATTTTAATAGACCCTATTTTCCCCTGGAAAATATTATTCTTGGCTGATTCACTCTCTGTTAAGTCAGTATGACTTTCCTGATACTTGTCCTATTTCTCCTTTTAATGTTATCTTAATTGGTAAGATTCAGTGGGGACAACACATTCAACTTCAAAAACGTCCCTTTTGCTAAACTTCAGATATCTTAATGCTAGTTCTCCAGAACTGTTTCCTACACATGAACAGTAAGTGCTGACCAGTTGGACTCAAGGATCCTTACGGGTCCCTTCCAACTTGAGATATTCTACGATTCTGACCTGTAGTCCAAAAGAATTAAGAACTAGACATTCAAAAATTGACCAATTTGAAAATCAGTTTGCAACCAAAGCCCACCATACACGTTCCTAAACAGATGCTCTTTGTACCAGGTGAGTTTGTTACTCCTTGATGTTCCTATACAAGTACTTAAAGAACCAATGCATGAACCAATAATATTTGTGACATGTCACATGTCTTCAGACTCTTTTGAATCCCACTGGGGATGCTAATCAGCCACCCTGAGACGGTGTTTTCATTGACCTCATACATCTCACTGTACTCACTACCAAAAAGTAGCAGCCACGCTATGTATTTCAGAAAACTGTTCTAGTATATTCATGGCAATTTAGTTAAGAACTATCACGAATATGCAGCCTGCTAACAGCCTCTCTTCTATACCATTCAGTAGTGCACGATGGTCTTGTTTCACAAATGAAAGATTTAGATTATTATAATCAAATTGACAAAGCAAACTGAACACCGAATTTCAGTTTTGTTTTACTGCTTAGTTATACTATCTTAAGTGATCACACTCCAGCACACTCAAAAGTAATCATGAGAAAATGAACAGAAGGCCTAGCATACTCCACAGAGACAAACCCACACAGTGCAAGTATTAGCACAACACTGGGGAGCTACATCACAGAAGCATCTGAACAGCTCTACAGGGGATAGCCCCAGACCAGCAGCTTCAGGTCAGTGCTAATCCTGATGTGTTCTTGCCCAACTATCACAGAGCATTTACGCTTCACTCTAAAACAGCAAGACTTTCAAGCCAAGCAACTGTTTCCATACTAGATACAAACTGGCTGTCAATTTAGCCATAATAACGAAGTACACTTCAGTATTCTTTACACATTCAGCTAACGTAGATTTCAGTGCATTAGCAATAGGGTTAAACAAATTGAAGTAATCCACCCATATTTAGTGGCTATTTAAATGTTTGTTTTCATTTAGTTTGCTCCTGAAGGAGTAGAAATATCAATTGACACTCAGAGGAATAGAAGCTAGTCATCAAAAGTAAAAAAAAAAAAAAACTATTTCTCCTTGCTAATCATTTTTCTCCCAGACATATTTAAGTCTCTTCTCTTACCCCTCCACAGCATTCAGACTTTAAATATACCTCTGACTGCTGTCCTTTTTACAAAAGAGTATTTCTAATTTCTGAACTATGTTTTTTTGCTTTAGTGTTTCCAGTTAATTTTGCAGCAGTCAACTTCTCTCCATTTCTCACAAAATATCCAATCAAACATCTTTATATCCCAAAGTACAAGAATTTTTATAGCATAACAACTTTGTGAAGGATGTATAGGTGGTTGCTCTGTTTTCCAACCATTTGAATTATTGAGGGTCTCCTAGCTTTCTCTCTTTCTCTTTTCTTTAAGAAGTTAAAATGAAGACTCCCCATCAGAAATGTCCACTAGGCCAGCATAGCATAGCACGTGTCTTCCAAACACATTCTACTCTCAGCCTACCATCATTTCAACCTCCCTGTCCTCTTAGCAGCAAAAAACTGGTACTTCCAGTCCGGCACTGTCCTACCTTCTTATAGTATTAGGTTAGTTGATTGGTCAAATTCATCTGTAAGCAGTGCTACGTTTAAGAAGCAACAATGTAGGGGATTACAGCAGCTCATGAATTGAGGAATTCTCAGTTAAGCCATGGAAAGTGAAATTACTCCAGGAAAATAACATTTTAGCCTCTTATAAATACAAGTTTATCTGGAGAAAGTCTTTGTGCCCAGTGACTGAACGTAACTTCTACTTAGTCTGAGAAGTCTTATTGCTAACTGGAAAACTTACAGGTACATGTTAAAAGAGGAGTCTTTTTACGCAATTATATAACTTACTTCATTTTAATGGGGAAGGAGAATAAAGAAAGGGAAAAGCGCAAATACCACTCACGATAAAAAGTTCTGCAGGCTTAATATAGACTGCTCTTCTTCTAACTGGTACTTTTTTACCCTCTGTTCCCTCCCCTGAGGGAATCAAATTTCTCTAATCTGCGTGGGTCCTCCTCACCCATTTGAGTGCACATTTGATTCATCTGTTCATATGAAAGCTTCTGCTTTCTTGTGGAATTTTAAAAATTTGAGTGGATGTATGTGGGAAGAGCACAGAATTCCTTCAATTCTAGCCCTGCAAAGATACTTCTGAAGGCAACATATGCTGGCTATATTCAAAAGGAAGACATCAAAGAAAGCAAACAGTAAAAAATACTTTTTAATCTAGTCATCATAAACATAGATGACATTATACTTATCAGCTAGCATAACACACTAACTGCTGTACTTCAGTAGAAATTAACATTTACCATAAAAAGTTAATATGATTACAAGTTTAGAAACGATGAGACTAATATTTCCTACAGAAAAGAATGAAGTCTCATAGAACTCTTAAAACCATACAAATCATCTTTCATATTTTTATCAAGTAGAAGCCAGCTGTGACTTCTAAAACACACAGATAAGAAGCACTAAGAACTTCTTTGCAGAGCTATAAGGAAATATTAGGTCGCATTTGCCTGTTTCATTGTCGTCCATGAGAGCTACTGTTTGTGAGAACATGTTCTTTCTGAAGAAAATATCCTTAAGAGAACACAAGATCTCTTCACACAGAAAAAAAAAAACAACACATAAAATGCAAATGGAGACTCTTCCTTTTGCCTCTGTACCCTTCGCTTGTCTAAGAACCATTGAAATCGCAGAAAATTTCTCTAGAGAACAAACCATGCCACTGAAAATAAAGGTTTTCACATCATATCTTGAGTTTCACTTATGTTTGAATCTGAATGATTATGGTTTTCTCCATACCTACTAATCATACCTGAGATGAAATAAAAGAAATGCTAATAATTCCAAATACAAAACCTTTGTAGCTTAAAACACACAAGTGAAGAAAATACATGATTATTAAGAGTTCAACCCTCAAAACCTCACTGATAACGCCCTTTTATACTATTATTTTTAAATCACAAGTGGTCATTTGGTTACCACTTCAAGACCTGCCACTCAGATACTGAACAAAATCAAAGGTCAAAAAACTTTATGATGTAATTGGCAGCAAAACCACACAATTATAAGCTGTTTTGTATCCATTCAAGTAATGGGAAAATAACACTAGAACAAGAACTAAAAAGAAAAAAGAAAAAAGAAGTTGGAAGTCAAAAGTTCCAGGAAAACAGATAAGAAAGTTAGAAATTTAGGAAGGTGAAGACCGTAAGAAGACTGCCTCCCACATTGCTGGGAGAGGAAATTCTACCACTACAAAGCTTATAATTCTAGCAAAATTCCAAAACATTAAATCATACTTAAAACAGGAAAGCAGCAGGAAGAAGCTACATAACTGCTAAGCAAGACACTCAAAAAGAGAACACACAGAATGAAGGTATTTTTCTGAGAACTGTAGCTATCAAAGCATGATTTGAACTCACATACTTCATTAATTTAGGAACTAATGTGAAATAACTGAGGCTTTTCTTACAGTCAGAAGGCTTCTAGAGTTTTCCTGTACTCCCTTAACTCCCTTTTGTCACCCTTGCACTCTTTTCCTCCCTACGGGATCTCCCTTTACTTCATTCAGTTTCATAAAAAAAAAACAAAAAAAAAAACTACCTTTGGAAACATCTGCCCTGTGAAACTTATGAGAAATTGACCAAAAAAAGATTAACAAACCATTAGCAAGGAATACAGTCAGCCAAAATTTGCTCTTTAAGTTTCCACAGGAAATCACACTAAAGGTTTACCTGTCCACCATCTGTCAGGAAAACATAGCGCTTGAAAAATAAAACATTATATTTCTTGTTTTACTGGAAAGTAGGATGCTTAACAGCTGAGGAAAAAGGACTTATTTGCAAGTGAGGGAAAAGAACAAATGAGATTTGACCACAAAGAAATTCCCATAGTTTATTCACCTTCTACATTAGAAACCATTCTAAAATGTAAGTTTCAAGGACTGTAGGCTTTTTTTATTGTAATCGTCTAACCTTAAACCAAATTTCCCTTTTAAAGGTTTCTAACTTATTAGCACAGGTAGAAGATGCCCTTTATCTTCACTACAGCATCCACCAGGCTGGCTCAAACAACTTTCCATATTTGACTTCATACTGAAGTAGATGAAGAGTGATCCATTTGCTGTATCAGTTGCAGAGCCATTTGGGAAGGGTCAGAACTTTCAAACAACCAGTCTTATTAAAAAGTATTGCAACAACCTTGTGGATATAAACTGACTCAAGATGACTACTGCCAGACTCTTTGTGTGAGCAACAAACACAGAAGAATCCATTACCAACGAGCATGCAGCAATTTCTCTAGGTATGCATATATGCAATTCCTGTAAGAGCTGTAGCAGGAATCCAAATCTTCTACTGAAACATTTTGGAGGCCTTCAAAGCTGAGAGGAAATAAGAACACGTCAACGTAGCATTCAACTTTATTACAAAGAAAGAGAGCTACGTGATCATTAACAAGTGGCTGAAGCAGGATAATAATATTACTCCTCATTACTACCTCTAGCACTTTGCAGATAGAGCAGAGCATGTGAGCACCCAGCCACTTTGATGCAAAGTCCAGGAGCTTAGCTGAAATTGTCAGAGAAGACTATCCAAGCTAAGCTGTTGGACTTTGCACTAAAGCAGCTGGAAGTACTTGCACATGTTTCTTTCTGCCAAGAGTGCTACAAGTTTGGGTAACTTTCAACCAAAGCTGACAAGTGGAGTAGGAAGAACTTCAGTCATCAGAAGGTATGTCAGCATGCGTCGAGTTCCTGAAGACAACCATTTGTGTGTTCAGAGATCTAAATAATTACAGCTAAATTACACGTAAACCAAAGAGCCTGTGAACATCTGCTCTGATGTAAGCTTGTAAACAAAATATTCCTGAACACTACAGACTGACTGAAGCAGAATTTTGTCTTTATATAGAAGCTCTTTTCCCCCAGAACTCACTGACAACTGTAAGCAATCGAGGATGGAATCCAGACTCCAAATATGAGGATGTGTGTGAAGATTATTTCAGCCATTACACAGGTGTCTGCTGTTCCTGTAGCACTTGCCCTAGCTAGATATCAAAACACTTGACAGAAGGTTAATGAATTAAGCCCCAACACACCTGGCAGCTTAGCATCACCCTATTAAGGACGAGCCCTGAGGCACGCAGAGGATAACCAAGCCGAGGCCACACATATGCATAGCCACATGAGCTCAGTGAGGCAGGACCGGGACACCGCCTGTCAAGTCACGACGCTGCCCTTACTCGCAGCAAGCCCCCCGGGGAGCAGGCCCAGGGGTCGGCGGGGGGCGCAGGGCTACGGGTGCGGAAAGGAGGAAGCAGAGACACGGAGCGTGCCGCCGGCAGGGGGAGGGGAAGCCCGGCCTGGATGCCCGGCCCCGCAGGAAATCCGCGCAGAGACCGAGCTCCGCATGGGCTGCGGCCGCCGCCCGCCCCAGCCGGACCCCCGGGCAGCCGCGGGGAGGCCCCTGAAGGCTCCCAGCGCACCCCTTCCTCCGCCCCTCAGCAGCCCGCCGCCGGCCCGGGCCTCCCTACCTTGGCCACGTAGTCCTTCACCTCATCCAGGTCCCCGTTTTTGAGGGCCCACATGAACTCTTTGTCGGACATCGCGGCCGCCGGGCAGGGAAGAGACGCGGGCGAGGCGGCGAGGGGCCGGCAGCGCCTCCAGGCAGCAACGAGGGCGGCGGCGGCGGCGGGCGGGAGCCCCTCCCCCGGGCGGGCGGGGCGGGGCAGGGCCGGGGCCCGGTGGCGGTTGGGGCGGTTGTGGCCGTTGGCGGATGGGGCCCGGCGGCGGTTGGGCCAGCGGCAGCCGCCCGGCCGGAGGGAGGGAGGGAGGGAGCGAGCAGCGGTTTACTGGCGCGCGGCGCTTCCGCTTCCGGTTTGCATCCGAGCCCCCCCGGTCCCCTGCCCACCCCTCCGCGACACCCACGCGGGAGTGGGGGGGGGCAGAGCGGGGGGGGGGGGGGGGGGGAGGGAGGCGCGGGGCGCATGCGCAGCACGCCGCCTCCCTCCGTAGCCCGTTCTGCGCAAGTGTCTAATTTTAGCACCCCGCCCCCTCCTCGGGCCCGGAGATACCGGGCAGGGGGACGGGATGAGGGCGGAAGCGGCACTGCGCGTGCGCACTGCATCCCCGAAGCCTCGCCCCGCCCTCGGCGGCCCGGTGGTTGCCATGGTGACGGGGCCTGCGCCGCGCCCCAGCAGCTGCGGGCCTTGGGGCGAGAAATGGAGGCGCGGGCAGCGCTGCGCTTACCTCACCCAGCGCCCGCGGCCCTGCTGAGGCCTGGGGCTTGTGTCCTGGGCTCCTCCATCCCTGCTGCCCGAGGAGCAGCGTGTCTGAGTGTCTGTGCTCACCCAACCGAGCGTCTCAATACCTCTTCTTCAACGCCCCAGGCACTGAAACATGCAGTGAATAATTACCATAATACTTCCAAAACATGAGCGGCGAGACATAAAAGGAAGTGTGTGATAATTAATTAGTAGGCTGGCACTTGGTGGTTGCATCTGGTTGTTTTTTTGAAACCACATGTTTTGCGTATGGAGCATGCGGCCTGTTATGTGAGTCAGGCTTGACTGTTAACAGGCAGCCGCTCTTTCTAACCCCCTCTGACAAGCATCGGCCCAAACACCCTTGCAGCTAGAGTTGGGATGAGTGTACCCAGTCTGGCAACAGTATGCAAAAGCACAACAGTGTTTGAAGGTAGTAATGGTGTCATTAATGGCAAAGAGGAGGCACTCCATGGCCAAAGGAAATTTATGAGCTTGCTATACAGCTTATGATGTTTCTGTGCTTTCTTTATATTTCTGAACACTGAAATGTTAAATATGTGGAGATCTGCCAGAGGGTAGGAAGACCCTGCAGACGAATTGATGGGCAAAGACCAATGGGATGAGGTTCAACATGGCTAAGTGCCAGATCCTGCACTTTGGCCACAACCTCATGCAGTGCCACAGGTTTGGGGCAGAGTGGCTGGAAAGCTGTGCAGAGGAACAGAATCTGGGAGTATGTGATCCTCCCTCTCTACTCAGCCCTGGTGAGGCCACACCTGGAGTATTGTGTCCAGTTCTGGGTTCCTCAGTACAGGAGGGACATAGAACTACCTGAGTGAGTCCAGAGGAGCGCTATGAAGATGATTAAAGGACTGGAGCAGCTGTTGTACAAGGACAGGCTGAGAGAACAGGGCGTGTTTAGCCTGGAGAAGAGAAAACTGAGGGGAGACTTCATCAATGTGTATAACTATCTGAGGGGAGGGTGTCGAGAGGATGGAGCCAGTCTCTTTTCAGTTGTGCCCAGTAAGAGGACAAGATGCAACGGGCACAAACTGAAGCACAGGAAGTTCCATCTGAGAGGTTCCATACGAGAGACAATTTCTTTACTGTGAGGGTGACAAAGCACTGGAATAGGTTGCCCAGAGAAGTTGTGGAAATATTCAAAACCCACCTGAATGCCATTCTACACAATGTGCTCTAGGTGATCCTGCTTGGCAGGGGGGTTGGTCCAAGTGACCTTCTGAGTTCCCTTCCAACCTCAACTGTTCTGTGATTCTGTGTTGGTTGTTACTCACCTGAACATGAGCCAGCATTGTGCCCAGTTGGCCAAGAAGGCCAGATGATCTTGAAGGTCTTTTCTAGCCTTAATGATTCTATGATTCTATGATCTGCAGAGTTTGAACGGGGATTAAATGGTATTTAAATTAAATAGCTAGAATATTATTTGCAAGGAAATAAAAATCTATACTCTTTCAAGTCAGAATCCTTATTGATTTCACATATAAATTGAGATGCTTTGAAATATATATGGTTTTGTCGATGTTCCTTCTCCTAATACAATAAAAGAAAAATTCTCTGAGAGGCACAAATTGTCAAGTGCTATTGCATTGCTTTGTAAGTGCTCCCAGTATATGTGTAAAATTTTTCAATGCTTAATTTTCAGTCAGCAAAAAGGGTAAGGAGGTTTGGATTTTTTAAATAAAAAGTTAAATCCAATATCTTCCTTATTTAGGCAGACTAAATAGTTAATGCATCTGGTGAAACATTTTTAATATTCTGGTTACTTACTTAAATATTTGAATAATGCATCAAGGAGCCAATCTGTGACCACCTTTTTTCTTTTAAATGTTACCAGACACTTCAGTTTCCGTATTTGTACTACCTAAATTCAGTCTTTCAATTTGCCTATGTTTTCCCTACTCCTACCTTATCACTGAAGCAGAAAAGCTTTCACACTTACCTCTTTCTCTACAGGCCCTGTTACATAAAGTGCATGGTTTACTCAGACTTTTCTCCCCTTCTACCTGATATATGTCTTTACTAGATGCCTACTCACTGGTTAGCTTCAGGCCCAAATTATGAATGTTTTTTATCTGATTAGTGACTAATACCAGATCTCTCAGTCATGCATCGAGGAATTAAAAAAAACATACCTCATGCAATTTTCTAGCTATGCTATCATATGTACCTTAAAAGCTGTATGGACTGTGTTAGCCCTCATTATTTTTCTTTTACATTTTTCGGGTTTAATTCCAACTCCTAGAAGCCTGTATGCATGTAAGAACTTTGTTTTTTAGACATTAATCATAAAAAAAATGAGAGAAATACATTCAATACACATTTAACACAGGAATTTCTTAAACATATACATTTTTCTCCTAAAATCACTGCAAAGTTACATTTGAAAATAAATGCAGCTAAACATATAAAGTCTGTGAGACTTGGGTTAGATTGGAAGTCTTAAAATTGGAATCGCCTAAACTAGTAATTTTAAACTTCTCCCTGTTTACTTTGCCCTTCTTGTGATCAGTAGTGGAATCACTTTGCATTTGTAGAACGGATCTCCTCTTCATACTGTCTTGAACCATACTAGGCAAAGCTCTAAGTGGGTTGTAAGTTCACCATCCAGAGAATTAGTTCATTGCCAAGAGAGTCATGATTGTTAGCCATAGAATTTATGCTGGCTTCTTGGATATAAGCCTTCACTTGGTGACATTCCTTCTTCAAAACAGTATTTTTAGTCTTACCAAAATAAGTGTCAATACAATGTGCAAGTCATGCTCCTGAGGATATACTATAATGAGGACCATTAAATAAAATAGCATTTGTAATTAGGTAAAGATATAATCCAAATGTATTACAAGAACAAACATTCTTTCCAGTCAGCAGCTTTGTATGTTTGCTATGAATGTGTGCTTCAACAGACTTAAAGATGATTATTTATTTTATATTCTGCATCCTACCAAAAGCTCAAGAAGCATGAGATGCTTCATCCCATCATTTGAATGGCTGGAGTAGACAGGAAGTTAAGGTGTAGGAAAAGTGCTAGATCATTGAACTAGAAACTATGCATTCTCTAGCTCAGTTATTCCTGTTGAGATGAAATTAATCTCTCTGCTCTCACTTACAAGTTAAGGCTTGTTTTGGAGGCCTACATTTCCAACCTCTTCTAAGTGGTTTGTGGGGATAGGACAAGGGGCAATGGCTGCAAGTTAGAGCACAGGAAGTTCCGCACTGATGTGCGAAAGAACTTCTTCACGGAGAGGGTGACGGAGCATTGAAACAAGCAGCCTAGGGAGGCTGTGGAGTCTCCTTCTCTGGAGATATTCAAGGCCTGTCTGGATGCCTACCTGGGCAGCCTGCTCTGAGGAACCTGCTTTGGCAGGGGGGTTGGACCCAATGATCTTTCGAGGTCCCTTCCAACCCCTACAGTTCTGTGATTCTATGATAATTGCTCAGTTGTCTCATAGACTCATCCTGCTCTGCTGACCAGAGTGAATCTCACTTACTGGATACAAATACTATTATTTTTTGTATGTATCGTGTATTTTCACATATGATTTCGCATATAAGTATTGTTTTACATTTTTTCTATTTCAGCAAATACATGTAATTCACTTCAAACATATTCATTTATACAACAGTACTATTGTGTAATGCATACACTTGTATAAATCATAAATGCAATACAGAAATAGTCTAGAACAGAAGACAGTGAATTTAGTTATTAAAATAAAAACCAAAACAATATCAAAACACAAACAGGAGACTTGCATATATGATGGTCCTCTTCAGGCTTTATATAAAACCCATGCTTGATGACACAGTTGCTGTATTCCCTTCGAATAATGCCAAACAATTCATAAATAGCAGTTGCTAGTTTAGCAACAACAGCCAAACAGTAGTATTATATATCATAATAAACAAAAAATTCTGTTGAGGAGAAGATAATAAATTTAAAACAAAATAGTAGACTGAATAAAATTACAGAATTAACATGAGATCTAGGAATGACAGGTGAAAATTGGACAATTGATTGGTTTTCTGCATATTAGTTTGCAATACTTATACTATTTGATACAGTTGATTTGCCATGGAGACCACCAGAGAAGAAAAGTTCATATCTTCCCCTTGGCCATTGAATCCAGCAATAATAGTACTTCATTTTAGCCAAAAAAAATTTGGGGTTTTGGTCTACACACCTTAAACTTTTGCATACAGGATATGAAAGGCAAGTATCTTCTCTCTCCTTAAGTTCTTTCTTTAGCTGCATAAATCTCTGGTGAAATAATTGAGTATTTGCCGACACTACTGCAAATAAATTTATTCCTAACCTTTTCAAAATCTGTGTAAATATTTGAAATGTAAACATAAGTCTAGGTTTCGCTTTGCCTGTTTGTGAGGTGAGGTGTCTGAAGGAAAAGGGGAGGAAAAGGAAGTAAGTTATTTTTTCCTTCCTGAAGTCAAAAGATTGCAGCCAGAGAAACCCAACAACTGTTGACTATATTTGTTGTGGTGCTTGAAATAGCACTAGAAGCAGACAAAGACATATAGCTCTAGCTTCTTGGCACTTGTTCTTCAATCCTAATGAGACTGGACCTTGGAAACTAATACAGTAGTGGGTGCCAGCCTTTAGTAGTAATGAAGGGCAACATTTGTGGAAATGAATCTTCCCGTGGAGTGGAACTGCCGTTTCCTTGGACGCTATTTAGTAAATATGATCTAGCACTCAATTTAGCAATTGCTAAACAAGTGGCTGTATCTGAAAACTGAAAGGTGTGTATCGGTGTTGACAAATACTCTCAGGAAGATCAGCAGGTGAATAGTGGTGTAGAGGTTTGACCCATAAAGAGCCAGGCTGGGTTTATTTATTAACACAGCATAATGTCCTTCCATCTGTAGGCTTTCTCTTTCCCAGAATCATTAGATGTCATTACTAGATGCCAGTAAGCTTTTTTTTTTTTTTTTTTTTTTTTTGGAAATACAAGAAGTGGAAATACAAGAATGTGGAAATACAAGAAGTTATCTCTTCATAATCTCAGTTATATCTCTAAATTAAAATCAGTAAATTATAGAAATACAATAATTCTTGCTGGAAGGAAGCTGGGGGAGGTTATCATCATTCCTGCTCAAAGAAGGGCTAACCTGTGTGAGATTGCTCCAGGTATTCTCCAATCAAGTTGTGAGCATATCTAAGTATGGCAAAAACACAAGTTTTCCTGGCAACTTATTCCAATGTTTGGTTCCTTTTGACAAACAACCCCCCAAAAAACAAACAAACAAATGCAACAACCAACAACAACCAAAGAAGAAAAACTTTTATCTAATCAGTGTTCCCCTGTTTCAGCTTTATCTTTGTTACATCTTATCCTATACCCCTTCAAAAAGGGTTTGGCTCTGGTTTCCCTTTGCATTCTCATGAGGTAGTTGAAGACAACATTGAGATCTCCTGCTGCAGCTTCACACCTCACCTCCTCAGCCCTTCCAAATCTCACCATCTCAGGGCTGAACAAGCCAATTTCTTCCAGTGTTTTGTTATTGCCATATGCTTTGGCCAGCTTATTGCTTTGGTTTGTCTGATGGACTTGTACCAGTATCAACATCTCTGTTGTAATGGGGAGCCCAAAACTGGGAGCAGTATACCAGCTGCAGTCTCACAAGTGATGACTAGAAGGGATCAATCACTATTGATTATTCCTTTGGATGCTGAAATTGCCTTCCAGCAAATGGTTGTAATGAAGGGTTAAACTCTGGAGAGCTTGTACTATCATGGGTGAAAACACAGTCTATGTTCTAAAGCAAGGGACTGTACAGGATAGCTGAGAATCGCAATCAGGAGAACCCAGCCCAATGCTTTGCTGAGTGTGCAAGAGTCTGAATAGGTTGCAGTTTGCATTTTGACAACAGCATGGGCTATGCAGTGCTGACTAAGGTGAAATCTTTTGCTAGTAAGCACATGAGAGTTGGACGCATTAGGGACTTATGCTAACAAAGAGGAAACTTTAGGAACATCATTTTTTTCTCACAGTAGTCAAAGCAATAAACAACTGACTACTAAAACTGATACCAGTGTGATCTTCTACACTGAAAACAAGTGATTTTTGAATTTGCATAGCTGCATAGAGATAATTCTACATTGTAATGCTCTGAAAAAAAAAATAATAAAATAAAATAAAAAGAAATTGCTCAACTCTACATTGAAGAATTCCACCTTTCATAGAAAAGACAGCCACTGAAAATAAAAATTGAAAAATTACATCCACTCATGCATTGTTGCCTTAATTCAGAGAAGGTGTCTGTGTGCAAGTTATAGTTTGAAAAGTGAGTATAAGTTGGTGTAATATATATTGGGTGAATGGGCAACTGGAGCAGTTGGCTAATACCAGGAGCAGAACAAACTGTTAAAAAGTTTTAAGGTAAAACAGAAGCATTTTAACATTAAACTCTTTTTATTTTATTTTTTTTCTGCCACTTATATTTCCATCCAGATCAGTACCTCAAGGTAGCATGTGGTTATGTGCAGTCTTCCAGGTTTTATCTGGACAATAATCATAGGTCTACCTGCAGACTGAAAGTCGTGTTTTCACTAGAAAACAGCTCTATCTGAAAAAAAATAATAAAAATAGAGATGCTACTGAATACTTCAGTTTCTACAAATACAGCAGAGAAAACTGCCTCTGGAGCAGCTGCTTCTTAGATCTGAATTTTTCCACTCACTGACTATATAGTTTGGCATGTGGTGGGGCCTCGTTGCCCTTTCTAAGCTGAGAATTTTATAGGGATGCCTATGCCTTTTTTTTTTTCATGGTGGCAAGATCTTACAACTGGGAGGGGCACTGAGTGCTGGCTTACAAATCTTGTTCATTTTGGAACAGTTCATTTTTTAGTGCTTTGAGCACTGTCTGAAACTGTCCACTTTTAACCCAAATGGAATTTATTGTCTGAACATTCAAAAAGACTGATGAAACACATACTCTAGTGTTCTGTCCACTACCATAATAAAATTTGTGCCACTGGTTCCACACTGAGACATACCATTACAGACCAGTATGGCCCTGATTTTATGCAGATTCTTTGCTGCTATACGGGTTGTCCTGTGTGAATCAGAGGATAAACCAAAGGTCTTAAATATAATAAGATCTTCAAAGCAAATACCTTCAATATAGCAAAACTCATCAAGCTGTGCTGATTTAAAAAGTGTAACACTTTGTGAAATATTTTGTATATTCTGATGTGTTTGATAAACTGAGTCACTGTCTATAAATCAAAAGGCAAGGAAGATAGCTTCTTTTCTTTCTTGGGTATTGAATTTTTCACTGGTGACATTTAACTAACAAATGTTAACAATAATAGCCATGGTGCCACAGGGAGACACTGTTGTCCCAACCATCATTTCCTATGCCTTTGTTTTCCTATCCATAGTCTAACGTATTTCTGTAATTGTAAAAACCCCTGAAAATCTTGGCTGAAGGAGGCTTTATAAGTGAAAAGTATTATAAATATATGGCAGATTTTTCTTTTCTGACAATTGTATGACAAGATGATAGACAGGTGTAAGGAATCAATTATGATTGTTACTATTCAGCTTTGGAGAAGAATTAAAAAAAAAAAAAAAAAAAAAAAAAAAAAAAAAACCTTTGCTGAAAGGTGAATTTCTCCCCCAAAATGAAACATATCCTACTTTTGCAGACAGTTCATACCAAATACGTGCTTTTCAGACATACATGTGACTTGGGTAGGTATTCAGTTTTTATCGACAACCTTCCCCTGAGTTTGAAGAACAGTTTTTTTTTTTCTTTCTTTCATTTTTTATTTATGCTCTTTCTTTCCACATTTTTCCACTTTCTTTTCTCTGTTTGCTATTTAATACATGAACTATCCCTTCATAATAACAGAGGCAGAACTATGAGAATGTTCTTACCATAATCTATTTATACAACAGTTTGTGTTATGTTCTTCATGCTTTGCAAAAGGCAAAAGCTTCCTTGAGTTTGGTGTACATCTCTTGTTACATGGATTATGAAACATTCTGGTCTCAGTTTGATGAAGATCTCCAGTACAGTACAGTCTGATTCAGTGTTATGTTGCAATGCTGCCCCTTCCATGCTAACTGGGTACAGTTTTGTTGTATTCTTCATGGTCTTAGCAGGGGGTGGGAGGAATTTTAAACAGTTTCAAATTATACCTCTCCCTTTAATTGTGCAGAAGGCCCTTGCAAAACTGTAGCATGCATTATTCCAACATTGTGTGTGGGAATACTGCAGGAGCCTCACAATAGTCTCAAGAGGACAGCTAAGGATTGCTCAATGCACTTGGCCAGATTGCTTATGTCCTGTATAGGTCACTCTGGAAACAGGGCTACTCATGTTTGTGATGATAGGAATAGTATACAGCCATTCCTAGAGTTAACAGACTGTAACTCTGCCATTGCCCATCCACTCTTTATTCAGATTTGTAACAGCACAAAAACATCTGCACAGGTTTCTCATTTGAAAAATGTGAACAATTCAGTCTTGCTGCATTCATTGCACTGCTGCGGCTAAGCCTTGTTGAACCCATATTAGCTTTAAAAGCAAAGTCATTACTTCTGCATGGCACTGATCCATATTTTCATGGAGCACGGGAACCAGCTCAGATGCCACTGCACCATGCAGTGCCTCCTAGAGTGTCTGCATTGTCCTAGGTAATGTATTTCAGACCCTCCTGTTCTGCCACTTACAGTTTATTTGTGCTTTTAATTAACCCTGCATGTGCTAATGAATATCTGTGTTTAATTTCTTGGCAGATTCATGAGATCCTAAAGTCTCAGATCACACAACAAGGGGGAGCGAGATACCTATGCCCAGAATATTTCTGCAGCTCTGGTTATTTATAAAGGTTTATGCTCATGCACCATGAGTCTGTAAAGCCACTTGTTGTCCATGCTTCGCTTCATTCAATCAATATGCCAAGGTGCTATGTCACTATTCTTGTGAAGATGCATAGCCTGTTTCTGCTCAGGAAAATGGAATAAAGAAGCACCATGCCAATACAGCCTAACTGGATAAATTGACACATGCTGACCACATACTGACTGTGCCTCATTCCGTGTCTACCCTTTCTTTTTGTTATGGTCTTTATTAACATACAGAATCACTAATAGCAGCTTATTGAGTATTAACAGTATTTTCTCACAATTCACATTTTAAATGTAATTGCAGATTGTATTGTGTGCATGCTAATAATAAATCTTGTGTTGTCCTATGCGCAGAGCTATACATTTACTTCACTCTCCATTCACCAGGTGTTACTCTCCAATTTCTAACTGCTGTGCAATATGAAATTCAGGGCTTTGCAGTGCAGGTGGCAATAAAAACAAGTGGCAAACTGCATTTTCCTGTGCCTTTGTATTTCCTTGTTTCTCTGCATGGAAGCTGATGAGAAATTGGCCCTCTCTGTTTCTTTGGAAGAACAAAAGAAACTGCGGGATACATGGGTATTTGCCTATGCATCTAGTAAAGACATAATATGCTGCAGGCATCTAGTCTAAAACAGCAGTGCTATGTATATAAAATATATAGAGACAAAGGAACAAGAACAGATCTGTGCTATCTTTCAACAGTCTTCTGTAGTCCCTATTCATGGTGGTAATAGGTAGATTATTCCTACTATAAGTAGGAATAAAATAAATATAACATCTGCAGAAACACCATTTTTTGGTACACCTTTACAGGTTGCACTTGTACATAAATTTTTGTTTGTCAGCTCAGATACAAGTCCAGAAAAAAAGGGTTCCCAGTTTACCCTGCTTTGTCTGAGGCCAGTTCTGACATTGAAGCAACTGCACAAAAGATGCAGGTCTTATTCCTTTACAGTTGTTACATATGATGTCCGCTGTTGAAGGAAGAAAAGGTTTATCAGAAGCTACATATTAAATATTAGCAGGCTCTATTAAATAACAACATGTATTATGCATATCTTCCTCTACTACTACTACTACTACTACTACTACTACTACTACTACTACTACTATTATTATGTTTTATTTTCTATTGTATTGTTGCAAATGAGTCTAAATTTACTGTATATCATTTTGCCTAATACCATAACACAACTATCTCACAGTCCAGTAGATGGCAAGTGCCTATAAAGATTTTGGCTAACCCTAATAAAATTATGTTTCTGGCTGAAGTGATGGTTTTGATAGAGCTATCAAGGACAAACATCTGTAAGAACAGATTTACAGATCTATAAAGAATTAACAGAACAGGAGGTACATTCAAGTGTGAAGTCTTAGTAAATGTTACCAAATTTTCAGTCATTTCTTCTGTTCACTTTGGGTATGGTATCCAGAAAAACATAGGTATTTGCAAGTAAGCAAGCTAACTAAAGTCACTATTTTTTGTTTGTTTGTTTTGGATAACTGATCCCACCTTAATGTGAACATTGGTGGAATTATTTTAAATGTGAACAAGAAAATGAGCTGTCAGGAAACAAAAAAAAGTTCCATCAAAGATCTGTATTCACACCCAGCTACACATCAAACATGTTGAGCTTGATGGTTTGGTGGCAAAATGTGGTTCTCTATGCACCCACTGAGCTATTCCTACTCATCTATTCCTACTGAAGGAACAGACGTTCCTGGGGAGCTCACCAAAATAGTGACAAGTAAGTGGGTAATTCAGGGGAGTAGCTGCTGAACTGTTTTGAATATTTCAGTGTCATATCTTCAAAGACTGGGATGGTATTTCTCATTCAGACAAGAAAAAGAGAGAATGTTTTTCTACTTTCAAGTATTTTTCTACTTTGTCTGTCTCCCCTTTCCTTCTGTAATGAAAGCAATATGGATAAACTGCTTCATATGGCAACTGAAGATCCACTAAACAGGTAATTTTTTGGTGATTTGAACACGTTCTGAATTAGGTGTTTAATGTGACCAACTTCTATTTATATCATTGTGCATATTTAACTGTACACCTGTTTTCCAGTAAAATTGGACTTCCTCACCGTTTACCTACTACCAGCACAAGTCATCTTCCTGAATTATACCGGTTTTCAAATCATGGTTTTGCTTTCTGACATGAAAAGTAGCAAATATTTCAATCTTACGTGTCACTCCGGTCACTCGTTTATCTTGCTAACAGCCCTTATAGAAATCTCCCGTCTGTGTGGCGATGAAGTGCCACACATGCCTGACCTCTAGTGGTTATGTTCGTGAATTGAGTCTCCTCCTGCCTACGGAAAGACTACATTCTTATTTCTGACAATCAGGAAAAGAGGTGACTCTGTGAGTTGAAATAATATCTATCCATCTTTACAAAGTCCTTTGAGATCTAAGGATCAGTTTTTCATGAATTTAGATAGATTTGATCTACCAGTGATAAAGAAGTAGGGCACAAAGGAGATGTTATCACACAGAATCACAGAGTAATTTGGGTTGGAAAGGATCTTAGAGATCATAAAATTCCACCCCCCCTACCATGGGCAGGGACACCTTCCACTAGTTCAGGTTGCTCAAAGCCCTATCCTGACCTGGTGTAAAGCAGCAATTACAGCTTTTGGATCTATATAGTAGTGTGTATGTGTGTGAGCGCATGTGCTTTTGGTGCATTGCTCTGCACATATACATCACATAGCAGTGTATATATAGGAAAAGAATGTCTGTGTTACTTATAATATCAAATGAAGAAATATTTTTTGTTATTTACCCTACCCCTTTGCTGGTAATTATGAAGCATGCCTGTATGCATACAACTACTCATAGGTTATGTAAATATGTACATGTATGCACTGATTCTGCATGCAGATTTCTGTATGCGGTAATACTATTTCTGTGAGGGCAAAATCAGTATGGTGTCCCAAAACCTATTTTTAATTTGGTCATTAAACTTGTTCCTATTCTGTACATTTAAACATTCCATAACTATCTGTTTACATAAGAGTTGCTATAACAAGCAGGTATTCATACTGCTCTTCCAGTGACTTCTATCTCAGCAGATCAGCCCCATCAAATTCCCAGATGCTGCTACAGTTTTCTGTTCACAATCCTTTTGGCCACATTTACTTTACTAATAGAAAAAATAATCTTACTACTAAACATGCATCTACTTCTAAAAAGTTATCTTTTTTTTATTTTTATTTTTTCCTAGCTTTCACTTTATAAGAATGAATGTGGCTTTAGAATGTTTAATGTCAGTACATATAGATATCTCTCTTGATAGTGACTTTAACATAGGCAGTTCTGCTTCAAAAATTCAGAAGTTCCAGATTTCCTTAGCCTGATATAGAATCATAGAATATCCTGAGTTGGAAGGGACCCACAAGGATATTAATGTTTCCTGTCTGTATTACAGATACTAAAATTGGTAGGAAATGTCTTCCTGTATTTGAGAAAATGTTTCTGATTACAAGACCCATTGGAGTGGATAATGATGTAAAATCTCATTGTGCCAATGTCTGAACACCTGAGAGGGAAGTAAGGTTTTCTCTGCAAGTTACAAGAGCAAATAAGAAAAAGTGTGGAAATGTACTTTGAGTAACAGTAAATAGCCTGTCACTGCGGTACCTAACTACTGCTTTAATAGATTCAGTTTTAAATGGAATTTGCTGCTGTTCTGCCTTGTTATGAACCAGCTATGGTATTGGAAGTATTAACTTAGTAAAATGCAGCTCTGGAGCAGAACTGAACTTCCTATATAATATTCCACAGTACCATCAGCAAGTAACTACTCTACTTGTTTATGATAAGGGGAATTTTACTCTGTGATCATCTGACATAAAAATAAGAGTACTAACTCATATTTCAAAACAGTATTATAGGATATCAAGAGAAGAGTATCTGAATTAAAACTCTTTTAATACACAGTACTAATGGATCTATCATTGGATTGGAGATAAGAAACACCAGTAATCCTTTGGCAGTTTTGACATGATCTACTTGTATAACCTTGGGCTAGTAATTTTAAACATATCCTATCAAGATTTTCTGAGTCAGAAGATTCTGTAACTCATGTATATAGTAGTATCTGTGGAGTGTTTTTGACCATGATAAGTAGGCTTTACCTGCTCAGGATGAGTAGGATGAAAGTAGATTACTATTGCAAGGTCAGGCACTTCTAAATTAGGATACGCCAGACTGATTATTGTCAACTTTACATTAACCAGTGGCTAAAATTCAGTAAACTTAAGAAGAATTGGGATGATGGACAGGCAGCTGTAACTAAAATGACTGTTCACAGCTGCTCTGAGGAAAATAAATAAATAAATAAATAAATAAAAATCAGATACAGGAAAAGGATAAGTCCAGCTTTAGGCTTGCTAGCAGATAGATATCCAGTGAGGTGTATTTGATGGTAGCATAGATCCATTTTCTAAGAATCTTAGGAATGGATTTAATATGTACTGATATTTTGAAATGATTGTTTATTTTACTAATGAACCTGAAATAAAACATATAATTCCCTAACTTTGACTCATTGTGTATCCAAAAAGATACAGGGCACTTTATTTGGAAGTCATATGCTTTTCTCTGCAGTCCTTAATGGAGAAATTGAAATTCAAGGAAACATAAAGAGTTAATTTATTGATGTCAGCACAGCACCTGTAATGAGCTGCAGTGGTATCCTGACAGTAAACTGCTAGTACATAGTTCAAACAGATAGATTCAACATTGTCTTCCTGTCACAGTGGAAGGAGACGATGGTCAGCCCTTTCAATGCAATTTAAAGCATTAATTTTAGAGAACCCATCACTATGGGAGAAAGTGTGCAGATATCTTTGGGGAATGACGTGGCAATTTTGTACTTTTTAAATGAGATGCTGTTAGACTGAATTTCAGCTGCTGTTTATTCCCCTTGGAAGGCATTCTGCACCAGAGTGGCTGGGGGGTGAGAAGAGAGAAGGGCAGTGTGAATGGCTCTGTTTGGAGCTCAATAGGAAAGGCCAGACAACAAGTGGCTTAATAAAGTAATTGCTTTAATAAGACAGAATAAAAAGAGAAATGCAGAGTGAATAAATCTTATGTTCTTTTAGATGCTGGACACTCCAGGTTTGTGCAGCATCAGACAGAGCCCTGATGGATTTTTCTGCAGTGTGCTGCACATAGCAGAGCAGGTCTTGTCCGTGGAGAGAAGCTTTCCCTTTGGACCGTTCAAGGCAATATATAATCTCATTATAAGAAAACAACAACAAAAAGGAAGTTCTCATGGGGACTTCTTTCTGCACTTTTTGATAGCTGCTAGGCCACACAGGTGATGAAATCACTGAGTGGGAGCTGCCTGCAGGATGCTCCTATACAGACGGCTGGCTGAGTTTTTGCTGCAGCCAAGGACTTTGTGCAACACAACACATATCTGAAAGTCATGCTGTACAGGAGGAAAAAAAAAAGCCATACTTATTCTAATTTGTATCCCTGTGAATAACACCACAGACAAATTAGCATGACTTTTTAAAAAGAGTTTTGCTTGGAGTGAGAAACCAAACCCAAAGGATTCTCACGTCTTTCAGTTTTTCTCCTGGCCTTCCAGTAAGGAAATTTTAAGTTAATTCACATATAAATGCACATTTTCTCCCACTGTCTGTTTTTGATTTATTAGTATGTACTGTGTAAACTGTATCTAAAACATTTTCCTGACTGAAAATTGCTCAAACCTTTCAGATGCTGGAGAATGTGCCAGGATCCATAGAAATAATGCATTTGCATTAAGCCATTTAGATCTGACAAGTTGTAGGTTTTTCGTGCAGTGTTTTGTATATAGCTTTAGTATTTGTTATTTCCAGATAAGAAGCTAGGACTTCTCTCCATGCATTACAAACAATCTCTAACAAAAAATCAAGCATAATCTTTTGAAAAGAACATTTAAAATTTTCTCTGTAGTACACCAATGTTGAAGGAATTAATTTTCCTGAAAAGTTAAGAGAAAAAGTAACATGTGACATTTTAAAAGTCTATTAATATGATGCTGGATTATCAAATAAACTCCCTGCAAATTTAGTGGTCAAGAATCCCCAGACTGCTAGAGGATGCAACATCCCTCCCTTGGTTTCCACAGTTTGAAGGGAACATTTCAATTCATACTAGAGGAATGGAAGATCAGATAGCTACCCCTGACAAAGTACATAATGAAACCTACAGTAATGGGAAAATTGTTGTTAAAAGGCAGACTTCTACTCCAGAAAAACACGGTTTTGCTGACAGGTTCCAAAAGAAGGCTGGTCACATAAAGGGACTAAATTCACTAAAACCAGTTAAGGAAGGTAAAAATAACACCTCCCGTTGTTACCTCCAGGTCTTTTTGCATTGCAAAGAATTCATATTCAAGGAGGGCATGAAGGATTATTGACACCACCACTTATTTTGTCCTGAGAACACACCTGCACTTCTGTCAAATCTGATCCTCTAAGCACTTGCATCTTTGTTCACCTGTCTCCTCCTTCACATCCCCCCACAGCATGGGCTTATTCCTCCCATACTTGCAAGGTTTGTCTTGCATCAACCCCATCTCACTTTCAAGGGTGACTGTGGAGGAGAGGCCCATTAGGTTACAGGCTGAGGTCATGAAGTGGAGGGGAAGTAGAGACACTGTGCTGCTGTGAAGGAGACAGTTACCAGCAAGATCTAGGATGAAACATTGCCCTGTAAGTGGCACAATCTGCAACTCTTGGACTCTGCTGTGGCTTTTCCGAGCATCAGAGGTGACTTCCATCAGGTGAGAAGCTGAAGTGCTTCCTTTTGCACAGCAGAAAAAAAGAAATGAGAGGTTTGCATAGGCCCATCAGAAGAATGGCTGAACCTAGTTTCTAGCATAAATGTGTTTAACAAAAGCATTTATATATTCTACCAAAATGGGATCACTTTTTTAATGTCCACAGAATCTGAAAGGATTCATACTTGGTTTCTGGGCTGTGCCTGGAACCATCTCTTGTCATTATGGATCTTCATTCTTTTGTTGTTGTTGTTGTTGTTGTTTGTTGTTTTTTTTTTTCCTACAAAATTGCCCCAGAAGTTATAGCTCTGTGATGTTATAGCTGGCAAACTTTGACATGGAAAACAAAGCTTAGTTTATAAATAAGTAGAGCTGTGAAGAGGTTATAAAATATATAATGCTGTTTTGTGGTGGTTTTTTTTTTTTTTTTGTTTTTTTTTTTTTTTAATCTAATACAGTGTTTTATCTACTGACTAGTTTTCTTTGATCTATATTTATTATCTGTCACTTGCCTTAAAACGAGAAATGTAACTACTTTGATAAATGGATTTGAAGGGTTATTTAGTTCTATGGCAGCTTCTCTAAATTACCATTACAAGCTTTGCTAAAATGTTATTTGATAACTTTCTGAAGGAATACTTCTTGGTGAGCTAAATTCAATGTTCTTGGTTCATAATAACTTTCTCATTCTCACTGTATGGATAGATGAGAAAGGACCTATGCGAGGCAGGAACTGTTGCAGTTTCCTCTGTGCAGATAATCATTGAAAGTGTCCTGTACTCTCCCTATGAGCAAGTGGAGGTCATGCATTTAAAGGTCCCACTTCATAATTTTAAAAAAACACCCTGAATCATTTTTGTCTCAAACTTGAAGTGAACCCTGACATATAGTTTTATCTTGAACTAAATTTCCAAACAAAAAGCAATAACAACAACAACAAACTTATATGCTTGTAGATTTGCTTACTAAATGATAGATAATATGTCAGGGTTTGAAAATGTAGTAATTCTTTTTACATTGATGACCCATATTCCTTTATACTGGATCATACTTCAGAGGTACAATTTGTTGCATCTGATAATACAGAGTGATTCAGTGAAGGTTTTTCAACCTCCATATTTATATTTGTTAGAGGAACAGCTACCACAGAGGGCTCACACTACAGATGAATGTATTGTATGTCTTACAGGGCCAGTCCTAAACTGCACAAGGGCAAGCCAGATAAAATGATCTCTCCATGGGATTTTTCTCAGTGTATTTGGTGAGGACTTCCCATTGACTCCAGCAGCATGCTGTATGACCAGAACCAAAGGCCATGCATCAGTGGTTGTCTTTCCTTTGACGTAGGATCAATTGTCACAAGAAGACTCCATATGCAGGATATGACCCTAGTTACATCTACTTACATATCTAGATGCTTGCACCTGTCAACTTATTTGTAATTGAGCACTCTTGCTCTCTAAGTGCTGTTATACTCTTTTTCAGCCTACTCCCTATAGAAGAAGGCTGAGAAAGGTAAGATACTTATCTGAAGAAACAGTCAAAAACAAACAAACAACAACAACAACAAAAAACACAACAACAACAACAAATTCTATCGAGCACTTTTTGTATTTCTGTTTCAGCAAAAGATACATTGTGTTCCTGCTATTTGTTAAGAAAGAACTGTCTTCTATTTTTATTTTTTAGTATAGGAGATGATGTTATCTAACTTTGACCTACACTTTATCTTATGCACATAATTAAAATTTATATATATATTGTAACTTTTGTCAGGACAACTGTGGTTTCTCAGATCTTTTTGTCTTTCTCCATTCTCATCAACATTCCTTGTACAATCACTGGCTGGAACATCTGCATTTAGATGTGTAGATTGATAGTGCATCATCTGTACACTGTTTTATGGTACCTGCTTTATGTTTGAATCATCCATCTCAAGGCAAAGGACCAAAGCAGGACAAAATAAAAATACCATTCTAAGCACTCTGTAACATACACCATCTCTTTTTAAAAATGCTGAAAGAGATAGGCAAGGATATGGCAATGAAATATAAGGACATTATTCGTCATAATAGAGTGAGCTGAAAGAGAGAGAAAACAACAAAAACAACAATAACAAAAACAGTTTGTGTGGGTATATTTGTACATAATAGGCAGGAGAAGAAGCCAAACTTCTTAACCTGAAAGCAATAAGCCATTTATTTCTGTATTGGTCAAAAAAAAAAAAAAAAAAAAATCAAATTTTGGACCCAAGGTTTTTGAGTGAATGTATTGTATACATTTCATATATATATTTACTGTTGCTCTACACTTTCTTCCCAGTAGTGAGGGTGTTTTCTCTAGTCCTTTGTTTTGCTTACCTACAATATTTTTTGAAGGCTACTTTAGTACAGTGCGAAGTATTTTTATCTAAGGAGAAAGTACTGCGCTCTAGTGGACTGATAAATTACTGCAGCATAAAGGGCAGCAATAACGGGAGCTTTCCCAGATACTGGCTAGTCTCATCTATCTGTCAACAAAACCTTTAGAAAGTAGTTCAAACTAGATAGATACGTCAATGCGCCACTTCTGCATGGGAAATAAGTTAATTTTAACCATATATTCTTCTGTTATTATAAGATCCTTCTTCAGCCTTGCTTAACTACAGGCAAAGAAGTTGAAATCTTCAGTTTGAAAGGTAAAGAAATAATATGAATATAGAAGAAGGTAATTAAAAATAAGAGAAAAATGTAACACAATTCTTTTGTTGCTCTTATGTTGCTAACTGTCATACAAAGCCCTTTTTGCTAAGAACAGTGAATGTGATGCAGCTTGAAAAGAACAAATCTGATGACAGGGAGTCATAGGTTTCCATTGTATTTGTCTGAAAGAGTAGCAATTTAGACCCAAGTGAATAATTCACAGAAAACAATTTATCTGATGCATTTGGCATCACGAAATAAATTGTAGCTTCCTCATAAGAACCTTTTTTTTTTTTTTTTTTTTTTTTTTTTTTTTTTTTTTTTTTCTATTTGATTAATACCTTTTTAAATTTTTCTCTCTCAATCTGATGATTGACAGAAATGTTTTAAATACAAACTGGGTTGTAACTGGTCATAGAAATCAAAGAGCTTCTGTGTTTTCTGACACTTATGGATGTTTTTTTCCTCCATTGTCTCATTATAAATGTGGTGGGGACAGAAAGTAGTTCCAGAGCTTTGGGTTTTCTTTCCCCACAATTCGTCCTCCATCCCCTGCTTTTTAAAACTAAGACTAAATGTGAAGATTGGTGTATACATGAAAAATTTGGAAATAATATGGGCAATTATGTGTGTAGGAAAATTACTGGAGAGATAAGTGAGGAAATTGATGAGAGAAGGCTGATTTGAATTTCCAGGTAACCTGTCCGTCTGCCCAATAAGTTTTATTTAATTGTCCTGTTTTGAAGATATCTTTTCTGTCTGTCAGTCTCTCAATCTCTTTTTAAATTATTGATGCCAGTAAACTGGCTGCCTAAAGTCCTTCTGTAACACATAAATTAGAAGAGGCACAAACATTACTAAAGCAAATTTCATTAAAAGCATTAATATCTTAATCATTGAAATTATTAATATCTTATAATATTAATATATTATATTAATATAAATTAGTGGTTATTTTTCTTTTGTTCATTTGTTCAGTTCTTATGGCAACATTAAAGGGCTGCATACATGTGGCAGCTAAGGAAGACATGGAAAGATGCTAGTTTATTACAAGGGCTTCAAAAATGTGTGTTTGTTTTTTTTTGTTTGTTTGTTTTGTTTTTTGTTTTTAATATTTTAATGTAAAAAAAGATATTTCTTCATAGCAGTAGTAAGCTTCTGCTATAGTTTTCTGTGTCAGCTAATCCATGGAGACAGAATGATTAAGCTTTTCTACAAAAGGAAGAAATCACCAGCTAGGGAAACAAGAAAAGAAGCAGAAGGAAAGAAAAGCAGTAAGATTATTATACCAGATGTTCACTTGATGCTGTTAATTGATTGTATAGAGGCATTTGAATGCAACATATTAACTTGTCCAGCTGGGTATGTGCCTGCCTAATATGACAGTGCTACCATTAACAGGAAGGAGTTCCTCAGCTTGAGAGTTCAGACAAGGATTCAGAAATCTAGGGCTCAGTCCCCAGTTCTGTCTGATATTCCTGTACAGTTTTAGACAAGTCTTTTATCATCTGATGTTAGTCTTCCCTGTGTGTAAAATATGTGTTTATCCCCCCTCCCTCTTTTTTTACCCATTGTAAATGGGTAAATGTCTACATTTAATGGCTGTAAATGACTGTAAATGCCTCATGTGTAAAAACTATTTCTAGCACAAGCTGATGTTCTTCAACAGGGTAGAATTGTGGGTAATGTTAATCATTTAATTCAAAACCTAGCTGGCAGCAATGCTAGCTGAAAAGTACCCTTACCCACCTTTAATTCAGGAAGGACGTGGACTTCTCCACCCTTCTGCCTCTGGTTTCTCACTGCCACCTGGTTCTACATAGGATCATGTACATCTCCTATCCTCAAACCAAACCTAGCCTTCACTTCTGAGAACACACTGAGTTTCTCAGCCAGCAGTGATCCTGGCTTGCATTGTCCTTCTGGGGCAATAGCAATAACTCATACAGTGATTGCACTCTCTCCTAAAAGCCATATAATATTTACTTAGAATAAAGTGTTTTCAGGAGAACTGTGTATCAAAACCACTAAACCCAAAATGTGAGTTTACTTGCTCTTTTTCCCAAGCTTTAGCACTTCCCAGATCCAAAAAGATGAAATGTCATTAGGCTCCCTCCACAGACTCTGTTTGTCATCCTGTTGACAATTCTCGTAATTGAACCTCCTTCCCTTCTTCAAAAGTTCTTTAAAACATGTTACAGTTCTTCTGATGTCCAGTTTACCGGCTTTGTCAGGACTGATAGCTATCTGTTGACATTAAGGTGCTTGAAGCTAACAGCCTGCCTGCGATGTTCTCACTGGAGAGTGTGCTTTATATCTCCAGTCTCTTCTTGATATGAGGAGTAGCTTTTCTGCCTTCATTCCCAATACTCCAAATTAGTTTTTAAACAGTAAGTTCCTGTAAGGTGCAGTGATACCTCACTATAAGTATACAATGACTAATTACCTGGACATTTGCATACCTTAACCTGCAGTATTTGTGCTACGACTGCATATAAATAGTCTTATATATACCTAGAAGTTCAATATATGAGAACATAAGGATGTGAGAAATGTCCTTCTCAGTCAGGCTGATGGTCCATCAAACCCAGAGCTGTGTCAGACAGTATCAATAGGAGATGTTTGGAGAGTGACACTTTCTTTAGAACGTTTCCCTTATACTCCACATATCTAGGATCATTGTACATGTTAAAAGTATGTGTTCCTGAATCTGTTGCCCATAAGTTTGTCTAGCCATTTTTGAACCTGCTCATATACTATTTATATCCTCAAATTCCTTTGATGATAAAATCTAGATATTCATTATATTCGTTGTTAAGGAGAGTTTTTTATTCATTTTATCATTTTAAAAACTATTTTAAATCAATTTCCTAATAGTTTCAGAAGGTGTCTTCTTTAGCTCTTGTATGGTGATGTGATGAATAACAGTTCTTCATTCATTTTATCCACTGCTTTGATTTTTTTTTTGTATATTTTTTGTCTTATCGTCCATCATCTTTTTTCTTTTTTTTTTTTTTTTCCAAATTTAAGAGTTCCAACTTTTTTAGTGTCTTTTTATAAAGTAGCTGCTCCATCACCATTATCATCTTATCTTACCTCCTCTGTACCTTCTATAACTTATCTACAGCCTTCTTGAGTTGTACAGACCACAGCTTCTTGAAGGTCTCAAAAAGGATCTTCTAGGATCTTTACAGTGAACTGAATATGGCAGTTCTGAGTCTTGTAGCCTGTAACCCTTGTTCATGTTATTCTTTCCTTAGGTTTATTGACTTACATTTGTTGAAAAATATTTTTCTACACTGAAAGCATGTAGTCACTCTATTTTGTGAGGTTCTTTTGAAGTTCTGTGCTATCAACATGCTATTAGGCTGCGTGAAAATTTTCCATACTAACACAGAGCACTCTATTGGAAAAACAGTATGTTCCCAGGGTGCACTTTCTTACTGGCCAAGAGCATATGGGCAGAAGGCTCATATGCTATATTTTTTTCAAGACCATGCTTTGGTGCAGAGCTTCAAAAATATGTCTTCAGCAGCTTGATTTAACACAGCTGCTAGAAAATTCAGCACAAAAGCAATTACACTTATCCTCACTTCTTTCCATGCAAGCAGAGAAAATCAAATCATGGCTATGTAATCTAACACAAACTCTTCTGATATATGATATCCTCTAAAATAAGCATAACACCTTTAAGAACAATGCCCTGGGTTGTACTCTATTATTCTCTGGAGCCTAATTTTTGCTTTCAGTGTTACTATGTACAGAACTTCAGTTTTTACAGCTGCCTTCCTCTTTAATACAAGCAAAATACAGTTTCATAGGTGTCAAGATTAACAGGGTCCCAACAACTATTTTAGTTTCATTGAAGGTTTCCATGAGTGCATACATTCCAGTTCTTGTAACAAGTAGGCTGAATTCACCATGCTGTCTTGTAATTCTTCCAGCACACCAAGATATGCAGAGAGAACACATTTTGATGTAAACTGTTAACTCTCACAGAGGGCTTTACAATTGTTAGAATATTCCTCTGCTTTATAAAGAAGTAAGGGAAGCATACCTGTGCATCATGGGGAAATTTTTTGCTGTGTCCCAAAATATTACCTGTTGTGGTAACTCTTTAAAATATCCATTTTGTCCAGCTGTAAATTATGCTCTTTAATGCCTTTATGAACATGTAGTGTATTGTCTAATATATATATGTATATCTTTTTTAATGGCAAAACCCGCAGCTTTTACACCACAATGGAATATAATGCACTCATTTAATAAATGCATTTCCAGTGACATCTTTTCTTTGATGAGCCTGCAGCAGATTAGCAGTCCAAGATGTCTTTTGTTCAGAATGACACGCTTTCTAATTTATTACAACATGCTACCATCATACACTTTAAAATTAAAAGGTGGAGCTTTTCAAAGCTTCAGATGTCATTTACATGCCTAATTTTTACAGAGTGTAAATGTGAGTGAAATATGCAGTTGTCATTCAAACCTTTGAATAACTTTTCTTCTTTGCCCTCAAAAACTGTTTGGCTAAAACTAACCTATTTTCAAAAAGAGATCTTGGGAACCACTACTAAATTCCCATGTAAACGGTTACCCCATGGGTGGCCTGAGCAGGAGTGCTTGGCAGGATTTTTATGCTTCCACAAGCTGCACTAGACCAAAAACCATGCCTTAAAATACAGGTCTTGAATGCTCTGGAAGGCACTTTGCAACTGCAGTAGTGAGTTAGACTTAAAAGTTTACTGTCAGAAAAGACAATGAAACAGGTCTTGAGAGTGCCTTTGGGTGTTCTGAAAAGACAGTAATAAGCATACCTCTTGGAGCTGATCCCTGCCCATTTGTTATGGCTTTGTCATAAACATTTGTCAGTGAAGACTGATTTTCAAAAGAACCACGTTTGGGAGTCTGGAAGTAAAGAGCTATAATATGAAACATCTTTAAATGTAAATCAATTTTGTGGCCTAATCAACTGAACAGTGTCCCTTTAGCTTCAGCATCAGAAATGCTGCCATGTATTAATCTGTAGAATGTTCATTTCTTTTTTTTCATCCTTGGGGACAATATGTACTGAGTACTATTTCTACAGCAGTAAAGACAGACACATATAAATAATTGTTCACATGGTGATAATTTCTAATAAAAAGGTAATGAAAAAGGGCAGCCAGAAACTTATTTTAACTCTTCCTCCTTGTAGCTGCAAGAAAAAGACTTAAATAGAGTAATGCAAGATGACGTGTCTATTTTGTTAAACACACTTTTTCATTGTGTTTAGAAGCAAACAATAATAATAATTACAGTAAAGGAAAAATGAGGCAAAGTAAAGAATTCAGCCTTATCAGCTTTAGTTTGCCTGCATATAAAAATTTATATAACAAATATCCCCTAAATGAAGATTTAGCAATGATGCAGGGAACTCTGTTTGGTGGATTTAATCTGGGGACACATATTAACTCAGCTTCTAAAGGTCAAGGCCCCTGAAAAGTTTTAGGTACTGTACTGTTATTTTGGTGTATGAAAACCTCTCTAAATCTGGTCTCCAGTGTCTTAATCTATTGTCTGTTGGATGAATAAAAGCTCTTCCATCTCCTTAGGAATTATTGTTCTCTCTTAAATGATATATTTGAACAGAACAAACACATGGCTACAAGCCTCAAACCCATTATACTTTTGGTTAAATAGAAAAGGTGAGTTTAACTGAAGGCTAAAAATAAGTATGCGATTAGGATAACCAATGTCTATACTAGAGTAAGGCTGTACGAAATTCTACTGAGGAAGCCTGTCAACATTTCTCACCTAGAAGCACAAGTGAAAAGAGGGATAACAGAACCTATGAGGCACTTGACTATCCTCACAGGATGGAGCTGGTCCAAATACCTACAACAAGCAACTTTGTCATACTCTTTAAATTGCTGCAGCCATCTCAAGCCACCCTGTGACAGCAGATATTTCCCCTTATAACAGTTTATGTCCCTTCTTCTCCCCATTCACATATGTACTTATGTCTCTGTGTTCAAGTCTTCTTTAAACCTTTACACCCCAGTCTCTGACCCCATTTCCATCCCTGATCAGCTAAATGTAAGAGTCATTGTGGTTTATTTATTTGCATCTTAAAGTGCAACAAAATAAACTCTATTCCTGTCCAGTCTAAAATCCGCCTGTGTAATTCTCTCAACTCACAGTAAAGATTTCCAACAATTCCCTATTACTTCTTCAGATTTGTCTGCAATACCATCTGTCTACTCAGATTTATGAACCTTCTCAATCTTTAGCTGGTTCTAAAAGTGTAAAGTCTCATTTAAAACAAGTGTTAGGGAAACATCTACATTACATTCCCATCATATTACAAAACCATGGTTGAAAAGTGCAGGAGATACAGTGATTCACTGTGCCATACTGCTCTGTTGTCTGGTACTAATTTACAATTTTAAATTGCTGCTGTATATTGTTATAGCTGAACAAAACTTCAAGCTCAGTTCCGTCCCTTCTTACTCAAGCATCCCAGTCTGATATCTATCAGAAACTTTTCATCAATTCCAGTTAAGACTGATAATTGTATATTCTTTGGAACAGACTTTTGGATTCTTCTTGTCTTGATAAAAGTCTGAGCAAAGCAGCTCTCACCTAAACCACCTCAATAATGAATGTTGATCATTATAGTCACCTACCTGTGATTTCTTCACAGGCTAAAAAAACAAGCTTTGTGCAGATGGCTTTATAACTTCAAGAATACTTCATGTCATGCAGATATATTTTCTATATGTAAAGATGAACAATTGCCACTTAAACTGCTTTTACAAAGCAGATTTATTACTTACTTCCCAAGTGATATGACAATTATCAAAATGTTTATAGTGGAATGCCCAGTTTGTAATTAGCAGACCTTCTGTTAGAGCAGACAAGAGCAGACAAAGATACTGTCTTTTTTCAATGTAGTTTTTCCTACAGAAATATAGATAGTAGTTGAGAATGAATAGTTTTGAAGAACAATTTTAGCTACATAAATAATAAAAAAGTAAAATAATAAAATCCACTACTGAATAACAGCATGTGAATGACTGCATTGCTTTCTATCTATATGTGCATTTAGTAAATATGTATACTTAAAAAAATATGATTATATATATTTTAGATATATTAAGAAGGAGGCAGACAATATTCAGAATTATGTTAAATAAATATTAAGGTTGCAGAGACTTTAAAGACTAAAAATCCAGAGAAAACCTTATTTACTATTATTTTTTTCTTTGTGTGCTTGCATTATTACTTCATGCTTTCTTATGCAAACACTTGTTATTTTTACACTGATTTGGGTGGAAACAAAACTTACAAAATCACTCTACCAGGGTGTGTTATCACCTCCTAAGAAATTCCATATCCATTGGGGAATTTCTGTTAGTTTCTAGATATAGAGGTTTCAAAAGCAATTGTATTCTGCTAAGTATCCTAAAGGATGGGCTATAGGTGAGAGGAAACAATTTGTTATAAACACTTGTTAATTTTCTCCTGGGTAAGTTTTCATTCCCTTGACTGCTCAGATAAATTCAGGCAGTGGTAGATAATGTAGGGGAAATGCAGTATTTTAGCCTGATACTTGACATGCTTGACTGGAAAAAAAGCGACGTTTTCTTTTGTTGCTTTCCAAATACTTTGATGGAGGACAGTTGTATGAGGAAGAGAAGAGAAAACAAGTTACCTCAGCTTCATAATCTAGTTATATATATCGAGATAAAAGACAATGTTGCTATAATTTAGTTAAAAAGTCAATCAAACAAGAGATAAATCCAAAAGAAACCAGGCTTTATCAATTTCAGTACTTGCAGTAAGATTTATTTCCATGGGAAATCCTAAAGAAGAGAAAAAAAAATATCCCTTACTCATTGACTGTATCTCATACTAATTCAGTTTATACTTTTTGTAGTTTGTGGCCTGACAGAATACTTTGAGCTCTTCTTTGACTTCCTCCAGTGTAAGCAGAATTATTCATAAGTTCCTTCAGGCACTTTTATGATGCATTAATGATGCACTCTCTTAACTTATGTCTTCATTTTCATTCATGGATTTAGCTGTGTAACATCTCCACAAGTTGAGGTGTGTAATGCAAATCTTACACATCTGGAACAGAGGTGGAGAAATTAAACCCTTCAGTCATTAATTCATTTAATGTAGGGCTCATGTGAGCTGCTCTGGCACTTTCAGAGCTTGTTTCTCCCCTTGGAGCTTTTCTCCACCTGTTCTTTATAACTTTCTCAGGCTGCCTAAAACCCCTGCCTCTGTCCTTTCTGTCACAAGGGAAATATTTAAAGGCTGAGACAAGGGATAAATTGTGCAAGGGATGAATGTAGGCAACCACAGAACACATGAAGGAGAATGGGAAGGAACAGGGAGCAGGCAACAGTATTTCTGAAGACCCATAACCTTCCTTTTCCCTTCAGAGCTTTCTCAGGTCATGGCTGCTACTGTAGAGCTGTTCTCAACCTAAGGCCTATGGAGTAGCAGTGGAGAGAAATGAAGCAAGCAAGGCTCTTTCCAAAAAAGCTAGACCACCAGTTGTTAGGAATGTTATTACTATTCAGCCCTACTTCCATGTCCTGGCAGCAACATGTTTAAAATGTCTTCTGATATTGGGAGGATTTCAAAAAATGGGCAAAGAGGTATATGTGGTTTTGGAGCTCTTTTTATACTTTCTGCCAAAGACTTTCTCATCATTTCTTGCTAAATATTACCAATAAATACTTAAAACTATAAAATACATAAAACTATAAAATTGTTCTAATATCAGATTAAGATAAATTTTTGATCCTCCAAAGCAATTATATATGGTTTATTAAGTGAAACAATTTTTAACAATACTACAAAATTCATCACTTTTTCATTTCTCACTGGAAAATACACACAAGCCAATTTCTAACAGAATTGAATTGATTTCCTCTTCGTTTAATACTATCTTCCCGCTTCAAAGAAATAGGCTACAACTCTGTCCCGTTCTCTGATATTATACTTTTCTTGTGAAACTAACCCCTGTAATATGTCTGTAAAAAAAATATTGGAACTGCTAACTTGAGATCCTTACACTGCTCTACAGTCCTAATGTGACAAGGCTTTTTTTTTTTTTTTTTTTTCTTCTCAGTGCAGCAAATGAGATGAACTCTTCAGCCTGAAATATGTTATTTACTTTAATTAGCTACATATAATTAAAAGAGGATCTCATCTCTGTAAGGAGTTTATACCAAAGCACATATTTAATGCACCTACCATCATGTCTCAGTCCCAAGTTCTATGAAAGCCCTTAAACACATTCAACCTGAGCTATACTTTAATTACAGTCATGCCTCTAGATGTGTCTCATCCTTTCCTGATGCTGGGTTTTCCCACAATACCATCTGTTTCCACAAACCTCAGCCTTTCTGAGAATAGGAACTGGAATAATTCAAGTTTGCCATGATTAAAGAAAATGAGAACAAACTCAGAAGAAATATTTTCTTGGTGGTCTAGGAGAGGCATCATTGCTCTCTTTACTCAGGTTGGGTATGTTCTTCACACTTTAACAGCTCCTGTGATGAGGAGCAGTAAGTGGAGTTCTCCAATATTAGTGAACAGAGATGCTTTCTTTGCTATGCTTAAGAAAATGCAAGTATGCTTTCTTTGATATGTTTAAGAAAATGCAAGTGTGTATTTGTGTATTAGGGGGCAGCAATGGAGTAGTCAACAAGTGGTACCTAGGAATGGGGATAGAAGGCAGAGAAATGGGATGGTGGAAAAAAAAATAATAATAAATAAATAAATAGATAAAAAAGGGGAGAAAAAGAGGAGCAGGGAAATGAGGGCGTAAAGAATAATCCAAAAGGATGTAGGTACAGTCACTGTCGTGAGGGCTGCTGTGGAGCAAGGCCTGAGAAAGGGGTATACAGCAGCGCTTAGCCATTTTGCCTATTTAATTTTATAATTATCATCGTATTTGAGAGCAAACAACATTATTCTTAGTAAACAGTTTTCTCCGTTACTTGGCATTTATGAAGGACAAAGTTGCTCAACTGCATGGAAGAGACTCAGCGTTCAGAGTTCTTCCCACTGGTCTAGCAATCACACATCCCTCAGTGAGTGCTACAACAACTCTTTTTACTCAATTATGAAAATTTGAATATAAAATTTGGGAGCTCTTATACAGACCCATTTCTGACCTTAAAAAATGGAGAAACTTCAGATGTTAGATATTTTGAGCTGTTTTGCTCTAATTCTAAGCATCTTAGTGTTTGTTAAAAAATATCCTTTCTAGATGAAGAATTGGATGACATCTTAAATTGGTAGGGTTTTGTTTGTTTGACTGTTTATCTTCTATATCTAGTGGGTATATTGGAAATGATTTTCTACTGTTTTTGAAAAGTGTTAAAAACCTGCCAGCTTTGCTGACATTTCATTTTGAACATTTTTTTTCATTTTGAACATGTTTTCATATTATGCACTCTAGTAATGTTTTTTATTTTAAATGTTATTTTTTTTCCTTCTTTACTGTTCTGCAGCCTGTGTTTAATTCACAGCACAGGTCCTCTTTTGCAGATCTCTAGATGGTTAAAAAGTAAAATATAGTGACACTCAATTATCTCTTATATCCCCTGCTGTCCTTTTTTACCTGCCCTTCCATTCACTCTGTTTTTCGTCATTTAACCTTTCCATTGTCAGTTCCTAGAAACTCAAATACAGTAAACATCTCTCATGAGTTATGCCCATGTTGACACTGAGGTTAGAACTGTGATGTTCTTCAATCACAGTTTTGCTGAGAAATAAATATAGCTCTTGTATTAACAAAGTGTTCATTTACAATATCTCAGAGTATGTAAGATACCTGGAGAGTAAAGTTGTTAAAATATGTTTCTTACTGACTCAATGAACAATAGTAGAGAACATATCACACCTCTTGCAGACAGCACAATTAATTGAAGTCCACTTTTAAACAGAATTGGCAAAATTCTGGTATCAGATGCAAAATCAAAACAGGGTTTCAATGCAATTCCTTCAAAATTATATTAACTGAGAACAAAATTCATTTTATTATAGTCAGAGAATATTTTTCCCTTACTGGCTAGTAGCAAATGTTTCCAGTATCAGCAAAGCTATTATAGTCCATTTTTAGTTTTTGAGCAGATTTCTGAATTCAGTATAACTTGCTGCAGATTATATTTAGTGATTATTTGAATTCTGGACTTCTCACTAAAATTGATTATCCTGAGAAAAATGAAGTGAGAGAGAGCATTTTGATGGTTCTGGATCAAACCATAAACATTTCAGTTGACCACTGCCACTGTACATGTAGGAGATGTTGATTCCTATTTTAACTACAAGACCAAATTCTGTTTTCTGTGATTGATTTTGCCACAAAGTTAACAAAATCTATACTACATTTTCTTTGCTCTATTGCTATCTAACATCTGTTGGGTAGCGCTCCAGAATGTTTAAAATAAAACAGAGTACCCCTCTTTCATCACTTCTTGCTGTTTCTAATTTCTTAGCTGTATATATATATATATACACAGCTATATATATATATATACATATATATATATATACAGCTATATATATATATATATAAAATATCTTTTTTTTTTTTTTTAGTTCATGGAATACTTCAAAATTATTATTGTTATTATTGTTATTATTGTTATTTTCCTAATGAAATTATGAGCCTTTTGCTGTCAGGATTGTAAGTATATAAAAATACACACAAATTTATTGGACTCCATATACCATTTCAATTTCAGGTTTGTCTCAAAGAAGAGCTGACCAAGAACAGAATTCAAAATGTCAGCAAGCTGTTTTCAAAGGCTGCCAAAAAAACCACTGAGGATAGTTTTCTTTAAGCCCTGCTTATCAGACATTTCAAAAGTTTTTCTGGGATTCATAGAAGTGCCAAAACTCCTTGAAAAATGAAGCACAACCAGAGACAGATTTTTCCTTGATAGCTCAGCAGACCAAGCATTAACCCAGCAATAGCCTGGAGAAAAGAAAGTTCAGGAGAAGAATCACATTGGTGTATAGAAATATCTAATGGGAAGGAATGAAGAGGAGACAGACAGATTCTCCTCCATAGTGACCAGTAACAAGAAGCAACAAGCATAAATTAAAAATCAGGAAATTCAATGAATTTATGTTATGAACATAAGAAAGCATGTTTTTACCATGAGTGTGGTCAAATACTGAAAGAGGCTGCCGAAAACAGATACGTAATCTCATCTGTTGACATATTCAAAAGCCACCTGGATGTGGTCCTGGGCAGCATGCTATAGGTGACGCTGCTTGAGCAGTGGCGTTAGACTGGAAGATCTCAAGAGATCCCTTCCAACCATAATGATTCTGTGTATAGTAGCTGCCCTTTGAGTAGATGCTCTTATTAAAGTTATGGCATATGTTGCAATGCAGAAAAGAATTTTCTTTCAATGGAAGCCCTAATGGTCTTCCCTTTCTGGCCATTAGAAGATTAACATGTTACACGTTAAGGCCTCAATACTTTCACAGAAACACTTTATACCTGTGGAGGTCTCAGCAGGCTACAAGGTCACAGGCTCACTGTCTGCCAACAAATACTCCAATTTTCTACCATGCAGAGCATTTTCAACAGGGACAGAGATCAAACTCAGGTCTCTAGATTGCCCAAAACCTGTGAACTATTCATAAGAGAAATAATATATCAAGCACTTATCTTGGAGCAGCAGAGAAACCCACACATCCCAAACAAACAGGTAGTGAGGCTACTGAAAAAGGGAGGAGAGGACACCTTCCTCCCTCCTCATCTGCTGTTTGGATGTGTTGATGGCTAATCCAGTAAATGGGCTCTGGGCATAGCTGTGAATTTGGGCACTAGACCACTCCAGAGACCAAGAAAAATAAAAAGCTTTTCATAGACCTTTGAAGTTTACTGTTAAAAAGCATAAGATTTTAGATAATTCCCGATTTTGGTAACAGCTGAAAGAGCTTTTTAAGGATTCTCATGTTAGACAGAAGTACAACAGAAGCAATTAAGCCAGATTCAGATGTCTAACAGCCTTTTGCACATCAGACTAAAAGGCTTGTTCAGAGACCATGGATGTATCAGGGACAAAATAATACTAACTCTCCCAGCTGAGTTATTGAATCATTGCACAGTGATGAAGAGGCTGATATAAAAGGTGTGAGAAAGTGAAAATCTGCATTTACAGGATGAAGGATTAAGAATGGTAGAATATAAAAATAGCTAAATTACCATATTCCTGGAGTACTGCTAAGAGGCAAATATATTTTTGAGAGTACATTTGTTGTTGCCTCTATTGCACTGTTAGGATTCATGCTTTCAGGATTTTCTGAGGATAAATAATGGGCCTGTGGCTTAGTGAAAGAGAGGATGGCTTTTGTGATTATATGATGATATTGGCTTTTGTTTTAGTATGTCTTGGAAAAGAGGATTCCAGAGAAGTGTTACAGTCCCACTTTCCAAGGAGTTTTGAAACTTGAAGATTTTACTGCAGCTAGAATCCAGTACAAGTCAGTTTACACAAACTGCTGTGTTTGGTAGTTTATCTAGAAAATCCAGAAGGCTTCTGGAAACACAGTATTTGCCATATATTTCATCTTTGTCTTTGGCAGCAAGCTGCAGTAGCCTGAGTGACAAGACCAGGTAAAGCGACTTTGGAAACCAGAAACCACACAACGTACATACATGCCTCATATTTTGTCTTAGACCTTGAGTGCTACAGAAATTAAAATAAATCAATAAACAAAATTCAGAAAGCCACAATAAAGAGAGGGAGAATGGGCTACCTTCCTGGCTGATTCTTTAAGTCATGTAGAGCTCACTTCAGTCAGGACTTGGGTGGAATGGGCACTTTAGGCACCTTGAATGCTTGTAGTCAAGAAGACTGTGTGGCTCATGGAAGTAATCTCAATAAAATCATCCTTTAATTTTATAAAAGCAGAGATAAAACTGTTTAAAATTTGCTCAAAGGTATGGAGTGATTTTGGGACTAGATGTAATAAGGAGTTCAGTTGATCTGAACTACTTTTTCACCTTTTTTTTTTAACTCATGATGGATGTTTCCCTGGTCTTGCTGATCACTCCAAAGGTTTAGCAAGGAGCTGAACAGCACTATACTTAAAAGCTTGTAAGTGTTATTAATACATTATATATATTTAGATATATATTTCCCTTTCCAGTATGAAACTATCATTTAGAGAATTCATTCTGCTATCAAGTTTTCCACTATGAATACAATACATAAAGGGCTTTCAAACAGAATTTGGAGTATGATCTGCTCAGATTTACTGTTTTGGATGTCTGTATCTACACAAATATAATCCATATGGCAGTGTAAATCTAGCTCTATGGAGTTTCTGGACAATAAGATGAATGCTCTTGAAAGTCTCAAAAATGAAAATACCTCCTTTCCCCAATATAAATAAAGTATCAATAATTTATAATTATTTATAAAATCTAATAGAATTTTCATGATTGAGGAAAAACTTGGTCTTAATTTTTATACATTCTTATTATTGCAGTTATTGCACAGCATGCTACGCTGTAAAATAATTCTCTACTGGGTGCTTAAAAATTCCTCCTTTGTTTTGTAATTTCATAGTTGCATGGAGCCCCAAGTGCTATTTTCAAAGATTAAGGTACCACAACATGAAGACTGTTTCTAATCATCTAAATCCACCATGCCTGGTGATTTCAATTAAAAACATTACATGTTTTAGATGAATTGGAAAATAGAGGAAGAATAAAAGATTAATAGTAATGGGAATTAAAAATCATAGGTAAACACTGGAAAAGGCCAGAAATCTTAGGGTTGGAACTGGAAATATACTTTCCCCAAACTTAAATAAAGGAAGCATTATTACTACAGAGTTAGACATGGTGTGCTGGGCATCTCTAGCAGCTAACCCAACTCATGCAGAATCAGATCCTAAAAAACAGAGTAACTGCAGGACACGTGTATTTGTGGGATGACTGCGGTGGAATCTAAATGTGCTTGGCACATCCTGGGGATGAGCCCACGCTGCAGCAAACAAGATTAAGCAAGTCTGATGTTGCTTCCCATGCAAGCCACCCTTGTAATTGTATATTACTGTCAGGTGGTATGATACAGAGGCTGAACTGTGAAGCTTTTGAGAGTGGGGTAAGGTAAGGTTAGAAGACAAAATGTTTAGTTTGATTTTTAGTTTTGTGCAGAACTTGATGTGGTAGAGAATGATAGGTTTTGTTTTTAGACACAATATTATAACAATATCAGGCTGAGCCTGGAACCTGAAAGCAATTCTGAAAAATCCACTACTACTTACAGGGAAAAAGTAGTTGTAAAAAGCCTAGAAATGAAATAATGGGATAAACTGAAAGAACAACAAGCCTGACAGTTGAATGAAGAAATAAATCACCATATGAGAATAGAGGAAACAATTCCAGAGCACTTCTGAAAGAAGTGCATGAAATGTTAAGAAATGTTTAAGAAGCAGGAAAATATGAACTGAGATAGGACAGCTGTATGTGGCCTCGGCTGTGACATTTATGACATTAATGATCAACATCATCAGTGGGGTTAAAAAAATGCTCTTTGCCACAGATGCAAGAGGACAGCTGTATTAAATAGCTGCCCCAGACTGGTAGAAACAGTTACAGTGAGAGATAAAGGCAGGATGCTCTGGGAAGCCAACAGCTAATGTCAAAGAGGGCTTCCGTTGCAGACTAGTCATTTGAGAAAGAGTCCAAGATAGATATGTGACTTTCTCTAAAGGACCATAAGATGATGCTGCATGTCACATTTACTGCCATAGGTTATGGTTCTCCAGAATTGTGCTTGAAGTTCATGACTGTTACAGTGTTTGTATTCTTTCTAAACTGGAAACATTTAAACATTTGCTTAAAAAAATAGAGTGTTGAGAGTGCTGGCAGAGCCAAACAAAATTCCAGAGGAGCTCTTTGTAAGCATCTCAGAGTGTCTCATTAAATTCCTCAGTCTCCTCACTGAAATGTCCCTGGCCTCAGGAAGTGTAGAGTAACATTTTTCTTCTGACATGCCATTCCTTTTGATCATCATTCTGAGTGGTGCTTCCTCAAACGCTGTTATGCATCCATGTCTGTCAGCAATCATTTCTTCTGTCTTGTTTGTAATTGAATTCTCTGGAGCCAGGAGCAAGCTTATGTTGTCTAAATAACTGGCTTTGCACAGTTATCTGGATCCTTAACTTCTGCTCCTCTAAGTTCCTGAACTCTACAAGAGCAGTGTTTCTTCAGTGGGTTAGCCTGTGGCTGAGGACAGCCAAATGGAAAGGAAAGTAAACTTTCCTATTCCAAGATACTTCTCAATATGACATGCTCCAGGCCATCATGAAAGAGAGGGCTTTAGATCAGCCATTATGACTTACGATTGCTGCATGGAAATGTGCTAACAGATTTTCAGTATGTCTCTTCATTAGAATTTAAAGATATAAGAAATAAAATCCATATTATCTTGGCTTCTTTCTATGTTCCATAGATAATCTCAGGCAAACCACTATGTTAAGGACTTCTAATTTCAATGTTGTTTTAGAAAAACAATTGTTAAAACTAGGGTAGTCAGTGATACATTTTCGCTCTTGCTTTGCTTGCTGCATAGACTTTCCTTGGAACTCAGAACCATTATACATCTTTCCAAAATGAAGCTGTACTTAACTCCAGTTTCTGTTAAACACTTTTATTCCCCTCAGATATTTCAAATCCACAGCCTCAAATCTGCAAAATAGTTAAGCGCTTAATTAACTAACAATTAGTTAAGCAACAGTTCTGCTGATATCATTTGGAATATATACATGCACTCAATGGAAAAAAAGCTTACTTAGAAAATGCCTTAAGTGTCAGAGGAATACATCTTGCCCAGTTAAGTTGGCTGGCTGGCCTGCCAAAACTTCTGAAAATAGGGTCCTGCTCTGAAGGATGTTACACTTCCCAATCAGACGTAGATTAATCCTAAGAAGTCTAGTTTTTATATTTATCCAGACAAATAATTTGACTAAACTTAGGCAATATGAATGCATTCTTGAGCTCCAGGACTGTATGAAATATAATCAGATGCAAACTGTACTCAGATTTAATATGGAAAAGTACTTTTTAAAAAACAAAAACAAAACCACAAACAAAACAAACAAACAAACAAACAAAAAAAAACTTTTAATCCCAAGCAGGTACACTTGGTTGTTGAAGATATTGTACAGGTAAGTGTTAATTTAGAGGACAAAGGAATAAAAACTACCCAGGCATTAGCTAAATGTATTAGACACTTTATGAGAGAATACATTGGAAGTATGCTATATTGAAATAAGTCTACTTTTCAGACATCACCTTCCTTCAGAGTTCTTGAAAAAAAATTACCCATTAATCTTCACCCTCTTTGGGACTCCCTATTAAATATGTTCACTCAGTAAGAGGAAATGTTAAACCCAAAATATTTTTGCTATTGGTATTTTAATCAAGTAAGAGACATCCCTCATGGAAGCTTAACTGGGGACTTAAAAATCTTCATTTAAATTGAGATTTGAAAATGTATAACCTAAGACATTGAATACATTTTTCAGACATACTATGAATGAAGATCTTTATGCTTTTAGTTAACCTTCTTGTTATAACTTACTACTTATCAGAAAGCTAAGTTGGAAATTTAGATAAAAGGAGGAATATGAGGTTTGGGAAAAAATACTGAACAATGACTGACTACAGTTTGATTTCTTGCCAGACTGAAAAATGGAAGAATTCAAAAGTTATCTTAATGGCAGTGATTTGGACTTATCAAGACCAGGCAGCCTGTGTCATCTTTTGTACCAAACAGGAGCTGATGTAACCATTTGGAAAACTTTTGGCACTAATCTCTTCTGACATAAATATACATTCAGTGTGACACAATGGTGAACTGCCTATTATGAGAAACATAACTGTCTCATATTCACCACAAACTGATGTTGTCCCACGCTTGTATGAGCTGACATTAGTGGCAATAAACCCAACAGAACGAGAGGAGAGTGACTCACTGAAATACTTCCTTTTGCATTTTCCCAAATTGCCATCAATGCCACTCATTTTGTGGGAGTAAATGTTATTCCTTGCAATAAAAAAGCAACTATAAACTTGGATCTTCAAAGCAAATCACATTCCCCAAGTGTTTCCTAGCATCACATTGACTAAATAGAAGTAAAAATTTAATTGAGGGGGAAAGTCAGATTCTACTCTTCTGCAAGACTGCTGTTCACTTGCATGGTGAAAACAAGTAAAAAAGTAACTGTAATTTTAATTTGTGAATGGATAGATATTTTTCCAGTTAGTAGTGGCTTGATCTGTCTTACATAAAATCTTTGAGTATAGCATAGCAGCATCAAGTCTTCAGTAGTCTGAGTGTTTGCAAAACATTGTTGTTTCCTCTCCACAATTTAGAGATGTTTGGATAAACAAGTGAATAAATCACAGACCTTTTCACTTTCCAGTCTATTCATGTGTAAACTTTCCAGTTTATTCACCTGTTTTCCTTTAAAATTTTATGACTGCAAAGAAGTAATTGAGCTTGTACAATTTTAAATTGGCATTGGAATTGCAAAAACACAAAACTGAAAAAAGAAAAAAAATATAATTTCTGTTGTGAAGATCTGGTTTTTTGATCTATAATGTTTATTTATCAAACCAACTAATGTACCTGTGGGTAGGGAAAAAGAACTCCAAGCTGTTTTCCTTCTCTGTCTGTGCTCCAAACTATTCCTCTGAAGCTAACTCTGAGCCTTTGCATGTCTCAGGAGGGACTGGTGATAGAAGTCTTACATTTGAAATGGGGTGAAAGGCACATTTTTATCCAGGTCAGATGCAAGTGGCAGGCACATTGTATATCACTATGAACTGTGCTGTTTTTTTTTTTGTTTGTTTGTTTGTTTGTTTTATTTTTGTTCTTTTTTTTTTTTAATTTCAGAAGAATTCAGCAATCTTTCACTTGGAAATTAGAATGTACTTTCAAAGTTGTCTGGGAAGATCTATGGAAAAATAAACGTACAAGGTTTATTTTGAAACATGTAAAAATTATATTGGACATTTATATTACACAGATGTTATCATGTTCCTGCTAACCATAAAAACTATGAAAATAAGTAAAATAAATGTGAAGAACTTCTAGTGATCAGCTATATTAAAAAATTACAGTGAAAACCCCTTCCCTTCCTGTTGTCTCAACATAATTTAATTATAAATAAGTCAGTGGCATAGAGATTCAGCAATCCATCTGAGGAACTTTCATGAATGTTTTCATGAATATTTTTTATAACAGACTGCTCAAAGCACCTCAGTAAAACTTATTTGTCTGCCTTATTGTCACATAAATATTACAATTGCACATTACTTTATTCTTCACCAAAATGCCAGTTAAGTATTATTCCACAAACCACAGGCTAATGCTCCATAAGTAATACCATTTTAACTGAAATACATTTCATTATTTGAGGGAATATTACAGGAGTTTAACTAGATGACTGCTTCATTTAATACCTTTCAAATCGTCAGGAACAGCACCTGACCACATCCTATTGATACAGAAAATTGTAGCAAGCTTGCTTTCAAAATCCATTTTCTATAGGGGAAGAAACTGATTTGCTATAGCTCAGCTATAAACTGAAAACAAGCTGTAATTTCCTTTATGAGAATCTTAGTAGATAAATAAATAAATAAATAAATAAAAATTACATAAGCTTCACAAATAAAACTACTATAAAATTAAAGATTTGCAACATCCAGCCTCAGCTTCTAGGCTTATTACCGCTGTAGCTAGTGAAAGGACCTTCACTTGAGTGTATTGAGTTTCCCCCTTGAGAACTCCTTCTCTTTTCACTAACTACAGAGGAAGTTCCAGCTGCTCAGTGCCATAATTTAAGCAGTTGAACTTAGGTGCCTAGAGAAAGCGCTATGAACCTCCCTTTAAATATGCTGTGACTCTCACATATAGCAGTGTAATCTTAGAAGGTGATGAGTCAGGTCATAAGAAGAAAAGCACTCTAGAAAAGGTTGATACAAAAAAAAAAAAAAAAAAAAAAAAAGATGTAGGCAGTAAGTTAGAGGAAGAAAAGTTGTCTAGACAACAAGGAGAAGGAAGATATTGAGTATTTTGTACTTATGCCTGTTTAAGAATGCTTCATTGCTCTCAGACTATTGCTATAGGTACGAGTAAGCAGTCCTGCTTCTTACTAGTCTTGCCTATACTCTGCAGCTAACCTGGAGCGCTGCACTAAGAGCCATGTACCTGCAACAGCAGGGAACTCAGTGTGGTCTGCATGATCAGCTTTCCTGTTCAGACAGCTTTTGCAGTGTAGTCTAAGTTCCCTGCTGCTGTATCTCTGCTCCTCTTGGTATGTAATGTTCAACCTAGGTATGTCTGTGAGAATTGTTTTGCCTCTGACTGCAGTACTGATAGAATACTGATGTATAGTTAATGATTATGCCCATTCCTGCCTGGAAAGTCTTTAAAAGGAAGTCTACTTCTATAATTCCGTATCTTTATTCAAGATTTTTTTTTTTTTTCTTCCAGACAGCCTCGTGTGTCATTTTTGCCATCCAACTCTAATGTGAATATACATCTTGTTACCTGAGGTTTGTCCCTGGCTGAATGAAAGTCCCTTGCTTTTATGGGGACTTCAAGCAGAACTCAGGCCTTAACTATTTTCTTTTGGTAACAGGATCATGAAGCCAAATCTACATTGTTCACCAGGATGTGCCTTTTTTCAAAAGGCTGGGGTGAGTAATCAATCCAGATTCTAACAAAAACTGAATCAGCCACTATGTAGTCATATTAATAAAAAAAATAAGATAAGTTAACATCAGTTTTACTAGCATTGTGTCAATTTCAGTACCCCATAATAATAATAAAAAAGTACAGCTCTTCCCGTGATTGTAGAAAAAATATACTAAATAGGAACAACAGCAGCTTCTATAGGTTATTTTCCAAAGAAAGCTAAAATTCTTTCCTGGTTCTCACCAAAAATAAAAGGAAAACAAACAAAAAAATCTTTCCACATGTTCATGCTCTTTTTTTTTTTTTTTTTTTTTTTCTTATGCTTTGTGTATATATTTCAATCTGTGGTGTGTGTATATATGGTGATTTAGTATTGTTTTAGTATTGTCTAGTTAAGCAACATAGAGATCCATTTGATGTTAAATTAATAAATATTTGTTACTTGAAGATGAACAATTTGACACATTTTGTAAGTATTATTACTTTATGGATTATATTGTATCAGAAAAGAAAAAAAAAAAAAGGAAAAGATAGGGAGCTTTCAAAGTAGATCATTTTGCATAGGAATCAAATGTAGTGGTGATTAACAACTGAAGATGTCTCTGATAAATATATAGAAAGGAGATCTAGGTTTTTCTGTGTTCCTTTTGCTTTAAAGTCAATGGTAAAAAGTACAACCAAGATTAGTAATCTCAGAAATACATTCAAATACTAAATAACCAAGAAAGGGAATACTTAAAGAAAACCTAGCCTATGGAAATCTGAAACTGTGAAAACATAATGAAGTAGTTCAACAGATAAAGATTTTAACAGTGTTTTAATATGTCAAAAGTAACTTTCACAGGATGAGACTTCAGTTTTAGAATTTTAGTTTAGTTTGTAAATGATGTTTAAATTAGCTAAAGTGCACCCCATCAGAAAGATTTCCAGTATTCAGTGTTGCCCTGACAGCCCCACTGGCATCACTGCACTATGTATACTAATTTCAATATAGAAATGTAAGTCACTGGAAAATTTTGGAAAGTATTTGCACTAGATAATGATCTCCGGTAAAGGGGGTGTTCAGAGGATGGCATATCAACAACACCTACTCAAGTGGTGGACCAAAATATTTGCTCAATCTGCATGTTAAAGTGTACTCTTGAAATTTCAGTTTAGTTAATTTTATTAAAGTTCAAAATAAAATTATTTCCAGTAATTGTTCCCATGTTCTTCCATAGATGTAGGTGTACATATATATCTAAGTATATCGCAGCCCAGTACTTCAGAGAAAAGAGAAAGAAAGGTGATAAAGTGCTGATATATCTTTTCTCTGAATCTTTCATGCAGGGAAAATACAGTTCAGGCCACCAGCCCATTATAAGCAGAGGATGGAAAGGTTTTTCCTCCTGAGTTCATCTATGATATAATCAGTGATAAAGCTCAGGGAAGAATTATGCTAATAAAATCTGTAGGCATTAGATAGCAAGCCATATTTTGAAACCTCAAGTCTCTTTTCAGCCTTTAAATTGAAAATAGGTTCTTGTTACAATGGCTTACAGCTGTGGTCCCACTCAGCCCACTGACCCTTGTGACCAACTTTATCTCAACTAATAATTTGGAAGTGAATTTCAGCCACCACATCTGAATAATTCCCTGCAGCAGCCACACTCCATTTAAATTATTGAATACATAATACAAAATACAACTGTTTCATACCAAAAACCAGAGGCTGGAAAATTGCTTTGGAAGGCTGAGAGTGATTTCTCAGAGGTTCTGTTTGCAGTAAACATTCACAGTTAGTAATGTAGTGACTTTAAACCCTGTGTAGGTTGGGAGTGCGATTTGTAAACTAAATACAAGAAACTTTGTGTTGTTGAATGGCTCACTTTTGGTCCATTGGTCCAGTCACTAATTAACAGTTTAAAACCAAAAAGATGATATGTCCAGACTCTCTGAGCATGTGCAGTTAATAAAATTTCTCAGTTTGGACCCAGGAGTTTTCAGGTAAATTGTATTTTACTCTTTCAACAGCACAGATTGTTGTAGCAACACGTTAGGGAAAAAAAAAAAAAAAAAAAAAGATAAAAAAAAAAAAAAGGGATGCAGATCTATTGAAGACACAAATGTGAAGTTGCACAAGATCAGAATCATCTGTAGACTGTGCCAGTGGTTGGATGTGAATGTCCAGAAAATGTCTCCTTATCAACTTTTTAGGGGTCAATGATTCAATAAACCACTCCAATGTGTGGAACCCTGGGGGTGCAGGGAAAATTGTTTTTGTCTGCACACTGATCCTTGGTCCTGTTCCTCTGTGGAACCATGTTGTTTTCATAAAAGCTACTTCAGAAAATTTTTCAAAGATATGAAAAAAATTCTCAAAGTTCATGAATAAATTTTCCACTTTCATCCTCAAAGTCCTACTTCTCCTAAATTTCAAAGTCAGGCACTGTTTAACTTCAGCTTTTTTTCTTTGAACCTTGCTCCTTTCCCTTACCCTTCATTTTGTTTTATATGATCTATAATCAAGTAGCCCCTGAAGTCTTCAGGATTCTCTCAGATCTGTGTGGATCTGTCCCACATCTTGGGATACAGCCCCATGTCTGCTTATTTAAATAAAATAAATGAAAAGTTGGCTTTTTCAAAGGAAGATGGCCTATCTGGCCAAACAACTTGGACAAAGATAAAGGCTTGGTGGATGATTACAGAAAGGCACTTCAGTGCCATGCAGAAAAGGATAAACTATGTATGAGGACTAGACTCAATAGAGCAGATAGTCCACTTTCTACTGTACAGGAAGTGCTATGGTTGGTTATGTGGATGTTCCCAATGTCTTCAAGTGGGCTGTCTGTTCAAGTTACAGATCGTTATATAAGTAAGGAAAATCTAGAGAGGCTCTGAGACTGTGCATCTCTACACCTCAGCTGTTAGCTCACCTTTTAATACATCTATACTGAACTACGTTTTAAAAAAGATTTTATTTGTTCAGTACAGAACTTTTTGTGTGTGTCTCACTGGTGATTGTGTAGCCTGCAGAATACTTCTTATTTCTCTGTCCTAGAACTGTTTAAAGATGTGCTTTATTAAGCCTTTTTCTCTGCTGACTGCAGTTTAGAAGTATCGGAAATGATCTGTTATTCATTTGTAAAATATTTTGTGATGAGGCTTCTCTACATACATAGAATTATGATTGGTATTTAAATTTAAAACTGGTTCTACACTTTCAAAGTGGAGGAAATGAGCTAAGTTATTCACATGTAAAACATTTTGTAATGAAAGTTTATCTACATGTATAGTCTTATTGTTGATATTTAAAACTGTCTCTCCACAAACAATGTATCCTCTGTATATTTTAGTTTCCTACCCCATTTGCCCATGTATCTTTCATTCCCCCAATACACTTTGGAACTATTTGATTCCTGTTATGACTGAGATATCCCAAAGATATTAAATTGCTAGGAAATATGTGAGTACAAATAGCAGGCTGAGAGGAGAGAGAGCAGTAACAATACTACTGGTAGAAAAGCAAGAACTCTGCCCCTTATCCATTCTGAGAGGCAGCATCAGCTGGACAGTCAGCATGCACCTTGGCTTTCCAAGACTTAAACACGAAGTTTCCAGACAGAAGCTGATTAGTGCGGGCTGTAGAAGGGAGATGCTCCTGGGAACATGGGAGTGTTGTAGATGGTGTAGTTTGTGGGAGATGAGGCATAAATTCACTGTTTCTATCTTACTGCCCATGGTGCCCATCCTCATTCTGTATTTGGTTGTATTTTGTCTGGTGTTTATGGGGACTTAGCACTTTTCATTTTACCTTTTTTTTTTATTTTTATTTATTTATTTTTTTTTTTTCCAGAAAGGGAGGTATTTTCAGCTACATTTAAATGAACGAAAATGGATATAGGAAGGTCTCACAGAGCACACAGGAATTCTGGTTTTTGATTTATCTATAATGTCACCCTTGTTGTTGAAAACTTGAGGACCTTTTCACTCTGAGACATTGTCATGATAAAAGAAAAGCAAACAATGAGAAGATCAAAGTCATGAAGCAGTGTGGAGAGAAGTGTCAATACTGTTTTCCTCACCAGCATTAAGGAGAAACATTAGAAATATAACAGCACAAGACCCAACTCTTTATACAAGTTCCTTCTGATATTCATGAGCAGTACATGTTTTGCTACATTAATGTGTTTAAGAATAAACGTGTCATCTTAACATCTATACTCGTCAAGCTTTGGCACATTATTTCACTGTGTTAATCATTGCTTCTATATTTCCACAACTTGATATGCAAGTCTCATATCGGTAAGCAAATGAAATACTTGTTTTAGTCAAGCGTAAATAAGGTCTTCCCTCCTGACTGTGAAAGCTGTAAAGAAATGTGGAATGTAGTATATTGTTAAAAATCCATTTTAGATAAACATAGTAAAAATGTTGAGCAACTATGTTCGTCATCACAAATTTGCCATCTGTGGATGATGAGTAAAAGAACTACATACAGAAGTGGGTCCAATGTGTATAGACTTCCTTAATTTTATGAGGCTACAAACACATTAACATTTCCTAACAGTTTAAAAGAAGCAGCAAATTGCAGCCCTACTTTGCTGGTATGCGTTCTGTTAACCAATGCACTGGGAAAAGTGAGTTCTTTCTACCTACTGCAGTTTAAGGGGAAGAATAAAGGCATAATGTCTCCTGACTTCTCAGAGCCTGTGCCCAATATCTTAGCAGGGAATGCAACCTGGGAAAAAGGCATATAAAGATTGCTTTCACATTTGTCATTGCTTTATTTTTGCTTTCCGGAAATATTTCTGGAAATATTTGTACAATAGCTAGCAGCTTCATAAAAACAGTGAAATTTAAAGACATACGATTCAGAAGATGCATAATAAGAACTCTGAAGCAGAACTGAGCAAGCATTATTCCCCTAATCCTAGAGCTAAAAATTATACCGAAGTCTTCTTGACATGGAAAGGAAAAATCATAGTTTTCACCTTTATATGGAAGAATATGTTTCTAACTGTGAATGTTAAGGAGTCACAACAAAAGATTTATGAAAAAGTAGACATAAAGAGTCATCTACAGAAATTCCTGTCTGGCAGTCAAATATGGAACATTCAAGTTAAATGTATCTTGAGGACTAATTACAAACAAACAACAACAATAAAAAGGTGTGTGCTGAGTTCAGACTGAATTATGACATTCTTTTCAACAGAGAATGTTTATTCACTTGAATAAAATGAATGGTGAATAAACTGAATTCAGTGGGAATATTTGTGATAAGTTTTGTGGGAAGTGTATATTAAAGGGCCTGAAATTGCTGCCTAACTTTTATGCTCCTGAGGTGCTTAGCATATCTTTTATCATTCAGGATTTTCCTGTAGATTCCCATACAGTTGTCTTCTCCTGACCAAGTATCCTGTGTTGTGGAATCAGCAGCTAAATGGTCAAGAGTAAGAAATAAACCCCTTGCATGCAAGCCAAACTGTGTGACAAGCTAGGTGTTCCTTTTTTTTTGTTTTGTTTTGTTGTTGAATTGTTGTTGAATTAGTATGAAGTGGAGAGGAACTGAGTGACTATGGATACAACACTCTGGCTGGACAGATCTCTCAGAGATGTCTTTTGGTGTCCTGGCATTGAAAAGCACACTGGAGATTATCATGGAAACTAACAGGTATATATCATCAGGATGACTCAGTAGATTAATGGTGAGGTGCCACAGATATCTGACTCCTGAGGCTGTTAGCTCAATTCTGGACTCTGATAGTCAGGAAAACATCTCTGGTTGTCATTCAAACATTCAAAAAAAAAAAAAAAAAAAGAGAGAGAGAGAGAGAGAGAAAGTCACTTGTCTAGGGAGGTCAGATAAAATGTGTTTTTAAAAGTCTCTCTAAGCTGTCTAATATTTACTTGAGTCTTGGGGAGTGTGTCTTTTGTAAGTCCTGTTGAAATAAAATCTTCTCCTTTCTATTTGGTTCCTAAACTTCTGGTGCAAGCAAAATTCCCATTGGTTTCAGTAAAGAGATGAGAAACGAAGTGGCTGATTGAAGGATACACAAAGAACTATACAGACTTAACATGGAAATAATTGGATCATTCATCTAAACTCTACACCTGCAACCAAAATGTCAGGTAATTTCCAAATGTAATAACCATCAATGGGAAGTTAATGTTTGACATCAGCTTTGAAAGTGCAGTTAAATATTTTGAATAAGATGATTTGCACATTTTATAGGGGGTTTTGATCCTTGATCCACTTTTCACAATTGCATAATATAATCCTTGATAAAGAAAATAAGGTCCTACCTGCTTTTATAACATACTTCCTCCTTTCTGTTTTTGTTTTATTTTTTGTTGTTTTGTTTTGTTTTGTTTCTTAGTTCACAGAGCTATCCCTTTTGAAGGAGATCTATCAAAAAATATATATAAACAAAAAAAAAAAAAAAAGAAAAAATGTCCAAAGTTTAGGCCCAGTCTTAGGTTTCATTTTTGATTAATATCAATAAGTGTGAATACCAGTATTTCTTTTCTCCTAGCTTTTATCTGTGTTGGCCTTTTGATTCTAAATTCTTCAAGGCAAAGATTTAATGCATATGTTTGGATAATAACTAGGAAAATCAGGCTACGATCTTGATTTATGAAGTCAAATATTGATGCCAATTCTTGATGCTGATCACAGAAAATAACCATTCTGTCATTAAAAGGAACTGGATTTGGGTAGTAGCAATTCAGACATGCTGGAAGATAAGCCCTGGAGGTTCAGGTCACAAGTGTGAGATGTGTGATACTGATGGGAACCCTCTGTGATTGTGGAATTTGACATAGCCAAATTTAACAGACATATATCTAATTGAGCCTTACTGTCCAACCTGTATCCTAAACTTCTGAAAACACATTTGCCTATGACATTTAATTTTCAATAACAAGTTTCTAACTGTCTTGGTTTGAGTGAAAAACATGGATTTGTGCCTCACCTGGTCATACTGCAGTGACACTGGAGTCAGCTGAGAGCCTGAAACCAATCTCATCTAGACTGGTTTTCTTCCTTTCTTCCTCCTGTTGCAGCTCAGCACTGTATGGGTAAAGAAATGTTGTCCCCAGGCAGTAGGACAGAAGTGAGATAACCTGTAAAGACCCTACAAACCTGTCTATGAAGGAGAAATGGAGCCTTGCTATTCCTCCTAGAAGAAGAGGCTTCAGCTGTGCATGTGGCTGAGAAAAAAAAAAAAAAAAAAAAAAAAAGCCAACTGATCCAAATGGAAGCGGTGGTAAGCCCTGATCAAGATCCTTACAGGTGTAAAGTTCAGTCACTACAAAAGGAAGAAGGGAAAGGCTGGCCCCATATCCAGTTTTATGATGTGTCCAGAGCCTCAGATTACTGTAATACACCTGTTGAGGTAACTTCAAGACTGAGGCCTTTGCAGAGAAATAAAAATAAGGCAATAAATAGAAATGGATTTATTAGATATTTAGTTAAGGCTTTGCGCTATTACAGATTTATGCCACTTGCTGAATTTAAAGACCTATAATTAATAACAGTTGTAAAAATTAAAAAAGTTGTATTGACTAAAAATCTCCAGAAAAGTAATATGGATGTGCTAAAGGAATCATGTCTGTCACTTAAGAGCCAAACTGGCTGAGTGTAAAATCTTGAAATATAGCCAAGTAATACTGTATTAGTGAGTACATCTGTGCCATGTTTCTGACTTTATTCGTGATCTCCCCCCACCTCCCCCCCCTTTCTTTTCCTTCCATTTCACTTGTGTTTTCTAACACCTCTTAAGCCTTATAAGGTCAAATGCTTGGGGAGCCATCTGGGCTGGATTTTCAAAGAAGCAGTAGTGTAATACCCTGAATAGGGTTTCTAACTCAACACCTGCTTTCTTTTTCACACTATGGAAAAGAGCTGTAACACCTAATTTTTTGTCTCCTATCCTGAGCTGAAACATCAAGTCACTGTCTCTGTTGGTAAGTTTTCTCTGCCAGGGATGATTGATACTGTGAACTTCCAAAAATATTTAAAGGGGCTCTTGCACCTGGTGTTGCTGTTCATCTGCACATCTCTCACTGCGTGGACTATGTCCCAAGAATTTAGAAAACCAAACCTTGCAGGCTGTCCACATTTCTTTTCAGAACTTCTAGGATACAAGAGGTACAAATGTAGCAATTATTTATTTGACCTATTTTCCAGACTATAAGTCAGTTCTACTGACAGCTGTTCAGTAGAAACAAACCCAATCTATGGTGTTTTCTGTTACAGAATAAAAAAGATCCATGCATCTGCAGACAAAAGCCATTTCTGGGCAAGATATTTGCCTGCTGTTTGTCATATTTCAGCATTCTATTTAGTAGCTTATATGAGGTGGTGCTTCTCATAGATATAACAACAGAATTGGACTAATATTGGCTCTTGCAGAGGTTATCTCACTTTAGCTGTCCCTTGTGCAATACAATATTTTTATTCCCATTTTATAGATGAAGAGAACAGCTGATATTCTTCTTGGGGGAACGTGGGAAATTTTATCATCCCACTGTAAATCCATCCCTCCTGTAAATTCCAGAATTCAAGGCCTCTAGATCTTTATTTCTTGAAGAACTTTAACCATTACATAGAACTGAAAACTCTGATTAGTTTTCCCTGGTATACAAAATCTAGGCCAAGACACAACTTTTGGTGGCTCCTTTATTTAAGCAACAATTGTGCGAGTGTCTATTTGTTTTATTTTTTGAGGGTGAGAGAATTTTGAAGCCATGTATCCTCTCCTCTGTCCTGCAAGTCTCAAATGAATTATTATTTGGATCAACATGCACATTGTTTTAATGTGAAAAGTGCCTTGTTTCTGTAACTAGTGTTAGAGTGCTGTACACATTTTCCTCTAGCTTGGTTGCTGCACCTTTCCATCTCTATAAAAGGCTTCCTAGGAAAAGGTCCAAGGACATCCACTTGGCTGTTACACAATCAGCACACAGAAGCTATTTTTTGAAGTAACTAGATTATCAGTAAAGTCATGGAAAATGTGTTAGGAACATGAAGAATCAAACTTCTGAGGGTATTCAGAGAAAGCTTCCTTTCTTTTCAGCTTATTGTATTAATTAGAAACGTGTTTCGCCTTGGTAACAAGTTGTTTGCCAAAGAAAATGTCTAGCACTTAATTTCTGTTTCTGCCTTATGCAGAAAACTTTACGAAGCACAGTTCATACAGCAGTGGCAATGGCAGCTGCTTTGCATTTCTACAACGTAATTCAACGATGCATATACGCAACTGGAGCCACCTTTTGATAATCTGTATTTCAATAACCAGGTGGCAGCACTCTCTGATATAAATCCAGGGGAGAGTGGGCTGTGATGCTCAGTGATAAAATTTCAATTAATTCCTGCTCTCTCATCAGAGAATGTTAATCTTCTAAAAATGACCTCTGTGGAGTGCACAGCAGCAAACAGGGTTACTTCAGGTGTGAAGGAATTGGAAACTTCAACTGCATAAAGAGAAGGAAGGAAGGTTGTTGGATGGGAATTTTTTGCTCTGCATCCATGAGAGCAACCATGCAGATGTCTTATTTGTTCCCAAACTCCATCCCAGAGAATTCCTCTGTTAATCTGGGACTGGATTACAGTCATTTTGTCACAGCTTTTCTGTGGTCCTTTGTAATGGAAATTGACCCTATTTTAGCTGGGTAGTATGAATTCATAAACTGATGTTGTATTTCTGGTAAGTGCTGCAAGGAAGTTATTCTGTGGGGTCATAAATTCTCAACAGGTTTATTTGGAATTGGGAAATCAAAGTGGCAAAAGAAAATCAGACTTTTAAATAATAACACAGGATATGCATTTAGGATTAAATGCTACAGTGATGACAATGAGCTACAAATATCTGACTTTTCCTCCTTAGTATGAGTCAATTACCTTGTTAAGCACTTAGAATAGAATATTTAGTTATCAAATATGAGATATAAACCTGACTCACCCCAGGAGCCATACATCTGAACAATTTATACAGTCCCTTTAAGATATTGATGTTGTGCCATATGTGTATATATATATATATATATATATATTCTTTTTTTTTCCACCTGAGTCATTGTCCACTGCAGTCACTGAAAAGACAAACCAGGTATCAGTGGATCAGGCCCTATTCTACTACTTTACTTCTAGAAATAAAAGGTCAGAATTTTCACTGCAGGCTACATGGCACCTCTGAGCCACAGTCAAATGTCCACAAGTGCACAGGACTCCCCCAGGACACTCTCATGGTTGTTCTAGTTGGGCCACCTGCAGCCAGCTCCAGGAGCATTTCAGTTGTATGGAAAGTCAGGGACCTTGGTCTTGAGCCCATTCTTAAAATACAGTGTAGTTGTTCTGCTTACCATAATTAGAGTTGTGAGGAGAAGGAAAAACACAATGCCAAAACCAATAGACTAGTTTTTAATTTTAGTAACTGGAATTGGCTGTAAAACACAGGGCATGAATTTAAAAAGTTTTATTTTCTTTTTCATTTAACATTTGCTGTTCTGATTTTGTATAGACACCTTTTTCATGATGTACTTCTTATCAACTGCTGAAAAGGCTTGAACAAACTCCACAAAATCATTTCCTCTACTTTATCTTATTCTAATATAGAAATAAAATGAAACTTAGAATTTTGACATATTGCTATGCTGCCAGATATACAAATGCCTAGGGGGTATTTATATTAGGATCAAGTTCAGAGAGCAAAGATGCTCGTCCTATGAAGAGAGTTGCTCAGCTCGGCTGGGCAGCTCTGCTTAGCAGTATGGAGCGAAAGGCCTGCCTCACTGCAGCACACAAAAAGATCGGTAAACCTGTATTGTAAGGACTATTGCCTTCTTCCCCTTAATCTGTTCTCAGATATTATTTCCCTGGATAACTTTGTTCTCTTTAGACATTAGTGCATCTCAGATATGTCCCAGGAGGACAGAAGCACTGGTAAGGCTATGTCCTGAATCCAGCAGCAAAGCTGACTGAAAGCTGCCACTCAGTGCCAGCACAGTCCAGGACAGGCTAAAATCTCTGACTGTGTTGGGGTAGTGACAGGTTTCACACATGATCACACTTGCACACCAGTACAGACCCTATGTCCAACAGATGTTCAGTTTACATCTTGCTCTGTTTGATGCCTTCATGGCATTGTATGTGAATGAGAAGACAGCTAGCAGCTGTCTTCTTCTTTGGCATAACCAAGGAGCTGAGCGATAGCTTGCTTCATGTAATGTGAATCTGACAGGTTGTGTATGCCAACTCCTGCCACATCCCGTGAGGAAGATGGTGTAACCAGGTATGCTGTTTTCATTCCCTGTCCTGCTAATGACTGAATCCACTTTTTAGGCACGTGGGGCCAAAACCCCAGCCTTTTCGACATGCAGCTTGGGATGAATGAGCACACACTCAAACAAGCATGCATGGCTCCTATTATAAGCAATAACTCACAACACATTTTACTCTGCTGTGCACATGTGCTTGTATGTCAGTAAAAACTTACTGTCCTAATGAAGAAGACTGTTTGAGGAACTCCTGGAACATTGTAGATGCCAGCTACTACTCCCCTCCTTCCTATTGTGATTTAAGGAAGTATAGGTGACAATTTGCTCAGCTGACCAATGATTCTTTTGCTGCTTCTGATTTTTGGTTAAATGTCATTTTGTTTAAGAGCCCTGTGAGATTAAAACAAAACAAACAAACAAACAAACAAAAAAAACACCACTCTACATCCAAGAAAGCTGATATCTGGATTTAAGATTTATGCATAGGTAAGCTTACTTTTAATTTTATTATTATTTGCCTGTTGAAAAGAGCTAAAAAGGTACATTTTTAAATACAGGAAAGAGGTTCTGATGTAGAATGCATCTGGAGAAAACTACTTTTATGACATGCTATTAGCATCTTTCTATTTCATTAATTTTGTTATTTTAATTGGTTGTGAAACCATAGTACCATGAGTTTGTCAGTTGAAAAATCAAGTAGTTGATATACAGTTTTAATGAAGTTTAGGAATTTGTATACATAGTTTTCATCAGGGACAAAAATTCAAGCCCAAACTTTTCAGTTCCTAGAGGTACCCTAACACAAGGGAAACGGGAAGATCTTCCTTTTGACCCTGACCCCAAGGTCTTGGCTCCTGTTTTATTTTTTTTTTTTAAATATATTATTATTGTTGTTATTATTACTAAGTAAAGCATAATCACAGTCCACAGAGCAAAGACAGCAGGACACAAATATGTAAATTTGAACATTTTTCGGTTCAGAAATATTGTCTCTCTAAGGAAAAGGAATAATGTGGTAACTGTTACAAAGAGGTCATTTTTTATAGAAGAATTCTAGGAGATTTCCAGATGTATTGGAGGAAGGATTGCAGAATGCTTATTTTAAAGCCAGGTGCTCTGTGCCTCAAATCATCTTATAGTATGAAGTAAGAGCATGGGTAGATGAAATGAAAATTGGTTTTACACTGGAAGACAAGGATAAGCCAGTAAAGTGGTACTTTAGGCCCAAAAAATGGCCAAGGAGCTCTTACTCTAGTTAATTCAATGTGCACTCCTGGATTTAATAGATGGAGGTTGAATGAGCTGCATTATTCAGCCCTACAGTGGCTTGATTCTTTCATGCTTGAGATTTAATATGTATATTGTTATTATTTTCATCACTAATATTTTCGTACATGCATATACTAGTATTACTAAAAAATAATAAACTCATTCTTTGCCATTGCTAGCACTTTAAAAATCATCTAAGTTTTGTTTCTTGAAGAGGGGGTTGTAAAAGGGTGCAAGGATGATTTGCAAAGTGTTCGTAAGAGCTTAAGAATTATCTATGCTAAAAACATTGTACCAAGTGTCTGGGCTCTCTGGAGGTCATAGAGAGACAGATGAGACCAAACATGTTCACACTTTCAAAAAGTTTGAGAAACTCTATTCTAGCACTTTTCTTCATTATCTTCTTTCTTTTCATCTCCCAATTTCATTATGTCTTCTTATCTTCACTGCATTTCTGTTCCGTCCATTGTCTATTGTTTTCTATCTTCTTTTTGTTTCTGTTCTTCTTGACTTGTGCCTGTCTTCTTTTATCAGCTCTAGTTTTGTAATAGTCACAACTGATAAATGTCTCATAACCAGTATCTTCACCAAATTCATCTGTGTATCTCCCTTTCTACAGGGACTATTCTTGGGTGAGTACCTGAGTACCGTCCTTAGTTATATAAAAGTGACATTTCATTTTCAAAGGCAATCAGTGAAGTGTAATCAGGTAATGATAACAACATAATGTGCAGACAAAATTATATTAGATCTTTTCTTATTTTTTACAGCAATTAGAGTTCAGCTCCAGGTTGTACAGGGCAGAGTTCTACAGTGGCTACAAGTTCTTTGGTCTCTGTGTCTATAGCCTGCTTTGGTTCAATCCTGCTCTTGTCTACCTTTGCTGCTGTCCTATCTCTCTCCTTCACCTCCTATTCATTGTCTTCTCCTGCATCTCAGCATCTCCAGTGCTCAGTTCTTGCTCTCTTCTCTTCTGCTGCCTCCCACCTCTTATTTCTGTTTATAATCTCAACTTCTCAGTTTCTCTGCATCATTGCCCTGTTCTGCTCTTGCAAATTTCCTTGCCACTGTGCTACTTACCTTCTGTATGACCCAGGCATCTCTGAGGAGACTTTCTGCTCTCTGGTCTGTGTTCACCCCAGTGTAAAGCCACACACAGGAACAGTCAGGTGCTTGTCCTGTATACAGGAGAGTTGGTACTCTGGCACAGAACTCAGCCTCTGCTGTCTTTCTGCACTTTTGGCAGAGAGAGAAGTTGAGGGAAAGGGATTGAGGGCACACAGTTCAAAATTGCCAAAATCTTCTTTGTGAAAGAAAAAGAAGACACTGAAGAGAATGTGCTGCTCTGTCCCTGCAGACCCAGGTAGGAGCATTTAATTGCAGGCACACTCTGAACTCCTAACAAGTTTTGATTCTATCTGTGCATAGAGAGATTTTTTTTTCCCATGTGTCTAATCAAATGAGAAAGAAATTTCCTGGGAACTGTAAAATGCATATCACTGCCATATGGAGGAGAGAGAGCAAAAGCAGAAAAAGGGAAGCAGCTCTGCTGAATTTCAAGTGTCATCTTCAAAGAACCTTCCTATGAGATGGCTGTTAGGTCATATTTCAAATGGGAAAAACAAGTATATTTTCATTCTTGTCCTCTGAAGGAGGTAAGCTGTTTCTTGCAATGTTTTCCAAAAAACATCCACCTTTCCTGAAGATAACTAAGATTCAGAAAAAGATGCACGTAAGGGTACTAGTAGGATGTCTGACCACCATTGCAGCTCCACACCGCTTCATACAGTCCAACCAGTTAACACTGTATTTCAACAACTGCAAATGAAACTGCATAATTAAAAATACCTTCCTACCTACAAGGCCTGAAGACAAAGTAACTATTTTTTTTATATTTTATTTATTTAATTTTATTATTATTTTTTTTCCCATAGAAACACCAGGGAATTTCCTGAGTGCAATTTATTCATCAAAAAGACTTCAGGAACATCCCAAAGTAGAGACTCTATGGCAAAGCAAGATTACTTGATCCTTAATCAAGAAAGTCTGGAAATTCATACCACTTTCATCCTGGTGAAAAATCATTACACAATCTGATACATTTCCTCATTACAGAACAAGGAGATTGCCTTCATGCAACCATGTTTAGAGTAAAAAGAGAATAAATATTCAATTGCACAATGCATGGAGTAGGAAGAATTATTTTTTTTTTTCTTTTAATAGCATGCAAAATGCTAGGAAAGGTTTTAAATCTATTCAATTCTAAATGAACAGCTGGAAGGGAAATAGAGAATACCAATCCTCTTCTCCCCTACCCCATGCACACACTTTATTCCCTTAGAATGATCATTTCTCCACTTGGCAGGAGGAACAATATTTCCAGTTATAGGGGAACATATAAAGTTAGATGTTCTCTCTAAATGCAGAATACAAGACAAACTGTCTGCAAGTAGCTTTCATCTGAAAATTGACTCTTTCTTCACATTTGGCAGTGCAGAAACTTCAGTACTAATCACATTTCTCTAATACTGCAAGAATATGAGGAAAATTGAGAACAGGAATGATGGCAATGTTTACATTCATTTTCATCTCAAGAAAACTGCATTTGAAAATGGAACTATTAATGCTCACAAAGACATCTGAGAGGCAGCAAATGTGAGAAAATTTGATTTTGGCTCAGTAATTGTTTCCAGTCTGTGGTTAGAAGATCTATCTGTGTTAGTAAATAAAGTAATGTAGCTTCATGAGAACATTTTTGTTACCCTGATTTAACTTTCATCTAAACAAGTGCAGTTAGAACTAGTTATGAAAACAAGTGGGAATCCAGTGTTCTGAAGATATTACAGAAAAAAATGCTAAAAAATAGTCAAGGATCATTAGAAATAGAAATATATATATTAGGTAATTAAAAGGGTTTTACTTCAATTTTGAAACCTCACTTTTATCATAAAGTAGTTTTTGAATGCTTTTTTTTTATTTTTTTTTCCCAGATATATATTTAAATATTTCATAAGCATTTTTATTTTTATTTTTATTTTCTTTTTCCTACATAACTAGATTTGTCAAAACTTCATAAATCTTTGGTAAATATTTAATAAAGCTTCTAATAAAATTAATAAGATTTTTTTATGCTATCTTACTAGATCCAGATTAACTGTAAAAAATAAATTATGAAGCATCCTGAGTAAAATGTGAAATAAATGTAGATGATATAACTTCATTTGTGCTACAGGCACAAAGACTTTCATCTACAATGTAAAACTACATACAGACATCTTCATACCCTGAGAAGAAAGCTATCTAGGAAAATTGTTTTGGTCTCCAAAATTATATTTACACTGAAGAAAACAAGCAAAACAGCCAGTATATATGAAAATTTGTCTGATTTTTTAAGCCAGTCCTTACCATTATTATTATTTCAAGGGCTTAGTTGCATATAAAAGCTTTTGAAACATGTTACTAGGAGAGAGGAATTTTCTCAGAACCATCTCTTTACAGGTCATCTCCACTGGGTGCATTTGCTCTCTGTGCTCCCCTGGGGGCTTTCTTTCATTCTGTCTTCAGCCCTCAGCTGGACTTCCAAACGTAAGGTCCTTCTTGCTCTGTGTTTACAGAGGACCAAAGAGCACAAGGCTAGCCCCTGGGTATCAGCCATACTTGCATCATTGGTAGTATGGAGGGGGCTCTGCCTTGTGTCTCTTCAGCTTGTTGTTCTCTGCAGCTGTTCATCGTGACCAGTCTCTCGAAGCGAGACCACTATGTGTTTTGTATATTTTCCATCTGCCAAATCTGAGATCAGCACTCTTATTTCACCCTTTAAAAAAGTGGGACTATTTACCAAAAAAAATGAATGAAGATCAGTTGCTGAGCTGGCCATGGAAAGCTATGTTTTACAAAACCATAGCTGATTTGCATAACAGCTGGAGCAACAAGTCTCCACGGTCTTTGAGTGTCATCCTCTGTGATCCTATTGGGGCAGCAAACACAGATTTAAAAAAGAGTTGACCTGAAGGTGGTGAAGGAGACACCACCAAGAATTTGAAAATTTGTTTTTAGCTTGTGGTAATTGTCCAAAATAGGTGAAGCTGGAGATAGGGCATGATCTTTGAGAAATGTTGGAAAAACAGAACGTAGCATGTATTTCACTTGTTCCATTTTAACAAATTTTCTTCTTTGTTTTATTCTTTTAATGGCTACCGACCTTGCTTGGAGGTGAGTTATTTTAATGAGGTTTTGAATGATTGTTTTCCACTGTCTTCATATCTCTACTCAGGTCACTAAATTAGAGCAACACATTCTAATAGCTGTGAGTAGAAGTGAGAAGAAAAAAAAAAAAGGGAAAATCAAAAAATGGACAAGTCAGGAGAATTGCTGCTGTATCACAAACACAAAATATAGTACCATTGCTTAATGCAAGGTGGAAAAAAAATAAAATGTTTATTGGCTAATGAGAAACATGAATCTACAGAGGAACACAAAATAATTCTGAAATGTGCTTCTTAGGAGGACTAGGTAAGGTTTGCTGATTGGACAAGACTTAAAGACTGTGTGTGTTTCAGAGCTCTGCTGCTCCCAGTAGTAAGCAGGGAATGAGGTGTGGTGTCTCTGGATGCAGTTTGGTCAGGCAGCAAGGATGTTTTCTTTTAGCAGAACAGCTTTTCTTTATTCTGCAGCCCACAAGATCTGTTGGCTGTCAGATCAGGGAAAGTGAGAGTAGCTCTGTGTGTTCCCAGTTTTGTGTTTCCAGGGAGATGCTCTCAGTGGAGCATCTTGGTATAGTCACTCAACAACAGCGTGTGTTTGGGTCATGTCCACACCTGGACTGCACAAGGAGAGGACCTGATCACTCCCTGCATGGGCACATCCCCAAACATTTCTACCTGAGACATACAGAGCAAGTCATAACCAGGTGACAAACACCTGCTCATGCTACAGTGAGCAGTATCCCCTTCCTCAAAAGAAGGCACTGCTCCTCACTTTCTATGGTGAGCACAATCAACTGTGCAAAGCCTTCTACAGTGGGAAAGTAGATAAATTGCTTCCAAGATAGTCTCACAAAGAGCTTTTCCCTCTTGTCTGAGACTGAATTTACTTTCATACTCTTACTTCTACTCTTAGATAAAGATGTATTTTTATGTATCATATAATTATTCAGTCTTCTAAAAAAAATTTACCTCCGCTCTGATTTTTTTTTGGCCTGTACTCTGAAATCTCCTAAGATCCAGATGTGGTATAATATGTGCTTATAACACTGTAATAAATAGTTAAATGCCTTTTTAGAGGTTGAAATGATGGTTTGATATTATTTTACCATGAAGAGTAATTTTGCTTTCATCCGGATGATTGCCTCAATATTATACAAAGCCTGTCTAATACAAATTAACCATTTACATTAACTTACTCCTGCAACCTTGCAATTCTTCTGAAAGCAACATTTCCCTAGCAATCAGTGCTTGTTTTCTAGTTTTGACATAAAAAATTCCTAATTCAGTCCCATATAAATAAATCATATATATGTCTCTGTCTGAAAACTAGTGCTTGCCAGGAAAACAGCACCAGAAACCTAAACTGATGGCAGTATAAAGAATGGATGAAAGTGTTTGGATTCCATTTAAATTAGGGCTAGAAATAAGTTTCTCAACCACAAATACAATGAAGTTGTTTGCCTTGGTGTTTTTTTGGGTGAGCATACTTTTTTTTTTTTTTGATTCCCAACAAAAATATCTTTGAGTTAGCAGTTAGATTTATGATCAAGAAGTATTAGTGAGCAGTACATTCATTTTACTCCATGTCTACCATCTTATTAAACACTTCTCTACACCAGCAGAATTTGAATTAATCCACTGGCTGTGCTTTATTTGCAGCTTTGCTTGCTCACGTGTCCTGTCCAGAAAATAGAGCGTGAGTGAGTAATTGCTTGCATCTCCCATCCATGGCCTGGACCTGCTGCTGTGCACATTTCTCAGTCTGAATTTCTAATCCTCCTGGGCTTTGATGATTCATCGGCAGTAGCTCTGGCAGACAAATCCCCCACTGTGCCCAATCTCCAGGAACCAGTAAAAGCTGTGCTCAGCTTTTCATAAAAGGACCTCTATTTTTCGTTATGTACAGGGCAGAGTAGATCGCAAAGACAGATGTAAGATATCAGCTTTGCAGGCTGTCCATCTCAGACACTTTAGAGGTTAATGCCGCAGTATGCTATAACGTGGATTCAACAGTAATACAGATAAGTTTCTTGACCCCTTAAGACAACTGTATTTTCATTCTTTTGTGACAATAATGAATGAGAAATGAATCAGTTTGTGATTTGGTTATGTGTCTATGTCTAGTGCCCCTCAATGAACTTCCATAATAGAATTCACTGTGGTACACTTTAGACTAACTTTTCCAAGGAAAGGAAGTAAAGTCTTGCCAAGAACTATAACACTAGGTGAGGTACACACTGTGGTGAGTGTCCCACGGTTACTTTGTTCAACCACATTGAACTATTTTTAAGGAATAAAAAAATTCATTCAAAATCTAACGAGAAAAAATACTGGTTAAGGAATTTTGGTAAAATGTGACTATAATAACGTATGGTCACTACAGTCTGCATAAATATTTGCTCATTATGATATGTCCCTTTTTAGAAGAATCCCTTTTTAAGGTATCTATAGCAAGGTGTTGCTGTGCTGTAATACAGGGATCTACAAAGCACAAAAATGCTCATTGATGCAGCTAGAAGTTTACCTGTATTATATTAGGATATGAAATGTTGGAACATGACTGGTCAGATGCCAGGGTTGGATTACAGATCAGGTTAAACATGCCTGTGATTCCATGTTAGGCTTGGATCACAGCATGTTTGCAGAGAAACTCAATCCTTCTTTCTCCTTAGGTGGAAAAAAATCACTTCTATACTGTTTATTTTTCCAGTATTTTTCCAGTCTGCAAGAAAACAAATATGTTTCACCTTGTATTGCAGCAGTAGGAATCCACCCTTCACGTCCTGCCCAAATTCTCTTTCTTCCATCACCATGGATGGGATAACTTTTGCCATCCTCTTCCAAAGGTATGTATAACTGAGATCCAAGGCATTTTGAGATTGAATGGCAGTATGTGTGTATATTTTGTCTATACACATATACACACATACATAGAAGTATCAAAGTAATAGTAATAATATTACAGTTTCCATTGTTGTGGCAGCCAGATTACAATGTTCATCTCATCCCCTCCCTTTGTTTCAATATACCTTAATTTCTGTTTCTGTTTTGTGCAGTGAGGGACAGTCTGTGCACTGATGAAGCAAGGCAGACAATTAGGGCTGTGGGAGGCATGTGTCAGGAAGAGCACATCATTGTCTGTGTTACAGCTTCTGAGACCCCAGTTGAGGAACAGACACATACAGGTTCTTAACCTTACCTCAATGATCTGTTTAAACTTCACTGTGTAAATTTTATTCATTGTTACATGATTAAGTGTTTTTATAAAACATACTCTAAATCACAAGCAAAACATGCCTAGGAGCTTTGAGGCTTGGGCTAGGTACAAGTTAACACCAGATGTATGCATATAACCCTCCAAACACCATTTCTCTTAATCCTAATCTTGCCCATGATATTAAACATATGAATAGTGAACACCTGTCTTGTGCTTGTATACTTTGCCATGTGCATCCTTTAATGTTGGTATTGGATTTACATTTTTCAATGCAATTAAAAGCTGTCCAATGGGCCAGTTCATAGATTTGTTTCAATGCCGTAAATTTGTTTCAATACGTGTGCTACAATCTCATAATCAGTTGACAATTAGCGCCTTCCTCATGATTAGATGTCAACAATACAGCTGGATGTTATTACAGAATTTCTTCAAGGGTGACAAAAATAATTTTTAATAGGCTCTTCCTTCATCAGTCAACAGTTTCCTCAGGGCTGCCAGTACTCTGAGGTCACAGACAAGCCTTAGTGGTGCAACCAGCCTCATCTGTACCTGTCCATGACCTCTGGTGACCTGAATCCCAGCTTGCAGACTGACTTCCTGACTTGAACTTGGACCTGACTCATCCTGATGCATTTCCTTGGTGATCCAGGCTCTTGTCTGCACCTGTCCACCATCTCTTTGTCTGCACAGAGCAGACCCTTGCTGCTCCCTCACTCTGACTGAGGGCAGTATTTTGGCAAGAAAGTGCTATACCTCTGCGAGCCCATGTCTACTGCCCTTAGGCATGGTTTGCTTCATCCACACCTAGTGTGACACAGCATTGAAAACTAATGAACATATGTAACCTGATACAAGACAAAATATGGCTCATTGCTCTAGTGTGAACAAGCTGGGGGAAAAGGAGAAGTCTAGGGAGACAGGACCAGGAAATCAGACAGAAAAAATTGCCTGTGATTCCAGGATATTCCCATCTGCTGTGATGACAACAAGGAAGATCCACCTGCTATCATTTTTGTGGAAACAGGTAATATCAGCTTGTTTCTTGCTATTTATGTCTATTCTATATTACCTAGGTGCTAACTTGAGTACATAAGTATTGTGCCTGCTACTGGTAACTATTTTTAAGGGTTATTTTTGATCTCTTCTATTTCAGAATTGTCTCACACCTCCATACACTCATGAATACAGACACACATTATAGTCACTGCAGGATGATCTCATACCTTTCATTTTACTCTCATATGTTGTTAATACAGAAAGATGTTAATGCTCATTGTTGACTCTTGCTAACTTTTAGGTGGGGGCTGATTCTTACAAGTGCTGAGAGCCCCTGGAAGACATGTACCATCCACATCTGTCAGTGACTCCAAAGAACACTTTGGAGTCACTTTGGCTAGGGAGGTGATTGTCCCCCTGTACTCAGCTCTGGTGAGGCCGCACCTCGAGTACTGTGTTCAGTTTTGGGCCCCTCGCTACAAGAAGGACATCGAGGTGCTTGAGCGGGTGCAGAGAAGGGCGACGAAGCTGGTGAGGGGCCTGGAGAACAAGTCCTACGAGGAGCGGCTGAGGGAGCTGGGCTTGTTCAGCCTGGAGAAGAGGAGGCTCAGGGGCGACCTTATCGCTCTCTATGGGTACCTCAAGGGAGGCTGTAGCGAGGTGGGGGTTGGCCTGTTCTCCCATGTGCCTGGTGACAGGACGAGGGGGAATGGGCTTAAGTTGAGCCGGGGGAGTTTTAGGTTAGACGTTAGGAAGAACTTCTTCACTGAAAGGGTTGTGAGGCACTGGAACAGGCTGCCCAGGGAAGTGGTGGAGTCATCCCTGGAAGTCTTCAAAAGACGTTTAGATGTAGAGCTTAGGGAAATGGTTTAGTGGGGACTGTTAGCATTAGGTCAGAGGTTGGACTCGATGATCTTGAGGTCTCTTCCAACCTAGAAAATTCTGTGATTCTGTGAACACTACCCAGCAGTGATAGCTGCTCATACTGCTTGAGGAATACCCAGTTCCTACTAAGATCAGGCTCCTGGAGAATAACCAGTTCTTTAGCAGATAGAACAGAACAAAGAGGCTATTATAGATGTTGGAATACTTTGCAAAAAGAAAGTCTGTGAAACGTGTATGCAAATGTTCTTTGAAAACAAGATTTTCTAGCTAATGATACATTTGCAATTTTCCAGCTGTATATTTTATTTTTCCTTTGGCTTCTCACAAAGACTAAAAATAGAACTTGGCTATTCTGTAGCTATTTGTGGGAATTAGGCTTATAAATCCTGGACAGATGTACATTATTTTGCTAGGTGGGACCTCCATCTGCCAAATTGCTATATTTTTCCAACCAAATTTTATCCCTCTCTGTATGATCTTCTTTCTTTCTTTTTTATTTTTTATTTTTTTTCACTATTATACATTTATTTATTTATTAAAGTTATGAAAGGATGGTTTCATAGTGGTAACTAAATCTGAGCTGAGTATAGACAGGCAGCAAGCAACATTTCTACCAATCACCCTCTTGTTACAAAGTGTTTTTTTTGTTTTGTTTTGTTTTGTTTTACTTTCATCTGTGTTAGTGCTATGCTGGCTTCTGTAGCTATTCCTGTAATGAATGTTTTCTAAGAGATGCATATTAAACCGGACATCTAAATTAATAAGCAGATGTAACTAGTAAGGCTGAATAGTCGCTGCATGGATTTAAAAGTGATTCTTTCTTCAGTTTGCCTTAGAACCAGAATCAGAGATGCACTTAGTATAGAAAAGTCCTCCAAGATCATCAAATCCAACCACTTACCTAGCACTGCCAAGTTTATCACTAAACCATGTCCCTTGCTCCAAGACTGGAGACAATGTCTTTTCCTCATTCTGCAGAAAGCACTAGAGTCCCTTCTATGGGAGAGGTTAGGCAGGGAAGGTCTCACCTTTAATAATACAAAAGTTTTGTTTGTGTGTAGAGCTGGGCCCTGTAGACCCTATATAGCTTTCTTAACATTCCTTCTTTTTGACAATGATTTAAAAGTTTTCTTACATCTCGTCTCAGATTTAAGATCAGAAATTCTGGATGTAGTGTATCTAGAAGTAAGTTTAGACATGTTATTTGAGTTTGCATTACTTTAGTGACTTTCCAAGAAACTAAGGGAATGAAAAGGTCTTGACTTAAAAAAAGAAAAAAAAAAAAAAAGTAATAAAAAAATGAAACGCTTCTTCTGTCCTTAAAACACAAAATAGAACTGCAAACAGACATATCCTCTTCCTCTCCAAGTACTTCATGTACTGTGTATTCCCTGAGCAATATTATCAAAGCATTAAAATGTTTTCTAAAACAACTAGCAATATGGTTTTTGGAAGCTAAAACAGAACCCAAGAAGGGGAAGGAAATTACAGTACCTTATTTTAAAATTAAAGGTGAACAGATCAACAGATATGAAACCGATCTGTTTGCAGCTTTCATTATATCGTGTTAACACTTAACAGAAGGAAACAGGAAGGAAGAGATAAGACAAACACAGAGTATATTAGTGTTAGGGAAAATGGTGAGTATGGTAAAGGAATTAAATCACTTGGTAAAATTGTAAAATGCTATTTAATATTCACATGTAAATATAATACATGTACATGTCAAAGCACTGTGTAAGAAGGACCATTTGTTAGGAAATCTGAGATCTCAGGAAATTTAGATTTTTCATTTAAAATACAATGTAGAGACTGTCAGTAGATGACTTGGAGTATAATAAAGGTGTCAGTCTTGGCTGACTTCAGTATGAAATAAAGTCAATGGAAATTTCTAATTCTTGTGGTTCCTTCATTTTCTCCGTTGTATTTAATGATGATGATAAATTGTGTTTTCTTATCACCAGTTAAGCAACCTTCTCTAGCGTGAGTGATCGTTTAAAGAGAGGTCATTTAATTTGTAAAGTCCTATTAATTATATTCTGCCTTGCTTGTTTTCATTGATGTTGGGCATAGGTTGAATTCTCAAACCAGAATGAGTCTGAGAAACATTAACTTTTTGTATTCTTACTCAAACATATATGTGAAGGCTTATATTTAACTGCTTAAATATCCTAACAGAAGCCTACTATTAAGCACTAAGACTTAGAAATGTTAGCCCACTCCAGCAAGCTAATGTTTGAACTTCTCTAATAAACAATGGGCAATATGAGATCTTTACATCAGTTTTCTGGTATTGTAGTTTCATAGCAATTAAGGAACCCTTAACAATCCCTCCTTTATTATGCTCTGAGTAACAACTGAGGCAGTTAATATGAACAATACCATAGGATTAATGCTAAAAGCAGATTCTAGCAATGATGTATTTGGCACCATGAGGACAAGCTGTACTGTAGACAGGGCTAATCTGTACTGCTGGAAATGCGGTAGCCCAATAGAATGGAGTTGCAGCTATTGATAAATTGTCTGTCTAGATTCCTTCTGTCCTTTGGCCTCAGTACTGTTTGGTGCATACATACCAAAACAGATGAAAGGAGAGGACATTTAGAACAAACAAACAAACCACCTACCCAGGAAAGTTGCCACAAGCTCAAGCCACCACTCTTGAAATTTGGAGATGAATCAAAACAAATACATAAGAACAGATGAAAAACACAGGATAGAAAGAAACTTTTTTTTTTTTTTTTTTTTTTAAGCCTGTCCTATTTTTCAGCGTTCAGTGAGTTCTTTGCATGAAAACTCTGCCAAAAATATTTGAGCACAGAACTGAACAGTATGTTTTTCTTTTGAAAGAAATAACCCAGTGTATGCTTGTGCAGCTGAAGTAGGAAGGGAGAAAGAACCCACAAGTGCACTGTTTTGTTTGGCATTATTTCAGCTGTACAAGGATGACAGTCTCAAGGAATACAGAAGGAAGAAGTACAAGAATGGGAAGGGTGGACTACAGGAATAGTGTAATGTTTCATGGAAATGCAGTGAAAGAGTGACACATGGAAATATCTATTCTGGCTATAAGGAGACAACCAGTCATCAGAAAACATGTGAATACTCCTCAAATGTTTCACTAGGAGGAAAAAAAAAAAAAAAAAAAGGCAGTGAAATTACACTAAGATTCAGAAGTTCAGGGGTAACTGAGTGTACATAATTCCCTTTGTCTTTAGTTTGAATCCTTGCTTTATCTCCTTGAAGCTTCACATTTCTTTTAAGGGAAAAATGGAAAATTTTCCCTTAAAAACTTCATGACTTAGGTGCTGGCAGACTTAAGACAGGTGGCATATGTGGATAACTGAGCTTTACAGCATAGATTTCTCAGTGAACTGAGTAAGAAATGCCAAGAATGCTACAAGCCAAGGAAGTACAGCTCTGAAAGAGGCTTTAGACTTTTTCAAGAACTAAAAGCAAACAAATCACAGAATCACAGAATCACAGAATTTCTAGGTTGGAAGAGACCTCAAGGTCATCGAGTCCAACCTCCAACCTAACGCTAACAACAAACAAACAAAAACACACTACCAAAACAACAACAAAAACACCTATAAATGGGAAATGCCAAATTCATGAGATTATCATTTAGGAACTTTGATAGCTGATGGGGCTGAGGAGAAGGAAAGGGAGATGAAGGGAAATTTAAAAATAAAGTCTCATCCCTAAAGAGTAGCTGAAGCAAAAAGGAGTTTTGCAAGCAGACCCTCCAATAATACACAGAGAAATTGTCATGAAGAAGCCAGGAAACTGGATGAATATTCTTCCACAAAATGGCATAATCTAACCTTAATTACTAAATAACAAAGGTACTATCACTAAGGGAGAAGACTTTCTTTAAACTTCCTACTATGGCTTTTAAATGGATAGAGGCAACTCAGAGTTTGCATTGGTTAAAAAAAAATATGTATAAAAACGGTACAAAACCTTGTACATACTTATAATGAGAAGTGTTAAGAGATTCCAGTAGCCCCCAGGTAAGATTTACTCTTTCATTTCACTTTTGCAGCCAGCCTGTTCTTCTAACATTGCTATTTCATGTTAATGTGTGTTTAGCTCTTTTTCTACCTGTACATGTGGCAACTCTTGGGCTTGTTTTGAATGGCAATTCAAAATCAAGATAAGAGGCTCATGTCACCAGTAAATGCCAGCTCTGCTCTACACCAGAAGCTTGTCCTTTTTTTTTTTTTTAATTCATTTTTTTATTTTTTTGCTATATAGCCACTCCACATCGTTATTCCTTTGGAGGGGTTGGAGGAAGGTTGTTTGACAAAATTGGAAAAAGACCGTGTAGTACACTTTTCCCTCCAAAGTGTTCCTCCTTTCAAGTTTTTCAAGTTTCTTCTTTTCCACTAGGTGCCACTGAAGGCTAGGGGAGCAAATAAACCCTAGGAAGATCATTTGCCTTGACCGAAATCCAGAGCTCTTGGATTTCCTTGTAACTTGGGGGTGGGATTTCAAAGTGGCCTAAAACATGTGTAAATTGGGTTCCAAGTTATAGCCAGTACTGTTGAATGCTGTACCTTTCTGTTCAAATTACTGGAAGATTCAATCTTTGGAAACATGTATTAAACATATCAAAAGTCCATATGGGAATTTGACATCACTGTGGGCAACTTTTTGTTATGCTTTTTTTTGTTATGCCTTTTTTTTTTTTTTTGTTATGCTTTTGGGGACTGCTGCTCAGGCCCTGAATAGCTGGGCATTGCAAAATATGGTAGCTTAAGATCATGGAACACTAGAAGGGATAAAGCTACTTCTGTCTTTTTCTTTTGTTGATTCCGGACTGTGTATAACTGCCTATGATGTTTTAAGCTTGCACTGCAAAAGAGAGAGTATTAATTAAAATTTACTAGAAATTTTACTATCAATGCATAATATTTTAAGATGTCTTTTGATGAACAGAAAAGTTTATGGACTTTTACAAGAATAGGGAGCTCAAATTGTTAAAATAAATCTATTTTTAAATGATAGTAAAATAAAAATTCAGAAAATTCATATTTACTTAAAAATATTCTTATTTATTTATTTATTTATTTTGTCAGAGTTTGAGAGCTACTGAAAAGCTCAGAAAGGCTTGGCAAACTTTTCTTTAAGAGGAGTGAAGGAATTTGAAAGAAAATTCTACTACAATCAGAGCAGTCAAAAGCAATTTTTATTTAATTCTGAAGTCATGCAGTAGCAGGAGCATAAGTGTGTAAAACCAGAATTTATGTAAACATTGTCAAAATGAAATTATTAAGAAATTCCTTAAAAAAAAAAAAAAAAAAAGTCTCTTTTGCTCCTAAATATGACAAGAGTAAGAATGAACTATTTACTCACACAGTTTATTTGAGTAGTCAATTGTTTGTTTTCTCCTATGATGCTGTGGCAACATATGTATGAGTTGCTCTCTGGGTCTTTAGTAGCATGTCACTAGATACCAAACAGAACAATCTAAGGAAATAACTGCTTTTAGCAGTTTCCTACCTGCAAAAATAAGTGCTTTTATTTTTCCTATAGTGAACTAACTGGGAAGTAACCAACCCAGCTCAATGTCCTATTTCAAATCCTCTTTAGAAGGGAGTCTGGGTGTAGAGGTATTCATAACAACCTGCCTAATGTAGCTCTGTCTACGCCATTTGAAACGCTTTCAGCAAAACTGGCAGGGGACATACAACTATTCTCCCAAGAACTTAAGGCCTCTTGTGTGACATAAAGAGGTCATACCACATTCTTGGAGGTGATACCATAAATATGACTTAATTGTCAATTCCAAAATTTTAAGGATTAAAAAGGGAGAAAAAAAAAAACTCAGTCACAGGTTGATTCAGTACATATAATGCCGGAGAAGAGATTATTGGATACTTGGTTTCTATTCTTATTGAATAACTTTTAAAAATTGCTATACCTTACTTTTCCTCAGATTGTCTCTATATAATGTACTGCTCATATTTTTTTCTACCTTTGCTCTATGTTTCATGATTCACAACTGAAAAGGGCTCTCAGAACTATGACATTCAATAATGTTGTCACGGCCATGATTATCTAAGGAAAAGTTTAAAATTTGCTTAAGGCATTGTGTATCCAAGAGCTTGCTCATTTGCTCCAGCTACTGGCCTGGTTTACAAAAACAAAACAAAACAAAACAAAACAAAAAAAAGGTTTAAATGGTTTAAAAAAAATGTTTTAATGGATTAAAAAAAACAAACAACTCCGCATCTACCTGTGGTCTACCTGTGAATCTTTCCTTTCTCACAGGAATTTTACAATAAATATAAATGCAAATGCAGTGCAACTCTTCCAACATTATATTTTTGTATATTCACCTTGCAACATCACATTCCTCCCTTTCATCTCACCAGATTCCTCAGTAGTGCCAAGACATGATGCAATGACTGTTCTTTAGAACTGCCTCCTTTTCCCCACATCCCTTAACGTATTAACATTATTCCCAGTGAACTTAATGTGTTCACTTAACAGAGTGCCAAGTGCTGTATCCTACCATCTTGCTGAATACAATCTCTGCTGACAGCTGGATCCTCAGTGGTATAAAAGTTACAGTGGAACAAACTGAAATTTCTCAGATATGGATACCTCAGCTCTCTTTGTGTGTATAGCAGCACTCCCTACATGATTTTTTAATGTTCTGTAACTTCATATTCAAAGATTAAAAAAACATGACAGTGATGGACTGTATCATTTGTTATAGATCTGTGTTTGAGCAAAACAAGAATGTATGTATTTTTGTTTGACACTATACCAACAGCTTGTCCCCACCCCACCAGTCTATGCATGCTGTCAGCACATCTCTTCCATCAACCTAAATGGTATTCTGCTTCAGAAGTGTTATTATCTGTCTTATCTTCCTTTCTGTTGCACCTGGCAGAGAAATGATACTTTTTGATGGATTTTTCACTTAGGTCTATTGTTTTCCTTCTCCTTCCTTTTAAATAAATATCCTGCAGAGTGCAAACTTGGAAACATTTCAGAGCAAATTTTGCTAGCAAAGATAAACAGAATTCTTTAACATTTACTCTCTTCAAACCTTACTGGTTCTGTGCTTTTTATCAGTGTCTTTGTGTTGATGTGGTATATCTGTGAACAAGTACACAGTGCAGAACAAATTCAGAGTTTCTTGGTTTCTTGGTTAGATCATATTGCCTTTATTTCTCTCTCTCTCTCTCTCTCCCTCTCTGTCTTTTTTTTTTTTTTTTTTTTTTTTTTTTTTTTTTTTTTCCCAAGACAATATCCTGCTTGAGCTGAAAGGAGCTAGGCAAACTCAATTTCAGATGCTCTCTGTCTACATAGAGTTCAGCTGCCATGCAGTGGGGTAAATGAAAAGGTCCTCAAGTACATGTATGTTTTCAGTACCAAACTGGACTTGCTTTCTACTCTGATAGCAATGGGAGCCTCCTCCTTCTGCTAAACTGGACAGTGAGGCCAGAGCTGTAATCCCAGAGTGCAATGTAGGAGACTTTCCATTTATGGGGACTGTAGAGAATGAACTTACACTCCTTTCATATACCTCCTTGCAACCGAGGCAGTAGGCAGCATGCAGAGGCCAGAGTGCTGAGACACATACATCAGCAGAGGCAATGCTGTGGAGAAATATGTGGCTCTAGAAGGCTGTGACTGCCCTGTTACAGACATGACCTGTTGAGAATCTGTACTGGACACAGCAGGGAGGCAATCTCTCATTGTAAGCCCTTCTTATCTGTTCCTGGCTGGGTTTGGCACCAGGACCCAAAGGGTGTGTGTATGTGGGTTTACTTTCTGTGGGATAGATTGTGAGAAGTAAGATTTTCCCATTTTCCCCCAAGCTTTTTACTTTTTTTTAACTTCAGCTTTCTCCTTTTTAAGAAAGCAGTGGATATCACCTATTTTCACTTAAAAAAAAAAAAAAAAAAAAAAAAAAAAAAAACAGGCTGGAGCATATCTACAGTAGCTGAGGTTTCTAGGGATTTCTGGATAAGTTTTTTTGCCCTTTCGTTGATGTCCAAACTGACTGCAAGTCCAGAGACAGAGTGCAACAGACAACTTCAGTATTCCAGACAGCCACTTGAAGCTTTATGGGCTGTTGTTTCCAGCATGATATAAAGATCTCCCTGCAGCAATCTGGTGGTTTCCATAGAAGGAGTGGAAATATGCTTTTTTATCTCTTCAGGTCACTAGGGACACTAGCAGTAAGGAGCTACGACAATCCCCACATTGTTTAATCAATGATCTCTATTGCTTTGTGTTATGTAAAGCAAAAAGTAAACATTGGAACTGACTAGCTGAAGCATTCAGTTAAAACTGAAAGATGTCCACTCAGGAAATTTACCAAGCAATAAATCTGATTTTCAGAAGACCAACCATACAGCCTTTTGTTTTCTGCTAATTTGAGATTAATGTTTTTGTCAGTATTTACAATTTCTAACTCTCTATGTATATGTGAGAAGAAGGTGGCTAGAATAAGTAAATGCAGAGATGAGATTAGACACTGACTGCTGGCATGACTGTGGAAAATGCCTAAACCAGGTTCTCCATAGATTGCTGCTGATTAGTTTCTGGTCCTTAAATTTCCAACCCAAGATTTTATAATAAGAGAACAAGCTATCAGTGGATGAGTCCTGATGTCTGTATCCGGAAATGTGGAAATGTGAACGTAAATTTTCTTTTATTCCTTTTGTGTAAACTTTTTTTTTTTTTTTTTTTTTTTTTTTTCACCCAGATCACAAGCAATGCAGCTGATTCTGCTGTCTTACAAAGCCTTAGTACTCTTCATCACCAGCCCTATGAAAGTCACATCTTGGAAGCAGTGGACTCAGTGGCTGAATGAATGGAATCAGTTCTAGGCTATAGGCACGTCTGCCTCATCAGGCTCAGAGCTTGTGGGGAGCCAGAAATTATGACATCAGATTTTGTTGGAGTCATCTGTATGAAATCAGGCAATACAGTCATATTCTATTTGTAACTCAAATATTTGTTACTTGTGCCAATTTCACATTTCAGGCCATGAAGCTGTAGTAATAAAGAATTATTTCCTCCTATGCTTCCAAGATGAAAATAACAGAATCAAAAAAAATGGATCAACAAGGACATGCAAGCAAAAGAGTTAACAGCATTAATCAGAAATACAACAAACTCACTAATATTTCCTGTACAAACCTGTTGTTAAATCCCAAAAGCTAATTGTATGTTAGCATAAGTTGCTTGCCAAATTCTAGTTATGACTAATTCCAAGAGGCTCATTCTTATTGTAACTGTGTTCCAGTAAATTTATTTAATAGTTTAAATGCTACAGTTAAAGAATTTTAATTTCAACTGAAAGAATTTTAACCTACTGCCTTCCCATCTCTGACTATCATAATTAAAAGAAAGGCCAGCATAGAACTCTAAGGAAGCCAGTAAGATCCAAAATTGCCAGTGGTACAGTAATAACTTGGAAAAGGCAGGCAATAAAAATGTATTCAGAAAGGCTTATAATGAGAGTTATGTACTTCTTGGGGATCTAATCTACCATGCTTTATAGGGAGCTATGCCTATATGTAGTTGAGGAAGGACAGTGGATGAAAACCACTGGCATGCAAGAAATTGATAATGGAATATATCTGCAAAATTGGAGCTGTTTCAGCCCGCTGGCTGCATATCAAATGCTGTCAACAAAATTATGTTTTTTAAATAAAAGAGGAAATGGGCAGTTGAGTCAGAGGTGACAATTAATCTGTGGGGTCTTTTAATTGTCTAAGGGAATGGAAAGTAAAATGGAAATGGAAAGTAAAATGGAAAGACAAATCAATGACCTATTAAAATATTTTTGGTACCGATAGCCCAACACCAAAATGAAAGCAGATCTTTAGTGGATAATATTTTCCTTTCTTGGGTGGCATAGCAGTTAATCACACTGACTTGTAAATTGACTTTTTTTATACTTCTGAGGACAAATCTCCAAAATCTCAACAGTGATTTGGGGCTCTCATATTTCTGCTTGTTGACATATAAGAGAATACAATTTTACAGGGCAGAATTAAAATGGAGTGCTTCCGAAGCATTTCCATTTGGGACACTGATAATTCAATACCTCCACAATCACTGGTTAGCTTTGACAATTTGATTTGATGGTAAATGCTATCTCTCTCAAAGCCTGTTGTTTCAGGTTGCCTACAAATTTGGGAAGAGTCTTACCAGTTCTGTGCAATACATACTGTGAATTTTATATTTACCTTTTCAATCACAATTTTGGGTGTCTTTTTTTTTTAATTATTATTATTGTTTTTCCCAAGGGAATGTGAAGTTCTGGTTCAAATTTTGAAAGCTGCATCTTAAAAACCAAACAAACAAAGAGAGAGAAAGAGAATTCCAGCATGTTTTCATGCCAAGAAGCAGAACATTTCAGCATGGTGACATAAATATGTAAATGCTTATTATTAGCTACATTCATGCTTGTTTGCTTTCCTACAGACTTAAAACAAGATTTGCAAACCCTAAATCATCTCTGTTTTTGTTTTGTTTTGTTTTGTTATTTGATATGCATTTTCTAACAGAGTAGCTTTTAATGATTAAATGATTTCTCTGGTTTGGACCCAGATGTACGTTACAGATCAGTTGCACTATGTATAGTATAAAAAACTTCCTGAAGAAGGGTGGACACATTAGCTGCTTAAATTGATGTGGTACCCAGTGTCCTTAACAGTGGAAAGAAATGCTATGGCAAATAAATTACCCCTTTTTTTCATGTGGTGACATGTCATAGTAAAGACACATTGGGATTTCACAGCACTGGACTATGAGGTTTTACCTCTAAACAGGTTCTTTCTGTCAGTGCAAAGAGATCGATACATGGCTTATTGTAAGAAATTCTGTCCTAGCAACACTAAACATCATGTGCACACCAGAGAATACCAAACTCAAGAAACATATGTACCTGTACTTGTTGGCACACACTGATGCCACCATAACTTGTCATGGTGTGAGAACGGTCTGTAATAACCTGTTTGTCCTTGTTACTCAGGTATCACAGTAGGGAAAATACACGTTTAGTGTGCATAGAAGCTTAGAAAACAACACACTATCTGTAATTCTTGTGAAGTTCAGAAACAGAAGTCTGCAGAACCATTAATAGGCCTGCCTTATAGTAGTATACCAACTGAAATCACTCATGCTGCTCACAGTACAACAAAAATTTGAAGGTACAAAGGTTTGTGAAAGATAAGACTGCAAAACTGAAAATAGCTAATTGCCCGTCATGTTGTTACTTTTTCTTTCAGTAGCAATTTTCTTGATTGACTTTTCATTTTGATTATTTACTGAGTACAAAAGAAGCAGTAAAAATACTGTTGCTTTTTTCCTTTCCCTTTTTGCTCAAACTTTGATATCTCCCTACTGATGGAGAAGCTCGAACCAATGTGAGGACAAATTCTGTAGATAATTGAAGACTGAGAGCAGAAAGGTATGGAGAAATAGTCTCCCTTTATTTGCTTGTTTCTCTTATATGATTTTTATTTTTAACTCTAAGCCTTCTTATTTCAGTGCACATTTTTGATAAACTCAGTGACACGGATTTACAAGTGAAGATTATTTTTCAGCTTGTATCTAACATCAAAGGATGTTCTGAGAAATCACATTACAATTTTCAGCTTAAGATTTGTTTATCACACACATGTATATAAATACAGTCCTGGGCCCAAATGAGGGACAGCATAACATCTATTTGTGATTAATCTCTCTTAATAATCCCTTACCCCTTCCTCTTCTACTTCCACTGAAAATTGCTTTTAAATCTATCTGCACAACGTGACTTGTCACTACTGTTGCTGTTTCTTCCTTGATCACCAGAACACAAAACAGTGCAACTTCAGTTCTAGGTGAAAGTTCTTTTCAGCCTTATTTTTTTTTGTCCACCTGGATATCAGAGGGGTCTCTTCTGGGTTCTTCCCCTAGGCACAAGATGTATATGACCTCCGAGGCCAATACCATCATCCAATTTCTTGCCTGTATGCTGTTAGGTTACATACCTAAATAGAAAGAGAAGGTTTCTGGTGTGATATTATCCTGGTCTGTCATTCCTGGGCTGACTTCAATAGGTTGGAGAGGCAGTGAAATACAAAGAAGTTATCCATCAATTTCAAAATGTTTTGTTTCCCCGAAGCTCAGGACAAAATGGGTTAAATGGTGCACATATTCTTCACAAAAGATTTCAAAACTTGGGTTATGAAAGGAACTCTGCAGGGAATTCTGGATGGTCAGACTTCTGGTATGTGGAAATACATTACTTGTCCTTTTTGATTCCATTGATTTGGTCTTTCAACGTGCTTTCTGGATCATGCTCTTTGGAGTCAAAGTCACTACTTCAGTCACCTATTAAAACACAAAGAAACATGCAAACAATTAAAATTTGGGTTCACACTGCAATTTTACAGTGTTTTTGGCAACTATATGAACAGAACACCTGTATTTCCAGGATTCAGACTCTCGGAACATGTCTAAGATGGAAAGGATTTCTATAAAGCTAATTTTTGTATTAGGAAACTTATAAGACTATATACTATATAATAATGTTTGCAGTGCATAATATTTTTTTTCTCTGAACTTGTTTTCAGCCTTATGAAATAGAATGATAACTCTAATTTTTTTAGTTGTATTGCCTCTTTTCTTCATGAACAATTTAAATATTGATATCTAAACAAATATCTTTAATAAAAACAGTGACATTTTCAATCAGACAAGGTCTAACCATACATAGATTTTTATTGGTAGATAAAACCTTCCCTTCCCTTCCCTTCCCTTCCCTTCCCTTCCCTTCCCTTCCCTTCCCTTCCCTTCCCTTCCCTTCCCTTCCCTTCCCTTCCCTTCCCTTCCCTTCCCTTCCCTTCCCTTCCCTTCCCTTCCCTTCCCTTCCCTTCCCTTCCCTTCCCTTCCCTTCCCTTCCCTTCCCTTCCCTTCCCTTCCCTTCCCTTCCCTTCCCTTCCCTTCCCTTCCCTTCCCTTCCCTTCCCTTCCCTTCCCTCCCCTCCCCTCCCCTCCCCTCCCCTCCCCTCCCCTCCCCTCCCCTCCCCTCCCCTCCCCTCCCCTCCCCTCCCCTCCCCTCCCCTCCCCTCCCCTCCCCTCCCCCTCCTCCCCCCTCCCTCCCCTCCCCTCCCCTCCCCTCCCCTCCCCCTCCCCCTCCCCCTCCCCCTCCCCCTTCCCCTTCCCATTCCCCTTCCCCTTCCCCTGTTTAAAGGTAAAAATGAAATAAATGGCTATGCCTTGAGATGACTGCTTGGAGCATAAAATAATACCACTGTTAATAGCATTTTTCTTCATTACCCCTAAAGAGTCAAAACAAATAGATAAATAAATAAATAAATAAATAAAAAGTATAAACTGCTCTTCATCCTGACACCATCAGTAGCAGCCAAGATTGTGACAACATCATTGAAGATATAATTTACATGGTTGGACTGATTAAAGCAATGGAACTGAAAAATACAGAGGTTGCCAGTTTAAAACATCATGAGACAAATTAAATATGTGATGTGCCTATGAACCTTACATGCTTGGAAGTTCAGTGGAGGCTGATATAATTTAACTGATTGTATTTGAAAAATATTGAGATCAGAAACCAGGTTCATTATGTTTCAGCCAGCCTGGAAAAGCATAGAATGCTTTTTGTTTATTTTTTGTTTGTTTGTTCAACTGCAGTCTTTCCTATAAATTGGAAAATCAGTTAGGAGTTATGAGGTCAATAGTCAATCAGCCTCACCTTAGTCCCTGGAGAAATCAGGGAACACATTCTCTTGGAGTCCATTTCCAAACATATGGATAGCAAGAAAGTAATCAGGAGCCAGTCAACACAGTTTTACCAAGGGCAAATCCTCCTTGACCAATCATGGAGAAATGACAGCCCTGTGGGTGAAGAGATTGTGTTGGTTGTTGTGTTTCTCTGACAAGCATTTTCCCTTTATTATGGATTTAGATAGGACCTCATAATTTCCTGAAGTTGTGACTTTTCTGTGAGATCTGAATCCTAATTCTGAGAAATGAATAGCTAATTGCTTAACTCAGCCTGTTCCAAAACCTCCAGAGCTCTCCTATAAACATCTGAGATGACCAAAGCCCAGCAATAACTGTGCCATATACGTCAGAAATGCACTCTTTAAAAAGCACAAGTGGTATTGGCTTCCTGTTGTGGTTAAATATAACAATGATGATTTCTAGTCAGAACTACTGCACATAAAGCATTGCTGTAAAATCCAGACTCTTCTATTTTCCAAAGAAAGTCATCTGAGACTGCAGGTTGTATTGCTAGTTAAGCCTTACTGCTTCATTTATTTATTTATTTATTTATTTATCTGGATATTTTCCATTGTAGTTCTGCTTTCTGAATGTACATTTGCTTCTTCCTCCTTGGCCACTTTAAATGGACATCAGCTAAAACAGAATAAACCAGATTTGGCTGGTAAATCTGTTCTAAACAGCTTGCACTGAATGGTAATGCACAATTCACAGTATTCATTATTCTCTGAAATAAGTTACTTTATTTGTTACTACTCTTAAATTATAATGGTAGTACTGGAGCTTACCTCAATTTTTACAAGGGACAGAGAAGCATAGAGCCCAGTTTCTGACCATACCCAAGCATGCAGATTCTTTAGCCGTACTTCAGTACGAATCTTGATGCTTTTTACTGGCAACTTTGAACAGGAAACTGGTTCTTCCAGGCTTGGGGAGATCTGCACATAAGGATTTGAAGAGGAAACCCTTAAGGCAGCATTTAGCTTCCTGAGGTATCAGAGACATTCCTGCAGTCCTCTGCAGAACTACTTCATGTTTTTTGAAAAACATTTCAGGGACAAAAACAAAACATTATAAATATTTATGTGAGGCAATATCTGTGCATTCTGGTTACCGATACGGAGTCTTTAAAAGATCTTAATTTCAGGAAGCACAAAAATCAGACTGAGATTCCATGTTCCTCAAAGGACATGGAAAGAGTCCCATTTACTTCACTGGGGTGTGGAGCACTCCAGGATAAACACTGAATAAAAAAACTTTCCCCAACCCCTCCACACTAATAGCTGAAATTCCCAGGAAGAATTAGAACTTATTTTTTTTTAAATCACACCGCTACAGAATCTTCTTCTCTTACAATGAAAATTCCATTTTATTATTATTTTTTTATTATTTTTTTTTCCACTCAGCCTTTCTATTTTGTTTCCACATAAAACAGGCTTACTGTGTGTTTGCATGTGTATATGTCTCAGGTTTGCCATTTCAGATTGCTGTTCAGGAACAGTTTCAGAGCCTGAAGATTAAAGCTCAGTTCTTTTTATTATTATTATTATTTTCTCATAAAACATAAGGCCTGCTCAATTTCATATTCTGGGCAGCCACACCACAAATTTCACATGGCCATCACACAGAACAGAAAGCACCTATCATGCTGCTTGATGGATCTCAGAGCTCAGGTGTACCCCATACCTGCTTGTACAGGGAAATAAACATCTCCCTCTGTTCCTGCAGGCAGCTATAGAAGGATAATGCAAAATAGCTAATCATTTCAGTCCTCTACTTGGTTGTTTGGCAACACCTTGCAGGGAAGCTGCTGTCTCCTCTGCACAGTGTATTCAAGACCCTTCCCGCCTTGCCACAGCCCGAGGGAATCTGGAAATGAGTACTGCATGCATGTGGACCACCTCCTACTAGTCTCAGCACAGAGACTGGGTCTCATTGGGTTGTGGTTAAGTATCATTAGTATTTTTGATTTTACATAGTGTATGAGTCTGGGCTGATGCTGAAATATGTTCTGCTGAACTGAAGGAGCTGAAGTGTGTATCTCAGCAGTCTATTTGTCAAGACACTAGGCAGGAGAAGTGACAGCATGGATGAAATCTTTCTTCCTTCACATCTTAACCTTACATGAAAAACACTGTGCAATTATGTTGTATTGTTGAACTGTCCAGATGTTTTGTTCCATAAGCTAGGAACACTGATGTCAAGTAATATCTATTACTATTACCACGTCTCTGGGTAGAAAGTAGAACAAGTAAACTTGGGACTTTTAAATGGAGGTACAAGGGAAACATGAATATAGGGATCATTAGATGGGGGAAAGAGAGAGAGAGAGAGAAATCAGTTTCTCCCAATATCCTTCTGTAGGCAGAAATAATCAACAATGTGTTTTATCTTAATAGCTGACTACAGAAGAACTACAGGGAACTGTGTCTTCTTGAAGGCAATTACTGCATTCTTGTTGTCTGCAACTGAGTTGTAAAAGGTTTTACCCATTCATCTCTTCAGCAGGCTGTATTTTTAGGTCTTTTTGTTTCTTTTCATATTTTGATGACAATCCTTAATTGTTAATAAACCCACAGACTCTTTTGAAGTAAGAAAGCATTATCAGGATTTCGCAGACTGAAACTGGAAGCACAGGTCAGGTTAAAATAGGACCTTTCCACCCTGTTATAAATTGATATTTTGGCAAAGGCACAGGTGTTCTTTGTAGTAGGTTACTGCCTCATATGCTGACCCAACTTTCATATCCAGTAGACTATCCACCTTATGCTGACAACTGCTAATATAAACAATGATCACAATCTTTTTTTGGCTTATTGCACAAAGCCATGAGGGGGGCATAAAATACAATAAATAAATAAATAAATAAATATCATTTTTTATCACTATAACACTAAATTGCTTTTGGTTTGGCAGTATTGTCTGACCTCAATAAAGACCAAAACACCTGCAAGACAATTTTGGAATGGGTCATTGCTACCCAAAGCAAAGCATGAACCTATAAACTTAACAATTTGGTTAATACTTGTCTTTTCTCAAAACACAAGAAAACATCTACATCTAGATTACTCAGAATTTAGGCCACAGCATGGCCTGGTGTCCCAGCTCTCTAGCTGGGAACCTGGCTGAACCACATTGTGCATCTTTGCTGGTCCCTCCATTGGAAGCCTAGGTATAAGGCAAGGGAGAAAGGGTTTATGAATGGCAACATCCATCCCTAGTTTGAGGTAAGGATGCAGGCATGTTATGCACTGAAATCTGGGAACATGCAACAATTTCAGAGACCCCACAGATCACAAGTTGTCAATGTCACTATCATGTCTTAGGGCTACAACGGTGTGATCTACTTTCTAGAAATTTAGAAGAGCAATAACCTTTGTTCAGTTATCAGAAATCGTTGCCATTCTCAGTACTGTCTTTTTAATCTACAGGTGTTCAAATCCTCTTAAAGAACCAGCTAGGTAAGGGTAGGTCCATTGCTACTTCCACAGTTCTCCATCTGGAGTAGACCAGTGATCATAGGTTCATGACTCAGTTACTGAAGCATGGGTATTAACTAAATGTCATTAACTAAATAATTATACCATATGCTACAAAACTAGGTGGTAAGAACTCCTGTATTCTAGTTCTTTTTTTTAAAGTTACTTTGTATAGTAGGATTTTTGGATGGTTCTGTGGGCAAGCAACTCTAGTTCCTACTTCACAGGCAGTGCTGGAAACTAAAAAGGTTAGGGAAAAGCACTAAGCACTTAGAAGGCAAATTTATTCAGCAGTTGTCCTCTGTAATTTAAAGAGAGTGATGTGCAGGTTATTTCTGTCTGGTGACTCAAAAGCCCTGAAACACAAGGCAAGCATCTAGCTCTGGGTGCAGTCCAGTCACTCCAAAGGCAAGTTAACAGTGCTGCAATTCCAGAAGCCTCAGAAGCTTTCTGTTAGAAATGAATTAACAGTATGCTAAGCTAGGATTAGGAAGAAGAAGAAAGGCTTTTTCTGTGATAAATGACAGCAAAAATGTTTTAGACAAAAACAACAAAAATATTTCAATAGAAGAGACTGCCCCAACTTATATCTCTGTAGCTAGTGCTCCTGCTAAAAATGCTCACCTTTGTATTCATTTCACAATATCTTGTCAAATTACATGATTTCAAATGTATGTTAGGTAGAAGCCTTGGTACAGGAATTCTGCTTTTTGTAAGAAGTTTGATTTCTTGCTATGTGTTAGAAGTGACTGATAGCATTGCCTACCTTCCTGTGAAGAGATCTCTTGAGAAAGGAAAAGGTTTGTGTCTGACACAGCATTGCAAAATTTCCAATGCGCTGTATGTATTTCTCTAAAGCCTCTGCCTTCTTTTAGATTACTATCACTTTTATTTAATGTCCTCAGAGTGTTGATTGGTAATTCATTTCCACATTTTCTTTTGAACCTGCAGCTCTTCAATTTTAGGGTTTCCATTTGCTGCAAGAGAAGAATTCCAAATATGGATTTTTTTTTTCTCTTTTCCCAAGATATGCCAATGAAGCATCAGATGTTTCTATTGAATTTCAACTCTCATTGGTCTAGCATACATGTTAAAGGATCTAGTAAGAGCAAGCATGCAAACAAATCTGAAGCTATTTGAGCAGAGTTTCCTTCCATTAAGCAACTGAGCTGGATATAAAAACCTTTCACTTAGAAAAATACACTTCTTGCAGTCCCTTTTAATCTTTATCACGCATTAACATAGAACATTTCCATAAGCATTTTCTTCCATTTGGAGGAAAAAAAAAATAAAATCTCCTGTTAAGTTTAGGACAATATAGCTTACTTTTATGGTAACTGGGGAGCACTTGACTCAGTTATAAGTTGATACTACTGTTAGAACAGATTCTCAGTAACCTATAAAAAGACAGTATGAAAATCTTAACATATTTTAAAACAAATGATATACTTCAAGGATATGACTAAGTTTTATCCTCTTCCAGGATAAGAACTTATTATTTTTTTTTATTTTCATGCCATATGTTTGGGGCAGAAGGAGATTCCTAAGTGAGTGTGAGGCTGAAAAAAGCCTGCCAATTTTATGAAGTGATCTGTGGCTGAGATGAAAGCATTCTCTTGATGATCAGACTGTTTTATTTGATTAATATGATAAAATGAAATATCTCACACTGCTAAAAATAAACAGATATACCTGGGAGGATGTTTCAGGCTATTCTACCCCTAGCTACATCTGCCCCAAGGATGAGCAGCTGTTGAGCAGTGCTATGTGCTGCTACATTTGCTCTTCTGTATCTTAAATGAGCCTCTAGCTGTGCAGTACATGTCAGCTGTGCAGTATATGTCAGCAACAAAGCTCATACTATATAATATAGCAGCAAAGGCTTTCTTTTTCTTCACTGGAATAATGAATCTTTGCTTTATATATATATATATATATAAATTAATATATAACATTAAATATTATATTTATAATATATATTAAATGTTAATATATAGAATTTATATATATAAAACTCTCTCTATATATATGTGTGTATATGTATGGGTATATATATGTGTATATATAGTTTTCTCTAACATATTTATTTTTTTCTAAATGATGGGGATCAATAGAAATGAAAACCCATTCCAGTCACTTATACATTACCCCTCAACAGTCTGAGTTCTGAATATGTAGTGTATATGGAAGATTTTTGATAACCACTTGTCATTACAGCTATCTATAGTTACACAGTGTCCTTGCTGTACCCTACAGAAATATGCTATTGGTCAGTATTGGTCTTAATTTCTGTATCATTCATAGGCTCTCTATCTGCTAGTATTTGCTTCCTTTCTAAATGGCATTGTTTGCCCATTGTATGACTGTTTCACCTGTGTGCTTCAATATTTGATCTCTCTTGAAAATATTAGTTCCTGTACATATGTGTCTACAAGACTTCCTTAGTGAGTGGGATATTTTTCTTCCAAAAGTCTCTCCATATTAGTTTTCTTAGTATGAACTGGCCCCTCCTCTGCAAGAATCATGTGCTATTTTCCTGAAGAGTCTTTCTGATTCTGGAGAGCTGACTTGTTAAATGTGAGTAGGTCACACTCTTCCTTTATGAAGTTCCACCCACTAAGTGAAAACCAGAGACAATCAGAATGAGATGTGCCATCCTTGAAATCAAAGTAATGAACTAATTAACAAGGATTCATAAATTATCTAAGATCATATTCATTTTAGCAGAAAAGTATAAATCCTGTAGGATTTATATAAATAAGGAAGATATCATTTCAGTTTTCAGTTTGAGTCAGAATTTTCTGAGCACTGAGAAGGACTTCTACATTAAGACATAAATACTTGCACTCATAGAAAACAAGATTCACTTTAACCAGTGTTCTCAGAATAAATAGAACAACCTGCATTGTGTATATAAAAATTGTTTCTACACTGTTACCAATGAAGAAAGCGGGAAAGAACTTTGATAAAAAAAATTCAAAATGATTGAAAACTTGTTCTCCACTGGACAAGAAGCACCTAGTCCACTTTTAAAAGAGATATTTCTCAAACTTAAAACACAGGCAGATGTGGCATTAACTTCTATGCAGCTTGCTAGAACATTGTAGGACTTCAAGTCAATTTTGCCAGCAATATACAATCACATAAAAGACAAAGAGGCCAACAAAAACTGGCAGTGTCATAGATAAGAATTCTGCCTGACACACCTGGCAAGTGTTTACAGCAAATAGCAGTGATAAAAGTAATTCAGGATGGAAAAATCTGGGCAGCACATTGACTTGGAAATTTGACCCAAGAATAAGGCAGTATAATCAGAGAACCAATTACACTTGAAAGCACCATTAAAATCTGTCAGCCCTCCTGAATTTAAAAATGGAGAGATTAATAAATCACATAGTCTAGAAAATGACACAATAAAGGGAGTACTGAAACACTACATTAACTGTGGTAAGAGAAAAAAAAAAAAATCTCTCTTTTCTGGTTCATCCATCGTTCCAAGATATTTAACCTAACCTTTCCATGTGGACATCACTCAAACTAATTGATTATTTCTTATAAAGGGTGTTTCTGTTTTTGCATGTGTACTGCTCTGTATGGTCTCCATTCCCCAGAAAACAACTGTAAATGTAGGACATGATGGAAATCATGCTAAACTGTGAAAACTGTTTGTCTCTATGAGTAATGAACTGCGTTGATCACCCTTAAAACAGCTACAAAGAATGTTGAAAACTGCATGACCTTGTTAAATTATTACTATGAAGCAGAAAAAAAAAAAAAAAAAAAAAAAAAAAAACAAAAAAACCATGATGCAAACAAGTGATTTAGAAAAAGAAAGGGGATGAAATCTTCATGTTCCAGTGCTTAATTATCCTCCTGGTATTTCTTTTTCTTTTTCTTTTTCTTTTTCTTTTTCTTTTTCTTTTTCTTTTTCTTTTTCTTTTTCTTTTTTCTTTTTTCTTTTTTTTTTTTTTTTCATTCTATCTAAGTATAATTAACAATCTGTTAATTTATAACCATTATCTCTTAGTCTTCTCTTGTGTACCTCAGTGAAGAGCCTGACTTCCATTTTAGATGATGTCCTACTTGTATGTACTGCTACTAGGCTGCTACTAGGTCTCTCCAAAGCCTTCTCTTCTCATATCTAATAAGCTCTGTTCCCTCAGTCTTCCTGATAGGGCTTGTGCCTCAATGGAACTAGATATTCTTCAAGAACAATATGATAGTAAGTATACATGAGCTGCAGTAGCATCTTCAAAACAGAGACAATGCTGTACTCTGTGGAATGAACATTGTATTTGATGCTACCTCAGCCAAACCAGCAAACATTCCATTTCCACTACTTAAAACCATAATTGTAAGAAAAAAAAATCTCAGAACAATTTATCCTTAAGACTGGAATCACATCTGATACTACTACCAGTAATAAGTAATTCTAAGCAATGTAGAGAGGTGTCCTATGTGTCCTACACCTAAGCAATGTAGGAAGATTGGCAACAAGAACACAAATTACCTTTCTTAAGTCGGTTATTCCATCAATCTAGTGTCTGTTGCAGCTGCTGGTTTCTCAACATGAGGAGCCAGTTCTGTTGCATCCAGAATTGGGCACTGCAGTTCAATGATTGATTTTTCTTTGTTTTGTAGAAGTTTTACAGGTCATAAAATAAATTGGCATCAACATTCTCTGTTGCAGACAAGAGGTGAATGGACTGTTTCCATCTGTTGAAAGCCATTCTCTTTCTTTCAGTCTATGAACGTTGTAGAGTTTTCTTAATGTTAAATGCCTAAACTGTGTCTGGGGACTTTGATTTCAGGCTGGCTGATTCCCCAGGGCAGATACATGAATCCTCTTTTGCTAGCTGCACTGTTCATGCAGTTAGCTTTGGACTCTAGGTTTTCTTTATTTTCTTTTCTCATTTTCTCTCCCTCCCCCCCCCCCTCTATTTTTTATTTTTATTTTTTATTTTTAATGGCAGACTAGGGAGGATAAAGATGCTTTAACAATGATTTACAGCTGTCTTTTGAATCCTTAACAACCAAAGACAGATACCGCTGTTTGTCAATATCCTCAAATGTTAAAACACAAAAAAGTTAAAACACTTGTCACTCTTTTTTCTTAAGAGGAATGAATGGGTAAGAAGTTATCTTTTTCTCACAACAGTTGTGCTACCCCATTTGTCATTTTGGTTAAATACAAGGTGTTTATCTCAAATATGTTTACCTTTACTGGTCTGTTCATCTCTGTATGTACTACTAGTCTAGACCAACTCATTCAGATCTGATGATTGTGTCAAATACACTCCCATTTCTTCATCCAGGCCAGTGGTGTTCATGTGAAGTGTTGGGATCTGGGAAATAGGGCCACTCATATCTCCTTGTCCTTATTGTGGAAATGCACTCTAACATTTTATTATTTTATTTTATTACTTTATTTTATTTTATTTTATTTTATTTTATTTTATTTTATTTTATTTTATTTTATTTTATTTTATTTTATTTTATTTTATTTTGGTAGTGGTGTGCTGTGATATAATCTGTTTGTTAGTTTGAATAATGTGAGTAATAACTTGTCAAAATATACCTGTTCTGTCCTGGCATACTGGGGTTACATTTAATCTCAGTATTTTTCATGCTTTTATATGTTCTCTGTCATATCAGAGATGCATCAGAACAGACAATTACTTTTGCTTATATGTCAGTGTGTAGGGAAAATGATCTCCTGAACACACTTCCTCAATGGTGCCAGAGAGACATTATAGACATGACAATACTATAAAATACTATAAAATGCATGATAAACTTACCCTGGGATCCAGTATCTGAGAGATGATGCTTTGAGCAAAAACAGAGTCCAAGTACATGCAAGAAAACACAGCCCAAATATACCACAGAATCACACAGAATCACAGAATTTCTAGGTTGGAAGAGACCTCAAAATCATCGAGATATATATAGATGATCCTGGAGAAGTGGCTGTATTTGAATGGTTTGATGCCACCATCTTCATTCAGAAATAAGCCTGTTACCAGCATTCTCCATCATTAGCCTCTACTTCTCGCAGACCACCTGGCTCAAATAAGATGGAAATTAAAAAGCCTTCATAGCTCTTAAGTGAGCTTTTATTGTATGAATTAGGGATAGAATTTGAATAGCAATGGCAGGGATTGTATGTTTCAGAAGTCTGGTTTGCAATTGCTTTTCCACAGAGAATACATTGAAGAGAAAAACAACCAGTGGATAAGACTGTTTTTTTCTTCATTGTAACAATGTAAGGCACAAATGTATTATTATTATTATTATTATTATTATTATTATTATTATTATTATTATTATTATTGTTTGTTGTTGTTGTTGTTGTTGTTGTATAGTCTTTATGAAATTCTTCAAATTTTCTCAGATTTTGAATGATGCTTTTATACTACATTCCCATTCTGTCACCTTACTGTTTACATATGAGCAGGGAAATGTAATGGATTAATTTGTACTAGCAACGCCAAGAGACCTGGAAGCATTCCTTCGTCAGAGGGGTGGAAATGAAATTCTGCTTGTATTGATTTTGATCTTATTTTTATCCAGTTCCTAATCCATGACAGACACTTACTTGTTATTTTCTGATGACTCAGTACTGTGAGGAAGAATTCACAAAGCCTTTAGGGTTACGGTAAGGGTAAAGGTAAACAGAGCTGGACTCTACAGTAAATCAGTTGAGTCTAATGAAGCTCAGCCATCATCCTCCTGATATGTGGGATGGGGTTTGCTGGTCTGTGCTGCCCTCTTATCACTTAGAGACAGACTGTCTGATTGGAAGCCATGAGCCCAGTCATGTAACTTCAGTAAATCAAAGCTTCTTCTAACAAATTAAAGCATCACCCTGTTTATTCCCAGGAAATGGTGAGTGATGTTATTTTAAACAGAATAAGCTGGGACTGATGGTCTTAAATGGCTGTGCAACAGAATGAAGTAAGTGTCTTAAGATGTTGCTGTAGCTGTATCACACTACGTTCACAGATTTGAGTAATCACAGGACATCTCGCAAGATGTGAAAACATCTAATATAGCAACAAAAGTTAGGCTGAAAAATGTACTTTTCCTTTCTTATTCTCTCTTTTTTATTATTATCATTTTTAAATACATTTATTTTACCTTCCTTGCTCTCCTGCAACACTTCTGTGTTTTGCATGACCCAGGCTGATCATGGCACATGTCAAAGAACACAAAATGCCATTTGAAAGATTACTTTCTCCTTCTTTGACAGGTTTGCTGAAAATTTATCAGTATATTTATTTGAAGATTTTCTTCTGTCTTTACACACTCACTATAAGCATTTATTTAATGAGCTACCCTTTTTCATTGGACTATAGGATTGTTCAGAGTAATTTATGACAGAAATCAATGTATTAAAACAATCCTTTGATGTTGCTCTCTGCTAATGTAATATGGATGTATTCAAAATGTGTTAAGCATAGTCTGCTGAAGTTAACACTATGATGTCTATTTCTTATTAACCATAAAAACGATTATGCTCTCCATTTTTTCATTCAGGACAGTAGGTCTCGTTCCAATGGTGGGAGGGACAAAAAAACATACCATTTTTATTTTATTTTTATTGTTTTTATTGCAGCAAGTGCAGAACAGTATGGATGTTTTTGTTGTTGTTGTTGTTTGTTTGTTTGTTTTTTGAAATATGTTCTCTGTTTAGCTTCAGCCAAAGAGGACATTATCTTCTGAATTGAGTGCTCATCAGACTGTCCAATTTTGTGCTTGCTACCTCATCATTGATACACTAAAATTAGATGTGAGAAGTGAATGGATATTGTCAAATTAATTTTTGGTTCAGAAAGAAAATAAAAAGGAAAAAAAAAAAATAAAGGAAAGGAGAACATTATATCTTTCTACTTAGAGAAAGCAGATTTTCTTAAAGTTTGATCTAAGGTAAATGTGATTTTCTAAACCAGAACCGTTTGCTGGAATGAGGCTTTTGTTTGGTTTGATTGTAAAGCCAGTCACTTGGATTTACTGACAGACTGTTTGACTGTCATAGCTTCAGCCTGAGCTTAGATGGTCTTTCAGAAAATATGCTTCAAATAAACACATTTTGTTGTGTTCAGTCCATCCACAAGCAGCTCTTTGTTAATGATGTGGGACTTGAATCACAGCTGAGCTTGAATTGTGGGGTTTACAAAGCAATGCTAAATCTGACACCAAAACTGAGCTTTTATTTTATTTTTATATATTTTTTTTTTCAAATGATCTATCTCCCAGAATAGAATTATTTGCACTCACTGAAATTTATAGAAGTATGCTCTTGCAGATGGAGGCATTTTGTTTGTGTTGTATGTTTTAACAATTATGCAATGTATATAAGAAGAAAAGATTAATCACTACATAAAAAGATCCCCAAGCCATATATGTGCTATGAATGTTGAAAATATTAATCCTTATCTGACAGTTTAGAGACCAAGTGTTATGAGATTAAAATAGGAAAAATCTAGTAGGCTTCTGCCATTAGTCCAGAGTAAGAGGGACAATAAAATCAGGATATCTTTTTTTTTGTAGAAGTGTACACGAAATTTTCAATGTCAGGAATATTTCTCTTAGCAAAGTTTGTGATCTCAGTTTCTACCCTCCTCCAGCTGGTTATAAATGCCTTTTGTTCTTTGTGTTAAGACTGTCACAAATTCCTCTTCAGTATTTTGTTCCTTTAAAATCACATTCCATATCTCTATTGCAGTATCTTATCCAGTTACCTCAAAAATAGATCCATATTTCCTTAACACTGTGTGGTGGTTTTTCTTAGCTGTGGAGCTGAGCTCCACCACAACCACTCTCTCACTCCCACCCCTCAAAGAAAAAGGGGGCAAAAATATGATGTAAAGGGTGCAAGGGTTGAAATGAGGACAGGGATATCACTCAACAGTTATCACAGGCAAAACAGACAGCATAGGGAGATTAATAAAATTTATCACCTATTACTAACAAGGTAAAGCAGTGAGAAACCAAAAAACTCAAAACACAATCATAGAATCATAGAATCATAGAATATCCTGAGTTGGAAGGGACCCTTAAGGATCATCAAGTCCAACTCTTGACACCGCACAGGTCTACCCAAAAGTTCAGACCATGTGACTAAGTTCACAGTCCAATCTCTTCTTAAATTCAGACAGGCTCGGTGCAGTGACCACTTCCCTGGGGAGCCTGTTCCAGTGTGCAACCACCCTCTCTGTGAAGAACCCCCTCCTGACGTCCAGCCTAAATTTCCCCTGCCTCAGCTTAACCCCGTTCCCGCGGGTCCTGTCACTAGTGTTAATGGAGAAAAGGTCTCCTGCCTCTCGACACCCCCTTACGAGGAAGTTGTAGACTGTGATGAGGTCCCCCCTCAGCCTCCTCTTCTCCAGGCTGAACAGGCCCAGTGACCTCAGCCGTTCCTCGTACGTCTTCCCCTCCAGGCCTTTCACCATCTTCGTAGCCCTCCTCTGGACACTTTCCAACAGTTTCATGTCACAAAACACCCTAAAACACCTTTTCCCCATTCACCCTCTTCTGTGTCCCTGCCCTCCTCCCCTCCCCCCCTTCCTGAGTGGTGTGGGGGAAAAGGGAATGGAGGTTGTGGTCAGTCCCTAATTCTTCATCTCTGCCACTACTTCAAGGTCACTCTGCTCCTTCTCCATGTAGGGTCCCTCCCACGAGAATTCCATCCTTCCTGAACTGAGCCTGTGGGGGCTGCCCACAGGCAGCAGCTCTTCAAGAACTGCTCCCACATGGCTCCGTACCATGGGGTCCATCTGTCAGGAGCAAACTGCTCCAGCATGGGTCCCAGAACAGCAGCAACTTCCCTCCAGAGCCCCTGCTCCAGTGTGGACTCCTCTCCACGGGCTGCAGCTCTGGCCCAGGGCCTGCTCCTGCAGGGGCTCTCCATGGGCCGCAGCCTCCTCCAGGCCACATCCACCTGCTCCACTGGGGGCTCCTCCACGGGCTTCAGCGTGCAGATCTGCTCCATGTGGGATCCATGAGCTGTTCCACAGGCTGCAGGAAACTTCTGTTGTGTGCCTGGAGCACCTCATCAGCCTCCTTCTGCACTGACCTTGGGGTCTGCAAGGCTGTTTCTCACTCTTTACTTTCTCAGCTGCTGTTGCACAGCAGGTTTTTTCGCTTTCTTAAATCTGCTCTCCCAGGGCTGCAAATAGTATTGCTTACTGGCTTGGCTCTGCCCAGCAGCAGGTCCCTTTGGAGCCAGCTGAAACTGGCCCTTATCTAACACAGGGCAGCTTCTTGACTCTTCTCATAGAGTCCCCTGAAAACCCTGCTACGCAAGTCTTGTCACGTAAACCCAATACACACTGCAACATGGAGGGTCAAGAAGACAGGTTGTTGCAGCTCAGCTTATCCAGTAAACTGGTCCTTGGAGTTCACTCCTGACACAAAAGTGGTTTGTTTGTTTCATAACAGAATTATAATGGATGAACCAGGACACCTTTGAGCTTCTTCCCTTCTAGCAGACAAGTAAAAGGGAGAGAAAAAGTAGTGTCTGTGGAATATTGGTGTACCTAATACTGATTTTCAAATCATCTGAAGGTATTGTATCACAGCTTGGAAGGTTACCCACATCAAGGGGAAAAATCTTGAACAGAATCCAACTGAAGTCAATACTTATTTGTTGGAGTATTTATTATTTTTTTAAATATTATTATTTTTTCCAGCAGCTGATGCAGAGCATCAACTTGCTTTAGTATAATTAACATCCTTAAAAAGAACACTTACTACATAAAGATCTAACAAGGGTATCAGAGTATACAAAACAGCAGATGGATTCTAAGACTTGTGAGTCCCTTTGGAAAAACAAGAAAACAAGATAATAAAAATTTTCTAGCCAGATCCACAGCATGATTATATCTTCTGAAGTCACTCTAGGCCAAATTCACAATGTAATTAATTTTAGTGGAGCAACAGTCAGATTGGATTTAGCTTAGTAAAGTATTAATGTCTTCAACAACAAACCAAACCAAACCAAACTGCATTAACGAATAGATGATGAAAAAAAAAACGATGATCAGCTTCCCTGATTGAAAATGTCCATTGGGGTAAAACAAAGTGTAACAGTCTACTGCTCTGTAGACCAGTTTTCTTTCTCCATGTTTTGCGTTCAGAAATTTAAGAAATAAAGACAAAGCTATCATCCTTTTGATTCTGGAAAACTGGACAGAAATCCTTTTGGACTTGACAGATACCATCTGTCAACCACACATACAAGTGGTTGACTGTTACTTAGTGAGTAATACAAGAGTGTTCAAGAATCAGAGCCACAACCAGCCCCAGCTTCTAGCAGGTAACAGACAGTTGCAAAGGGAAATTTTGAAACCAAGAACAACAACTATTGCAAGGACTGGTCTGGTTGTAGGCTGCTGTGGCCCTTGAAGAAACAGCAGATTTTTCGAGGTGCTACAGTACAGTCTAAACCTCTTCCCTAGTCATAAGGTGTGTGGCAGTCCTCATATCACTGCTGATTTGGAGATCTCGTACACTCTCCTATATTCATATCTGTGTCCTGAAACCATTAATTCTATTGAGTTAGCCCAAATATGTTTGTATTTTAAGTCCTGAGATGTTCCAAGGATTGGTACTTTTACTTTGCATGCAGTTACTTCTTTTTCATAAGAATCTTGCGTCAGAGCAGCTGTACCTGGTGAACATGAAAACACCAACTAATGCATTTTCAGCCCATTACTTATCAAAGGGAAGTTCAAACCTTACATCTAATTGTATATGTTCATCTGTGATTCATAGAACATTCCTGGCAGTATTTGACAGAGCAGTTCAATGAGGTTTCTGAAAAGCATTTTAGAAAAATTAAAAATATCTGACCCACAAACCTGGCGATTGGGGTGTCTTTACAAAAGGCATGGCATAACAAATGAAAACCAGGAGCTGTGAGTGAATAATGTAGCTAATGTGATCTCCAGTCTGCTAATTAAAACTCCATGGGAGCAAATGTTTCCTACTGTATGCTAGTAGCAGCAGCAAAGTACTAAAATTAAACTATGGTGGGCCTAGCATATCACTCCTGAGAACTAATTGTCTCTATTCAACACTGCATTATATAAATAAATACCTTTCTCCACCCTCTTCACTGATAGTGCCTGATACATAACAAGGCATCTTTTTCTAACACAGAATCCTGACTTATCGTGATAAGTCAGAGAGAGGCAAATTCTCTTTTGAAGGGACATGGTGGGCTGAGCAGCCCAACATTAATTAGCTTAAGCTGTGAGCTGGTATTATAAGTTTAGTTTGTAGGGTAGTGTATATTTTTTTGGCATGTCCTGTGTTTTTTTTTAGGGGGGTGGGGTAGTGGATAAGGTGACACACATCCTCCAAATACAGTTTCCTTCCTTCTGTCCTCCCTTCCCTCCTCTCTGATGGACTATTCTTCAGGCTTTTTTTTTTTTTTTTTTTTTTTTTAAATCTACCATGAACCACAGAAACATTTCAAAGGGTTTGATTATGCTTTAGTTTTGGAAAACAAATATATATATATATAAGAACTGGAGATTTTTTTCATGTGCTATCACAGTTTTAATTTTACATAAAACTTGACTTTGTCAAGCAAAAAAAAAAACAAAAAAAATTAAATTTTTTGTAAAAAGGAAACTTTGAATGTTCCTTACTAAAACCTCTGAGATGGTCTTCTTGCACCATTAACAGCAATGTACAAGGTACCTCTGCATCTTTCAGGACGCTGTTATTGGGAAGCGAGCAGTGGAATCTTGGGTTTTTGGAGTTTCAGGCAAGCAGTAGTCAGGAGGAGGAGATATTTCAAAAGAAATGTTGCATCCCTTCTGCTCATGTTTTCTCTTCAGCCATATGGTTATTAATTAATGATTTAGGGGGAAACCACAGGGAAGCCAGGAAAAGGGTAACTACATTGTAACAGGGCTACAATGGGTGTCATAAGAGACACCAAGCATTTTGAGATTCCCCAGTTTTGCTGCCTGGTTGTATTTGTGTTGACTTGTGCTTGTCTTTCAAATAAATTTACTTTGCCACATCTTTGAAGTTATTCTTCAGGAAAATGATCCATACTGGGGTTATCAACATCAACAAGCAATATTAAAGTACATTAAAAAATATAGTACTCCTCAGTTGTTAACATTCATTTGATAAACTTATTGATATACTGTAGGACTAATTCCAAGAGCTTAACAGGACCCCCAGAATATCCAGAATTACCATAATAAATCTCTAAAAGGTCAGTGTTTTTATAACACTGAAAAACATCAAGCTTCTGGGTATAAATCATCTGCTTGGGATTAGAAGTTGAGAAAATACCAAGGGTATATGTTTTATTGTCCCTTTTCCTGTGGCAATTGAAGCTTGGAGGCACTGAAACATGGAGACTCCATGGATTTGTGGAGGCAGCATGGCAGTTTAAACTGATGACTGGCCAGTTTGTAAGTGATATCTGTAAAATGAACTATATTCTGGCCTCTGGGATTTCATCGTTTCCATAATGGCTGCCCAACCTGAAGGAAATCAGAGAAAAACAAATAATAAATGACTTTTAAAAACATTTATTCAATAAGACATTTGATATTACAACACTGTTGTTTTCTTTCTTTCTTTCTTTCTTTCTTTCTTTCTTTCTTTCTTTCTTTCTTTCTTTCTTTCTTTCTTTCTTTCTTTCTTTCTTTCTTTCTTTCTTTCTTTCTTTCTTTCTTTCTATTTAGCCATTTTTAAACTGGAATTAGTTCCTTTTCATAGGATTCTAATTTAAATAAAGGATCTGAGACCAAGTAACTGACAAAAATGGCATAGCTGTCATTCATAGCACTATGCCATCACTGTGCTGTTAACTATACAATGGGTTGATGCAGCAACAGATAATTGCAGAAGTGTTTCCTCCCTACATTTTTAACTATAAGAAATTGATAATAGAGCACAAGATAAACTCATATAAAAGTTCAGTATGGTATTGGGATATAAATATCTCCAAATACATATTTAATCAATTCATTAACTAAATGCCCAATATATGTTGTGTCTTTAAATTAATTATTTCTCTTTCCATGCATTTTTTACCTGGTTGTAAATTCAGTGAGTATAAGTTGATAAAGCATGTGTGATAATATCATTGTGCTTTCTGCACTTTTGTTTGTTCTGTGTCTTTTTTTTTTTTAAAGAAATATCAAAGAGCATTTAAAGAAAAGGAGCAGTTACAAATGAACAGTTGAATGCTACCTCAAGGATCAAGATTCTGAGAAAAAGCAAATATTAGGGACTTGACATGCATAAAGTCATAGTAGGATTTGTTTCTTGCCCTTCCCTTCCAAGATTACCAGTTTAAAGGCAAGACAGAGCCACCATTTTTAGATGAAGAACAGCAACACAGATTGTAATCCATCTATTTCTTTGCATAATTTATTATATATTCTTCTGGGAAAAAGTAAACAAAGTAAACTCACTTCTGTGGGCATCAAGTATTTTGAAATATAGAGTAACATTTTCTAAATTCCTGTGATTTACATTTTGACCAATATACTGACTCTGAGAAATTACACCATCATCATGCAAATAAACTTGTGCAAGGAATTCATAAACAAGGACAAATAAATAGTAGTTCTACAGCATCTTTGCATTAGAAGTCACAGAGATATTTTTATTGCAGCAGAACTAGCAACAACATAAGTGATAAAAATGTCCACAAGGAGTGACAACTTTTGGAATTGCATAGGAGCCAAAAAGAAAGCAAAAACATCATTCTTATCTAAAAAAAGACCTAGCAGGACTTTTGGTTTGGAGAAGAGGGAGGCAAAAGGGTGTAATAATTAAATATATTTGTCCACGTTTTAAAAGTTTTCATACAAGATTTTGTTTTCAGAGCAAATTCTCATACTAAAGTCCTGCTGACAATTTTTCTCATAATTAGAAATCGTTCTGTCCTCTAGAGATGCAATATGTGTGATGTGTCCCCATAGGGAATACAGAAAAGCTATAGAAGCTCTGTCATCAGAAGGGGCTCCTCAAGCAAAGATTTACCAACTCTGTCTTGAGCCACATAATACAGTGATAAGCCAGTTGTTTGTAAATACTTTTTGTTTATTTGTTTATTTTTTCCTCCTTGTTACCTATTTCTTCACAGAAAACAGTGGCTTGCAATTCTAAGGCCCCTTTTGTGGGAACCAGGTTTGTCATGTCTTTTGGGAACACAGCTCTTCAACCAGGAAAATAAATAAATAAATACATAAATAATTATATATTTATATTGTGATCAAGGACCTTTAATTTCTATTTAGCAAAACACTCTCTCCAGTAATGGAAATGCACACAGTGCAGATCCTACTGCATTTAATACTCTAGTTCAACAAACATTCCCCAGCATACTCTCTAAGAGAGAAAAATAAAGCAAAATCATACCCCTAACTAGATCCCTAATGAGGGATTGGTTCTCTATGAAGACATAATTTTAAAGTGAGTTCCTTTTAGAATTCCTGCTGCTTTTTACTTGCTTCCACTCACTGTCTTAATTTAGCAGTTGAATAGTGGGAATTTCTGTGAAAATAGGGAGCAAATGTTTTGTATTTCTTTGGGGAGAGAATGAAATGTGACACAAACATTTATTTGTGCCGCACTCCTCAGATTTGTCTCTCTAATAAGGTAGTTCGGAGTGATTTCAGCCACTGATTATTTGTTCAACCAACTGTATCAAAACAAAATCCTGTTCCACAAATACGTAACCTGAATAGAAAGTACTAAATTTATGTACTTTCAAGCCATTTTGCTTTCACTTTAGTCCCAAGATCTTGAGTGTTGTGGGGTGGGCAAGAAAGTGTTTCCAAACATTGGTTTCATAAATACCATAAACATCATTATTATTCCCCTAAAAATACTGCTAAGAGGTGTTTATTTGTTATTTTCTATTTATTATTAATGTTCTGCTTTAAAAAGTATCAGTCATGTCAGGATCACAAATGTCCTGAGGAAAATGAGGAAACACAACTGACAGAATTTTTAACATAGATGCAGAAAAAAATAAAAATAAACTGAATATCTCACAGACCAGTGACTCTGAATGTCTGTTTTTCTGTGCTAAAATAATATGTTAAAAATAAACTGAAAAGGGAAATCAAGATGAAAACGTTGCAAACTAATATTGCGCTAACTCCAGAAAGAATATTATTCATAAAAATTTCTGAATAGGTTTTCTTGATGATCCAGTGTACCCATTAACATGGATAGGGCACTTTTAATTGATTCATGATAATTAATTTTTTCTTAAAGCATGAATAGCACTCTGGGTGCTTAACAAACAATCCAGGTAGCTATAAAGCCAAAGTACCTGCTGTGAGGAGGCTTATGGTCTAATTATTTAACAGTAATCTGTTTTAGGACCATGATGCCAAAAAAATGCAATCTTTATCATGCTTGATTTTCATCTTTCTGTTTAGTGGCTCAGAAACAGTAAAGTATTACTGGCTCTTTGCCAGATAAGTATTGAAGAGATTAGCAAATTCTTTCAGTTTTCTTCATGTCACCAATTTAGGAGTGACTGGGACCCTCACTAGTCATTGTCTATAGTATATTAGAATGGAGAAGGTACAGCAAATTTCACTGCTGTTAGTGCTGTTAGTGGAACATGGCTATCTTGATGTTGTATGCATGAGATATGAGAAACAGATGCATAAATCCAGGCTCTTAGCTGAATATGCTGATGTAAGCGTGCTGAAAATGGTCTCCTGTCATCTTTTCATATGAGGCTGAGGAACTGGAGAATTTTCTGTGAACTAAGCATCTATGAAACCTGGATTTGAAAGGAAATAAATAAATAAATAAATAAGAGGAAAAACAAACCACGTGGTGGTGTGGACCACTGGAGCACTTCTATTTTAAATGTTATCTGAATGTTTTTGCACTGCCACTGATTTCATAGCATATGTCTATCAGTGGCTTAAATGCAAATGCTGTCTTGGTTTTCTAATTTAAACAAAAGTAGCATGTAGGATCATTTAATTTGTCCACTAAGGCCCACGTGTCTAGAGTGTAACTTGGTCTGATCAGCTACCCATACACTTCTGCATCTCCCTCCATGGCATGATGTGCCACTCTAGTCTTTCTCAGGTCATATAGCTGCAGGCCATTACCATGAGCAGAGGCCAGGTTTGGAGCTGTTTAGAGCCTTTTGCTTCTGATCTGTTGAGATAGCAGGTCTTCAACCCATGAATGGCCCCACTGTGGTATCCTGGCTGCCGTGTTCCCCAAGCTAATGGTGACTCAATTTGTACTGTGACTCTTTTCCTTCCATTCTCTACTGAGCTACAGTGGAGAAAAGACAACGCTACTGTGATTGGACTGCCCTCAGAATTTTTAGTGACTGAGAGTAGCTGCAGAGTTTGAAGATGAGACAGGCCACCCTTTACAAGTAAGCTTGTGTTTGCCATGCAACAAGAACACATCTTCTTCAGGATCCCTATCCTTCTATCTGTCACCTTCCAGTAAACACAGATTTACCAACCATGTAACCCATATATGGCCATATGTTAAATATGCTAAGGGACAAATGTGCCCTTTGGGTAAGTTAAGCAAGAACGATACTGCTTATTCATTTGGAAAAAAAAAATAGTGAAGAACAGGGAAAGTTTTATCTCTACCATTCTGAGTTACAACAGGTACATATGTGACATGTATATTTAGACATTCATCACTACGTTTCAGGTGAAGTCAAAAGAACAACCCTTTAGTAACAATATTTATGCCTTGCAGTCCTAGAGGGACATGAACATTTTTTTCCCCAGGTTCTGAACTATAACCTGGTAGAAAAAGCACGTGTGCTTGGCTACCACATTCAAGATGTGAGGGCCACCACCTTCAGAGTGAGACACAACCTTAATGCCTGTATTATAGAACCCTGCTTTGCCACTTTGAGTATCTGTGGAGCAAGACAGGGGCCTAGAGATTATCTTCATGGATCTCAGTGGAACAGTCTAGCTCTCCTAAAGGGAAAATGAGTCTGTGAGACAGCATATTTATGCATCTCCCAGAAGTAAGGTGCTTTTCAACACCTAGATTTATATATGTGTATGTTTGTTTTATATAGCCTCCTTTGAATCTGTCACATTCTTCTCTTTATAAATAAAAATTCTCCTCCCTGTCTCCTAGTCTCCTTGGCAAATTTAATCTCTAAACAGATGAAATTCCCCAAATGTCTTACTTTGTATTAAAATCCTAAACTTGAGCATGAAAAATCCAGTTAGTATGAAACCTGAATTCTGTTTCTTGAGTCAACACGGAAAAATTGTTCCATGCTGGCTTTATATGCAGTGTAAATGTACTTCAGTTGGCTGGCCTAAAGATGGCTTGTTTTCAGGTATTCTCATTTTTGGGTCATTAACTCAGCTTCCACTTCAGAAGCTGTCAAACTGCTGAAGCAGAAAAAGATCTACAGTATGTCGCCGGAGTTGGACATTATTTATTGTTAGTGGGAAGCTGCAAATCAATTCACTTCATTCTCAGGGGAAAAAAAAAAAAAAAAAAAGGCAGTGTGTATGCTCTCATTTCAAAGTGTTCACAGTTTTGCACAGGGATCTTACTCCTCTTATTGTCCAGACTGCTTATATACTGGTGCATATATAAGAACTTTCTGCTGTTTTTCTGTTGTGCCACTTTGCTGAAGAAGCTCAGCTACATGAGAAAGGCTGGAAAATTCTTGACTCCTGTTTTTACAGACAGCGGGTGCAATCACTGGTTTTGTCACAGCCTTCTGAAGTACCATACTTGGCCTTGCATGGTCATCAATATTTTCCAAAATGACACAGTTCAGAGATATGAAAAACCCAGATACTGGACATCACATTAAAAATTATCCTTTCGTGCTTGTGACCATTCAGACACAAGAAACATTCATCCACTATTCTGACCACTTCTTGATAAGTAGTCACAGCACAGTCTATTTACAAGGCTGACTAAAGAACAGAATTTAGCAGGGTCAGGAAATAGCCATCTGCCTATCAAGAGAGGAGAGTGACTTCACTGTCTTCCAGGAGAGAGCACAAGTTGCAAGACATTTGTTTTCTCCTGTAGGATACACTGGCAAGGCAGAAATTGAACAGTTTCTTATGATTAGGTAGGGATTCCTCTTGCAACAATCTCTCTTATGGTTTGCCAGTGATTTGGTGTCACTCGTCTCTTTACCTTTTTCCGGCTGAGAGGATCTCAGAAGATATTCTGTGATTTTGGATGGAGTGCATGAAATCCATGGTACTTATATCAGAGGACATTGTCCCTCTCCCAACCCTAACAGGGGAGAAGCAGGGTTTAAAGTAGACGTATATCACTTGAGAAATGCAACTGCCAGACTTTTCCACCACCCAGGGATCCATCTGAAGCAGATGGAGATTCTTTATCAGCTTGCTCCTCAGCTTACGCTACTAGCAGGAAATGGTATTAATGGGTTTCCTTTCAGAAACCCAGACTTCTTTCTCTTCCCTTCCCAGTTTTTTATAGTTCTGCACTCCATTTTCATTAACAACAACCTGCAGGTCCCCAAATTTCAGACATCCTCAGACGAGATAGTTTGCAAAGAAGTGAGCCTCATACCCAAATAAAAGCTGCAATATCTGACTGTGAAGTGTAGTAGCCCCAATAAGGCAAGCTATAACCAACAATACATGTATTACCTGTCCCATAATTTAACAAGGGTTGATTTGATACAGTGATATTCCTGGCCTCTTAAGACACTTCTTACTCAGGCTTCAATACTGATGCAATATTTATCTTTAGTAAAAAGGAGATCATGATAGCCCAGGCTTAACTTCAACAAGAAGCTGAAGATTTTGGTCCTGGTCACAATTTATGTCCACATCCAGATAGATTTGAATGACCAGGTGGACATGACGCAATACTCAATCAATTTAGATAACTTGGAAGTTTCTAGAGCATGAGAATCAAGAGAAAACATGTGCAGCTCCCTGGAAATGGGTTTTAACCTTTGTTCAAGTACTTCTGTTTCTCATGGAACTGGTAGCCATGTGACTTCAGACCTTCTTTCCCACCTCTGCCATCAAGATACCTCTCCAATAAGATTTTTATTTATTTATTTTTATTTGCAATCAGGTCACAAATCTAATGTGCATAACAGATCTACAGAAAGCATGCAGATCAACAGAAAGACACGGAGAAATGGGGAAACAGAAGATGGATCTTCACTTTTGTTGCTTTAAACTAAGAACACATAAAATTACTGCCTCAAGTGCTTAGAGCTGTGGGGGTGAAGATACAAACAGAGTTTACCACTTACCTGTAAATCATGTTTGTAAATACCTGTGATGGGTTTGCTGTGTGCTTCCTCTCTTTTGGCTGAAGATCTCTTAATGATATACTGAACAGAAGAGGCTTGTTGCTACCTAATAGCTGGCCTATACTTCGGGTTTCATAAGTAACTTAAGCTTGTTGTAATTGTAGACAGAGCATGTCACAGAGCTTCAAGGTTTGTAAACGAAATTATTCCATGGTAATTCACAGTAACAATCATTCTGTATAATACCCTCAAAGGAAATTATGAGCACCTCAAAATACACCCTGTTTCCTTAATTATTTGTACTACAGTCGATGAAGCAGAGTGAGAGAGAGAACATGCAAGACTTTTTCTGGATCTTAAGAGAGTCCCGACAGCAAATGGCTTAATAAAATAGCTCTTTTATAAGATTAAACAAAAACAGGAATACAGATAGCGAGTAAATTTAAAGTTCTTAAGAGTTTGGGAACCTCTCATTCATGCAGCATTGGACAAACCTCATAAGGACTTTCGCGTTGCACTTGTCTGTGGAGAGATTCTTCCTCCCTCCCATGCAGTAATGCCTTTTATTTTATGAAACAAACAGAATAATATATTTTCTCCTGCCAAGTTATCTGTCATAACATCCACCAGTGTACAGCACAGGCCAGCATGGAGCACACCAGCAGATTTCCTTACAGCAAACACTCCTGCTAACATTCCTGCTCAGGCCCATTGTACAAGACCCAGTACATAGCTTGCTTGAGATCACTAACCCCTCAAACACAATATCTTCTGCAAGTTCCCAACAGGCTATTGTAATGACATGGAAGTTGTTACACCCGATCAAAGTAGCACTATTTGTTCTGTTCTTTTCTTCAAGAAAGACTAATAGTGTATTATCAGAGAGTGATAGTGATGCAAAAAATATATATATATAAAATAAAATAAATAAAATAAAAAAGTAAAATAAAATAAAATAATAATAAATAATAATAATAAAAAGATACCAAAAAACATTCCCTGTTGTGTTCTGGGAAATTGAAGTACATTGTCCTGAGGCTGTGACCCAGGAGCCTAGAGCACACAGGGAAAAGGAACTGGTTTATTCTTTTTTTTTGCATCGTGGATCCTGTGTTGGTCTGTAGTTGTTTTTCTGTCTGTAATATCTTGCCTAATTGCTCTTCTTGAGGAAGAATGTGGTAAAACACTCAAGTAATGAAGTGTGTATGACTTTGATTAGATTCATAAGGGATCCACTTGTATTTTCTTTTTATTTTAACTGCAAATGTGGCGGAGAAGATATTTGCATGTTTTCTATTCTCTTCCTTTTTGAAAAAAAAAAAACTTCAAAACCTTTTGACTGCAAAAACTTTTGTCTGTAACATTGCATCTGCTAAATTACCTATACGCACACTTCATAACAAGGTTTGCAAAGTCAACATAGGTCAGATAATTTATGCTGTTACTGCTATTTTTATATAGCATTCAGTCTTAATATCTGCCAGGAAAATGAAGCAGTCTAGCCTTCAATGAGAATAGTGTGCAGTCTCAGAAAGGCTGCAACCATTCACACACAGTTCTTGGACAGAAGATTGCTAGACTTAAGTCAGCCCTCATCAAGCAAGATGTACTATGTTTAAATGTACTTTTTAATTCACATTGTTTTTTTCTCAATATCAGGAAACTTCAACCACCAGAAAAAAAAAAATAAATAAAATAAAATAAAATAAAATAAGACTTCGATAATTTTCAAATGGGAGAGTATCAGACAATTATTAGATGTTGCCCAGATATAGAAGAAGATAGCCTGTGCGTTGAGTACATTGTAAATTTACAAATGCACTGTTGATTACAATTTTAATAATTCATTACAGTACTTTCCATTCCTTTGGGATGCAGAAATTTTAAAAGACAAAAAAAAAAAAAAAAAGACAAAAACAAAAAAACAAACACTAAAGCTCCTAGGCACTTCATCTTTACATTCCTACAAAGAGAGCATGGACATGAAATTATTCTTTGTTTGTTTATATATTTGCATAAGTACATCTAAAGAACTTCTACCATCACCTGAACTTTAATGAAATCCCATTTTGATTATGAACATTGCTGGAATTATAGTCAGGTATGACAGACACATTGTTTCTTTAGTTCTCAAACACTTTTACCTTGATAACGATTTTCCAATCAATACCTTCCATTATCTGCCAGCAATGTTAATTGAAGATGTATTCGCATTAAACGCTTCTATCTTATCTTAAGAAGGTGTGTGGAGCAGAGCTCTAGTACAATAGAAATAGCAATATTCTAATATTGTAATTGTATTCATACTTCATGCACAGCTAAAATTACTTGCAAGTTAAAACTATCAAATGCTGCAGTTGTTGTGTCTCTGGATTAATGATGAAGAAGCATTTAATATCAGCTAGTAGATGAGAATTTCCCAAACTCTCTGATATGGTTTTTATATTGCTTAGCTTTCTTTAAGAAATAGCAGTCTGAAGTCTGAAACTTTGTTAGAAAATGAATATTCATCTGATATGGGGAAAAAAAAAAAAAAAAAAGTTCTTATTAGAGTAAGATTGATTTTCTTAAAGATCAAAACAAAACCACTTTTCAGTCCCTGCGTCTTCTTCAGAAGGAAAAGAAAGGCCATGATGAATTTTTCCTCAAATGTTGTAAACTATTTATTAAAGTAGTTTAGAGAATCTTCTTGTTGATGCTTTAGGGTTCTTGCTTTGATGGCCATGTTTCTCGAGCCTCTGAAGTCTCCTCACAGCCTTGCTCACTATTCCAACCTTCTAGCAGGGCCAAAGGGATATAACACTACCCAGCCATCAGTGGCCCACTGCTGAGAAATCTTCTGAATTCATCAGGGCTGTAAAGCACTTAAGCAACAGCTTGAGTGATACCATCTTCTACAACAGTAAGTGGTGGCATGAGTTTATTTCTTTTTTGTTGGGATCAGACATTTCCTCTACAGTGATTCTTGCTTGCTGTCTTTCTAGGACAATCACAATGACCTGAGTTTTCCTGGTCAGAAAGAGAGGCAGAAGATATATAAAGGAAGCTAACCTCCAATCTGTTGCATTCTTTCTTTTTCAGATATAATCTAGGTCTGGCCATGTCTGGAAGCCAACACTGCAAAATTATTTGGAAACAAGGACTGAAAATGTTGCTGCTACTGCAGCTATGATGAACTTAGAAACTCTCATTCCAGTTTCTCCTCTCCACAACAGTCTGAGATGCTTCCAGGGTTAACTTTAGGGCAGTGGGACAATGGGGGAGGGAATGCAGGAGACTCCATCTGAGATAGAGCATCTACTTTCAAGACAAGAAATGGAGCAAACCTGAAATCTGAAAGATAAACTGTCAGTGGACCTTTTTAAGAGTGTCTGTAAAAAACAACAAACAAACAAACAAACAAACAAAAGTGTGAACAGTACACAGCTGGGAGATGACCAGAACACATGGTGAAACACAACATCATTTCCACATTTCCTTCCCTCAGCAGCCTATGTACTAATGGCTTTATGCCTTTGCAGTCTGTTTGTTACAGATTGGAGTCCTGTACTTCATGCATTTTCCATGAAACCTGAGTTGTAATCCTGCCTGGGAGTGTAGGAATTCCTCTGCAATTTTAACTTTGTGAGTGCGACTGTGAGTTTTTTAAATTTTTTTTTTAATTTTTTTTAAACCAAATGACTAAATGAGTAGGAGTGGAAAGAAAGTCAGATCTTTCATTGTCAGAGCTCACTTATGGTAATATATTGTTTTGGGTGCCAGGCAGGAAAAGTTAGGTTGACAGAACCTGCTGAAATTAGGCAAATGAGAGAGTTGTAGTTATTAGCACTAATGCTGAGTAGTATTATACTCACAGGCAGTACTGAACTCACTGAGGTCAAAAATAGACCTCAAATTAACCTAAATGGAACAGAATCAAACACATTAAAGATTCCTGCAGTTCTATGCGATATTTCAAGTGGTAGAATCATCTCTTGATTACTAATTACAAATTGTGGTCATACAAAATTGTAATTTAAATTGAAGTTGCTGATATTGAAGTAGGTCTGGACTGATTAGTTGAGAACAAATGTCCTCTTCCTGCTGGGCAGGTACAATGCAACTAGGAGCAATGAAGACTCCAAAGAAATAAGGCGTAAATTAAGACTTTAAATCTTTACTTGCATTACTGTAAAAAGTCACTTCTGCAACTGAAAGACATTTTTTTTGTAATTTATTTATTTTTTTTTAGGGTAATAATCTTGTGGAGAAGGATGTCCTTCTACTGAAGTAGTCAATACTTACCAAAACAACTATGATTTTTCACAGGCTGTACATTTTGTCTAAACAAACAGTACCATAGTAAGGTGAAGGTAACTGCCTCCAGACTATTCAGTTCCCATCCTCTTTCATAAGGATGCCAAAAAGGTGAAAGAGTGTGTGATGTGTCCATATTTTTGTTGAGGATAAAGGTAAACTTGTCCTAACCACCTTGTCCAGCAGCCAAAGGGAACTCAGGCACTTCTTACTTCTGGCAAAAATTTACTTGAATTAGATTTAAATCTATAACTTATATAGTGAAATACCCTAAACACTCCTCTTAGTTTCTTGAACAGTCTCAGATTTATTGCTAATATCTTCAAAACTAATTTTATCAGACAAGAAAATAATAGGCTGAATAACTCTTTAGAAACTCTTTAGCGTTTTGAATTCAAAGAGTCATGGACACAGAATTTTGATGGGTGGACAAATACTTATGGCAGGGAGAACCTTTTTTATTTAGAAATCAGCTCCCCAGTCTGTAACTATAAAGCTGAGAATATATCTGACTTAATTGCTAAGGTTTAAGAACCAAAGTGGGAAATATAATTCTGCTGCTTTGATAACCAGGATTGCTTTCAAATATATACTCCCTGGTACAAGAGTAGCAAGAGTATGTCATAGAGAGCCAAGAGGTTATTCCTTGGAGAACTTGACATAAAGCAGCTGAGTAACAGAGAAGAGGATAAAGGAATAACTGAACAGCTGATCATTTTGACATGGCTTTGCTTTAAGGGTGTTTATGGCAATGTCACACAGTTATCTGAAAAGATATTGAAGAAATTAAACACACATTTAACTTGTTTAACAGAAGTTTCTATTGAACATAGAGTAACTGTAGGGATTTTTTTTTTTTTAATCTTCATTTCCTAAAAATACAATGTGAATTGAAAGAGGGCTCTCCAAGATGATGTCTAAGTTCTAAAGAACAATACCTGTATGTTTTATAGTATTTTACATATATAAATAAAATATGCAAGTTAATTTATTTTTTGCAATATTCCTATGAGGAAAATGAGTATCACTGCTATTTTACAAGTTTCATAATTTGTTTCTAACTTATTTATGAACTTCTTTCCATTTTGTTCTGAAGAAGAAACTAGGAACCTGCAGACTGGTCAGTCTTTGATCCCTGGGAAGGTGGTGAAATAATTAAACTTGTAAACCACTTTGAGGCATATGAAGAACAAGTAAATCATAAGGAGTAGTCATTATAGATTCACAGAGGGGAAGACATGTTTGACTAGCATGATAAGCTTCTTATAACGGAAGGCTTGCCTTGGTAGAGATCAGTGTATATTATCTACTTTGACTTCAGTAAGACTTTTGACATTGTTTCCCATCAGATCATCATAGAGAAGCTGGATTAACAGACATTGGGGTCATTTAAAAACTGGCTGAATGGCTGGGCCCGAGCATGGTGACCAACATTATAAAGTCCAGTTGGAGACCAGTAACTAGCAGTGTACTCCAGTGGTCAATACCGAATCTAACACTGTTAAACATCTTTATTAATGATCTGGACAATGGGACAGAGTGTAACCTCAGAAATTTTGCTGCTGATCCAAAACTAGGAGGAGTGACTGATACACCATGTGGTTGTGTTACCATCTGGAGGGACCATGACAGGCTTGAGAAATGGGCTTACAAGAACTTCATGCAGTTTGACAGAGAGAAATGCAAAGTCCTACACATGGGAAATGCAGGGGGCTGACTGACTGGAAAGCTGCTTGCCGAAAAATGCCCCAGGGGTGTTCATAGACGCTAAGTTGAACATGAACTGACAATGTGACCTTGTCTCAAATGTTAATTGTATTCTGGGTTGAATTAGGAAAAGTATTACAAGCAGGTCAAGAGAGGTGATTCTTCCTCTCAACTCAGCATTTGTGAGGCCACATCTGGAGCACAGTGTCCAGTCTGGGACCTCCCAGTACAAGAGAAACATCTGTATACTGGAGAGAATCCAATGAAGGGCCATGAAGATGATAAAGGGATTAGAGCATCTCTCCCTGTGAGATATAAATATATAGAGAGAGAGCTCAACCTAAACAGAGACAGGCCCTTTTCAAATGTTCACAGTGACAGGACAACAGGCAGTGGGCACAAACTGAAACATAGAAACTTCTGTCCAAACATTAAGAAGCACTTCTTTACTGTTCAAGTGATGGAGTGCTGGCACGGATTGCCCAGAGTGTTTGTGGAGTTTCCCTCCTTGGAGATATTCAGAAGCAACCTGTACGTGGTCTTGGGTAAGGATTGGACCAGGTGACCTCAGAGTCCCCTTACAACTTCAACAGTCCTACAATTCTGTTAATTCAAACTCAAAAGCAGAAAGATAGAGACATGTCCTAGAGGAAGGTGTGAATTATATTCCAGTAACTAATATTCCTGATATTATATTCCAATAATAAGGGGTCTACAGGAAAGCTGTGGAAGGACTCTTTGTCAGGGAGTGCAATAATGGAACAAGGAGTAATAATTTTAAACTAAAAAAGGGTAGATTTAGATTAGACATCAGAAAGAAGATCTTTACTCAGAGGGTGGCGAGGCACTGGAACAGGTTGCCCAGAGAAATTGTGGATGGATGCCCCATACCTGGAAGTGCCTAAGGCCACAATGGATGGGGCTTTGGGCATCCTGGTCTAGTGGAAGGTCTCCCTGCCCACAGCATGGGAGATGGAATTAGATGAACTTTAAGATCTCTTCCAACCCAAACCATTCTGTGATTCTATGATCCTATGATTTAATGCTGTTACTCTGGTTGTTTATGGATACAAAGTTTATTTTATATATTACAGAGACAGAATTGTGTTCTTATCCAAATAAAAGTTAGAAATAAATTGGCACAAAAACAAAACAAAACAAAACTACAACAACAACAACAATCCTAGATGTGGTAAGCACACTTGTATTGCTTATTACTTGCATGCTTAAAAATGATAATAATAATAATAATAATAATAATAAATCCTGTTGTACTATAAAAAAGCTGCAAGGGAAGAGACAATTCTGGTGCCCAATGTAAGTAAGTGGATGATGTTCTCTTCCACTGAAATGTTCATGGTACCCCAGTACATTGTCCCCACACTCACACTTACTTCAAAGTTTATAGCAGTCTGAAGCACCAATATTTCAACAACTCACATCAATGAAACGGTTATTCTTGTCTACCAGTATCATTCAGAAATCACAGAAATGTGTTCCATTTACATATTCAAGCACAACATTTTTTAGTCTTTTCTACCTGAGAAAGTTCCCAGCAACCATTTGCTCAGCACGTACAATGTAAAATTTTGAAAGCAATATTTCTTCTTCTTATGAAATAGATTTTTTTCTGAAGACTTTTTATTCAAGTGCATAAAGAGAGCAATAAATATTTATTGGCAAAGCAAGTATTGGAACAGAGAATAAAATGCCATTTCCAAGTTGTCTTCCATCACCTTATCTTTTAGAACCTGATATGTTTTTGAAATCAGTTATAATACTAGATAGGTACAAGGTTTCAAACTCTTTCTCTTCAAAGACCAAAGCAAATCTGAGTAGCTGTGGAGTATGACGTGCTAGGAAGGGAGACCAGCATCTGCAAAAAGAGAATACAAAACAATGTTCCCTAGGGACTGAACATGTGACATAGGTCTCTACATGTTTTAACAGATCTCAACTTCTTCCAGGATTGTTTTGTTTTTTGCTCTACTAACAGAAATTGTTTTGTATCATCACTATGTATGCTGCTTCAACAAGGTATATTGAATTACAAGAACAAATTCACAAGAAAATGCTTCATGCATAAAGGGGATGGATAAAGCAGGTTGAAGTATATTGTGAAGCTCTTCCACAGCAGTTTGTCTAATCTAATCATTTGAAGAGACAGCAAAAGTATATTCTACCGTTTTGGCAGTCAGACAGCTTCAATGTTTCTCTACCTTAGCAGTCATAAAGTTCTTCATAATGAACATTCTATTACAATTGGAAATAAATTCTTATACTGAGTTCATGCAGGAGCCATGCTGGCTCCTTTGATCACCATTTATAATAACAACTTATATAGTTAATTATCATATTGATTCCAGCATACCACCTTCTCTTATTTATATAAACTACTTTTTTTTTAACTGAAGTGCAACTTTCACTAAAGTGATATTTTAGACTTTTTATTGCTACAATCCTCCAAAATCTTCTTTTTATTTTTGTTTTCCAAAATACTGATTTTTTTTTTCCTATTAGGTAATATTTTTCATTTTTTCTTTGAAACCACAATACCTAAAATTTAGATTTTCTAAAGAAGAGGAACGGAACGAAAAGAAAGGAAAGGAAAGGAAAGGAAAGGAAAGGAAAGGAAAGGAAAGGAAAGGAAAGGAAAGGAAAGGAAAGGAAAGGAAAGGAAAGGAAAGGAAAGGAAAGGAAAGGAAAGGAAAGGAAAGGAAAGGAAAGGAAAGGAAAAAGAACAAAAGAATGAAAGAACAGAAGAACAGAAAGAAAAGAATGAAAAGAATGAAAAGAATGAAAAGAATGAAAAGGGAGGGAGGGAGGGAGGGAGGGAGGGAGGGAGGGAGGAAGGAAGGAAGGAAGGAAGGAAGGAAGGAAGGAAGGAAGGAAGGAAGGAAGGAAGGAAGGAAGGAAGAAAAGAAAGAAAGAAAGAAAGAAAGAAGGAAAGAAAGAAAGAAAGAAAGAAAGAAAGAAAGAAAGAAAGAAAGAAAGAAAGAAAGAAAGAAAGAAAGAAAGAAAGAAAGAAAGAAAGAAAGAAAGAAAGAAAGAAAGAAAGAAAGAAGGAAGGAAAGAAAGAAAACCAAGACTCTCAGAAAACCAAACAACTTTAAGAGATTTACATCATGTAGCTGGTGATTGTAATTGCAAGAGCTGGCAACTTGACAATTGCAGGTGATGAATATGTATTCCTAGGCTTATCAGACATAATAATTAACAGATTGAGGTGTCTGAATGCTGCATGAAACAAATTTAAAAATTAGGGTAACTCTTCAGCTTTGTGCTTTGTTCTGTACTGAACACCATGCTGTGCCTTAGAAAACACATAGGAGTCCCAGCTGAAAGTCACAGAAGATAAATGATAGAGCAGACTCATATGAGCAGCACACCACTTTCAGCAGATGTGCAGAACACAAACCTGTGTGTAAAAGATGTGATTTTTCTAACCAAAGGGGAAAATAAAAAAAGGTGTGGGGGGGGGCATTGTTCATGGATATGGTTCATCACAGCACTCTCTCTACAACCTCACAGCAAACTCAGAATGCCTCCACGCAGTCGGTGTCGGTCTTTGGGGCTTTACACCTTAAAACATGTCTGTGTCCGTAGTTATAGCAGGTGGTGAATGACAGGTCTACAGTCACTGTTACTCCTCTGAAGGAACAAAAAACTGGCATGCTGGCATAAAATGCATGTTTAGTCTAACAATGAGTCTGGAAACAAAAGAATTAGAAGAAATAGTAGAAGAGAGATTTGGGGAAAATCCTAGAATAATTAGTCTAAAGCAGGCACAGTTTGAGTTCAAGCAGGTGAGGAATCATGAGGGGTGACAGGAAAAACATGAGGAAATACTGAGACTGCATAGGGTAGAGATTGTACTGGTGGCTGGGCAGGGGACAAGTAGACATCAGTCTTCAGCTACAGACAATTTTCTATGTATATCTAAACATCTGCTTTCCACTGACTGCTTTGAGGATCCTTTATCAATGGGTACATTGGATTATACACCAGAGAGGTTATGCTGTCTCAAAAACATGCTACACACTGCAAAATGTGGCTCTGGAGCACAAAATGAGAAAGTAACAAACAAGTTTATGGTTCTTTCTGTTTGGGTTTGCCTTATAGCATTTTAACTGGACCATGTTGTAGGTAACATTGTGTACCCTCAACCACATAAGGACTTTTTTTTTTTTTTTTTTTTTTTTTTAAGTGTTTTTAAGTTTCAAAATCTTAAAAGTTTAGTGGCCAATTACTTTTGGAAAAAAAATAATAATGGTGGTGAATGGATTGTGTCTGATGAATTAACAGTCTCCCAGATCTTGTTCTTTTGAAGGCAAATTAATAGGAAGACAGAAAAGAAAAAAAAAATCACAGAAAAACAGTCATTTTAGTCAAGCTAAGTCACAGAAAAGACACAAGCAGCTCAGTGTGTTTGATGGAATCAATGAAGTAAGTAGATGAAAGAAGATCCAGAAGCATTTGATGCCTTTCATGTTTTTGCTTGAGGGTGTTGAGAATTGGGACCTAAGATCATTTCAATGTACCTCCGTTTTAAGAGGAATTGAGTTTCTATAGGAAGTACAACCAGAAGAAAATGCCATCTGATGTTTAGTATCAATGAGGAGGCATGGAGGAGAAAAAAATATGGCAGAATAAAAATATGGAATGTCTGCTAGATTTTAACCAGCTCTTCCATTTGAGCACAAGACCTCACCTGCAAGGATAGTTTGTTGTTGTGGAGAAATAAAGAAACACATAATGTTGTCTTGACCCATTATATAGTTAACTGAGATATGAATGGAGGATGGTTCCTGTTTAACTGTTTCTGTTTATTCATCTGAATGAACAAAATTCCTTGTGCCCAGGGTAGAGAGAAAGAGATAGCAAGGTCACTGGAAAAAACAAACAAAACAAAACAAAACAAAACAAAACAACAACAACAACAACAAAATATGAAATGTCTGAGGGCCTTATGTTTGTATTCTCTCGCAGATGCGCATTCCTGTATTGGCTAGTAACTTTGTAATATTTCCATAATAAAATATTATGTCACATTGTATTTTTTTCAATTAAAATATATATATATTTCAGCATTATGTTTTTGAAATATTCCTATCTTTAATAAGTAATTATTAATGTTTGGCTAGCATCTTACAGATGTTGTAAAAGGAATGGGGGCTGTATGACAAAAGGATAACTGGGCTTATGAAATATATCAGATGAAGCATTCATGAAATAGGTAATAGTACATTTCCTCTTGCTCAGGTATTTCCATAAGTAAGCATCTCTCCATAGCTCTGAGGGTGGGAAAGATACTCATGAGTGATTTGAGGAAAACTCTTGGGAAATCTGACTTGATCATCTGTGTTTGTTTGTTTGTTTGTTTTTTTTATTATTATTATTATTTGTTTTGTTTTGTTTTGGCATTAGAATAATCTGTTTCTATTTAAGAAAGGGTCTATCTCTCCATTTATTATTCACTTTTACAATTGTGTCCACAATCTGTAACATACAAACTCACCCCTGCCCCCAGGGCTTTTCATTTTCCAAACTGTGTGGCACACTGCAGGGTATTCTATATAAATATTCATTGAATATTGCATTTATTTTTTTTATTTTTTTATTTTTTAGTGAAAAACAACCATCTTGTTTCTTGCTTCATTTCTCTGAAGCAGTGGCATAAATCTGGATATACCTAGAGTTTCAGGTCAACTGACAATGGCCTGGCAAAAAAAAAAAAAAAAAAAAAAAAAAAAACACTTGTTAAGACCTTAACTTCCTTTGATATTAGTGTTATTTTTTAGAGTTGTTGCTGTTCTTTTTTTCGTCTAAGAAAATAGAAAGCATTATCTTTTAATATGCCCAAAGGAAGTGATCTGCATTACCTTGAAAGTTTTATATATTACTTGCTCTAGGCTGATGCAGTGAAAATTATTTTAAACCACAGCCCTTGAATCTTTTCTTAACAATTGTTTAGCCAGTACATGCTAACAAAACTTCCTCATTTATTTATTTAAAATACCTTACCAAGGGAAAAAAAAAAAAGTGGCAGAGACAAAGCATCTTGACTTCAGGCTATCCTTAGAGATTTCAGAAATGCTGCAGCAGCTGTTGGTGTTCTTTGCATTAAATTGCATGCAGTTGATCTAGTAGGAGCATAGTTCTGTATCAATTGAAAATAAATAAATACATACATACATACATACATACATACATACACCAGCCCAGGAATCTCACTTCTGAGTTAATAACTCTTTTACAAAAACCTACTCAAATTCCAGTGATTTTTCATTATTTGTATACCTCTTTCAAAAAAGCCACACATTCAAGACAAAGGATTTTCAAATGTTACATCCCTGGTGTTAATGACATCTATCCATCCATCTGAAGTGGTATGTGGGCACCCTCCTCAGCCTTCAGGAGGATCCCTAGACTATCTGCCTGGTCTTTGTACTCCTTTGTTCCACACCTCCTGGCACTACAACTATGTCATGCTACCCCTCACATGGGATATGTGCCTCACCAGCTGCTTCCAGAAAACAGCACTAAACACTGCTGCTGCAGCAAATTTTGCAGTGGCTCCAGCCTCTGTGTTTGCTGCTTCTGTCCAAGTCATGCCAGGTTTCATAACATGCTGGAGGTGGCTTGAATAAAAAATTCAAGGTAATGCCATCACAAGTTTAAGCAACACGGGGTAGGAACAAAGCAAGAACAAAATGTAATAGCATATTAAACAGAAAGAGCAGGGAGGTACATTATTTTGTACCCCCAGCAGAGTCTATCACTTAAGAACTTTGCATTTTGCTGAAATGATCAACAAAATTGTGTTTACCCCCTATCTGTCTGTGTACTGTGGAGTTTTGTTGTTGTTGTTGATCAACTGTTAAAATAAAAAGAAACAACTCAAATCCCATACAAGGGCCTTATGAGAAGTTATAACTTCTGAAATAGGTGTAAATATTCCCACATTGCTGAATGGAAAGTTATACTCGCCTGCTGACATAAACATCAAAACAATAAATAGAAGCAGTCCAGTAAGAATTATAGGTACAATAATATGTTTTTCACAGTGTGTCACTAAAAAAGAGTAGATTGGCTGCTACACGGAACATTAATTCTTTAGCTATAGCCTGAGCAGTGTGCAAAGTTTAAATTGATTTGTCCCAGAAGTATCTGAGAACTATCATTCTACTGGGTACTTTTTTCTTTTTTTATGTATTAAGTGATGCACCTCATCGCACTCATTTGTTGATCTACACTTCCTTCCAGTGTGTGTCAATGTAATATCTGGACTTCTGCTCTGATTTCTGTTTTTTCATTCAATGAGGAGATGTTTGCATCACAAGAACTTCAGAAAGTTAGCACCTGTCTGGCCTCCCATGGCTTCTATCAGGTCCTGGTATTAGGACACCATTGGAAATGTTCTGAAACATGATTACAATTTGAGCAGAACCTGGGAAACCTGTTAACCTGTTGAATACTTCACTGTCTTCAGAATGTCTTTGAAGAAACACCCACATGAGTCCAGTCCCTCCAGAGCATTTCTATACCACTGGAAAGGATCAATTTGTAAATAGGAGGATCCTTGCATTTAACTCTTTCTTATTTTTTTTCTTTTTTTTTTTTTTTTTTTTTTTTTTCTGCTTCAGCTACCAACTACTGCTTCCCAACAGAGGGTGATATGTAGTCTCATGTATAGTTTTGTCTGCCACACAAATTCCAGATCAACAGGCTTTGTGCTGAGGTCCTTGCATCACACTGGGGACACACTGGGGATTCAGCTGTTGGAGTCTCCTTCCCACTTTTCCTCTGTAGCCTCTGACAGAGCTCTCTACAAACCTCCTCTGTGTGTACTTGAATAACAGATGTGGCACATACTCGCATCCCTACACAGACGTTCTTGAAGCATTTCTGAGCACTGCTTCCACCTTGGGACTTCTTCAGCCATTTTTATTTATGAAATAGAATTGAGACTGTGTCTCTAGCCCACTTTTCTGTAATATGATCAGGAAAAAAAATATATATATATATATATATAATTTTTTCTAATCTCCCTACTATTAGGATACTCTGGTGCTGGCCTGGAAGGAGTTCAGAGCTGGCGTTATAGTTTTCCTTTTGAAGAGCCTTCACAACTGAAACTTAGGACATCTCTGCTTTGTTGTTGTTTATTTGTTTTGTTTTGTTTGGAAACTTTACAGGGAATAGACATTCTGTTCTGTGAGAGCTGCCCCTATATTTTCTGTAGCACACTGTTTTTACGTCATTCTCTCAGATTCAATCAACTTCTAGCTACCTTCAGCCAAGGACACATCAAGTAGTGCAACATCAAGGAAACTCAAGTTACTGCACTGGGAAGAATCGGGATGTTCAAGGAGTGTGTGCTGGCCAGAGAATCATGGAAGAGGATTTTCCCTTCCCTTCCCTTCCCTTCCCTTCCCTTCCCTTCCCTTCCCTTCCCTTCCCTTCCCTTCCCTTCCCTTCCCTTCCCTTCCCTTCCCTTCCCTTCCCTTCCCTTCCCTTCCCTTCCCTTCCCTTCCCTTCCCTTCCCTTCCCTTCCCTTCCCTTCCCTTCCCTTCCCTTCCCTTCCCTTCCCTTCCCTTCCCTTCCCTTCCCTTCCCTTCCCTTCCCTTCCCTTCCCTTCCCTTCTCTCCCCTTCCCTCCCCTTCCCTCCCCTTCCTTTTCTTCACTTTGATTGACAGAAAATAGACAATTTCATCTGCAATTGTTTCCAGCTTCAATGCTCTTCAAAGTTTTCTGCAAGCTATCAGCAAATTATTGTGAAATATTGTCTTATCCTCACAACTTAACCTGCCTAACAGGGAACAAGTCCTTGCCTGAAGGAACAGTTAAGTAGGAAAGAGGATGTTAGGGTAGACTGAAACATTGGCCCACAGCATGGCTGCTTTCCAAATACTCCATAGCTGTGGGGAGAAAATGGAATGAATGTCATACATATGATGTCCTCTAAAGTACCTTCAGCAAGGATTTATGTGGATTGCCAGAGGTAGGCTCCTTTGTACACTGAGTGGGGTTAAAAGGGTGCGGAGAGCCTTATGATCATGAATAGTTTATCATAACCATTAGGAAAAAAATTATCCTTTGTCAGTGTAGTGGGAATATCCAGAGAATGATGTCAAAGACAGAGTTTTAACTTGTGTGTTTCTTCTGTCTTGGAAGGAAAACAAAACGAGTTGTATTCAAAAACATTTTGTAGGAACAAAAGAAAAAGCAAGTTTAGAAAAAGATTTAATAACTTATTGAATTTGGAAGGGGGAAAGCAGGCAGAAGCATCAGTAATAAAAATATGTAAGCTTCTTGACTGTGTTTATTTAATGATTTTTAGTATTTAATAACAATGAATATTGATTAAATAATGAACAAAATTTATTAAGCACACAAAGTCAAGTTAATTGCATTTTATTATTTGAATAGGGAATTGAATACTGAAAATTTAAGTCTTCTGCTAATAGTTGGCGTTACAGAGTGCCATCAGGAAACAGTCAGCACCATGATCCAAACAACTCTAATGTTTTCACCACATCTCCAGTCCTAATAGATGGTAGTAAAAATATCCCATATCCTCTGAAGGTCATGTGAGAATTGCAATGGAAGGTGCAGTGTCATCAAATTAGGTGATAAATATGACCATAGAAATGGAATAATAAAATATCCTAATTTTCACTACACACTCAGAAGTGCTGATTACTATCTGGAAAAAGCATGAGGGTAATAAATTGATATTTTCACTAATAATGAAAATTCTTGCTATGGAAGAATATAATGAAACTTAGCAGTGTAAATAAATTATACAATGTAATAAAAATTTAGGGCATTTTCTACCAGTTCTCCAATACAAGTTCCCCAAATAGCCCTTTCTCTCACTACCACCCTCCTGAGCTGAGGTTGGAAGGACTGATAGCTTTCTTGCTCCTTTTCGCTCTGACTCCTCCACTGAATAGTGCTTCAGTGTCTACAGTTCAAGGGAAGATGTGATGTCATAGGAAGCAAAGGACAGAGGATAAAGCTATGCCCTCTTATTTCCCTCTGCAAAGGCAATTAAAATGTATCTCTATACAAACATAAACAGGTAGAAACATAATAGTCTACATAAAATTAAAGCCCTAAAGCTGAGTGTCTGAGGCATAATGTGCTAAGTACCTTGTTTTAATGAAGGAGACTTGTCTCTCTTTAGAGTCAGTGCATCTTGAACTCTAAGCAACACCTAAGCCAAATGGTTTTACAGTGTTTGAAGAAAATATTTTAATTATTATGTATATGGCTCTGCTGATGTCTGCATATTTGAGCTCCAAATCCACTGCCCACAGCATGGGAAGCAGACGTGGCTCTGTAAAGATTGACAACATAGCGGGGAACCTGCTTTTGAGTACATACAATTGCCACAGAGTGGGCTGTGGAAGGTGACTAGACCTCCATCAGAGACCCAAACCTTGGGCTGGCTGGGAGCTGGGGTGTGCTGGAGCAAGGTTCCCACTGCAGGGAATAGGACTTGGGCCATGTGCTGTGCCTTGGTACACACTCAGAAATCAGCTTGTGTCATTAGGGGAAGCAAAGTATCTTCTATAGGATCTTGAATCACTTGTATATGTCTTGAATAAATTTGGAGCTAAGTCCCTAAGGAGAACATGCTGCTACACTGTACCCCTTGTGTTTGAGAAACACCTGAAACCAAAAGAACTCATTGTTTGCTACAGCCACATAGAAAAGGACTCAGAAAACAGGAAAGAAAGGATTAAGTGAGGTATGGTAAGGAAAAAGTAGAACATTCTTCAACCACTAGAAGTTTCCCCCAGAGACCTTTCACTCTAGCTTTATGTACATAGGTAGATAGTTAAATAATTAAATAATATTTCTTTCCTCCTGCAAGTTGTGCTTGACAGCTTTGGGGGCTGAGGATTGGGTTTGAACTGATGCAGATGTGTGCATCTAGCTTATAATTTTTTTTTCTATTTTCTTTGTTTCTAATGTTTCTGACACCTTCAAACACAGACCCTTAAGGCAGATCAAGTTTTTCATTCTCTCTTTTGGCATTTATATGTTGCCTATTATTATTCAGTACTGACACCACGATAGTCTATGAAAGCCTTAAATGGGACCTGGGACCTACTGTACTGATATCTATATAAAGATATACCTGTATCTCCATGACAACAAGGGATATTATTATTATTTCTTATCTAAAATATATTTAAATACACATATACTGGGAACAGATATGTAATGACATATGCAGACTCTGGCAGTCATGTAGATGGTCTAATATAGCTTCAAGAGCCATCTATATGAATGTTTTTAACTTAGATCCATGGCATACAACCCAGAATGTAAACAATTAAATATACACTCATAATTCGTATTTACCAATACTCCAAAAACTTGATATTTCCTTCCCATTCCCAGACAACCTGTGGATATTCACACAGACCAAAGGACAGATAGAGAAATTCTGTTGCTGCAAGCATTCCACAGCATTCATTATTTAGTCCTGTCCAATGCACTGCTTGACTGCCTTGCATAGCTTAGAAGACTGTGATAGTCTCCCTCTGCAGCCATTCTGTCTCCCACACAATGCTGTCTGTTCATATTAAAATTATTATTTGATCCTGTCCAAACTTCTTTCCTCTGTTCCTCATGAAAATCCTGCATCCAAGGATCTGGAAAATTTATTATAACATATGGCCCATGAGGACTATAGCCAAATGACCCACCTTACACTAGTGTCTGCATGGAGCTGGCACTATCCAGCCAGCACCAACATGCTCTCTTTTTGTATCCTGTACTGGCAGAAACAGGTTTGCCATCATCATCATGAGTCTTTGTACTCCGACTTTCCAGTGAGGAACCAGTACAGTTCTATTAAGTTTCCAGTGGGCACGAACATGGCAGAGGTGCACAAAGTCATTGTTGACACCATCCAGAAATAAAGTCATGTTAACAACCCACCAAGGTTGTGCAGCACAGACACCCCAATTCTAAACCAGGACTGTCAGCAGGATCCTTGTCTTCCTATGGTGTTCCTCATGAAATTTCCATCTAACCATTCCCTCCCATGTTTCCTTTTTGTCATATTAACAACCAAGTTTCTTAGGGACAAGTTAATAAGAGGGATGATTTCTAGGCTCCAAGATTTGTTCTTGGTCTTGGTCTTACTCTTAACCTCATTCCTACTGCTGCTCTGCCAGAAGCAGAGGAACTCCGCCGTTGGTTTAAGGTGCCATGTGAGGATTCAAGGCCTTGCTGATATTGTACCAGAGGATCATGCCAAATGAAGAAGGTGAAATCTAGTAAAGCCTTGCTTCTGCTATTCATAGAGACAGACATGCCTAGAGGAGACTGTTCACCAAAGTTCTGTTGGATCGTTTGTTTTTCTGGGAGAATAAGCTAGAGCCAGGGAATGACCAAACAGTTGCTCATTGAAGTTAAACAGTTCACTGGTCAAGCATCTGAACATCATTTTACTTTTCAGAGTAGACATAGCCTGTAAAGATACTTTTGAGAGCTGATGGAGCATAAATATAATTTTCTGATGAATTAATATGTATATACTTTTATTTATATTCCTCCTTATTGGCTTCTTTTCTATTACTTTTCTTTTTGAGGGGTGAAAAATATCTTGTAAAAATGTTGAAATCCTGAGTCTTTCCCAGGAAGTCCAAATTTATGTTTTGGTGTGGTTCACTACCAGAAGTGAGAAGTTTTCTCCACTTAACACCTGCTGAACAGCCATATTTTTGCCAGTCCATTAAGAAGCTGTCCATGTAATTCAAAAATTCTTAGCAGATCTAGCAGTGCTGGGAGTTAACACTAGAGAGACTAAGGGCTTTGGGGCATGAAAACTAAACTATCTTCTTAGCCCTAAGTAAGATGTATAATTAAATAGAGGAAAATTATTTTACTGAAGAAAATTGCTGTCTTGGGTTTTGATTGATTTTCATTATTTCACACATACTAGAGGAAAGCAGACCTTGACTAGTCAGAATAGTTTTGCAAATTTTATTTATCTTAAGCACTCTGCACTGAATTCCTTTAAACAAACCATGCATATTCAGAACGAGTGTTTATTTCTCTGTGTTTTAGACTACTTTTTTAGACTATTTTTAAAAGTGTCGTTTTTTCTCTAGTTACTGAGGATCATCCTGAAACTGAATCTAAAAGAGATGGGATGTAGTTAAATGAAACTGTATAAAAATCTTCAATATTTATGAAAGAGATAGATGTGCCTTGCTATTTATCCATTTCAGCAGATCATAAATCAGCTCCAATATAGTTTATTGGAAATTGTAAGGTTGTCTTAGTCCAGTTTAAATATAAGATTTCCATTAATTTCCACCCTGCCCTTGCCTTGAATACACAGAATCCTTTTGGAATAGAGATTATTCTGCTATGAATCATATTAGCTTCTTTCCTTTAACTGTTTCATCCTCTGATATATATGTAATATATACATATGTGTCTGTATGACTGGAGTAACAAATAATTCCACTTTGGATTAATTTCAAAGATTTTCTTACTTTAGTCCTACATATTGCATAAGGTGATGAGAACTCTGATGTCTGTATGTAATCACTTCAGTGGTCAAGATAAACTTTATTAACTCCCTAATAAAAATTTATTCTCTCATCTCTTCCTTCCTTCCTTCCTTCCTTCCTTCCTTCCTTCCTTCCTTCCTTCCTTCCTTCCTTCCTTCCTTCCTTCCTTCCTTCCTTCCTTCCTTCTTTGTCTTTGTCTTTTTTAAATCAATAAGGAGAAGGAATGGAGGAAACTGTTTCTCTAACTTCTGTAAATCTAAAAAATGAAAATCTAGTAGGCTCTTCTGTTCCTTGAGCTTCATGAAAGGTTCACATTTATACATTAATCCTATTTGCAGGATGCCTTTACTGTGCATTTCTTTAACAATAGTGCTAATAATTTAAATTGCATAAATTCGTACCAATGTTGGGTCAGTATGTGGAAATTACTTATTTTCTTCTCTGTGTTGAGGCTCAAATGATTGCAGAAATATTTATTCTTTACCAGCATCTCTTCTGAATAACATTCCAAAATGTCTGCAAATTCTTTAGATCCTTTCTAAGCTACCTTTTGGTTTCTAATTTCAGATAGAATTTAGTAATGAATGAGAGGCATATGTGTCCTTCCACTAACAGATCTCAGTGAAACACATTTCCTTTTATATCATTGGGTTTCTTGTCTCAGGCTAGGTCTATCTCTACTATTTTATTCCCTTTTAAACTGACAGCCTGTGTGGAAAATACAGATTCATTACTACATTTTAAGGAAGAAAGATATATAAAAAAAAGTTTACTAGTTATTTGACAGCTGAGAGCTGAGTACTATCTCAAGTTCCAATACATTCTTGAAATAAAGTTTATTTGGTTGCTTCATTTATTACTGGTTATATCTTTATATTTTCTTTAACTGTGGTAAGTATTTCAGTGGTTTGGGATGACTGAAAATTATATTTGCAAGCAAAAAAAAAACAACCAACCAACCAACCAAAAACAAACAAACAAAAACAAACAAACAAACAAACAAACAAACAAAAAAACCACCAACTACTACCATTAAAACATAACAACAACAACAAAAAAATAAATCAATATTGCCATGTTCCACATTTCCTTCATTTAGTTTAACACATCCAGAGTAGATGATTTATTCTAATACTGTACAATATCTTTATGAGTACTCCCTCTGGTCTCTGTAGAGTTAAGATTCAAATCGAATCATCTTGTTAAACACACCCTATCAATTTAATGTAACTGATTTTGAGGTGAAACATTTCCATGATTATTTTGATGTCAACAAATATTTTTATCCTTCAGAAAGTTTGAATAAAAATAATTTGAAGGTATTAGACGACACTGGGAAAATGAAACCTCTTTTTATAACTTCTGTGTTCCAAAGAAAACTCCATCAATGTCATTATGAAAACTTTCTGAATAAGTACTAAGAAGCCATCATAGAATTATTTCCTCAGCAGAAAAGGTAAAAACTGGTTATTCTGAGACTGAAGGAAAACAACAACGACGACGACAATAAAAAACAGGTCTACATATTCTAACCTTTGTGAAGAACATTTGTTTTTAACTGAAAAAAAATAAATAATAATAATGATTAAAAACAAGCAAACAAACAAAAATAAAACCAAACACTGAAATCCCACTCTTACAGTTCTCTCACAAGACAATTACACACTAAATAACAGAAATCTGAGTGCCAAATTAATCTTGATCTGTAAGATTTCTTTGACATTTTTGGTAGAGATTTAGAGATTTTTAATATTTTATTCCACATTTCCTCTCCTCTCTTCTCCCTGTCCTACAAAAAAACAGGGGTATAGAGTAAAATTTCAGAGCTGGGATATGTACAATGCTGAAAGTTTTGAAAGTTTATACTCTTACCAGCTGCTGATAAGCCTCAGATCACACCTGAGCACACATACAGTACCCATACCGTACACATACAATTTAATATTTTTAACATGGCTATCAGGCAGAAGAAGCTGTTGATATCCATTTACCTTTCCTTCTCATTTAGAAATTGTTATGTATTAAAGGTGTATGAAAATGGTAAAACTTATAGAGCGATAATCTTCCTTTCTCTCTAAAACAGTCGTGTAGATCAAATACTTGTGTCTTGTTGTATGAATGGGCAAAGAGATAATAATAGTTCCCATGGTCAGAAGATTCCTTCTTCACTCAGTACCTTTGTTTGGAAAATCAGGTGGCCACTCATCATAGTTCTACAAGGAATCTGTGATAAAGCACTTGCATATTCTTATTTTATGGATATATATTTATATATATATATAATTATATATATATATATATAAACAACAAGCTGAAGACAGCAATAAAGTCCTTTTCTGATTCTATTGGCTTTATTTTTTTCTCTGAAAAGATTAACTGAAGTAATTTTCTTTCTTTTTTTTTTTCCATCTTTCAATATATGACATAGATAACATAAATTAGCAGCATTATTATTTTTCATAATGTCCATGTTAGAACAGATTAAAAGGAGCAACAGAGAAGGGAAAATTTCTGGGCTGGCTTTATCCTAAGCCATACCTAAGTGAGCAATGCAGAGCTGAGTGAATCTGAGTACTACCCTCTATTATCCTAAACTTTCCATGACCTGACATTTTTTAACTCACTTACTGTTCCTGCAAAACAAAGAATGGGCAATCTTCCTGTGAGTTTAATATTTTTGAGAACTGTTCACAGCATTGTTAGGATTTGTAAAATTCATTCATTTTTGTGAAACATTCATTTACTGGGAATGTCCACTTCACACAGTTGGTGTAACAAGACCAATGAGGAAAAACATCCATTAGCAGTATTTAATTTTATAGTAAAAATAGGTTTTCAGTATGAATAGAAAGGGCAATAATACTAACCAATAAACAAGTACAGGGGGCTTCCAGTCCTTCTCATAACAAGCATAAACTGATCAGAAGCTGTATCAGCTGTGTTCTAATTGTCCAGTATGGAGTAATTAGCAGCTTCCTGAAAATTTGAGCTTCCTCTGAAATATTGCTCATTAATTGTCACTGGAGACAGTAAACTAGCTTAGGTGGCCACTGCTTTTCTCCACTAGGGAAATTCACAGGTTTCCTGTGTTTTGGTCAGTTCACATTATTCAAGGTTAATTGTCTATTCTGCTACCTGAAGCTATTTTTAAACTTGCTGTTTCTCTAAATACTAGACAGATTTCAGATTTTCTCATTAAAATGTCAATGACAAAGAAAAAATGCATTTTTAAAAGATGTATATTAATGTCAGACTTTGCTTTAACTACTGAGTGCGGCACTGCCCCCTCCCCCCCACCCCCCCCACCCCCCCCCCCCCCGAGAGATGCTCCCTTTCTCATGATTTATTAACTCTTCAGTTGGTTCATTTGTGCAGTCCTCCAGTCAGACAAATATATTTGATACTGACAAAGCTGTCCATACAGGTTAGTTTGAAGTATCTAGGTGAAAGCAGAGGAGTGAATTGTGACTATATGACATTTTTGCCCAGCTGGACCTCTTAGCGACCCCTACCTATGTAAGCCTGTAAAGCCCTCAAAGCCGGGCACAATAATTCTTGAAACAAAATCCTTAATGAGCCTTTTCATTTGACAAGCTTCTCTCTTGGAGACTGCTTTCCCCAGGAACTTTCTGTTACACCAAAGGCTGTTCAGTCTCATTGTTTCTCCTACTTCTGCTGTTATGATAGGAGAAACAGCAAATACACTCTTTTCCTTACTAGAATTGTTCTGCTTAACTGAAAGAAATGTTTATTTGTGCTAAGAGAATGGGATTTTCTGCTTCAAAGTGAGATAGAGTTCTCATTTTGATGGAGCTTTTATCTCATGTAGAAAGATGTATTGAATGACCTCCTAGCTATGAGAAGGTCTATTCTCACTTTTGCACAGCGTTAGTAGTTAGTACTTCCTGTTCTTATTACATTTGTGTACATTCAAAGTGGTAGTTCTCTAGATAATCAGGATGTGTTCCAGAGAACAGAAGTTAAATCAGCAATAACTTAGCCTTGTGTCATTTATCCAGTGTTCAGAAAACCTGATTCCCAAACTCTTAGTTTATGAATGACTGAATAAGAAGACATCTCTATTCTCAGAAACAAATGTAATCCTTACTAGATAATCTGACTAAGAAAGAAATCATGTCCAGAGACGGGAGCAGTCTCAGCTGCAGAAGTTAATTCAAGGAAGACTCTGTCCCTTGGCAGTGAGTTTACTAGAAGCAACACACACTGTTAATCTTGAACACCCTAAGAGACCTACACAGCTGTCCTTCCTCTTTGAAACAGAATGCCATTTAGGAGTAGAAACACTAAAGAAAATACAGATTTGCCATTTGGTACCATTCTTTAACATATAAAGATGCAAAAAAAATATGTTTCTCTGTCAATTCTTATCAATACAATCCAGACTGCTGGTGGATTGTAAGGTTTGCCCCAGCTTAGTGGACCAGGAATACATAATTTAGAGATATTTATTTCTTGATCTACCATTCCTGGGATATGAAAACACACACATAATCAACTCTGCACACTCTATTAAGCTCTTTTTTTTTTCAAAGTATATCTCCTCTATCCAATAGATGGTTTGGGAAGATAGACTGTAATCAATGTTCTGGAGATGGCACCTGCAGATGACTGAGTAGGTCTGAAGAGCTCATCAGTGTGCAATACTGTTGTACATTGAAGTCTCTTTCTGACAAAGTGTGCCCAGATGGAAAAGTGACAATCAGAAGTAAAATCTAGATGCTCAGAACTGGAAATACAAATCAATAAGCTTGAGGAGATGCTGAGATTTGAGTATTGTTTCCTAAACAGGAAAATAATAATCATTTAAGAGAACTCAGCAAGGAATGTCACTAACCAATCTCAAAATCAGATTAAGCCATAGAATGAGAACATTCAAAGATGGGCAATGAAGAAGACTTTATTGATTTATTTATTTATTCATTCATTTATGCCATAATAAGTTTACAAGAGGATGCTCTGAAAAGAACCTCTTTGAACCTCAGTGGTGACATTGACCTGAGGAGACTTGCAGAGACTGACTCAGAGAAGAAATATTTCCCATCTGTATGGGAAATACATCTGACTCAGTTATAAGGAATTAAATCAGCAGAAATGAAGATTAGGTTAAAGCTTTTTAACATAAAAGCAGAGTATGAGGAGAGAAAGATCATATTTTTAATTTTACTGGAAGAATATCTCTCTGTATTAAAATGTCCAGTATTTTTGCTTTCCAGGGGGAAAAACCTGTATGAATAATAGTCTTTTAGAGAAGACTAGGGATACATTATGCTTCCGTTTGTATCAGGACAGAACAAAAGGCAAAGAGTTGTTTACTCTTTTCAGTATTATGAACTATGGCAGCAAAGGTTACATTATTAATACAAGTTTTCTCAGTTCAATACCAGATCTGAGACTGATACTAATTTATGTGATATAGTAACTCCTGTAGATCAATGTCTGATCTTCAACTTAGAGTTTATGAAAAATCCTCCAGCAAAGCTCTTTTTTCACACCTACAGGTTAGGAAAGAATAAAATTAAGACTCCAATTAAAATTATGTAAATGTTGTACAATGTTCTGTTAACAAGATCGTTTGTTGAGTATTTTCCCCCATCTAATAAAGCATTCTTCAAAATTTTTTCTCTGTTTTTCCTCAGGGAAAATATGGCAATCTCTCAGGAACAAACAGCTTGTTTTTAAAGAATACTGAAATGCTTATGGGTCATTTTACAAAGTGCATAATTAATATTTATTCCAGTCATGATTAATATTCTGCAAACAAAGGGCACATCATGTCCTTCTGAACCCAAGTAGATTTTCTCTGTACCAATGCAATTTTTTAAAATGTTAGTTTTGCTGGCTAATTATAAAACAAATAAATCAGCTTATGCATATGAACTATTTTTTACTGGTAAAAAAAACCTAGACCTTAGGTAAAAAAGACAGCAAAACCAGGGAATATTTTCCGCAATAATAATGAAATAAATAATAATGAGTTTCTAGAATCAAAAAGAACCAACCGTCTCCCCCCAAAACAAACAAACAAACAAATAAAAACAAATAACATCTAAAACCAACCACCACCATCAAAAAAAAAAAAAAAAAAAAAAAAAAACAAGGAAACAAACAAACAAACAAAACCAAATCAAATCAAAGCCAACATCTCCAGTGAAAACACCCTGAAACTCAATATCTGAGTGTCAGCAAGAACAGAAAGTTTATATAAATATAAATCACAAGAATCTGTGGCACCTTTGATAGTAGACTGTTTTTCATTTGCATTTCATTGATCAGGGAGTATGAAATCCTATTCATAAAGTTTACAGAACACATTTGGGCTCCATCACTAATATTAAATTAATCACAAAATGAAATTATTTAGCCACAAAACAGTTTTGTCTTGGGTGAGGTAGATTCTGATTCTGATCTCATTTACAATGGTTTTACATCAGTGTAATTTGATTTCACTGAAGCTTATGCTGTATAAAAGAGAAAAGAACCTTGCTCATATTTTCTGCATAGTCATAAATTGCACACAATTGAAAAAATAGGAATTTCTACTCTGGGAAGAAATCCATGCAAATGTATTTTGCTAAAATCAGGCAGCCTGTTTAGAGTGTGCTATTTATATATTTTTTTTTTTTTGATACATTCTGTTCCATCTAGAGAAGATGTTAGATTTCCAGTACAAATGATTTAGTCAAGTGATTCAGTTTTGTTAAGGATTTTTAAGGAAAAAAAAAAAAAAAAAGTCTAGAGAACTTCTGAAAGAGAAACATCTGAACTAGATAAAGTTACTTTGGGGTGTTTGCATTTATTCTGTCTAAAATTACTCATTTATTTATCAACAAGATAAAGCAAATTAGAAGAGGATTTCCAGCTCTTTGGGTATCCGTAGTTATTCTGAATATACCCTATCACAGAGTAGCTTATAGGTAGAATCACTGTCAGGATACACGTGGTACCAGTTAGCACTCACCCTTTATTTGAGGATAAATAGTTTGAATTATTGTACTTTTTTTTTTTTTTTTTTTTTTTTAGTTAATATTTTTGAGACTTTTCAGATCCTTGAGGAGGGACTGTAGGCACAGCTACAGGGGTAGGAACCACTGACAGTAGGTACAACTATGTTACAACTGAGAGCTGACAGACTATTTGCACGTAACAGCTGGCCCCAAAAGTGAGGTCTGAAGGATCTGCCAACAAGTCAGTCACTGCATCATTTCTCCAACTATCTGCTTCCATTTTTCATCACCTGAACATATAATCTTTTATCACTTGAACCTCTCCTATGAAGACGAACAACAACAACAGAAACCTTTTTGGCCAGAAGAAAAGAAATTCAATATTTCCTGTGAGGTTTTTTTCCTGTGTTAGTGAACACGAACTGTTAAATGTTGTAGCCTGGCTGTTACTACACAGGTTCATCCAGATGTTGTAGGTGGCTTAGAACAGAAAGGACTTTCAGATTACCACAGAGCTGCAAGTGCCTGATTTTAATCACCTCTTTTCAATGTTTCCTCTTGAATGCGTTAGGAGATTTTGTTCTTCACTCACTTCCTTGCCAATATACACAAGCACCCATACATCTAGAGTACTGGCTGTTGTGGTACATGTGTTTAGGCGCATGGCTCTACCTTTTTCATGTCAGCACCTTATTCGTCACGATTAGTTTATTCCCAGGAGGCAGCCTCAAATAATCTTCTGGGTCTGGCCCACAATATCTTGTGATCAGCCTTTACTCCTTAAAAGTGACCAGGAGTATAAATTCACCAGCATCTCCAAGGTGCTCAGACTGCACTGGTATGAGTTATACAGCACCTTGGGTTGGTTCTTTGAGTTGCACTTTTGATGAACTGTGAAAAAGGGTAGCTCCTGTTGTTATAACTTACATGCAAGTTCTTCTGTGGTCTTGCCCCTGTCTAAATGGCAAATATTTCCTGAATTGTAAATCGCATAACGAATTTAACATTTGATGACACTAGAAAGTGTGGAATATGATGTAAGACTTTCTGTTTAAATTAGAATTGATCTAGACTTGGAAACAATGCTTGTTCAATGAAAATATCTTTATGTGACTCAGATCAACAATGTGCAGAGCAGAAGAGAGTTTCCCTTTCTGCTAAGGAAGCAGAAATCAAAAAAGTACAGAAATGAGTTCTGATGAAAATCAAAAGGAAATCTTCAGGTTATAATTTGTTACCTGTTGTGATACTCTAGAACAGCACTTTCAGACTCTGCTAACAGACTCAAAACATATTAAGGTCTTAATTAATGCAACAAAAGTATTAAAACATAGTTGTTGGGGTTTTATGTACATTCTAAGAATATTAGGGAAGAACCAACAGAATATTAGTTTAAAATATAGGTAAAATTTTTATAAAGTATTCTTAAAAAGCCAGAACAACTTATACAGTAAAATACTATTCTAGAGAAGTAGTGTAACAAAATGAGAGTTTTCAAAAAAAAAAAAAAAAAAAAAAGAAAAAGAAAATATGAAGAGAAAAATAACTTCCAAGATCTGTTCTGTTGTAAGAAAAACATACAGATTCGTAGTGCAGAAAGAGACAAAGAGACATATCAGTCAGCAAATTGTACCTGATGCTGTAGTGTGCTGTGCCTACAAAGTAGCATTGGCTTGTGTGTTTGTGCTTTGCAAATGCAGAGATAAGTAGCCAAAGAACAGGAAGTCAAGTTGTCAGCCTGCCACATGCTCATGGAAACTTGTCCTTGTTTCTTGGTGCTGTGTTCCCAGAAATGTGGTGACAAATGGGATAGAGAAAAATCAGGAAAAGGAGGAAAAAATATTTACTCAAACAGCATATGATAAAAGATTAAAAGAAACAGAGAGAAAATAATTTGGCAACAAGATGCCTTGAGAGCAGGTGGTGGGCATAAAAAATGGCCTACAAATATTTGCTGGTTAAATTGAAGGGTAAATAGCCTCCTTGTACTGTAGAAATATTTCTGGGAAAGGTAAACAACTCCATGGAGTGACAACTATTTCAATTTATAAAGCAACATTAACCAGATATCATAGCATAAATATTTTTAGAGTGTAAATATTCCATGGAAAAAATATTCTGTTTTCTGCATTTTACAGTAGCTAGGAGCAAATGAATGAAGTTGAAAATAATTATTAGTCAGATATATCAGCAGTATGATATTGCAGAGATCTCAGTAGAAACCCCAACATATTATAGGGAATTTCCTACACAGCCTATTCAAGATTATGTGGGCTGACCCGAAATCTGTTTTGATAGAAAACATAAGCAAAAAGCCCCAGAAACACATAAAGAAATAAAATTTCACTGATAATTGAACACAAAAAAAACCCTCACTTTTCTATAACAAACTTGAGGGTTCACAAAACCTGGACAGAAACCTCATTTATGATATCCTGAGTTTTTTCCAAGACATTATCCCCACCCCATAAACAAAATAACTCTATTATTGCCTCATTCCAGTGCATCCTTATTCCATCACTCTTACCCACTAACATTGTAAATCCCCATCATTAATGTGTCAAAACATGACTCAAAAACATAAAATCAAGTGAAAGGAAATATTCTTCTTCAGTTAATCACTGAGGTGGATCATTCTGGACGTTTGTAGCCCAAGACCCCTACCCAAAGCACAGTCAACCACAGTAGTTGTTAATGGCTGCATCCAGCTGGGTTTTGAATATTTCCAAGGATGCAGACAACTTTATACACTTTCTTTAAGTGAAATAAAGCACCACTAAAATCAACATCACATGTCAATCATGGAAATGGATCACTGCTCCCAAACCAGTATTTCTCTGCTCATAATTCCATAATTGTGCCTCAAGTGGGCATCAAGAGCAGGTAAGTATCCATCTAATCTCAAGCAATCAACTTTCAGAATAAATCCACAAGGTGGAAACTGACACGTACAATTTAGTAGTATTATAATTTGAAAACCAATTTTCTGGAACACTTAGATCAGACAGTGCAGCAGTCCTTCAGTTGTTATTAAGAAAAGCAAAAGTAAAGAATTTTATTGTCAATATCTGTTTATTTCACACACTACATTTTTTTTTTCCATGCTGAAGATCCACTTGAATACAAAACATTCACTGAAATAAAAGTGACTGAAGAAAGCATTTAGTGAAAAACGTGACACTTTATGAGATAATTTTTCTACTAGCTTCTCCCACTATTCATCCTTCTCCCTTCTATTCTCCTTCTTTTTAAGATTAGTCCAGCACACATTCTTCTGTTTTTTAAAAAAGTATGTGACATTTTTCCGTATAAGAAAAGCCTTGCTGGACCTTTTAAAAAGAAAAATATTGTGTAACTTATCATAGTAATCAGATGCTATCATTTTATTATTATTATTATTTATTTTATTTTTTTTTTTCACTTGATCTCAAGGTGGAGAAGTTTTAACATATTTAACATACATGTGTGTCTGTTCTAAGTTTTCTGTTCAAGCTGTATTACAGGCAAAGATTTACATGCTGTGTTACCCATGCTCCTTATTTTGCTTTCTAGATTTTCTCCCCATTTTCAGATATTTCTTCCAGTTTACCCGGAGGCAAAACTTTCAGATTCTTTTCTGAATTTCTACTATTTCAACATCTCTCAAATTCTTGAAAGCACTCCTACCTTATTAAGTATGCTTAATGCTAATTTGGATCCCAAGAAATGCAGCTACATTTGCTTCCATTGGTGTGTCACTATTAATGATTGCAGTATCTTGTTCATGACCTCCAGCAACTCTTACAGATAATTCTGCTGACTCCACAATCTGCTATTTAAAGGCTGTAAATGAGAGGTTTGATAATTCATCTCCAATGTCTTTACCAGGGGAATTAAATCAATGATATCACAGTCTACTTACCTGTTTTCCTCTCATACTTACTGTTTCATCTTTCAGTATTCCCACTCCAGGAGCTCATAATTTTGACAGTGGGATGCAATGGCAGTTTTCTGTTCAAGAAGCAGCAGCTGTTTGACCCCACATTTTGTTCACCAAAGGCAACAGGAAGAAGTTTCCTTAGCAGTGTAGAATGTTCACTGAAAATTAGGAGGTGAGTATTTAACAGGACCTTTAAATTGAGACTGAACAAAATATTTGAAACTGTATTTTAGTAGGAAACAATCTGGTCTTGACAAGGTAGAGGGGCTTGAGGAACTGTGTAGGTGTTTTCTATCTCTAACATCTGTGACTGTTATATTGTGACTAATCTTCCCTTGCTTTAATATTCCCTCTTGTAACCTATTCCATGTACTTCTTGCCCTTTCTGTAACACAATTATCTAAGAATCAATGGTCATCTCCTCCACCCTAAACACTGCAGTAGGATAAACTACATTATTTCTGAACCATCTGCAATAATAGATTGTGAAGTCTAGCACTGAATATCTCCAGTCTGCGTGAGTTCTGCCTCCTATTTCCATTTGTTGCATTTTCAATTAAATCACCAGTGTGTGAACAGAGGTGCCAGAGGATAGAAAAGGGAGAAAAAGGGATTAAAGAGAGAGATTAAAGGAGTATGAGTGTTTTATAAACTAAGTGAGCATGGAATTAGAATTGAAACAGGTAAGGGAGGGAAAATAAAATGGAAAACATCAACAACAACAACAAACATTTTAAACACCTTCAGCACTGAAGGAAGGTATACTCTCTGAACAATTAATGTCAGGGTACAGACCTTTCATTCTGATATCTTTAAATCAAATCCATGATATGGAATTGCTGACTAAAACCTATTTAGAATTTGATTGCTACAGACTGCAAGAAATTTGCTGGTGTTTTTCCATTTTATTCTGGACAGATGTTATATATACATCACAAATCCCACCATCGTGATACCTGGTGGCCTTGCTGACAAGCTTCAAAAAGATGCCAAATCTTGGATAGTAGTGAAGACTCAGCTGCCCAAAATGAAAATCCTTAATGCATTTTGTCATGTATAATTTTGCTAGAGAGGTGCCAGGGAAGTGCTATCAAGTTAAATGCCAGCATAATCCAAAGGCCTGGAAAAAAGGGACAGATCAGATAACCCTATAAATGCTGCACAGGAGTTGGGAAGGAGCCAAAAAATATAGGGGGGTGGTGCAAGAGAAAGAGTACTTTGAAGGAAAAATCTTTACCAGGAATATATCTCTTCTTTATTTTAGCTTTCTCTGCTGATAAAAGGCCCTATTGTATTCTCTTGATGTTTCACAGGATGAAAAACCTACCCATGGAGTGCAAATCAGACAAATTTGAGTAAAACAGAGAGAAAAAAAAATATATAGGATTACAGACCCAGAAAGGAAAAGAACAAATTCTCTAAACATGAATGATGGCAGAGGACTGTACTATAGACATGAACAAGGTCAAAAAATGCTGATTTCTATTAAACAGCGCTAAGATTAAGAGAAGACTGAGTTAATGATAAAAGAAATGAATGCAGAAATTTAGTATAAAGCAAGAGAGATGGAAGAATATAGATCAGTATCATGGAAAGTCAAAGTGTCAAAGAAAGAAAAATTAACCAAAAGAAACAACAACAACAAAAAAATCCTTTAGGTTTAGTGGTTCATTTTTTCAGACCTTTCCTGTGCACTTTTCCTGGCCATGCTCTGCAAAGTTACTGCTTGCCACTGCACCTGTTGCTCTGCTGTTTCTTCTTCAATGTGAACATGTTATTGAAATCCTGCTCTTGCTGCTTAACAGGAATTGCACATGCTCTCACCCATGTTGCCTAATTGCTAAATGCTCTCAGAACATTAATGGACAAGTAATGTGTGTAGGAGAGCCCATTTTGTAGATTACATTTCTTAATGTACTCTTTGGAAGCAAGAGAAGTAATTAATCTCCACAGTAACATACTCTCACCTGCTGCTGTGGTTTTGAAAATTTCTTTTACCAACACAGCACATTTCTTTTACCAACACATTTTGTTTGTAATGTCCATTTGCTTCTGAACAATGTGGTGCTTTTGCTATTGTTGTTTGTTTGTTTGCTTGCTCTTTTTTTTTTTTTTTTTTTTTTTTTTTTTTCCCCCTTTGGTAGCTTTTTCTTGTTATTTTTGCAGCTTTTCTTCTTCCACAGGATGAGGGATCCACAATTCTGTACAAAATATATGTATTTTAAGTTCTTGTATTGATAAGTTCTATCAAATTTTCAATACTTTTTAATCTGTTCTTTGTAGCTTTTCTGGTGACCAGATGAAATAAAATTCTTTCTTGACCAGCATGTGACAATTCACTCTCTACAATTATTTCAAGTCTGAAGTTTTCACCAAAGAGAATACAGAAGTCTTTCATTTTGACCCAAAGATAAGCCCAAACCATCTGTTTTATGATAAACTTCTAAATTTGCTGAAAATTTCCAGTTAGTTCAGAAAATGACCCAGTACTTTAGGCTCAGTACAAGAGATATGCTGCAAAACTTCCCATGTGTTTTAGAAATTCTTAAAAAAATGCTTCAGTAAGTTCAAACATCCTTCCATGTTTCTTTCTGATCCTGTTCCAATCCCTAGTTTATGAAACAGTGGAATTCCCACAATGCTAGTCTTGGTGTAGCACTGCTGGAGTTGAAGGTAGTTAACAAGATTTGGAATTGAACGCCTGACACGTTAGTGCATTACAGAAGTTCTGTTTCTTTTAAACAGGGATATTCTGTGGGATTTCTGCATTTTTAGATGTGAAATTAGGATAAGAGGAGCCAGACAGAGCTCTGAATACTGATCCAATGTAGGTCTGGAAAAAAAAAAAAAAAAAAAAAAGGTATTTTAAATAACATTTCTACTTTAGTATACAATGGAATAACTTGAAGAATATATAGAAATATTATAAATATTCAAATTGTTTATTTATTTTTTTTAATGAAGCAATTTTGGAAAATAGAGAACTGAGGTTTCAAAATAGAATAAAATATTTAGTGTTTTACCTCTTTTAGTGTGAGCTGACGTGACAATTAATGCTAAGAAAAATGAGTATCAATCTGAGGAGAGAGTCATGCGAATGCTTTGTTTTAAGATGCCAGATACGGAGAAAAAAGTTATGTGGGTATTCATCCCATTTTCCTATGGAAACAAGGCTCGTGTAATGATAGTGTCTATGTCTATGTACATCTGCCAGCACATACTTCTGCATGCTACCTCAAGTAGCTTTTGGACCGCTAGCCAACTGTGACATTTGTTGTTAAAGTATAGGGGCCTCAGGGATGATTAAGTACTTAAGCATATCATGGTACTTATGAGATTGAGCAGAAGAGAGAGACCTACACATCCCACATACAGAAACAGTGGCAGCAGAAGCTTATGTCTTGCTAGAAGCAAATCAACATATGAACAAGATCCTGTGTCCCCCATGGGGAATCCTTCATTAGGAGACATTTCCCCGGGAGACATCAAAGTCAGAGAAATGTGAGGCCTGGCTCTGCATGAAATAAGAGCTCCTTTAACACACGGAAATGTTTGCTATACTTAGCTTGTTAAGCTAGCTTCAGACTGGAACATAGGGAAAAAGATTTTTCACCTCTGCTTTTGCTTAGATTTCAGTAGCAAGTTTTGACAGTTATCATGTCAATGTTGTTTGATACATAGTGGGTTAATTTATAAATGTTATATATATTTATATATATAAAACAACACTGCAGAGGTAAAGTATTTTAAAATGGACTTATTTTTTGTTTTCAGTTAATATTACCTATTTGGAAAAATCACGTGCTTACGGGTAATTACAAGAGTAGAACTGCTGGCTTGTTAACTTTTATTGACATGAAACCATTTAATGACATTGGTTTTCTTAGTTGAGGGCAGAGCTGAGCAGTACAAAGACTAGGATTTTTTACTGCCCTGAGATTAAAACAAAAACAAAAAACAAAACAAACAAACAAACAAACAAACAAAAAAAGCTTAAACATCTTGTGATAACTACCTCTGGGAAGAAAGCAATTTCTCCCATCTTCTGTCAGCTCATATAATACTTCAGTGTGAATTTGGACAGGGCATTTCTCAACCCTGTGCTTTTATTTACCTGCCTGCCTAGTGTGTATATTGATAATATATACACTAGAGATATCACTTCTAGAGATAGTCTTAAGCTACTTTTTATGAAGACAAAAGGCATTGTATAATTGCTAAGTATGTTTTCCCTGAGATTCTGAAATAATCATTAAGACATACAGCAAAATATCATCCTTTCCTCTGTGTGGAGAATTACACTGACCAGAGGAGCTGACATGGGCTTTTTTAAACTAGCTGGTTTATAAAGTTACTTGGTGTCATGGTGCACAGTGCTGCGTAGCTAGCTATTGGTCTGTAAATGTCTTGGCTGTGATGTGGAACAAGACATTGAAAGAAACTGTCAAAACTCCCACCAGAGCTGAAACTCTTTCATAATGTAGATGAGACATGGTAAGAGTTAGAACAGTACTTGTGTCTGAGACTGTAAGCTGAAAGCAGCAATATGTACACCTAAAATTTTGCATATTTGACAGTTTTAACTAAGGTTTTATTCAGATACAGTATTTTGTGAGAGGAGTAAATATCTTGTAAATTTCTGGACTTTTAACAGTTAATCCTTCATAAGAAAACAAAATTTGCTTAACCAGAAGACAGCTTTGCGGCTTCTCTGTATGCTTCACTGTGTATCAGTGCAGATACAGACACCAAATTTAGGACTATGATGCATAGTTAATCAGTATGGAAGAAAGCATGAAGAATTTGAATACGGATGAATAAAAACCATGAAAATGTCAAAATAATTTGGATTAGAACAGTAAGTACTTATGTGGGCATTGAAAAAAAAAAAAAAAAAAAAAACTTTTTAGGGGGGCTAAAAGAATAGTTTCATCAAAAAAAAAAAAAAAGAAAAAAATATTTTCTTAGAATTAAAACAATTGAACTGTTCAAAGAAAGAAATCTCAGAAAGTCATTAAGATATCCCAACTTGTCCACAACTCATGATTTCTGACTTCATAAATCTAAGACAAAAGAAAATATATACAAAATAATTATTCTGGGCATGCAAAAGAATATTGAGCTCTGTGTTCACTGGAGGGAAAAAGCATTGCATTATTTTGCCTTAGTAAGGGTAAAAACAAATGAAATACATATATAAAAATGAATCAGTTTTAATTTCCTGTAAGGCAGAGTTGTTCTCAGAAAGGTAGCTGACTTATTGAAAGTAGAAAAACAGGTTGTATCAGCAAAGGTCCCTCAAGGCCACTCACTAAAACCACAGAAGTATAGGCCATGTTCAGTGTTTGTCACATACTTTGCTTGATTCTTCCTTGTTCTACCATAGGAATGATTAGTATTTCAAATACACTATGGGAAAATAGCTGACTTTTTTGATGGTATACAAGGATGTTAAAATCTTTTCATACAGCACTTAATCTATGGGAAAATACACTGGAGAGAATGGACACACAGAAATACCCAGGCATTTGATTTTTAAAAACTATCCAGATCCCTTTAAATGTGGGCTAAGATCACCAAAATATAAAAATTAAATTCCATAAAAAAAAAAATAATAATAATAATTCAGACATACTACATGGTGGTTGGCTGTAGACGGCTTCACCACTATAACTAAAGTACTGTTAGGATGTTATTTAAAGTCCACAAAATGGTGATTACTAAGCAGAAAGCTTTATTTAAAGGGTAACTGAAGGTCAGGGAAATACAGAAAGATCTTAGAACAGCCAATGATATTTGATATTGCTGCCTTATGAAGCACCATTAGGAAAACTGCTCAAGGTCTATTTCATATGCTAGAAGTCAAATAAAAGAATCAAATGAAAGAATAGATGTTAGTGGTTATAGGCATGAGAAAGATCACTGAAATAGAATATGCCTGGAGTTGTGGATTTTGGAAAGGAATAACAATTCCATATGGTTTACTGTTCTTACAAATCCATAATTAAGAATAAATTTATGTGATTCTATAAATGTTATATACTGTTACAGTTAAATAAATCTGAGTTCCCATTTTAAACTCCAAAAGGTAAACTTGAAGGTCTCTCAAAAAATAGTTACTTTTTTTCTCTTCTCTGAGATGATAATTAGAAACAACCTTTTGGGAATGTATTGTCAGATGCCAGGTAATCAAACCTCAGTTGTGCATAGAGACATTTTTCTTTTTCTTTCTTTCTTTCTTTCTTTCTTTCTTTCTTTCTTTCTTTCTTTCTTTCTTTCTTTCTTTCTTTCTTTCTTTCTTTCTTTCTTTCTTTCTTTCTTTCTTTCTTTCTTTCTTTCTTTCTTTCTTTCTTTCTTTCTTTCTTTCTTTCTTTCTTTCTTTCTTTCTTTCTTTCTTTCTTTCTTTCTTTCTTTCTTTCTTTCTTTCCTTCCTTCCTCTTCCTTCCTTCCTTCCTTCCTTCCTTCCTTCCTTCCTTTCTTTCTTTCTTTCTTTCTTTCTTTCTTTCTTTCTTTCTTTCTTTCTTTCTTTCTTTCTTTCTTTCTTTCTTTCTTTCTTTCTTTCTTTCTTTCTTTCTTTCTTTCTTTCTTTCTTTCTTTCTTTCTTTCTTTCTTTCTTTCTTTCTTTCTTTCTTTCTTTCTTTCTTTCTTTCTTTCTTTCTTTCTTTCTTTCTTTCTTTCTTTCTTTCTTTCTTTCTTTCTTTCTTTCTTTCTTTCTTTCTTTCTTTTTCCCCAAGAATGAATGAAAATAATTGCTTTAAAGTATCCACTCATGAACATAACTGCTCATCAGTCTAATTGCAAGCAGACACTGTCTTTCCATCACGATAAATTTGCAATAGTCCTTTAGCTTTTCTAAGGAGATGAAATGGACCATCTTGTTAACACAGACTTTGCTTTAAATGGTTGATTTTTCTGTGTATGTGTTGGAATTTGCAGTATACCTATACAACAAAGATAAATAATTAAGGAACTATGTGGATGTCCACCGTATAGAGGAAAAACTAATATTTCCTGCAGCTCTCAGATCCACAGTTTAATTGAAAACTGGGAGATGGTTTATATAAATGGGACTTCGAGTATGAAAATAAGAATTATTAGCATTCATATGAAGGGTGATAACACACTAAGTTGCAGTAAATCATCATTTTTTTCAGTCACAGGAAAACATGATTTGATTTTTTTTTTTTTCCCTCTACATAAAGAAAACATATATGTGAGAACAAAAATAGAGGAACTGTGTTTTTAGAATTTTCATTATGATCACAAAGACATCCTTGAAGATATAGTACTCTCCTGGAACTTATATTCTAGATAGAAGTGTTCCAGCCCTAAGGTAGCTATTGTTAACTAACGGGAAGGATATGGTCATTATTTGACATAAGATGAGCCAGCAGGAAAGAAGACCAACTTATCCTTGGGGTACTCAGCCTCCCGACATGAAAGTCTGGGACAGGGAGCAGAAGAAACTCCCCAAAGTTCAAGTGGAAACAGTTAGAGACCTGCTGCTCCACCTGGACTGTCACAAGTCTATGGGGCCAGATGGGATCAGCCCAAAGCAGCTGAAGGAGTTGGCAGATGTGATCACTGAGCTGTTTTCCATCATCTATCGGTGGTCTTGGTCATCTGGAGAGGTTCTGGATGACTGGAGACTTGTTAATGTGACACCTATCTATAAGAAGGGTCATAAGGAGGACCCAGGGAATGACAGGCCTGTGTCGTGGTTCCGCTCGAGTGGGCAGCCGAGCTCCACCACAGCCGCTCTCTCACTCCCCCTCCTCAAAGAGGAATGGGGAGAAAATATGTGAAAAGGGCTCAAGGATTGAGATAAGGACGAGAAAATCATGCAATAATTATTGTAACGGGCAAAACAGACTCGGCGTAAGGAGATAGTAAGATTTATTGCCTACAACTAACAAGCGAGAGAAGTGAGAAAACAAAGGAAAAAAAAAACAAAAGCACCTTCCCGCCATCCACCCTCTTCCACCTCCTCCCCCCGAGCGGCACAGGGGAACGGGGGAATGGGGGTTATGGTCAGTCTACAGCACTTCTTCTCTGCCGCTCCTTCTCGGTCACTCTTGTCCCCTGTGCTGTGGGGTCCCACCCACGGGATGCAGTCCCTGATGAACTGATCTGGCGTGGGCTTCCCACAGGCAGCAGCTCTTCCAGAACTGCTCCAGATATGGGTCCGTACCACGGGGTCCATCCCTCAGGAGAAAACTGCTCCAACCTGGCTCCCCTACGGGCAGCAGCTCCTGCCAGGTCACCTGCTCCTGCGTGGGCTCCTCTCCACGGGCTACAGGTCTGGCCCGGAATCTGCTCCGGCAGGGGTCTTCCACAGGCGGAAGCCTCCGTCGGTGCAGGGCCACCTGCTCCACCGTGGTCTCCTCCACGGGCTGCAGCGTGGAACCCTGCTCCACCGTGGTACTCCATGGGCTGCAGGGGGACATCCTGCTTCACCATGGTCCTCACCACAGGCCGCAGGGGACTTCTGCTCCGGTGCCTGGAGCACCTCTCCCCCTCCCTCTACACTGACCTTGGCACGTGCAAGGCTGTTCTCTCACTCCTGGCTGCTGTGTGGCGCAGCGTTTTTTCCCTGTCTTAAATATGCTCTCACAGAGGCGCAAACAACATCGCTTATTGGCTCAGATCTGGAAAACAATGGGGCCCTTCCCAAACATGGGGCAGCTTCTAGATCTTTCTCACAGAAACCACCCCTATAGCCCCCTGCTACCAAAACCTTGCCACGTAAACCCACTACAGCCTGTCAGCCTGACCTTGGTACCAGGAAAGTTGATGGAAAAGGTCATCTGGAATGCAATCATAAACCAGGGGTTCAGGCCCGATCAGCATAGGTTCATGAATGGTGAGTCCTGCCTGACCAGTCTCATCTCGTTCTATGACCAGGAAGCCTGACTGGTGGATGAGAGAAAAACTGTTGACATAGTCTAGACTTCAGCAAGGCCTTTGACATGGTCTCCCACAGAGACCATGTTTCCTGGAGAAGCTGGCAGCACATGACTTGGACAGGTACACTCTTTGCTGGGTTAAAAACTGGCTGGACAGCTGGGCCCAGAGAGTGGTGATGAATGAAGTGAAATCCAGATAGTGACTAGTCACAAGTGGTGTTACCCAGGTGTTCGTGTTGGGGCCCACCCTCTTTAATATCTTTATTGATGACTTGGACGAGGGAACTGAACGCACCCTCAGTAATTTTGCAGATGACATCGAGCTGGGGGGAATTGTTGATCTGCCAGAGGGTAGGAAGGCCCTGCAGAGGGACCTGGACAGGATGGGTCAATGGGCAGAGGCCAATAGGATGAGTTTCAACACAGTTAAGTGCCAGGTCCTGCACAACCCCATGCAGCACTACAGGTTTGGGGCAGAGTGGCTTGAAAGCTGTGCAGAGGAAAAAGACCTGGGGGTTCTGATTGATGCTCACCTGAACGTGAGCCGGCAGTGTGCCCAGGTGGCCAAGAAGGCCAAGAGCATCCTGGCTTGTATTAGGAATAGTGTAGCCAGCAGGACCAGGGAGGTGATTGTCTCCGTGTACTCTGCTCTGGTGAGGCCACACCTAGAGTACTGTGATCACTTTTGGTACCTTCAGTACAAGAAGGACTTTGAGGCTCTGAAGTGTGTCCAGAGAAGGGCTACGAAGCTGGTGAAGGGCCTGGAACAGAAATCCTATGAGGAATGGCTGGGGGAACTGGGGTTGTTTAGTCTGGAGAAGAGGAGGCTCAGGGGAGACCTTATTGCTCTCTACAACTACCTGAAAGTAAGTTGTGGGGAGCTGGGGGTTGGCTTCTTCTCACAGATAACTAGCAATAGAACTAGAGGAATGGCCTCAAGTTATGCCATGGGAGGTTCAGGTTGGAAATGAGGAGATATTTCTTCTCAGAAAGAGTAGTCAGGCATTGGAACAGGTTGCCTAGGGTCACCTAGGTAGGTTCAAGGAAAGGTTGGGAGTGGTGCTTAGGGACACGGTCTAGTGGGAGATAGAGGTGGTAGGGGTAATGTTGGACCAGATGATCTTGAAGGTCTTTTCCAACCTTAATGATTCTATGATTTATTTTGTGTCCTGGTTTCAGTTAGAACAGAATTAATTTTCTTCCTAGTAGCTGGTGGAATGCGGTGTTTTGGCTTAGGATGAGAAGAGTGCTGATAACACCCCGATGGTTTAATTGTTGCAGAGCAGTGCTTATACCAAGCCAAGGATGTCTCAGCCTTTTGCTCTGTCCTGCCAACAGGCAGGCTGGGGGTGCAGCAAGAGCTGGGAGGGGACAGACCCAGGACAGCTGACCCAAACTAGCCAAAGGGGTATTCCATACCATCTGACGTCATGCTAAACAATATATAGGGGTGGCTAGCCGGGGGGAGGGGGCCGGACTGCTCGGGGTTAGGCTGGGCATCGGTCAGCGGGTGGTGAGCAATTGCATTGTGCATCACTTGTTTGTACATATTATTTTCCTATTATCACCATTGTATTATTATTATTATTATTGTTATTATTACTTTTGTTATTATTATTTTCCTGCCTTATTAAACTGTCTTTATCTCAACTCACGGGCTTCACTTTCCATTTCTCTCCCCCGTCCCAGAGAGGGAGGGGAAGGGTGAGCGAACGGCTGCGTGGTGTTTAGCTGCCAGCCGGGTTAAACCACAACATTTTGTCTTATTGTTTGTTGTTGTTTTGTTTTGATTCATTTTTTTTCTCTCTCCCTTTTGCAGGCAATTAAATATACTATGGTCTTGATGAATCTTTCCATCCATTTTCTTGGCTGAAGCTAGCAATATACTCTGTGTGTCAGAGGAAGGGATTTTATCAAGGAGATGACTTAACATGAAAATTAAGGATACTAACTAGGGAAACACAAGGAGAATAGGCTAGTGTAACTGAGAAAGAAATAGGAAGCACATCAGCTCTGATTCTCTTCTTTCTCACTTGGCTGTTCCTAAAAGTAACTTTAATGACTTCACCTTTTTTTTGAATCAAGGTCGCTGTTTCCAATTTATACCTTAAAAAATCAAAGTTGTTTTTTCCAATGTATACCTTATACCAATTTATACCTTTATACCTAAAAATATATCTTATACCCATAGATATGGGATGCTATTTCATTATTTATTTTGGAGGATAATCCATGATCATTGTAAACTCAAAATGCACTATAACTGATTTATGACAAAGTAAGGTTAGTTTGGGGATTAAATTTTCCCTATAACTATCCTAAAGCTCACATATTTGATTCAGGTCTGTTCCTTAGCTCTATCACCTAGATCGATTGATATTTTCACATAAAGTAGGCAAAACTGCCACTCAGGTTTAAAATAAAGAAATAAAGATATTTCTCTTTCTGGTCTTATCACTCTGCAGCTTCCTTTTGGCTTCTAGCCAGTTTTGATCCTATCTATTACAAGGTAGCTAAACCAAAATTCCCTTAGAAAACTTAGTTTTAGAATGCAATCACAATCCTTACGGAAAGACTGGGTGTTTTACCATTGAAACCAATGTCACTTCAATGGCAAGGATTGTGTCCATACCCTGGGCCACTACTGCCCATGTGGAGACCAGCAAAGCCTCCTGGACTCTCTTGTGAGACTCCTTCAGTCATTCCCTCCTTTTACTTTCTGTTGGGACATCCACAACTCACTTGGTTGAGCAGTGATACGACAACATGATCCCATGCTGCAATGTCGAATCCACGGCAAGTGGCTACATGAAGTCACTGAGATCTTTATCTCACCCACCCCAGCACTGAATGTTCTGTCATGTAGTAAGTACATTTCTTTGCCCCACGCTACACAACCCAACCTACAGATGTTCTCACCCCAACCCAAATAAAGATGGAAAAGATCTTTTGGAGCCAAGCGCTGCCACCTTTGTGCAGCATCTCTTTGCTAAGATGGTGAAATGAATAACCTTCTTTGTGGGACTGTGTGACAAAATTGAAGACATGAGACCAGCTCTGTGTGGACAACTCTTTGTAATCTACAGCAGAAAGAAATAATGATTTTAGAGCTCTCACAATCTGCAATGGAGAGGAGAGAGGAGAGGAGAGGAGAGGAGAGGAGAGGAGAGGAGAGGAGAGGAGAGGAGAGGAGAGGAGAGGAGAGGAGAGGAGAGGAGAGGAGAGGAGAGGAGAGGAGAGGAGAGGAGAGGAGAGGAGAGGAGAGGAGAGGAGAGGAGAGGAGAGGAGAGGAGAGGAGAGGAGAGGAGAGGAGAGGAGAGGAGAGGAGAGGAGAGGAGATATGCTTTGCTTGCAGTTTAGAGCCCAGCCTTGCACTCAAGTCCAAGCTCTTCAAGTAAAATGGAAAAAAAAAAAAAAAAAGAGAAAAAAAAATTTTAAAAAGTACAAAAATGGAGGAAAAGCTTTTGAGGCCCCTTAAGATTTTGTCCATTGTATTTCAAATGACAGTTCTATAATAACACCACCATTTAATTATCTGGAATTAATCAGCACTGGTGCTAGCAACTTCTGTTAACCTCAATCTTTTTCTCCCTTCCATAAAACCAATTTAAAACCAATTCAGTTCCTATCCCTTCCACCAACATAATATCATGACCTATTAATTGTAGCCATTAACTGCAGTTAAAGAAACAATAGTGTTTTGTTCACTTCACCTTTAATCCATGAATTATGGACCTGGGTGAATTATAACAGTCTGAAGAGATTTATAAAAGTGCTGTAAGTTAATTCTCAAAATATCTCTTGATTTCAATGCAAGGGTTTCCCATGCTTTACTGCAGCTGTATAGCTACTCTGCAGACACTCACTCCCATGCACCTTTGTATATGCTTGCAAATTTTACAACCTACAAAACAGGACAAGTCTCAGTTTTTGTTGTTGTTGCTGATACACACCTGAGTTTTGGTCAAGGGAAGAGAATGATTGGATTTCTTATTACTAAGTGAACTCAGTGCCAAATTATATGTACTATAGGATTTTTTCATGAAAAAGTTCATGCCCAGAACAGTTCCTGGAGTATTATGAATGTTAGCAGGGGCTTGGAGTAGGGGAGAGGCCACAGGGTGGTTCTGGTATGTTGCTCATGTCAAGGTCACTCCAAAGACACTGTTTATGACCTCAGCTAACTTCAGAGAGGGAAGTAAAATTGAAGGTCAAGACATTGGCAGCAACTGTCACTGCAGAAAGAGGGCATTGACAGATTAATTATTTTTCCTAGACCTGCAGCAGGAATGAATACCCAGGGGTATTCACCACTGGGGTTATTTCAATAAGGACAGAACAGAATAAAAACAAAATATATTGTGTATCTCAGAGCTCCGCATGGGTCTAAAGACAGGCTCTGGGAATAAATAAATAAATAAATAAATAAACATGTATATATAGATAGATATTTTTATATTATATTTATAAGATATATTAATGATGAATGATACTGGGAAAAAAAAAAAAAAAAAAAAAGTATTAGTTTGACCCAAGGCACCCAGTTCTTAATCTCTACCTCAGCTGTTGCAACATATTTTGGAAGACCTAATATAGAATCTAACTCTAATAATCTAACAAACTGTCATTGAACCAAATACAAAAATAAATAAATAAATAAATAAATAAAAATACCGTTTTTCTTGTGTCTTCTGGGGTGCAGAACAGCAACTTACCTTCTGCTCTGATTAAAGGGTGACAACTTCTCAGTATTGTAGCATTTATCAAAAATAGTAATGATAAAAAATTTAGAAGCTAGAAGTGTAAAATTAAATAAGTTTTGATGAATAAACTTATTACCTATTAACTTAAGATGTGGAAATCCTTTAGATAAGAGATTGAAATGTATTTGAGACACTAAACTAACTTGGTGAAATCTAGTAGCAGCATCAAATTTTTCTGAACAACCCAATTTTCGTGTTACAGATGTGTCAGCATAATTATGGAAGCACTAATCATTCTAGTATAATTAACTACCTGGTGAAATGTCTCATTAGTGTAGGGAGTTACTGATGAATAATTTGCCATATTCTAATTATTCCTTTATTTCTCTCCCTCCTTTTAAAAATACATAATTATAAGCATTTATGAAATAAGTAACATGGTGTTGAAAATCTACTACATCGTTTTGATCCTTCCAACTTTTCTGAAGAGCAGTTTATGTTGAGAGCTGAGAATTAAGGTAGCTGAGTAAATAGCTCTTATATAATATTTCAGCACTGCCACAAGGGCCTGCAAATGACCTGGGAAGTTTCCACTTCAGAAAGGTTCCCATTGCATTTTACTGCCCCAAGGATAAAAGTACAGGATTCACTGAATCTGAAGCATCAAGGATGGGTTAAACTCCTTGTTGACCATCTTAAAGACTGTATTGGGTATCAGCTCACAACTCCTGACAAAGCTCTTCTAATGTAACAAAAATTTTAAAATGCTTTGAGCAAGTTTCTTTTAACTAGAGGAAGAAAAGGTTGACCTGTCTCTGCAATGTGGAAAAAGTTGAGGGTATGGTAATTTAAGGATCCATATGTCCATTAAACATTTGAGGTCACAAGAAAACCTTGAGACATCCATCAGAGTTGAAGCTAAATGTTAAATGTAGGCTACTGATAACCTATGCTGTTTGGGAGCACCAGAAAGAGCTCTAGTTTCAATTAGTATGTGTACCTTGATAGCACACAGCTCAAGAGCCAAAATGTAAAGACTTCACCACTTTGTATTGCATTTTCTCTGCATGGACAGGGCATCATGTACAGTACAGTTCTGCTCCAGAAAAGTAGCTTTAAGTTGCCCCAGGAAGTTGTTTCATTTTCTGTGCTTTCCTTTCCTCTTCAATTTTGCTGTTATTTAACCTGTGAAATTTGCTGACATAGAGGCAGAGAGCAAAGGAAGTTGTCTTTGTGGTCTCATATATGACGTGAAGTGGATAAAAGGAATTTACAACAGCATCTTGGTAAAATTTGAGTCAGAAGAAGAGAGAATATTCAGGTCAACTAACAGCTTGGACAGGGCAGGGAGGTGAATAAGGTTAGCTGATTGCATGAGAAGCCAACTGATTGCAGTCATTTGACTAAAAAGAAAACAGGCATTGGTTATCTCTGCTGGTGAAATTGTGAATCTCAGCATCTTGTGGCAGGATTCCGTAAAGGTAAATTTTCATCTGCCATACAAATGAGCTGACAATTTGTTCGTTGGAGTCACATGACAAATCTAATTCATATTATTTTATTTATTTTATTTTTTTGAAACAGGAGAGAAATATATAGATTTTATATTTCAAAGGAAAGCTACTGATCCTTAAATTTATTGTCCAAGAGATAAGTAAACCTTCTTTTACATTAAAAAAAAAAAAAAAAAGGAAAAAAATAAAAGTGGTGTGGCATGTTTTATAAGTCTCTTGCCTTAGGAATGGCAGAAGTAACCTAGTAGCTTCAGAGCATCCATCAGCTCCTTTTTTTTTTTTTTTTTTTCAAATGTGTCATTCATTTCTGTTACAATTTTCAGTCTTAAAGCTGTTCAGACTGATTTTATAGTGTAAAATATTTCTCCTATAGTCTCACAAGTTCAGTTCTCATTATTATAACAGTGATAAACAGAAAAGTAAGTGGTGAAGATCAGAAAAATTAAAGCCTCACTCAGCTGTTCTTCTGCACATATTTAATTTTGCCTGATCTTTAGTACATTCAGGGCTCTTTAGAAAGCAAGCATAATCATACTGTTACAGGAAAGGAGCAGGACCTGGATGGTCTTCGTTCTGAAGCTGGGCCACAGTGTTCACAGTGTTTTAGTGTGAATTCAGACTCTTTCCTGTTGACTTGTTGTTGACAGACTGATTGTATCTCATTTTCCCTTCATCAAATTAGAAGAGCAGTGCTACCATACTTCATAGTGAGCTTTTGAGATTTATCTTGTTTGTGAAGTTTATTGACCTGTGAAATGTACAGAAAAATAAAGTGTCATGATGGTAAACCTTTATGATCTCTGTTTGCTGATTCCTCATCAGAACTTGATATTTTCAGAAATAAACAGTTCTAATGTCTAGGATGACAAAGGGTGTTCCATTTTTTGTTGTTGTTGTATTTTTATTTTATTTTATTTTATTTTTTAATTTCTCATCATTTTAATAAAGTCCTATGGAACTACATAACTGAAATAGCCAAAATAATTAAACAAGTGTTATTGCAATTACTTTTATCCACCTTTCTCTCCTTTACTATTGTTTATTTTATATCAGAGCACTCTTTCTTCCTGTCAGGAACTATGCTTTTTTGCACAGCATCTAATGATGCATTAAGTCTATAATGTGAACAAAAAACTTCTGGAAAAGTTTACACTAAGAGATTCTTAATCATTTGAAATACATAATATTACCAGTCAAGAAAGTATCCCCTCTAAGACAGAACTCAAATTAATGTATTTTCCAGAAAATGGAAATTTAAATGTAGACTTAAGAATTTTATCAAAGGGAATCTTACATGCAGTTTGGACTTTTAATTTTTCTTTCTCCAGGAAGGAACTGGTTATCCTAATCTATGGAAATTCTTAAGATGTTACTACGATAAATAAGCAGACAATATTTTTTTCCTGAAATATCTTCATGACTGAAATATCAGGTCTTACCAATATACTTGAGAATAAATGTCATTCTGGTTATTGTTACTGCTAGCCTGTTTGCTCTAGATATTCCATATCCTACAGTGAACGATGATGGCTTCATTTATAGTTTGAACATGAAAGTAATTCCTCAGGTGATATGATAACTTTTTATAATATAATAGCTAGGAATTAAGCAATTGAAACTTATTGGAGACTTTGAATTTTGTCCTGTAACAGACAATTTGGTGGATTGATGGTATTCAATCTATTTTTCATTCTCTTTTATATTTTGATCTACTGGCTGGAATTGTATGTCACTCCTCCATTTAGGAAATCAAAACCATTAAAATGATTAGAGCTTACTGACAGCCTTAAGGAAACTTTAAAACAAACAAGCAAACAAACAACAACAAAACCACATACATTTTATTTAGAAGCAATCCTGCTTCTATAAACAATCAAACAACAACAACAACAAAAAAACATACATTTCATTTAGAAGCAATCCTGCTTCTGTAAGTTTGTATTACCTGTAGTTCTCTCCCAGTTGGTTGCTGTGGAAACAAATGTCATATCAAAACCACAGGACTGCGCTCCAGGTACAACAGATGCAGCACATGGGATCCCTTGAGAAAGGAAGCACACTAGGAGAGAGATTTGTCTGGCAGACAACTGAAGTCTGGGCTGTGTAGTTTGGCCCATTTGTGCTCAACTTAGCACTAAAGACTGAGAACAAAGACGAATTTCAACCTCTTTTATGCTTTAGTTTTCTTTTTATTTTTCCTGTTGATAAATATTGTTTAGGACAGTTTAAAGCATTCTTCAACTCATTCTTGTCAACTCATGACCCTTGAGGGCTGATCTGACAAAAACAGACTTGTCTCTGGCATTACCTCCACCCTGGTCCTCAGAGAGTGTAGAAAGGATTCTCAGGGAGTCCATTTGATTGCTTTCATCCTGCTTCTGGAATGGTTCAAAATAAACACAGGAAGATCTAGCTTTTGCCTTTCTGGGCTGAAAACCTCTTCTTTGGTTCTGCTGGGTATGGTTCATCTGGTGATACTGTGATATAACAATTGCTTACTCCATGGAAGTGGATTTTGTTATTAATTCCTGAGAAATTTATCAAATAGATTTAGATAGAAAGAATGAAATATTTAAAGAAAGACACTATTTTTTCTTTTCTGTTGAAAACTGAAAATGAAGTATGCTGAATCTTCATTTCAAAATAGTGGTTCTTTCAAAGGTAAAGTTGATAAAAAAACATTAAACCAGGAAAAAAAAAATACATTGCTTGGAGTTGATAGATATATTAGAGCTTGACTTGAAGTATTGTGATCTGATAAGTTTGTTTCTGCCAATAAACTGAAAAAAAAAAAAATAATAATATTAATGTCCAGAGCTTTAGTTCTTCTCCTTTCTCGTCCTTACAAGGTCCTATTGGCAGGGTGTTGATTTTTAAACAACTTTGACTATACCAGATCATTAAATTCTCAAAGCTGACAAGATTTTTTTTTTTTTATTTTCTTCATATATTGCACTGAAACCTCTTCCCTACCTTTTCAGTCCTTTGCACCATAACAAACAAATCTCATACTTCTAGGTAACATAACCTATTTCTTTCTGCCTTCATATCTTTTTTGTTTGTTTAGATGATTTCTTTGGCTTGTTCTCTCTTTTTTTTTTTTTTTTTGGGGGGGGGTGGGGGGTGGGGGTGGGGAGAGGTTGGAGGGGTTGGAAATAGACAGGGGCAGGGACTTTCTAGGTCATAAAATGTGTCCTACCAGCTTCCATCCAATCCAGATTTCACCTAAACTATGTGCAACATGTTGACATTCTCCTTTCTTTCACAGCATTAACTATAAGGCTTGATTATTTTTCACAAGCACACTTGAAACTATATTGCTCTAATTTTATAAATTTTATAAATAGTATTTTACTTAGGGTATATATTCATTGAAAATAAGTCATGCTTGTTTTACAATGAGGTCTAATACTATGAGGTGTTAGTTACTTAGTATTTACATTAAATCCAACAGTTGATGGCATAGAAGACATACCCAGGGTGCCCTGAGCTGGAGGACCGGGACGGTGGGGATGACAAACTCCCAACCGACCCTGAATGTGTGTGGGATTTGCTACTCCACCTGGATCCCTACAAGTCCATGGGTCCGGATGGGATTCATCCCCGGGTGCTGAAAGAGCTGGCGGACGTCATCGTGGAACCTTTCTCAATTATTTTTCAACGATCCTGGGAATTTGGAGAGGTCCCGGTAGACTGGAAGTTGGCAAATGTTGTGCCAATTTTCAAGAAGGGTCAGAAAGAAGACCCTAGCAATTACAGGCCTGTCAGTCTCACGTCAGTGCCTGGTAAAATCATGGAGAAGATGGTTCTCGAACTTATTGAGGCACACCTGGGGGACAAAGCAGTCATTGGTCCCAGCCAGCATGGGTTTGTGAAGGGTAGGTCCTGCCTAACTAACCTGATTTCCTTTTATGATAAGATCACCCGTATGGTGGACCAAGGGAAACCAGCTGATGTGATTTTTTTGGACTTCAGCAAGGCTTTTGACACGGTTTCCCATAGGATCCTACTGGACAAAATGTCCCCCATACAGCTAAATAAAAACATCATACGATGGGTGAGCAATTGGCTAACGGGCAGGGCCCAAAGGGTTATGGTAAATGGGGCTGCGTCAGGCTGGTGGGCGGTCACCAGTGGGGTCCCTCAAGGCTCCATTTTAGGGCCGGTACTTTTCAATATTTTTATAAACGATCTGGATGTAGGAATAGAAGGTATTTTGAGCAAGTTTGCTGATGACACCAAACTTGGAGGAGTTGTGGACTCGAATGAGGGTGGAAAGGCCTTGCAGAGGGATCTGGATAGGTTGGAGAGCTGGGCAATCACCAACCGCATGAAGTTCAATAAGAGCAAGTGCCGGGTCCTGCACCTGGGACAGGGAAACCCTGGCTGCACGTACAGACTGGGCGATGAGATGCTGGAGAGCAGCCTAGAAGAGAGGGATCTGGGGGTCATGGTAGACAGCAAGTTGAATATGAGTCAGCAGTGTGCCCTGGCAGCCAGGAGGGCCAACCGTGTCCTGGGGTGCATCAAGCACAGCATCGCTAGTAGGTCAAGGGAGGTGATTGTCCAGCTCTACTCTGCGCTGGTGCGGCCTCACCTCGAGTACTGTGTGCAGTTCTGGGCACCACAGTATAAAAAGGACATGAAACTGTTGGAAAGTGTCCAGAGGAGGGCTACGAAGATGGTGAAAGGCCTGGAGGGGAAGACGTACGAGGAACAGCTGAGGTCACTGGGCCTGTTCAGCCTGGAGAAGAGGAGGCTGAGGGGAGACCTCATCACAGTCTACAACTTCCTCGTAAGGGGGTGTCGAGAGGCAGGAGACCTTTTCTCCATTAACACCAGTGACAGGACCCGCGGGAATGGGGTTAAGCTGAGGCAGGGGAAATTTAGGCTGGACGTCAGGAGGGGGTTCTTCACAGAGAGGGTGGTTGCACACTGGAACAGGCTCCCCAGGGAAGTGGTCACTGCACTGAGCCTGTCTGAATTTAAGAAGAGATTGGACTGTGCACTTAGTCACATGGTCTGAACTTTTGGGTAGACCTGTGCGGTGTCAAGAGTTGGACTTGATGATCCTTAAGGGTCCCTTCCAAATCAGGATATTCTATGATTCTATGATTCTATGATTTTTATTTTAAACAGAGTACATGAGCATTAATTAAGTGTGCACATAGAGCTATACCTAAAAATGGACTTTAGAAATAATAATAAATGAATGAATGAATAAACAAATACATAAATTAATAAGTAAAACAGGAGGGAAAAGAAGACTTCATGACTAGTGCAGGAGATTTGTATTACCATTTCTGGCCACAAAGAAAAGACATTTGGAGCTGGATCTCAGAAGTCAAAACAGACCTGATACAAACCTGTTATTCACCAGCTTTCATAGACTGAAGCAGGAGAATTTACAGCAGGAAGATTTGACATGTAGTACAGGATGGTAAGTATGGAAAAGGGCACTTGTAGGATTTTGACTAGCTTTGCAATGTGTAATTCCTTTACATTAAAGACATTAAGCTCTCAAGAGTTGTCTCTATAGGTGAGCTGAGAAAAAGTATGAACTGTGTCTGCTTATTGACTACACATTAAAATTCCTAAGTTTGTACACTTTGGCTTTAAGTTTGTCCTTGTGCATTTTTATTTTTTTTTTTTACAATACTTTTCTGAACCTTGCAGGAAGATTTATTAATGGAGGAAATGTTAACTCTCTCAGATTGACAGAGATTGACAATCTGTCTTTTGCTTTATTGTCCCTTCTCCCAAATCACCTGTGTTGTTATTCTGAATAGTTGTGCTGTTCCTAATGGCTTTGTTTGGTATTCCAAGTTGATGTTGCATCAAATTATGTGCTTGTTTGTTTTCCACAGGAATTCTCTTGTAAATTAGCAACAGTTAATGGGGAGTTAAACCATTCTCAAAATTGACTATCAAATTCACTCAACAGAAAAAATAAGTAAATAAATAAATAAATGACCTTTAGAGAGAATTGACTGTTACAGAAATGTACCCCCAGGGATCACTGAGAATGACATATCAGGAGTAATGGCCATCGGGGAAAGAACTTATTAAAAGTATTTCATAAATAACAAAACACAAATCAGAGTCTTTTCTTATCTTTTCAAAAATAATTACCACCCTTCATTGCACTGGCTCATACTATTTAATTTGTTATTGGCATTTAGAACATCTCCTTCTCAGTGCAAAATTTATTTTGGTGCTTCTGGTGAAATCACTGAAGTTATACACAACTGTCTGGCGACTGATGCCTTAAAATCTGCTCACTTTAGTTGCTGTAAACTGGACCATGTGAAGAATTGACTGGAAAAGAATGAGCAACAAACCTGTCTGAACCATTGTTCAAAGCTAAAACTGAACTCTGGTTCTGATATCCACAAAAGTTTATCTGTCTTCTAATAGCTCATTTTCTTTTGCATTATTCGTCAGAGAGGCCAAAACATGACAAAATGCTATCAGTGCTGCTAGGCCTACCTGGAACAGAACAGAACTGGAAACATCTCAAATGGTCACTAATCAAGAAATCCATATACACCTCCAGTTGAACATATAAAATGTGTATTGTCTGTCATGGAAAATAAGTGCTGACTGTACTGTGTAACTGTTAATTTAACTGTTAATATTTACTGTGTAAATGTTAATTTAAGCCTCATTTTTCAAATGGTAGAGATCTAAAGGGAGTATACATAATCATGTAAACTCCTCAAGCTTGAAGCAAATTGAAAAAGTAGCTCCATGTGACAATTCTTCTATTGCTGAATTAAAATCCTACGTAAGATTCAGTAACAATTGTGATTTTTATTGTGTACTATTTTTTAGCACATCAGCTTAATTGTGAAAGATCATGAAAACCAAATTGTAAAGAGAAAACCGTCCTTTTATTTTCAAATTATGAACAAACTGTGACTTTTCGTGACAAGCTGTCATATAAGTTTTCTGCAACATTGCTTCTGTTTTCTCATACATTTAGTCTATAATAATTTGATTAGAATATAAAGTAAACATCTATCTCATCTGTGAGCTTAGTGTTTGGAAATATATTTTGACTAGTGGACTTAAATTTCCTGAGGACAATTTGTAGGAAATCTCTTCCCTAACTTGAATTACGAAAAAGTGATAATAACAGAAAATATCAGCTAGGTTAATATGCCCAAATTTGGCAGATTTCACATTACTGAGGAACTTATTTTAAACCAATGAATCACAGACATCACAAACTTCATCTCTTCCTCTCTAGACTCTTTTATTCTTCACTTGAAACAGGTTAAGACATATGTCAGATGATGCAAGATAATGTAAGATGATTGACAAAATATTACAAAAAAAATACATTCTGAGCTAGATAAAAACAAACAAACAAACAAACATAAATAAATAAATAAATTGCATAGTCCAACTTAATATTTTAGGCTTTAGAAATCAGAAATATTTATGTTGCAGACAACATAATCAAGTAACAGACAACAGGAATCAAGTAACTTGTCTTTGTCCTTGTTCTTATCGCAATCTTTTCCATTTTCCCTTTCTTTTTTATCTTTCCTTTTTTTTTTTTCCTCTATCCAGACAGTGAACCAAAACAACAATAACAAAAAAAAAATCCAGAACTTTCAATTTCTTGTCTAAAAATACATTAACCTGATACTTCTCTAAAAATGCATTGACCTAATACTTATTATCTGAATAGATTGTTTTAACTTTGAATATACTCATAAAATTCAGGTTTATTATCGTTCTTTTAACAGACAAGTTTTTCAGCTGTGTCTTACTATCTCATAATACCCTTTGAATAAAATGTGTCCTTTAGACTGTGACTTGTTACTAGATAAATCAAGCGGACTTAACTCAGATACTTGATGGATCTAATAAATCTTTCTCTTATAGGTCACCTGTTTCAATCTGAGACAGCGTAGTTAACTTCACGAATGAAAGCTGCAAGTATCAGTTGGCTATCTAATGGTTTATGTAAAATAATTGAGCTCATTTTAATTTAGTTCTGAGTTCCTACATCTCAGAAATGTGAGCACTGAGAAAGGATGCAGTTTCATTCTCTTCATCTTTGACTACTCTAGAGAACAATTAATCTTTTAATTCACTTTTTAAAAAATCAGCAACAAATATTCACTGAATCACAAACTTATCCCAATGCCTTTGTCCCAATTCTTGGAAAGGGTCCTTTTTCTGTTGATAGTTAGTTGAAGGATAAATGATATAAATTTTGTATAAGTCTAAGGTGACATGCTATAATTTATAAAAATGCTAATGCAGTGAAATAAACCAAAACACAAATAAAAGCACTGTCAATGCCTAGTAATTACTTTAGAGCTGTCACTTTTCTATATGTGCTCTGTGCATTAGTGCATAACAAATGTGAAACACCCCAGTAATCAATATTCCTTGTTAAACACAACTACATTGCAATGGAATTATCGCCATGTTATTACTTCTGATTCTACTCTATTCTATTTATTTATTTATTTATTTAATCTAGGTGCACTGCATTGCCATTCCTAACATGTAACGCTGCATCTTAGACTGGATCATTAGCAAACTCTGGGCAGGTTGGCTGTTATCCTGCAACCTGCTTTTAAAATCTCGCTAGCAAGCAGCATCATTTACAGCACATAGTGGGAACAGAACACTTGTTGAGATTCTTGTTAATGCAGCATGGATGCAGGTTATGTTGGACGGCTTTATTTCCTGCTGAATGTGAGTGGTTAATGTATATAAAATGAAAAGTACAATGGCTGCATGTACTGAGTTATTTCACTGTGTCAATGGTAGTACAATTTTGTGATGACCACTTTCATCAAAATAAGGCAGTAGCTTATCAACCTGTCCACATTCATCTCTGTGATAGCTGGTTGTTCTGTACAGTGCATTTTTCTGTCTATGAATTTGGATAACATGATCTTCTTTCATCAAACTTTTAAACCCATTACATTTAGGAATTGATTCAGATTATAAATCTTCCACCAATCTCTAGCATATATCATCCCCTCAAAATTGTCTCACTTTTAGCTGTTGCTTGATCTTTATTTGTGTCATGACACTTAATGTGTGTCTACCATATTTGATAGTTTAGATTCAGTTCACTTCCAATCCTGTTTCCCTGGTCATTTATGCTTGTTACATGTGTACTAGTCTGTTCTCAGGATCTTTATGGAGTCAACAAAGTTTTCTATGGTGAAATACAAGAGATGATTTTCTCAAGGACCCATTCCCAAAGTGCAGTGGGAATAAATCTGCATAAAATCTATCTCCCTCTGTCTTACTTAGACCTCTGACTCTATCTCAACAAATATCCTTACATACCCTTCCTGTCATGCCAACACTTGTGCAACATGTAACTGCTGTTGTTTTGTGAAGCAACACCTGTCAGGTGACAGGATAATCTTGAAGTCACTTTTGCCTCTTTCATCTTCAAATATCACAGAAAATAATTGTATCTCAGAGTCACAAGACTTTTGCTCAGTGTGTAGATAAGCCAAAGGTGAGGTATTTTGTTGCATAAATATGGACACTCAAAGTGTGGACATTGACCACTCTGAATGACATAACCTGGGGCACAGACTTTGGGTGGGACCTGTTCACCTGCATAGCCAAATCTTCACCCTAGGAAGTCAAACTTTTACAGCAGTCATAGTCCTTTCATAGATTTTGAGGAAACTTTCCATCATGGATATGCAAATTTTGGATTCCAAGATCTGGATCTATATCTCACCCCTGGAATTGCACTAAGAAATCAAGAAATAATATGCAATGCTCCAACACTCTTCAATTTCGGTTTGCAGCTGCAACAGAGTAAATATAGTAGTAGGACAAAGCTAAGGAAAACCCACTGATAATTTCACTACAGGTGTGCTGTTGAGAAGGGGAAGAAGAAAGAGGATATTGAATCAGGTCACTTTGATATTTAAATATAGTTTGTTGTGCCATATCAGATGTCCACATGGGGTGGAAATATTCATACAGAGAAAAGCAGTACACATCTGATCTTCCAGTGTCTGCAATTTGACATGCACAAAAGATATCTCCTATATCCAGACTGCTGAATACTTAGTCATTTGCTGCTTACTGATTCCCAAGAGATCTTTACTCCTCCTCTTTCCCCATGTGAAAAGAACAACTTTTCACATTTTAGATGAAGAATGTGGGAGAGAACTGAACTAAAAATGTACATACATAAGAAAAGGGAATGAACATTCTGGTTTAATCGTCTGAAATATCAGCTGTATTCACCCAAAACTTTTCTCCTATATGGGGCGTTCCCATCAGACAGGCAATGCCATAAAAACATATAAGTGAGAAACAAAGTCCAAATACCTATTCAGGATGGAAACTAACGTTACTGAGAGCTTCAAATGACTTCACATAATAATTTATTATATGAGTTGTTTTTCTTTTGACTATAGATGCATTAGCACTGCTTCTATCAAGTTCTGAGTTATTGTTTCTCACAGAAATGTTAAGATAACTATGTAAACCAATACAGCATGTGGATTATTGAGCAGAATGCTTGAAGTTCAGTAGACAAATATTCTGTTTTACTCTATGAAACAAGCAAAACAAACACTAATCTCAAGGCTTTCAATAATCCACACCTTCAGTCAAAGGTATTTTGTCTAGAAACAAAAGGCAAGAATCACGTGAAATGCAGCAATTCAATGAACAAATTCTGGCTGTCATCTACCTTTGAAATGCATCTTTTTGGCCTCTGGACATGGGTCTCTTTTCACTCTCATTTATTATATATATGTGTGTGTATACATGTACATCCATATATTCATTATCTAGATGATAAGTCACTGTTTAATGGCTCTTAGTCTGCAGTAAATATTACAGCTGTGTGGAGAGAGAAAGAATGTAAAGAGGTGTATGGTCAAGGTACAGCAAAAAAGGTAGCAGAAACAGATCTGATGTCTCTGTCCAAGAATCTTGTTAGGCCACCCTGACCTATGAGGCATCATACTCTGAGCAGGGAAATATCAGAAAGAAACATGTAGGGAAAGTATCCCTGTGATGACCAAAGAAAAATGGATTAGAAAGAGGATTGCAAACATTTTCAAGGTCTGGAGGACCTGAGCTGGGGACAGTGTTAGGGACCCAGCTAGATATAGTATGAACACCTGGGGTGCATGAAGTGTAAAGAGAGAAACAAGAAGTGAACACTGAATTTTGGAGAAATTTAAGTTTCACTGATGGTGGTGAACTCTGGCACCAGCACAAGCAATTATCACACAGAAGAATATTTGTCAGCCAGTGAAAAGAGGAGCAAATTTCTACTAATGGATGACTGACTGCAGTTGCTAACTGGTGGACAGGTTGGATAATGTGGCTTCCAAGCCATGATTCAATGCAGGCTGCTGCTGCAGAGTGCTGTGTGTTAGTTCTGCTCTCAGCTCTCAGTTAACTTTCAGTTGCTGTCGTAGTTAGATTAATTTTGACGCTATTCTTCCATATATGATTTTCTGTTCATTTTAGAGTGAACAGCTCCCAAAATAGAGCTTTTGTGAAGAGCTTAAGATATTTTGTATACTAAAATATTTCTCCAATTTTCACTGTTCATAAATTACTTAATCCTTATAAATGAATTACTGTTAGTGTAATAACAGTTTAGATATTTTTAGAGAAAAAACATTTGTAAAATATTTATGCACTAGAAATGACCAGAATCAGGAAAACATGTCATGAATAGTTTTGTTTGTTTGTTTGTTTGTTTGTTTTTTCCTTCCATAATAAAGAAAACATTTTTATTTGCTCATTTGAACTTTCCATGGAACACTGAAATATGTTGTAAATTTCACAATATTTGCATTATACTTGGAAACAATTTCTCCTTTTTTTTTTTTTTTTTTTTTTATGAAAAGCATATGAACATCAATTTTCATCCTTGAAATTGATTTATTAACTCTAAGAAATTTTCTATATATATAAAGCTATGAGCTAAATTTTAAAGGTAATTCAGAATTTTTATTTCTCTGCTGCATGTTTATTTAAGGACATTTATTATACTTAAATGCTTAAAGCTTATAATTAAAACAAAACAAAACAAATCAAAAACCACTACAAACTCAATTAAACAAAATAGAAAACAACATACAGTCTTCTGAAGAAATGTTGAACACCTCTACGGATAAGACATTTTGCTACACAAGCTCAAAGGTTGGTGAAAGAATAGCAACCGTATGGAACAAGGATTCAATTATGGCAACAGCTGCAAATTATCTGTTGTAGAAACAGTAAATCCACCCCATTTTCAAAAGTTTTTGTTGCAATTTAAACAAAGCTTTCACAGGAGACAGTGAAAATATGAAATATGGTCTCATTTTATGAGAAACTGATGATCTCTGCACACAAGTCAAGATATATCTTCAAACTGCATTTTGACTGTTTTGTTGGGTTTTGTTTTATCACCATTTTTTATGCTTTACTTTAAATTAAAATTTACTAAATAAAATTTACTAAAAGTTCATCTCTAAGGGTACAGATTAATTTATTTAAGTGGTTTACACTTAAATAGCAGCTCTCAAGCTGCAAGTTTGCTTTTTGCTAAGAACAGGATGGATGCAAACAAGGTCTGAAGTGAAATGGAAAGAAGTGGATACAAGGAGTGTGTACATGTATCCAGGGGCCCATGGGATCCCAGGGGAATACACAGGTGAATGAGAACAAGGCTGTCAGGCCTAAGGTCAACTCAGAACCACACCTGGTGGGAAGAGGTGGAGAATTAATCTAGCAGGATGGAGAAGTGATGGAAGGAAACATAAATTGTTTGCCTTATTGTGTAATTTAATTAAGGGGCTGATAAGATAGCAAAATCATGTTTTCTAGACTCCATATACATCATGGTGGAATTCTGATGGAAAAAGTTATGTAGAAATAAAGGTTACTGATTGCATCTAGGGAAATGGTGCGTTCACACTAACTGGTAGCTGAGTTTTTCTTTCTGGCTAGCAAAAAGCTTATTTAGAAAATCTCTGCAAAAACTACCTATAATTCTGTTGAGCCATTTCCATGCATTGATCATGCACTTCCGTCTGGGAGGGGTGAAACCATAGCTCAAAGCACTCACACCATCACCAAGATGCTGGCCAGGACTTTGATGTCTGGTGTGTCCTCCCTGCTGGGGCTGTTGGTCTAGAAAGGCAGTCAAACATCCCGAACAATTATTTTCTTTATCAATGATTCAAAATATTTTTCTTTATCCCCACTTACATTACTGCCAAACAAAATATTCATTCAGTATGTTCAGCAACTTAACACTGTGAAGGAGTCAGGAGTGTTTTCAGGTGCCTCTAATTCTGAGGCATAGTTTGAACTCACTTAAAAAATATATTGCAGTTTTTCAAAAAGGGATAACAATCATCCTGCTTTAAAATTTCTCATGCTAAGCATTCAGAATCATACTGTATCTTTTCAGGAAAGCAAAGGTAAAACTAATATATTTTGCTTTGTATATAGGTACTTTGCACATTATTCTGAGCTCATAGACTGCATCACCATGAATGGAAAATCCTCCAACATTTGTTTGTGCAAAAATAGATCTGCAAAAATCTTTCAAGGAAAGAGGAAACAATGCTCGAATTCTTTTTGTGCTAATAACAATTTTGTTGCACAGCCTGCTGTAATAATGAACATGCTTTTTTCAGTCTTGACACAAATCATTCCCATTATCTTTAATATCTTCTGTTTCAGCATGATTGATATCCACATTTCAGCTGCTGAAAAGCTCATGTATGATAAACAACTTTTCTTCTGGATAGTTACAGATTATTAGACTTTAGCTGTAGCTCCTGTGCAGCTGGGATCTTGCTTTTACAATACTTCTACATTTCAGTAAACTGTATGTGCAGAAGTGTCTTTTAAGAAAATACTAGTAACATTTCCAAAACACCACCCTTCACGTGGAGTATAAAATCAAACCTTGCTTTCTTAGAAGTGCCAAATGAAACAATGGGAGATTCAGTAGGACAGGGGTGGACATAGTTGAGAGTGGAATTTTTGCAACAGCTCAAGGTGGACATAAATGCTACATCCCCTGAAAGAGATAGGTAAATACATCTGCAGAGGTGAGCCACAATGTGAAAGACTTTCACCTCCCACAGCCACTTTAGTTTCTGCAGTGTGGGAAGTAACACAAATGGACCTGTCTGATGAGCTGTCAGGAATGGCTGTGGTAAAAGCCATTCTTACAACGAGCAGTAAGCATTCACATTTCATTGATTTCCTTATTTTTATCTTCAGTCTCCATCTCCTTCTAACAGTAAACTACTCAAGGCAGTGAGTCAGGATGATTTCTCAGTGGTTAAAACCATTTGTATTTTAGCCTTGTGTCCTACAGCTTTTCCAGGTGTCCATAATTTGTTGTCAATGCCCAGGCTGTCATCCTGTGTTAATTAAATGGGATTATGAACACAATATTTCAAATAGCAAAGGAATGATGAGGGATAACTGGCTGTGATTATGTCATTGGGTCTAGTAACAGAGATCAGGGTATTGTCACTCAGTGCACAACATTGCTATACTGTGGGAGCTGCAGGCTTTGGACAATGTTGTCTAGTTGAAATGACTGATGCCTCCAGACAGAGGGATGCAGAGGGTCTGTTATAAATGTCTGTCTGAATGTCACACACAATTCTCATTCTGTCAAGTTGCCTAGTGGGAACCAAGCAAATCTATGCTAAGCCATAGGATTCTGCTGTTAAATAGCACCTTGCCCAGGCAGGTCCAGAGAAGGGCCATGAAAATAATCAGAGTGCTGGAACACCCACTGAGAGAGATGGACTTTTATAGCCAGGAGGAGAGGAGGCTCCAGGGAGGTCATATTGCAACCATTCAGCTTACAAAGTGTGGGTTATAAGATGAAGACTGTTTACCAGGGCCTGCCATGACAGAACAAGGGGCAATGATTTAGATATGAAAGGGAGGAAAATTATTTCAGGAAAATTTATTTATTTATTTACTTATCTATCTGTCTATCTATCTAGCTATTTATTTATTACAATGAGGGTAGTGAGACACTGGAATGGGTTGCCCACAGATGTTGTGGGTGTTCTGCCACTGGAAGTCATTGGAACTTGTTTTGGACCAGGCTTTGAACAACATGATCTAGTGAAAGAAGTCCCTGCCCATAACAGGAGAGTTTGACTAAATGACTTTTAATGCCTTCCAACAAAAATTATTCTATTCCATGATGGCTTGATTCTATCATAATCGTAATCTCATATGGTCTGACATGCCTTTGAATTGCCTCTGTGGCATGAGCTACAAATTAACAGAGAAAGAGAAATTGAGCAGCTGTGCTTAAATGTATATTTCCCAGGTATGGACTGCATAAAAGGAGGTGATTTTCCATTCAGAAGAATCAGTTTCTCAGTTGTAAAGTCAACAGCTTCACACTATGCCCATGCAGTTGTCCGTAAGTCCTTTAAGAGATGATTTTATTTCCCTATTCACTAACCAGATCAACAAGATAGAACATGTATATAGGTAAAGGAAGTTTGTCTTCAAGGTTAACATTAAGCTTTGGGGCACTGACATGGGATGGACCTCTAAATGTCGGGTCTTACACATGCAGTGTAACCTGCCATCCTAAATCCAGGCAGTAACTGCAGTGAAAGAGAAGCACAATTGAAGAAGTAGAAGATAATAAGGCATATACATAGTGGTATACATGGAAGAGCTGATGGAGTTTAAAATGGAAAACATTAATAATCTTTTTGGCTTTTGGATGCTGCTCAGAGAAAAAGCACCAAGATAGTGTGTATTAACTTTCCTATAATGTGAATGGCAGATTGCAACCAAAAGAAGTAAAGACATAAGTTAGTCGCTAGACAGGAAAAAGCTGTGGCTCCAGCAGGGACAGCAATGCAGGAGGTTTGAAATAAGTGCAACTGTACAAGAAACATTTTACTGTTCACTTCTCAAACTCAACCTGTTTCCCCATAGTGAAGAGGTGCTATTGCTCTTCTTCATGTTTTCCCACAGTCTTCATCTGTCACATCCACAAAGGTAGCCTGGTTTTCAGCTGAAAAAAAAAAAAAGCATCTTAGAAACATCATTTTGGCCAGTTGAGACATTATCTTCAGCAATTGCAGATGTTAGGAGAGGCATACCATCCAGGTCTGAGAATGATTTACTCCTTTTCTTATGAGTGTGAAGATTCACTTCACAGAGAAGACTTTCAGTTCTAAGTGGCAAATTTCTGAGGCAGGATGTCACCTGAGTAGGTGGGATATTAAAATATCCCCAGTTGAAAAGGGCCCACAAGAATCATTAAGTCCAACTCTTGGCTTCACACAGGACCACCCAAAAATAAAACTATATGACTGAGAGCACAGTGCAAATACTTGAACATGCAAGCTCGGTGCCATGACCTCTATCCTGGGGAGCTTGTTCCAGTGCCCTACCAGCTGCTTGGTGAAGAACTTTTCCTTATATACAATCTGAAATATATTGTTCATATTAAGGAAGTAAGATTGTAGATGCAGGAATTGTACCACTGTAACTTGTTACATGCCTTCACCACTCTCTTGGAGATGTATTTTGCCTTGCTGATAGGAATACTTGAGCTAGTATGTGTCCTGGTGCATGGTACATGGTGGTATCCCCTATGAACCAAAGCTAGTGCTGAACTCCAGATTTCATCACCCCCATACTCTCCCCTCCAAAAACAAATTCCAGTGTTAGAAAGCTACACAGGTCCTGGACTGTTTGCATAGCACACCCAATACAACCCTCCTTCCCTCCTACGCATACAGCCCCTTATATTTGTGATGTGTGTAAAATGTTGCTGGGTCAGAACAGTAGAAGCGCACTACCTATGCTGCATTATTGTTTCTAGAGAGTGAAAAATCACATTAGATGTGATGTGCATTCAACATTGTTTCTGTTATCCGATCAGATCAGATTCCATAAATGTTCATATAGTCAAGGAACAGGAGGATCATGTCTATCTTTCTCCTATAGAAAATGTGGTAGTTTCCTTAGCTATAAATTAGAACAGCAAATAAGAAAGGCAAGCTTCCACCCTCAAAATAGACAGGAGGGTCTCACTCTATACAAGAGAACAGATTTACAAGCATGTAATCATTTTATTAATTGATATATAAAGTGAGTGATAAAATATTTTAAATTAAAAATGAGAGCATTATTTATTTCCAAGCTACATACTAAAATATTAATGCAATATAATCTTGCTTTTTAGCACTTTTTAGCATCAGAAAGAAAAAGCTGGAAATTCTTTTTAACCTAAAAGCTATTCTGATTCACCCTTGTCTTTCTCTTTTCCCCTCCTTTGTGTTCCAGACCATATGGAAACGTTCAGCTAGACAAGGAAAGAAGAGCAATTGCAAGTGCTTTCATCCATGTGAGCAATCTCAATGAACTGAGCACTGAACCTCATAATGCATTGAGCTTTTTTGATGATGATCAATCAGAGCAACAGCAACTTGTGTACAAGTTTTACAGTGTTTTCTCTGATGAAAAGAACTTTGACATGGGTAGTATCAAGACATTGAGGACATCCTACTGCTAAAAGTGTAAATGTCAATTTCTCTCCTTCCACAGATATTCTTTATGGCTTTGCAGTACATAGGCACTTGTCCAGGAATCTGCAACACTATTTTTTTTTTTTATTTCACCAGATATTTCTTGACGTCTCCTAATTCATTCTTTGTCTTCTGTGAGAGATGTTCCCCATAGTGACTCCTGACAGCTGATATAGAAGGACAAGATGGTCACTGACTATGTGACTAGTAAAACTTCCCACTGTACCTGAGTGGATGACAAGGAGAAAACTATATTCAAAATTTGCAGATTTTGCTACAGCCAGAACTTGCAATCATAGATGCAATCAGAAACTGTTGTGGAAATTATTTTAAGTGAGAAGGAAGAAATCATAAGACTTTTGATCATTTGGAATCTTTTTTTTTTTTTTTTTTTTTTTTTTTGCCTTTGTGTTTATCTAGCTGTCAAAGCATTTCCTAAGGCAAATACAGCAAGGCTACTTAATAATTTTTTTGGTAATATTATAAATAAGAAAACCACATGTTTCCTAAAAAAGATGAAACAGAGAATAAATTGTGTACCTCTAGAAAAGGGAAAAAAAAAAAAAAAAAAAAAAAAAAAAAAAAAGCAAGCTAGAGAAACTTGGGAAAATAGTGATGAATCACAGAAATTGCTCCAGAAATTGTGAAAAAAATAGGAGAAAAGAATTGTTTTGAATTAATCTCCAAAGTGTTATTTACCTGGAGCCCCATCTCCCCCCAAAAAATAAAATAAAAAATAAAAATAAAAAGAAATACAAAAGCCTTGTATTCATCCTGAAGCTAAAGGGTTCATTCTGATTTTTTACCCTAGTGTTTTCTATATATATATTTATGTTTTTAAATGAAATAATTCTTTTACATAAATACTTATTTATTACTGAATTTGTATTTTATATACCAGTGGGTACATATCTATTTTCTCTGGTCTGTCAGATGTAATTTCAAATAAATGAATGAGGTTATGTTCTGACATTTTTTGTTTATTTAAAACAAACAAACAAAACAAAAGCATAATCAAAACCAAAAATACCAAACAAACTAAAACAAACAAACAGACAGGAGATTTTTTAAACCTCCACAGGACGGTAGCCATAAAGACCTGTATAGTTGTTCTTTTATAGATATGTAGACAGGCATTCAACTGGCCAGCATTTAATTCCATAATTTCATAATTTCCTGGTATTTTGAGATGACCACAAAGGCTATTGCATCTAGAAAAACGGCCTTATCTCTTTATAGGATTGCTATTTGAAAGTGAGAATTTAACCTTCTAAAGAAAAGCTGTACTAATTAGGCTCCATTCCCTCTGGACCAGTCACTAAACTAAGAAATGGTTCAGTAACTTTCCTAGAAGACAACAAAATAAAATCTGGCCTGTGTCACCTCTCAGTCTATAAAGCATTACTTCTCTAGGCAGCTAGGCCATGACCCAATCAGTGTTTGCTGTATTAAGTGTATTCACGCAGACATCAATGGTCTGTGGGCCCTATTCTGAAGGAGTGTCACGGCTGCCCTCTCAAATAAACCTGCAAATGGAGGCAGAAAGTCCTGATCCAGGAGCTCAGCAATATCCTTAACACATTTGTTTTTCTAAATATTAGATATATGTGAAAAGAAAGCAGAATATATGCCTATTAGTTTCATATTACATAGAATAATCTATCTATTAAACATTTCTGAACTACAGACTCATTTGAAGATTGTTTTGTTCGCAATAGATCTTTGCAAGAATTTCTGGCATTAAGGCATGTAACTGTAAAGAAATAAAGGAAGAGAAAGTGTTTGCACTTCAAAGTAAAATCAAAATTTTCCTCCTGTCAAAGTAATGAATATCGTGGAAAGGCTGTCAAAGCAATAATATAAAAAGCATTAACTCGTTAAAAAAAAAAAAAAAAAAAAAAAAAAAAAGAAAGAAAAGGCAAATGAAAGATGTTGAAAAAGCTGTCTACCAGTGTTAGACATCCAATCAATGCCTTTTCAAGTAGAATATATGAAGTCTGAGGTTACTTATTAAAGACAGTAATTAACTGGACTATCTAAGACATACTTTTAAATGGACTCTTTCCCGTTTGTCTCCCTCAAATAAATTCTTGACTTGACTTGATGCTAAATTGTACTTTCTGATTAGCATAGAGCTCACTAACTGTATACCTGATTGGGGTGCTGTTTGAACTCACCCTCTGAGATATCAATACTTCACTTATCTAGAAACAACATCCAGAAACTGGAGGAGGATCTTGAGGTCAAATGCCTCACAGAGGCTTCTTCCATTGAACAGTGTGACAAGTTAGCATTGTGGCAATCTGTAATACAATGGAAAGCTCTACCTGACATTGTATCTGAAAAAAGCCCTGTGAGACATTAGGTCAGGAATTCTCTCACTGAAGGAGTCTAATTAACTGCCCTTAGGAAGTGACTTAACATTTGAAACTGAAAAGTTTCTGTATTATTTTTATTTATTTATATATTGTTTATGTATGTTTACGGTATTTTGGTCTTTAGATAAAGGACTGTCACCAAAATAGTCTTGTCCCTTACTTCTGTAATTCCACACAGCAGAGGTAATTAAAAATGTTTGAACCCCTATGTATTTGATAGAATGAAATGACATAATAGTTTTTGTAGTTTTATAGTTGTTGTAAGTATACTATTTTTTAATTTAATTTTATTTTATTTTACTTTAAAAAATATTTTATTTTTGCTAAAATAAATGTGTTTTTTCCAAGTTCTGCATGCCATGTATAGTTTTTCATCAGTTTGTCTCAAGGATATTAATTGAAATCAACCTCTTCCTAAGACCATCCTTTCATTCTTGGGTGCTTTTTGGCTCTACCATGCTTTTCCCAGAGCTAAGGAAACAAAGTAAGAATGGTAGTCAAATTCTTTATCCTTTTTTTTTTTTTTTTTTTTTCCCCTCTTACAAGTGCACAGCAGAGATACAGTCACTAAGGACTAAATAACGTATCCATTTGAGATATGCTTTACTATTTCTTCTGAGCTGAAACTTGGTGTATATGCTGAAGGATGAGGGTTATATGTCTTTATTTTTCTAGCCTGCATATATCAATATAAAGATCAATTGCCCTTTATAAACACTGTTAAGTTTATTCTGAGAATTATTTTGTGTCAATAGGTTTCGTGCTTCATTCCTAAACTATGTATTTCCATTGATCAGCTTCAGCTTGTATCTTGTTTTATTGAATGCCTTCTCTTTCATGAATTATCAGTAGGCTGGGTAGCTGATTGATTTACATTTTCTGTATGTTCAGCAGAAGCTTTTTTCTAAGTACCTGAAATGACCACTTTCAGTCATGTCTGCACTAAACTGAACTGACACAATCTTTTACATCTCTACAGTGGAAATCATTGTGTTTCTATTATGTACTATGCATAATATTTTATCAATTCTCTCTCCACCCTTCAGCTTTAGCTACATCTTTTCTGAGATAAGAAAATAAAGTTGAATGAAAAATGTGAAGTGAGACCTCATAAGCAATTTACACAATGATGTTATGCAGTTCCCAGTATTCATTTCCTATTCACCCTTTATGCATCCTAACACTTTCATTTATGTAGTTATTTGCTACTTATGCTGTAGCAGCAGTTGCACTAAGCCATATGAAGTGGTAGTATATTTTATTTTTTTTTTCAGGATTATTACAGATAATTTAGAATCCAATAGTGTGTGAGTTGTTGAAACTGTTTCAATGTGCATTATCAAGTATTTGTCAACAATAAATTTAATGGCTGAAGTATTTACTGAGAATAATTTATCTGATGAATTTAGTGCTTCCTATGACTTATCCATTGTACTATTTTTGATTTTGACAAAGAATTTGTCAGCAGTATTTTTTCAGCCAACAGTTTATGTAAACGCATTTCAGTTTTGATTGTTCACCTTTTGTTTACTTTGACTAGTCATTATTCATGACTTATTATAAGCACTTTCTGATTGACTATATAAGTCAAAAAGTATTGTTTCTTTTTCCTACTGTACTTACGAAATTTTTAAGCAGAAACACAATGCATAATGATCACAGTGAATCAGAGAAGAATGTGAAGAAAATTAAGTTCTTGTTCTTCCTTAGAAACAAGTATCTACATAATGACAAGGAGACTCATATGAAAACCTACCATCTCACATACATTTATAGAGATTAAAAAATATTTTTACAGTACTCATTAACTGTAAAGGGTGAAGTCAAAGCTGTGATCTGAAAACAAATAGTTGAGACAGTGGTAATGTGCCAGGTGCTCTTTTTTCTTTTGGGCAGATCAATTACCTTTTTTTTTTTTTTTTTCTACAGAAAGTCTAGAACTACATTTCCATGAATAGAAGAGACGGTATGCTGTTTGTAGTTGGAAGTATTTGTACAGTATTTGTATAATGAGAGAAGACATAGAAGCTGCTGAAGAGCTGACAGGTGTGTCAGCAGTTGTTTGTGGCTGCAATACTAGAGAAATCTAATACTGGAGAAGGAAAAAATGTCACCAGTAAATTAACAGCAAATCTCAACATGAGTATGGAAGTAAGTAATCTAGATTGACAAAGCTAGAGAACTGAACACAGATCAAAGAACCATATAATCAGGGGTAACGGTGAAAAATAAATAAATAAATAAATAAATAAATATTGCTTTGAAGAACTGGTTTTACTGGAAAATTTCCTGATTAAAATGTTTTTCTCACTAGACATTAAACAGGGGACAGGATTTGATGGAAAGATTGCTGTTCAGTCAGAGCAGTGAGAAAAAAAAATAATGAAATGAACTGGAAAATTTGGAAGTGATTTGGAAGTAGAAAGAGGAACACTTCCATAAGTTTAAGCTTTAGTGTCTGTTCTAAATTCATTTAAAAATCGTTCTCCATGTGAAGCAACTTCCAAGTGAAATGGGTTGATATAGACAGGAGGACAGTCACTATTTAAAGGGCAAGTAGGTAAAGACACTAATGCCAGGACAGACAGCAAAATAACTTCCTTAGAAACCTCTTTTTTGATATTTCATAAAGATTCAAAGGCAAATCTCACTTATGAGGCATAGCAAGGACAAATCATGCTCTCATTTCCTTCCCAGCCCTGAGGTAAATGTGTGATTTTTATTCTGCAATATCCTGGTTGACTAGACATCTGCATTGGGCTTCTCTATAGCCATGTAAGTCTTGAAGTCACTAACAGCCTAGGCATTGAAAAGTAAACATGCAGTGCAGTTATTTGTTCTGAATTGCATTCTTCATTTCTACTCGTGCTTCAGGAGTTAAAATGCATCTATAGACAGTCATCATCTAAATATGTTAGTCAGCTCTCCTGTCTGGATCTATCTTCCCAGAAATTAATCAGCAGCGCCAAGGATTTCACTAGAATTCTTGAGAAAGTCATGTTGCAGTAGGCAGTGGTTCTTTAGAAATGCCTCTCCTTTTGGGTACCTGCCAATTGCTAACTTGCTGCTCTAGGAACTACAGCTGTTCTGACAAAAGCACACAACAAATACGAAATATCTGAATATGAGCTGATACATTTTAAGAGGGGGTAAAAAAAAAAAATCATGGAATCCTGGTATTAAAAACAAAAACAACAACAACAACAACAACAACAAAAAAAGACAAACATAACTTCTTGAATATTTCTTAAAAACAAAAACAAACAAACAAACAAACAAACAAACAACAACAAACAGTTATTTCCTGAAGTTCCACATTAGTCCAGCACTTCTCTGTCTTCAGAAATGAATTGCTTTTCAAGGGTGCCTTGCTCTATAGCTATTCTTGGCAAAGTTTTACAGCAAGATAAGGTCATATTGTGTTACTTGCCCAACTTCCCCTTTGCAGATAGTTCAACTATACTGTCTGACAATTGGATATTAAAGTTAGGGTAAATTTAAGGTCTTCAGAAGAGGGCAAAGATCAATAAACATCACCAAAAACCCATCTGACAGGAAAGTCCAGCTCTGGAGTAGGTAAAAAGTCTCTAAAGTGTACCAGGTACCTTATTATTATTAGCAATAATAATATTAAAAGGTCTTGTGGGAACATCTGAAATGCCTGACCAAGATATTTTCTTTTGTACACCAACACTGACAAATCTTCTAAGTTGTGTTGTCCTGGTTTCAGTTAGAACAGAATTAATTTTCTTCCTAGTAGCTGGTGGAATGCGGTGTTTTGGCTTAGGATGAGAAGAGTGCTGATAACACCCCGATGGTTTAATTGTTGCAGAGCAGTGCTTATACCAAGCCAAGGATGTCTCAGCCTTTTGCTCTGTCCTGCCAACGGGCAGGCTGGGGGTGCAGCAAGAGCTGGGAGGGGACAGACCCAGGACAGCTGACCCAAACTAGCCAAAGGGGTATTCCATACCATCTGACGTCATGCTAAACAATATATAGGGGTGGCTAGCCGGGGGGAGGGGGCCGGACTGCTCGGGGTTAGGCTGGGCATCGGTCAGCGGGTGGTGAGCAATTGCATTGTGCATCACTTGTTTGTACATATTATTATTACTTTCCTATTATCACCATTGTATTATTATTATTATTATTGTTATTATTATTTTTGTTATTATTATTTTCCTGCCTTATTAAACTGTCTTTATCTCAACTCACGGGCTTCACTTTCCATTTCTCTCCCCCGTCCCAGAGAGGGAGGGGAAGGGTGAGCGAACGGCTGCGTGGTGTTTAGCTGCCAGCCGGGTTAAACCACAACATGTGTTTATGGGGTGCCGGTTTGCAAATGATCAGTGAGGATTCAAGGGTCTCAAAAGTGATTTTTTCATTATCACTGAAGCACAGCAAAAGTAAGATGAACAATAGGAAATGGTATTAATTCACCATAGTAGTCAGATTTCTTCAACAGAAATAATTCCACCAAAACTGATAAATCAAAGACTGAGAATACAGATTTTAGCTACTTAATCAATAGCAGGGGTCAAAGAGGCAAAAGGAGAAAACAAACAAACAAACAAACAAACAAACAAAAACATGATAAATGAGAAAAAGAGAATCAGATTTATGGTTTGTACAGGTAGGAAAAAAAAATAGCATCTTAAAAGCAGGAGACAAAAGGATTTTGTGATAAAGAAAAATGAAGCACAAAGTAACTACGTGTAATGTTCCTGTAATATGATGAAAAGAGACAGGCTTTGAATGAAGAAGGAACTTACATCACAAACATGGACAGAGAGATGAAAGTGTATCTCTTAGTAGATTTTCTAGAGAACAGTTTCAAGAAATGGAGTTTAAAATTATATTTATTTTTTCTTTAAAAGAGTTTCTGGGATAAGGATATGCTTAAATACACTGTTCTGGTTTACTATTTGAATATACAATTTAAAACATGCAAAAGAAAGAACAACAAAAAGAAACACAGTGTTCTTCTGTACTTCAGGTCCTTTGTAGGAATGACATTGAACTACAACTCTGAACCATAATTTTTACATCAGTTAAAGCAGTAAGAGGATTGCCATTCACATTGTCATGGGTTAAAAATACTCCTGAGCATGGTTTGGTAGTAAAAAACTGACCTTTTTCTTTTAGTATTATCATGTGACTTAATTTTCTCAAAGTACCATGAAAGATCTGGGAGATGCCTCTTTAACCTTCTGTCAGTGCACCACTATGTTTTGATACCTCCAGAAAACCTTCTGCTAGAAATACTCTACCGAAGAAATGTAATTTTACTCATTTAGCGCTAGGAGTGAGGAAAAGTTTGGTAAATCTGTATTTGATGTGGTGGTGCAGAGGCAAAGAAAAACTGCAGAAAATGTCTTAAACCTTCATTATAAAAAGTTTGAATTATATTTTCTGTGGGGCATTTATGTGGCATTATTGTATGATCTAAAATGTATATTCTTGGGATATTCACTTTTGATAATATAGAGATATATTTATATTCCTTGCAGACATTGATTTGGATGGTCAGTTGTGCAGGAAAAAAAGATATTGACATATACAGTGATAAAAAGTGTGTAGAGTCCTTCAAAAACCATGAGACATATAAGTCTGTGAAAAGAGTAATGGAAATAAACAAGCATAAAGCAAGTATTTACATTTTAATTGAAGAAATACTGAAGCTAATTATTTCACAGGGTTTTAAAACTAATATTTCCATTTTGGTAATTTGAATCTTGAAGGCTGAAAAAAAGCAGCATGTCCTTTCTGGCACGTTTTCTTGCCAAGCAATATGAGTAATGAATCTACTTCTAAAAAATACAAGTGAGATTAACATTACATGTTAACAAACAAACAAAAAAGATCATTTATGGTTTGTTTGTTTGTTTGTTTGTTTTTAAAGAAGATATACAACTCTACAAATATTAGAATGCTCCAGAAATGAACACTGTTTACTAAATATTATTCTTCATGTGATTTACAGAATTCTTTGCCATCACTTCTTACTTGAAGTAACTTTGAAAAAACTTTTAATTCTGATTAGATCTGAGTTAAGTAACACTTCAATCTGACACGTACAAATAACTTGAAAAATTCTCAGTAACAAAAATAAATGGTTAAATACCCATCTCCTGCTCCTTTGCTTTAGTTGTATATTTTTAATTTGATTTTACAGATGCTTCAGGATCTCTGACATCCTCACTAAGACTTCTCCACTGTTAAGAGTTACCTGAGAAACAAGCACATGAAAGTGTGAGAGCTTGTTCCATGCACATTAAACACAACTTTAGCACCCTTGGTTAAAATCAAGTAGAATACAATCCTTAGAAGTGGCAGAAACCCAGAGGAGGAATCTTGACAGAGCACAGACATTTTGAGAAAGAGAAAGGTGGTGATCCTCAGGTGGTGATGAGCATCAGTTCTACTTAGCAGTCTTTGTACTTTCTCTATCCACATTCTGTTAAGAAGAGTAAATCATTTGATACAAAGAAGATGATAGCATGAGACATTCTGGGCAATATAAAAAGATGGATCTGGATACATGGTTTCTGTAGCTCCTAGAGATGTTATTTTTCTGGATTGTTACAGGTTTATTCTCTAACAAATTCTAGTGTAGGCATGAATACTGCTATCAATGCCATTGAGAGCCATGAAACAGTGAACAATCACTACTAGTTGCAGCCAACCCTTTACAGAGTTGAGATTAAGAATTAGAGTTGAAATGGAGCAATGTTTTTCTCCATAACTTTTGAAGCCATGTATTCAGTATTTTATGCTTCTGTGGCCATTCTAGTCACTGGACTAAATAATAGCTTCTCTGATTGTCCTCTGTTACTGACTTTACGTCTTTAAGAAGCTGTAAATATTTAATTTATAGAAAAAGGAAACACCTTATTAAAACAAACAAACAAACAAACAAAACATACTCCAGATAAAAGAGTATGCTAGTTTTCTGGTGTGGCTGACAGGATCACTTATTGTTATATCCTATTGTTTTACTGCAGTATACTGAAGAAAAAAAAAGCATGAATGATGTTTGTTTGTTTGTTTGTTTGTTTTTCCTAAATGAAAGGAGATTTCTTGTGTGGTTTGGCATTTAGGATTTTTTTTTCCTTAATATTTCCTACAGTATGTAAAACGTGAATAGCTTCTGAATATAATCAACATCTCTTGTAGCTAACCTGCTGTGAAAACTCTGTCTTTCTTGTATCTATATTTCTTTTGCTTTTTCAATATTCATCAATGTAGTTCACTCTGGAGTATTACTCTGTGTTCCTTTTTAATCAAGTACAGTGTTGCTGTTAGGAGAAAATTCCTTTCCCTTTGTACTGATAAACACGGATGTGCTTATTTTAAAATCTGAATCAAAGCACTTGAATTCTTTGTCTCTTGAGAGTTTGTGAAGTTACTGAAGTAAAATATTATCCACAGAGAACTTCAAGGAAGTTCAAATAAATGAAAGGTTGAAGAATGCTTTTTTTTTTTTTTAATCTTTATATTTCAATGACCCCAGGAAAGATAAGCTAAGGGATTTATTTTATTTTATTTTATTTTATTTTATTTTATTTTATTTTATTTTATTTTATTTTATTTTATTTTATTTTATTTTATTTTATTTTATTTTATTTTATTTTATTCTTTTTTTTTTTTGTGAGTTTTGCTACCATTGTTTGACATGAGAAACCTAGATTACACTCTCTTCAAACTAGCTAATATCTGACTTTCAAAGATATTTTGGAAACTTTTTTTTATATTATTATTCTCAAAGACTACTTAGGGGAATGGGTTCTTAATTCAAAGATTTAGACATCATAAGTACTTTCAAAGCCATGCAAACATATTTTTGGTCTGTTTCTGAAACCCTACATATGAACCTTTGCTTCATATCACTCTTTGCTGCTTGGGGTTGTTGTGCCCCAAGTGCAGGACCTGGCACTTGGCCTTGTTGAACCTAGAAACTCCCACAGAATGGGGTGTAAAATCTCCTACAGTATTGTATGTATAATCTCCCGTAGTATCTCCCATAGAATGGGGTGTAGAATATCCCATAGAATTTCCCATAGAGTGGGGTGTAGAATCTCCTGTAGAATCTCTCATAGAATGGTGCATAAAATCTCCCATAGAATGGGTCATGGAGTATCCCATAGAATGGGGCATAGAATCTCTGTTCTGAGAGACAGTGACTATTGCTCATATTCATTTCCATCTAATAGACTGGGGGGCCGTATCCAGATCTGGGCAGATCAACTCACCCACCTTAAAAACAGAGTTCACCATTGCTGAACTCATTGAGATATTTGTCTGCTAGCAACATTTTTTATAAAAGGTTGATGATGTGTTATCTATTTATATGCTTTTAATACGTTAAAAGCCAATATTTAATTCTGACTCTGTGGTTCTGTGTTGCTGTGAAAGTAATAATATATATAATTTCCTTGTATTCTTTAAAGTGATAATTAACAACGTTCTTATAGGAGAAGAAGAAAACACCTCTCTTTTGGGTTGCCCTGACACCACTGCTGAAAAGAGTTTAACCTGTTTACTCCCTTAGTCTGCTTGACCACTGGGGCAAAGAAAAGGAGAAAGACATCAGCAGAAACCATCCATCATTTCCAGATTCCATGTCCAGATAACTCACATGGGGCTTAATGGCTCTTATTCTTTTCTGTGGATAAATAGTCCAAGCTAACAGATATTCATTATAATTTTTGTTTTATGGTACCATAAAAAAGTAATAAAAAAGTACCAATGTTATGATTTATAAATATATTTCTTGGCACAGCACAGAAGCATATGAGGAGCCACATCTCTTCTCATGCCCACAACCATGGCAAAAGATGAATATGACCAATAGTCATTGTCTCTCACTACCCCGGACACCCATGAGAATAGAAGAGATTTGCCACTTGCTCTGAAAGTCAACAGTTCTGGTTGTTTTCAGATCGTGTTGGCAAGAATTCAAAAGTTGAGAGGCTCTCAGAGAGAATACATTTAGTGAAATAAAGCTCAGCAAAGTGCAAGGTGAAATTTAACTTCAGCTTTTTAATTGTCATAATCAAATAAGTTACGCTCTTGGGCTTTCTTGTAACTGTATGTGAATACAGTAGCAGCCATTTTTTTTTTTTGCAGCTTCTGAATTTTCAAATATATACTAATTGCTTGATTTTTACAGAGGATCTGTGCACTCTGTTCAGATGCACTTGTGGGTACTTTGCTTTTGCAAATCCAGCCAAGAATTTCAAAGGACAGGCTGGCCATGCCTAATGGGGAGTACTGCCAAACAGGTACTTACCATCAAGTTGTTATACATCATCCACTCAACCAAAAGAGCCACTCAACTGAAAGCCTCTTAAATCAAGGGAATATTCATATCTAAGAGTGAACACTACATATTACCCAAAAGATAATAGATATCATTGAGACACTGAAATATTTAAACTGATATTACCTACTCATTTTTTGTAACTTTAGCTTGAAAGACACTTCTAGAAAAATAGTGTAATCCAGTTTGAAATGAAACATGCATTGCATTTATCATCAGTAAGAAATATAATAATAATAAAAAAAAAAAGTTTAGATATTGATTTAGGAAGCTCTAGTGACAAAACACTGAGGCTAGGGGGATACTGTTTTAATTTACACATTGGTCCATTTTCATCACTCTGGCAATGTCAGGTGAATTATATATACATACTCTTTCAAGTTGACCTGTAAAACCAGAGTTCTGCACAAGGGATATAGAAGAGGCCTCAGAGGTACACAGGAACTAAACTTTAAAGAGAAAAAAGTCCTTTTGAATATTTAGAAGAATGTAGGCTCAGATTTGGATGGTTAAGGAGAGTCTGAATTTAGCAGCTTAGTTCATCTGTCATTATCTTAATCATTTTGACCTTCCCAGTGAAGGGGAGTAAGAGTCTGTTTACATATTTTCCATATGACATAGAAAGAGGCAAGGCTACAATAAGCTCTCAAATATGGAGGGCCAATATGAACAAAAAAAAAGTAACCTTTTTCTGCAGCTCTTTGAAACCATTAAGAGGTTTCAAGTGCTAGAGAGTAAATGTGGTTCAGTGAAGAGAACTGAGAGAAGGTGCAAGATCACTGGATTCCATCATGTGGTTCTAAAATTAATGATATTAATAATGTCATCACATTACAACTGCCAGCTACAATGTAACTGAAGATATTAAAAAATAAAAAAATAAAAAAAATACGTGTGTCATCCTAGAGTAGTGTAGAGAAGGAATTTAGGCAAGGGCAACAAGACAAAACTTATTGCAGAAAATTTCAGATGTTCATCAGACAGAGCAATTGGACTTCAGTTATTGAAGGCTTGCTTAAGGGTGTATAAAATCTACTCTTATATTCTGTTTATTTAATCTGGGAGATCTGGGAGAAAAAGTGCCTGAGACAAGCCTGCAATCACAAAAAACTGTGGAGAATTAGCATGCTTTGGCAAAACTGCATGTGTACTTCCAGACTGTGCTTTTGTATATTGGTCTGATTTTTAGCTTTGGGAATAATATCCTAACAAGGATTACTTCATAGTCTGTGTTAAACTGCAGCTTTGCAAGTTTGATACTTTTATTTATTTATTTATTTATTTATTTATTTATTTATTTATTTATTTTCTCCAGATGAAGCATTTTGGGAATGTTTGAGAATGGGATTTCATAGCTGGTTAGTCTGGTGGTTGAAGGTTGGTCTAATGCCCCGTGTGCTCAGTGGAAGTGAAGGAAGTCATGGGCTCCCAAATGCTTAGGAATCTCTGCCTGTTAGATTGGGGTTGTATACCTTATAAGCCACTAGAACATTTTCACTGGCGTATTTCCATTTACATATATTCTTATTGTTCTTCCATGTGAGATTGAACTTGTATATGCTATCATTCTACAACAAAAAGTTTCTAGCTTCTGAAAAGAATATTATTTCCCTTGAAGTAGTGATAGCTAGAATACTGTCATTTGTGCTATTAAGCTATTATATATACATATATATATGTATATGCATATATATACGTGTCATGTTGTGGCAGTTGTTGCAATGTCCAAGATATTAAGACAATCCAAAAGATTGTCTTGCTTTTCATCTTGGCAGGAGGTCATGTGATGAAAGTGTAATAAACTTTTAAGTCACATTAAATATTACTAGACTGTCAACAGTGACAATGAAGTACTGTAAGCTAATTTATATGTAAATTATATCTTTTATACTTAAGTGAGCCTCTCTGGTCAACAGTATGATGGTTACAGAGTAGATGAGAGCAATGATGTAGTTTAAGATTTCCAGGAGAATGGATTAATTGAGGCAGCAGTGAAGTAAGTGAAGGACTAGGTAAAGCAGAAGGCACAGATACAGAAGGAAAATAATTCTTCATTAACGTTTAAAGAAAGCTAAGAAAGCCAGTCAGAAAAGGAGTTTCTCTTAAGGAAAGAGTCATCATGAGGCCAGCTAGACAAATTTATTCATAGAAGAGTGAGCAGATTCAGAGATGCTATCTAATTTTCTTTTTATGACTCATGAGATCATGAGGACAGGTAGTTTTGTTGCACTAGAAATTCATTCTGAATAGTTATCTACTTAATACTGAAACAAGAGAAGTGATTTTTCTTCTTTACTCACAATGTGAACAAAACAATATATTTTAATTATTAAAATTTTAAAATAGTTTTCAATAGTCCTAATAGTTCCTAATGCTTAAATGAAGTTGTAGTGTTGTTTTGTTGTAACTCATATGTGAGGGATATTTCTAACAAAATAATGTAATACAGATTAATTTAATAATAATAATAATAATAATAATAATAATAATAATAATAATAATAATAATAATAATAATAATAATAATAATAATAAATTTGAAAATTTAGCATTGGTTCCTTATAATGTTTAGAGTAAATCTGAAGCTGAAGAGTCTTATCCTTTCTCACTGAGAGTGAGAAAAATGCAAAATTAACCATGTGAAAATAAAAAGGAAACATTTCTGCCAACTGGAATAGAAAGCCTTTAAAAATTGAAAACATCAATAACATTCAGCTGTTATATGCATGAAGCTCACCTTAGGGAAGTTAATAATACACTTAGTGTAGGTGGTGTGTTGAAAATGACTTGTGAAGCTACAGAGTAATACACTACATACTTTACCACATCTCCATTTAAAAAAAAAGAAAAGGAAAAATATTTCAAATGTGTTCATTTTCATGTCACTTTGAAATACATACAAGCTTTCTCTCTTTTTTAACCTCTTGTTTTGCAAGAATCCACATTAATCAATGACTGTGCTATCATTTCCCAATGAAGAAATAAAGCATATCAGAAGATGAGTTTGTACCACACAAAGGGATCATATGAAGAAGTTTATTTTTCATATCTGTCATAAATGTAAAAGGAAACAAAGAATATAAATTCACACTTTCATTGTTGATAGATTTTAGTGAGGTCTGTTTATGCCTGACAAGTAGTTTCTCTGTTGCTGCTGTGTATAAGTTTAAATCATAAAACTGTTTCTGTTGTTGACGATTGTTTTTTTTGTTTTTTTTTTTTTCCCTCCCTATTATTTCCTGTTTCCTTAAAAAATATAAAAATAAATGAAATTAAATGATGTGGTAAAATGGAAGTAGTAGGAGACCAAATGAGATTGTTTGTTCAGAGAATGGGTCCTTGTTAGAATTAGTACAATTTTCTCCATCTATTTTCCTGGGCACCACCTTGGACAGATTTCCTGGAGGATTAAAGGCTAGAGGCAAAGCCTATTAAGAAAAAGAAGTGTTTTCTGTGTTTGCAGTGTGCTTCATTAAGCCTTCATAAAATAACTTCTGCAGGGTCTGAGCACGTTTCTTCTTTGACTTTATTCTGAAGCCATTCCATGGTGCAGCTGCCAATGTTGGTGACATGGACACATCTGCCTGATGTTTGGAGACTGGTCTGAAAGTGCAGCCTGATTGATCTGGACCACATGCAGCATCACATACTTATGCCAGATACCAAGAGCTTTTGATCTATCTTTCAACAATTAATAGGAAATTAAATGGCCAAATTTATGACAGAGCTACAGCAACTGGAGGGCTCTGCTCTTGACCAAGAGCATCTTCTACAATTACTGAGTCCTGAACCCTACAGACATAGACCAACAAAGCAACATGCAAGGTCCTATATAAGGCATTAAGGTCTGAATTGCAGAAGAACTTCAAAAGTTTGAAGGATGTGTGACAGTTGGTTTACCTTGAACAATATTTGCCTCAGCTACCTGGCCAGCCCCCCCACCCAAATGATACTTAACTGTTCCTATGAAAGTTAAAGAAACATATTTGCCTTTTTGTTTCTTTAGGATAAATGTATATGGTCAATGAAAATTGATTTTTTAAGGAAATGTTTCAAAAGACCAACCACTCTGTAACAAGCCTTTATCATCTCCTGAACATGCAGCTTACTCAGAGACAAGTTCCTAGATGTATCTTATTAATTAACAGGAACACATCCTTGCCAGAATCTTTGAATAATTCATCCATTCTATTTCAACTGTTTTGATCCTACAATTTTTGTAGATATTCATCCTCTCTGAATGATTGGAGGATGAATGTTGATGCTTTAATAGTGGTATTGATCACATTTATGGCATTTGGCTGTGATTCTTAACACAAACTCATAAAACTCCTGGAACAGAGTGATGAATAAGGACCTTGCATATTCAAAGAGCTGCACAGATAATCACTGCAATATCATGGTGGATCACTGAGCTAATATGTTATTATGCTGATGGGAATGTTAATACAGAGTGACTTTCCATATCTGGAAAATCAAAGCTCACAACTTCCCACTTTGTTCTCATTCTTTTCTATAAAATGCTGTCTCTGATTGACATGGTCTAATATTCAATGATAACAACCTAAATCTGCTGAGTACATGCACTATTTTGGGGAGGGGGGGGGGGCGGGGTGTCCATTTTCTCTGAACTTCCCATGGACTGTGCAGAGTGTTTAAGTTCTCAGGTACCAGTAACTGTGCCCAAGTTGATAAGCTGAAGCAATTGGTAACAGGTTGTATTAACACTCTCAGACACACTCACACGTATGTGCATCACTCCGGTGGTCTCTTCTGTACATGACTCACCTCACTCTCGCTACAGAGAAAGACGATTAGCACTGCACTGTGGCAGCCAAAGCTGGAAATGTGGACATTGAGAGGCAGTAGTGCATCTCCTCATGAAGATGTAGGAAAATCTCTCCCTCTCATGTAGCTGCCTTCACCATGTGTGAAAGATTGGTAGGGTGCTGAGGGTTTCACCACCAACCTGCTGAGGGATCTTGGTGCTGTAGAGCAATGACCTCCAGCCTTGACACAGACTGCTTTTATTTAAAAGAGAGTGCTTTGCTATTTCATTCCTAGAAAGACAACACACAGAAATGAGACTAAAAATATCATTTGGATAATACTCTCACTCATAAAGATGCCTTCTTCATCACTGCTTATATTTTTATTTTTTACCTTTACTTTATGTTTTCATCTCTTTCATGTACCCCTCATATTCAATGTTGAGAAAGATTCTTCATACTGATTCTCCCCAGATGGGACTGGATGTAGCAACATTGAACTTATCATGTATACCACTCTGCAATCTGAAGTAAACAGAGATGTCCCGGAAGGAACTGGCCTTTATAGCAGGGCTGGTAGAAATTTATTTTCAAACAAAAAGATTATAAAAATATATCTTTTTTTTTTTTTTTTTTTTTTTTTTTCCTATCAATGTAATTAAAAAAGAATCCACAAGAGAGAGAGGTTGTATTATTAGAGATTAAAAGTCTCAACATTTCCTGAAAAATGATGTAAGGTCCTTTGATACTCCATCTCTGGATTATTTTCACAACAATGCCTTGGACATTGTTCTCTTTACCATAAGTGATATTGCAAATTATCTTGAGTAGACTGAAATCAGAGCTCTAACTGTATGTGATAGTTTGGCATAGAAATGCATCTAGCTGTGGTAAAGACTAACATACAAATTAAAGGTCTGATCCATTGCCTACTTAGGTGACTGGAGACCTTTACACTGGTTTTAGAAGACATTAAATCAAGTCTTATAGGACCAGGCTGTATTGGTAAATCTGAACTGCCCTGGGCTGTGATAGCTCTTGATTTCACAGTCTTTCTTTGAAGGAGATTCAATAATTCAAGGTGTTGTAGCTCTAATGCTAAAAGATTATGAGAGTGGATAGTTTAATTAGCCACTAGACAATGTCATTGTTGATGTGAGATGATAGATGTGAAATGAATTCACAAAGGAACTCACATTTGTAAAGATGTTACTTATAACTCTCTTCTGAAAGTAGATATTTCTGTCCTATGAAAGTTTTCTACTTGAATGGGGACCTAGATTATATGCAATCAGTAGCCATTATAGTGGTGGTCCAGTTCCCCAAAACATACTTTAATGTTAGTTTGTCAGAGGAGGGGAATAGAACTTTATATATATATATATATATTTATTTATGAGAGTTTTTTTCAATGGCTTTCTGCATTATACTTTATTTTAGCTAAGGAGGTCTCTTCATCTAAAGCTATTTTTTAAGAGTTCATACCTGTCCATCTTTAGATGGGAGAACAGCTACTACTGTTCTCTGGGGCGCAATAACCCCAAGCAGAGCTACAGACTGGGAGAGGAATGGTTGGAAAGCTGCCAGGCAGAGAAGGACCTGGGAGTGATGGTTGATAGTCGGCTGAATATGAGCCAGAAGTGTGCTCAGGTGGCCAAGAAGGCCAACGGCATCCTGGCTTGTATTAGGAACAGCGTGACCAGCAGGGCTAGGGAGGTGATCATCCCCCTGTACTCAGCTCTGGTGAGGCCGCACCTCGAGTACTGTGTTCAGTTTTGGGCCCCTCGCTACAAGAAGGACATCGAGGTGCTTGAGCGGGTGCAGAGAAGGGCGACGAAGCTGGTGAGGGGCCTGGAGAACAAGTCCTACGAGGAGCGGCTGAGGGAGCTGGGCTTGTTCAGCCTGGAGAAGAGGAGGCTCAGGGGTGACCTTATCGCTCTTTTTAGGTACCTCAAGGGAGGCTGTAGCGAGGTGGGGGTTGGCCTGTTCTCCCACGTGCCTGGTGACAGGACAAGGGGGAATGGGTTTAAGTTGAGCCAGGGGAGTTTTAGGTTAGATGTTAGGAAGAACTTCTTCACTGAAAGGGTTGTGAGGCACTGGAACAGGCTGCCCAGGGAAGTGGTGGAGTCACCATCCCTGGAAGTCTTCAAAAGACGTTTAGATGTAGAGCTTAGGGATATGGTTTAGTGGAGGGCTGTTAGCGTTAGGTTGGAGGTTGGACTCGATGACCTTGAGGTCTCTTCCAACCTAGGAAATTCTGTGATTCTGTGATTCTGTGATACTCAACAGGTCTGAGCCCTCAAAACCCTATAGACAAAGAACTTGTGTGCAAAAAACAAACAAACAAACAAACAAAAAACAGTCCTGTGGTACACAATGCAGATTTTAATAGTATGAGGTTTAAAATTAATAGAAAATTGGTTAAGGGACGTCACCTAATCTATCTCTTGACCCACACTCAAGCTAGCTTCATTGTTATTAACTGAGGACATTATGCATGAGTAACACAAACCACAGCATCTTTATGCCACTCATGTACTTTCTATGTGATTCTCACTTTTTTGCAGCTACAGTAGCATTTGGGGAACTGCAAAGACAAAATCAAGTTTTATACACTCTTTTAAACAGATAGGAAGCATCTTTCTCCGATGACAATATTTCCTTTATTGTAGTTACAAAAAAAGGATGTAAATTTAAATATGTCCATCCCACATATTTTATCATCCACATATACAAATACAATACATAAAAAGAGGCTTAAAAGGTGCCACTGAAGTAGCAAATTCATTATTCAAAATGTAATTTACATTGTCTTAGCTTGGTCCATTTGTCCCTATGTATTATGCAATAAATTCACTGCCTGCTAACATCCAATTTGTTTCTACATAATGCTTGACTCATTAGCACACAAAACAGAATTTTGTTTTCATTCAACAGTTAGGTTTTGACTAAGGAAGTGTAATAATAAGAACTGTTAAACAACTTTTACTGTAATGAGCACTATCAGTCTGGGCTACCGGAAAAGGTGGCAGTCTGAACAACTTTGGAGGCTGACATGGTAAAAATAAGTGCTATGAAGAAAAATCAATAAGTAGATTGCAGGAGATGTAGGTTAAGAAGCAAGAAAGATATGTTGTTACACCAGGCTTTCTGATTCTCCTGTATCACTATTGTCACTCCACGTATCTATGATTCTTTCAATTGCCATAGCAGTTGCATTAAGCACTGGATACATGAAAAAAGGACTTCTTACAGCATAAAGAACACACTTACACTGCTCCTTTACTTAATATTTTCTTACATCTTTTATATAATATATATATATATAATCTATTTATTAATTTATTTATTTTTTTGTCTCAGTACATCTATTTACTTATTTTATCAGAGTGGAAATGGAAGCTTAATACCTGTCATGCCTCCCAGGGTTCTCATACACAACAAAATATGTCTGCTGATCTTGTTCATTTTTTTTTGTCCTTCAAATAACTTTGCTCTTTGCAGATGATGAGTGGAACACAAAAAATGGGATTACATTGTTCAGCATTCCTTTACATCTCAGAATAATATTCATGACAGAAATGTTACCTTGTCAGCTGCCAGCTTGGTCCATATGCTAAACATATGCAAGTAACCTGAGTTGTTTTCATATCCTCAGGGAGGATCAGGGAAACAAACAAACAAAGAAACAAAAACAAACAAAGAAATAACAACAATAAAAACAACAAAAGAAAGATGCAAAGAAAAGATAATAAAATAAATAATAAAATACATCTTTCAATAGATAGTAATGTAATTTACTGTGAAATTGTTTGTCAGTTCCTATTTTCATGGTCCATCAAATAACACAATTCTAATAATCTGTCAGATCTAATCAGAAAGAGAGTCAGCCTACCAAAATGTTTTGTGCAGCTGGGAGAATTGTGTCAGGACCAATCAGGCACTACTGTCTCTGCCACTGTATTATATATGTATTAAATAAAATGAAATAAAAGACCTAACCCCTTTGGCACAGATTTTATTTATTTATTTATTATAATTATTTAAATGTGTTAGCAGAAAGTTTTGCTTTTCTTCAACAGCTGGAGCAGCTTTATTGAAGTGGAAAAGCAAATTGAGAGAATGAAAGGTATGCTGAGACTATGACCATGTTTCTTAAAGAATAGTGCTTTTTTGTTTATTTATTTTTCCCCAGGGTGACACAACTCATTTACACAGATCTCTTTACACTGTAAACACCTCTACACAGTAAAAATAGATTGAACAGTAAAGTAGTTGCATTGTAGGACACAGCCATTTTCCTGCTGTAGATCTGTCAGACCCAGAGATCAGTTTGTGAAAACAGTGGGTACATTCAACAACATTCAAAAGTGACATTGAATGGGGTAGTTTGACCTAGCCTACAACATTTTTATTTATATTTCTCTAACGGTATCATAAAGTTGGTGGTCTTAGGCTACAGTCAGGTAGAGAAAGCACATAATAATGTTCTTATGACATAAAAGCAAAATTATAAATGAGCACTTGGACCATTATACAAATTGTTTGTTTGTGTGTGTGTGAGTGTCTTTTTAAGGAGAAATTGGCAAACTGTCATGTTTCATGGAAGTCACATTTTAAGTGTATGGTCTAAAAAATTTGTACTTCAGATAAGACTATGAAATATACCCTGATTTATGCTGAAGATAAACTTGAAATGGTAGCTATTTTTAACAAAAGCAAGTATAAGAGTGAAGCATAGAGTTTGGGCCAGGATGATAACATTTTCCCCTCAGTATAAGCGTGTTAAGGCCAGGCTACATGTAGACTTTCTAAGAGGGCATATTGAAGAGCATTAACTTATGCAAGCATTGCATTATTTGTATCCTACACTGCATTGGAGCCTCCTGGATCTGTAACAAACTAGCCAAAGATCAAGTTCATCTCAACTTTCTCCAAAAAGAACAGTTGAGGTATCTCCTTAAAAGTATTATGCAGGTGACCTTTTTTTTTTTTTTTTTTTTTTTGCCACACTCCCCACTGGTAACCAGTATGAGTTCATCTAGACGTCTTTTATAGAAATAAAATTCACTATGTAGCCAAAGAGGCCTCCTTTGGCCCTCCAGGGAACAGGAGCTTCCTAGTGTGCCTAAACAAAACAAAACAAGATCCTAGCCTGGACCAAGGGCTGTGAAAATATATGGAAGCATGATGGTACTAAATTCAGACTGATTTATTTATTTATTATTAATAATAATAATTCTTTTCCTGTGAGTGGATCTGCTTTGCCTTTATCAATTTCTATGCCAGTTCTTCCTGCTCTAACTCAAGACTAATGAAGAGATGACTGACACAAATGTACATTTCTTTAGAGGAACTGCAGGAGACTGTATTCTAAGTAAGAGTAAGAGTAAGAGTAAAAGACTAAGACTAAGACTAAGACTAAGAGTGAACAGAGATGCCATAGGTTGTCATACTACAAAAACTGTTCTTGAGAAGAGGTAAGGTAAGTCTGCAAGCAAGAAGAGAGTGAAGTTCATTTTTCTACTACTTATGGTTTCTATTGCCCCTGTTTTATGCCCTGTTTTATCCAGCCTTTATTTCAAATTATACTTTCTTAGCAGATTATCAGTGTAGTTTCTAATATTTACAGTCCTTTGGGTATCTATAAAAGTCCCTATACGCATTTCACTATCACCCACCATATTTTTCTAGCACAACTCGATTCAGCAAAGACTTTACATATGCACTTCTCTTCAAGCATGTACTTCTGTTATATTTTTAATTGCTGTGCCAAATTGAGATTTGCAAGAGTAGCAACTTTTTTTTTTTTATAGTAAATTGATATCTTTTCTGTATTTGTCTTTTTCAGTATGAAAAACCTATAAATAGATTTCAATTCTTCCTAAAAATAAAAATAAAAACACACAACAAAACAAACAAACCTTGCCCTAAATATCCAAACAATAGATTCTTGAAAACAGAGGACCAGTAACTGTACTGATGTCAGTCTCAAAAGAATATCTGGTAATTAAAGAGATGAAGTTAAAACTGTAGTGGATTTCTGACAATAATAAAACTTGATTGTACCATTGGAGGACATAACCGACCACTTGACAATCTCCCTAGCCCCAGAGCTTTTAAATTTCAGTGGGAATGCTGCCTTGGTATTCACCTCCACTAACCTGTGACATAAAACGGCAGAATAGGGATAAAATAATGAAATTCAAATATAAGCATGGGAGGGTCAAGACTAAAACTAAAAGAATTGTTTTTATTGAGCAACTGTTTTTATTGGCATATGCTCACAACAGCAAACTTGTGCAGATAAAGCTGGACATAACCTCATGTCCTGAAGACCTCAGTTTCAGATCATCATTTTTGTCTGCCAGGGAAAAAAATGTGATTCATTAACATCTCCGGGTCATCCCTCAAAGCTAATGTAAATTTTGTTTGTGTTAAAGAGTAGAACAATAAACCATAAATTTGCATTCAAAAAGCAGTATGTAATAAGTGCTTACACTTATCTTTGATGTGAGCTATGTGCACTTATTGCTTCTCAAGCTCAGGCCACATTTCAGTCCCTTGCTGGCAGACCATAAAATCTAAGAGAATACTTACCTCAACTGTTCTTTTTCCACCTCCCTTAACCAACCTTTCGGAAACTCAGTGTCTTTTCTCTTGGAGTAATGTTAAGAAATTAGTTATTGTCCTCTTACCTTCAACAGCTGAAAAGGTATTTCTCCATGTTCTCTTCTCATCCCTCAGTCTTCCACTAACCCTCCTTCAGGTGCCAGTGAACATTGTTCTTATAGCTAAGAAGTGTATTGCAGTAATTCTTGTCTTCAGAAACTTCTGGACCTGCTACACAGGTAAGCTGAGGCACACACAAATTCAGTCAAATAGCTCATTCTGAGCAGTTATGTCACCAAGTGTTTCTCATACCTCTTAAGAGGACCTTTGCTCAGCTACAGAGTGAAAATGTAAATATTTTATCATTTACAAATATGGCAAATTTTCCTGTTCTTTGCAAAAAAAAATTTGACCTACTCTTCTGTAGGAATAACCTACTTCCAGACTGGAACTGTATATTCCTCTTGACTCCACAAGAAATCCCTTAATATTTTATCAGAGGGACCTTTAACTTCTCCTCTTTGAATTAATATTACAGGTGTTTCTGTTTATCACCTTTCTGCCTTTGTGCAAGGTAAAGATCTTTTGAATGTTTTCTCTGATCACTTGGGGGAGGTAAGATTTTATCTTTCAAATCTTACTTAGAGCCTTTTCTCTTATATTTCTCATATATTTCTAGTATCTTTCTTTAAATCAACACAGAAATTCTTGCCAACTTAAAGCCTACAAAGGCTACAATTCCCCATCTCTCCCTGAAGCTCATCTGAATTCTCTGTTGTAGGATTCCCTCTAACATGACAGCACACAGCAACTGTTCACTGTCCTCAGAAACATAGATGCTCTGTTTCCATGACAGCCTAGTAAAGAGAAAACATCAATCACAGATGGGAAAATAATAATAATAATAATAATAATAATAATAATAATAATAATAATAATAATAATAATAATAATAATAATAATAATAATAAGTAAATTAGCATTTAGCATTATAATAGCATTTCCATTCAGAAAATACTGATATGCTTACAAAGCATCAGCTTAATGCAATCAGATAAATTTTCAAAATTCTTATACAGCTTATGATCTTTACCCTCAATTACTTTATTTTCTTTTATATTTAAGTGTTTTTTGATTTTTTTTCTGATTCTTGGAAGAAAATGAGTATTATTGCTTTTATTGCATCTGTGAAAAAAACTCAGATAAGGCAAGGTGATAGTTGGTTCTTTTTTATTTGTTTGTTTGTTTGTTTTTTCCCTTTAATTCAGGCAGATGTAGGATTTCAATGTTCAAAGAACTTTCATAGATGACTGTTAGTTCCAAACTGTTTCAAAAAAGATACTAATCCTCAAAATGGTTTGAAACAGTTGATAGTATCGTGAGGTGCAAGCAGTCTGATGGTAGAGAACACACAGATCTTCTATTCTTCCTCAGTTCCTTCCTTACAAGAATATGTTAATTATATCGAGGATGCCCAAAAATCCTCTTGGTGAGGATTCTTAGTGTGTCAAGACAGTGAACACTAAGATGCTTGTGACTTTAGCTCTGCTAAAATATTGGCCTGGAGAAAATGTTTTAAAATCTTTTCTTCAAAGGCTGGCCTATGCAAGTGCTCAAAAATTAGTTATACCAGACCAGGGTAACAGACAGAGCAGGTGGTGGTGCTCCCATCCCAGCTTGGTTTTGTGTGCTCTGTAGCTATTCTTCAAGACTGTTACATATGCTGTCAGATGATTGCACTTTATGGTGATCTTGCCTGTCAGGTTCATGTAGTTAACTTGCCATCTTTAATAGTTCCAGTGTGGGGATTCCTGAAATAATTACACCAGGCTAACTATCTGAAGTATGAATCACTGCAGATGACACTTGACTGGATGAATTGTAGCACAAACTCTTCTCTCCAGCATCCCATTTATCTGAGATGAGTCAGGAAAGCAGTGATCTCATTTCTATTACAAGCACTATTCTGGGATATGCTTGATATGATTTAGTCATAGGGTTTTTTTTATTATTATTATTATTTTATTTTTTTCCAGAAGGGTTAATATGAACAACAAAGTCATCAGAGAAATAAATGTGGTTTAATTCAGGTCTACACTGTCTGAGGAAAAGTCTCCAGGCAAACTTGGCAAAAAGTGGTGGATAAAAATAAACTTCTGAGTCATGCCAGTGGTTTTAGATTCAGGAGTTTATCTCCACCACATTCCTGAAGACATTACTTTTGGACTTCTTTCTAGATCTGATTAAGAACATGTGAACTATTGATTTTTTAGTTATGTGAATGAACCACACACAAACAAAAAAGCCCTAAAAACATTGAAAACACTGACAGGCAGAGCACTCTTCTAAAAAGTGGAAAAAGAGGGTGTATCCACCAGGAGGCATCCATGTGGAAAAGCATGAAGTAATGTGTCACTTAACAGACATCTGTGGCATGGCATAAATTCTGCATTACACTAACACAACTCTAGTGGAGCAAGTTGTAGAGAGGGCAGAAAAAAAAACCAACACGTTATTTCTTATTCACATGTGCAGTTGTTACATACAGGTGGTGGAAAGCCTACCTAACTCTTAGAAGTTAAGTCCATGTTGGAAAGGAGGTAAGAGGGAGCAATGTCTAAAGCTAAGGCAGAGTAAGTAGTAGAGAAAGCTATAGTAACAGATTGCTCTTTTCTTTGGCAGCAGTAGCCAGAGACATATTAATGGAGATAACTGGGACAGAGCCCATTCTCTGGTGTGGTTGAAGGTGCTGGTTCTGGAGTTTCTGGCAGTACTGTGGCTCTTCTTATCCCAGTGTTTGAATTTCTGAAAGTTTTCATTCAAGCTAGAGAGGGGTCAAAAGAAGAATGCCTACTCTGTGTGTGTGTGCATGTATTTGTAGGTGTTTGTGAATGTGTGTGGAAGGAGGCCACCCTTTATAAATATGATTTGTGACCACCCTGTTAATGGAATAACCACCAAGTTTTGTGAAAAACATTCATGTCTCTAAACTGTTGCTACCAAGTATACCTCATGTAAACCTCACAGCTAATACTATTGGACTTACTGAAGCTCCAGGTACTGGATAGATTAATTTCTCCTTCCTGAATACTTATCCATATTCTGCAGAATCCTGATATTTTTGCATTCCTTACAAGTTATACAGATTTCCCTTGTTCTCCACCCTCACTTCCTTTGGATCCCAACTCCATATTACCATGTAGAATCAAACAAGCAATCAAACTGTAAAAATGTGAGAGAAGGAATCAGATAAGAAACCCCACTTGGAAACCAGTTGAATTTCTGTATCTAATGAATGGGCTTCTGATAAAGACACTAGTTACATCAGTAGCTGTTCTGACACCGGAAGCCGTGTAGTATTTAAAAAAAAAAAAAAGTGTATGTTGTACACTGTCACAGACATCACACTGGGTAACCTTGGAATAACATAATTTAACTAATAGATTATCTAGGTCAGGATAAACTACAATATAGGTGTACATCATTGTGATTCCTCAACTGCTTTCTCTCTCTTTAAAAATGTTTGGTCCACTACAACTCACTTTCAAAAGTTCTTAGGCTAGCTTAAGAGACATTCCTCCAATTACTTGGTCTTCAGCACTAGCAGAGATTCCCTCTGTGAGATTCCACTGTGGGAAGCCAAAGTGGACATCAGCCACTTCCGGAGTTATGCAGTTCTGCTGCCCCTCAAAATACAAAGATGCAATGTAGCCGTTGGTTTCAGATTCAAATTTAGATAGCAAATATCACTATCTTAAAGATTCTGTTTTGTTTTCAACTAGCTCTGCTTCTGATATATGCTTTGAATTTGTCAGGGTAGACTAAAAATGAGAGACATGGAGAGATTTGAGATTTGAGATTTGAAGGCTCTAGCAAGCAATATCTTAAAGAGGCTAATCTCTGCTTGCTAACCAGTTTTATTAGCTCTCCTGATAACACACCAAGGGCAGCTGTAAACATAAGATTTGCAAAACATCACATCCTTTGAATGGATAACTAAGTAACCATGACACTTGATTTTGAGACAGGGAAAAAAAAAAAAAAAAAAAAAAAGTTGTTGGGTTCTCAAATTTAAGTTTCAAAACAACTGCTATTTTTGGTTTTAATGCTTGGTCTCTATTCTTGCAGACACCAAAACTATCCTTTGTGCTTTTATACAGAGGACATTCAAAGTATATATAAAGGACTGAGATCCTGGTCTCTGTCCTGCAGTTGCACTTCTGTCCCATGCAAATGGCCTTTCAGGCTGTTGTCTGCTCACAGTATCTTTCTACAGAATATTTTCAGTGTGTTTCAAAGTGTCTCATTAATTCACAGCATTCAGTTGGCCATGGAGAGACTTCCTCTGTAGTCTTTTGTTTAGCCATTCATCTGTGATGCAGAAGCATGAAGGCCACATTCCTCCACCCAGGGAATGTTACTGGGCAAGGATGGTAGCTGGAAGGGAAACATATGAGTAAATCCAGGGAGCTGGGGATGTGGATGGCACTTAGTCACTCAGTGGCTCTTTTACATTTGAGTCAAAGTAAACGAATAGTGTGTAAGGGCTCTGTGAGCCCACAGTAAGAAAGAAAAAGACTATCAGATTTCCTCAAATGGGAAGCAAACCTACATCTAAAAGATTATACTGGGGCCATTCCAAAACAACCATTTCACCAACTGATTTTATCCATTCTGCAGGGGCTAACCAGGCTACTGGGGTATCTAATTACAAATGTCTGTTGTAATTCTTACCAGATCATTTCCCATGGCAAGATTTTAAGCGCAAGCAGCTATTCAATGCCTTGAAAGCTCTTCATCATACACCAGCCTTATCTCACATTTCAGTAGCTAAATAGTGTGCATAGACTGATTTATTTTCATCCACCTTGCTGTCAAGCAGATCAGAGCTGCAACTAAGAGTTCTCACCCTTTTTGCACAGACCTTATTCTATGTTGGCTTTGCAGTAGGAAGACGCAGCTCTTTTGCCAATTTCTATTTTTGTCCATGTGTGAGTTCTCTTTGATGGAGTAATGCTTTGCTCTGTGACCTTTCAGTGTTTTCTGAATTTCTGGTAGGTCTTTCCTTTCATAGGAAAGGGGTCTGAAGACAAATGTTAATTTATAGCATCACATTATATGTTTGAAGAACATGTTAAATATTTAAAGAGAGCTGTCCCTGCTCCAAGAATGTCATAATTTAAAGAAGAAATGAGTGTTTTGTTTTGTTTTTATATAATTTATTATTTTGTTTAAAAGATATCAATTCAGATCATGTTTTCTTTATATAGTATATCACATTCTCACTGATGTACAGGAGAGTGCGGTGATACACCATATATTGAGGAGCAAATATTGTTTATTTTCTGTATGAAAGCCATTGTAGGGATTATTTTGAAAATCACTGAATTCCATTAAAAAGACAGTCAGGAACTTGGTAGTTCAAATCATAACTTGTTTCGGGCCATAATGGAGAGAGGGGTCCCTAAAAACAGAGTTGTGGTGATCTGGCTGCTGCAATTCTATTTGTTCACACAACCATTTCTCTCTCTCTCTCTTGTGTACATGTGGTGGACTGGGATAGCAGCCACGAGAGTATTTGTCTGCATCTCACCTGTATTCAACAGGGCTGTGAAAGGTAAAAATCTGTTGAAATGGCTCTCCTATATAATCTCAGTGACATCAAAAGTAGATGCTGTTCAACAATCAGATTGTCTAAATCTTGTTTACAGTTTACAGGGAGAGACACAGCTTCAGAGAGTGATTTATCCTATTTATCTAAACATCTACCGAACTCAAACTGGGAGTCTCCTGCACATTAGAGATTGCTGTCTCTCCAGGTGTCCCAAACTTCCATTTACACTAGATATTTAGCTTTAAATGACTGAAAAGACTGTGGCAAACCACCTCCTTCCCCTCTTCCCAAAAATCCTGCTGATCACTCTCTCCTGTAGTCTACAGCTGAAATCTCATTCTTAAGAATTTTAAAGCAAATTGGCATTTTATCTGATTTCCATCTTGAGACTTAAAAATCCATCTTGTTTCATAGTTCAACTTACTCTACAGCAAAAAGACATCAATGTGATCAAAGGTGTGACCCAGAGCCAGTAGGCCTCAGGGCTGCAATAACTCACTCTCTTGTTCTATAAATAAGACCAGAAGCAAGACAAGGTAATTTGTCTTTGCATTTGACAAGCAGCGGTATTTTATAACTGTCAGAAGCTAAGGAAAACACCATTTGATTTACATGATGAGAGACAGTGTTACTGGGGCTAGGAAATGCAATTCAATAGAAGTACTCTGAGCTGAACAATACATTCATTAAAAGAGCAGTTTCCTGATTAGACAGTGGAGCAAATAGAGTTTCTTTCCCATTTTGCTATCAGGGCTGCTTTACATAAGCAATAAAACAGAGCAGAGCATACATTTATTTGGCTGCCCCTTATTCTGTGGGTGTATGATGACAGTATTACAGCTTTCCAATGCCACAGGGTGGTTGGAAGAGTTGATGACACTAGATCTGTGCATCCACAAACATACAGTATGAAGGCAGGGTAATATTCCAAGAATCATTAGTGCTTCAGATCCTGCTTCTGGGTTGGAATTTTCACTGTCCAAAATTACTTGACAGAGCAGTTATTTGCAACAAGAACATCACTAGCATCCAAGTGAATACGAGCAAGGTCTGGAAATTTCACCGGTTCATACCCAATATTTGCCATTGCCCTTAAAGCCATGACCTCAGCATTAGGTGATCTGCTCACAGTGCCTGTTGTGAAGAATCATCTGCAAAGAGACTTCTGTGACTTGCAGATTCCTTGCTCCAGATTATATGAATCCTCACTTGATCTGGAGGTTACTTACACAAGATTACATGAGCTCACAGAGTTCCTGAATCTTTCTTCAACTGGATTTGACAAATGTGATCAGTCTATCTTTTAATGTACTCTACTATAAAGAGTGAGCAATCAAATATAGACTTAATCCTCCATATTAATTTCTGCATAACACTAAGCTAATTAAAAGTGAAGTAATATAATAACCACATTAATATATATATATAAAATCATTAAATCAATATGATTCCATTGATTAAATCTCCAAATTCATGCAAGATGTAATGAAACAGAACTGTGATGCTGACATTGCTAAGAGAATTGTTTAAGTTTGACTTGTTTGGGAAAAAAAAAAAAAAAAAAAAAAAAAAAAAAAAAACAGACAGAAGGTTTCTTGTTATCTGAAAAATGAATATCCTTGTGGACACAATTTATTGACTTAATTGATGGAGGATGAAAATATTTATTCAATTTATTCCTTGCAAGACAGAAATATCCATTTTAGTATGTGAACAAAAAAAAAAATGACCCCAAAAGAACTGTAAAAGAACTACTGTTTCTTTCAAAATTGCCACAGATCACCAGCAGTAGGAGGTGAAACATAATCTCAGTTGCTAACATCTGTTGATTTTTCATTCAATGAACATATATTTTTTTCAAATCAGTCTCTCAGAGAAAGATGCTGTTTAAAAATTTTTGAAAAGGGGTAAATAAAAATAAATAAATAAATAAATAAATAAATCAGAATTCTTGATTAAAAACTTCTTGATAAAACTCTTTGATTAATCAATTGAAATAGTATAAAACCAACATGCTAAACTGTAAATGAATCAAAAACTGCTTAAATAATTTTTTCAAAATATTTTTAGAAAGAGAAATTGTTTCCCAGCTGCTGTGTTTGTACTCCAATCCTGTAGGATTTGGCTCTTTGCTTAGTGTATTTAACATTTTTTTCTTGTATTTAAGTCTTCTGACATAATCTTGAAAGATATCCTTAACTCATATTAATAAAATTTTCAGGTGAGAGAAGATGAATGATAAATAAAACAATGACTAAATATAGTTGACTATAGAAAATATTAAGATGAGATGTTCACTATGAGGTGGCAAAAAAATGAGAAGAAGCAAAATCTGTTAGAATATTTTGAAGTAATTTCAAGCTGTGCAGAAGAAAAGGATCTGGGGTGTTTGTCGATGCTTGCCTGAACATGAGCTGGCAGTGTGCCCAGGTGGCCAAGAAGGCCAATGGAATCCTGTTTTGTATCAGGAAGTGTAGCCAGGAGTTCCCTTGTACTCTGCTCTGGTGAGGCTGCACCTCAAGAACTGTGTTCAGTTTGAGGCCTCTCAGTAAAAGAAGGGCATCGAGGCTCTGCAGTGTGTCCAGAGAAGGGGTACAAAGCTAGTGAAAGGCCTGGAACAAAAGTCCTATGAGGAGCAGTGATGGAAATTTGGGTGGTTTAGTCTGGAGAAGACTAAAGGTTCAGGGGAGACCTTATTGATCTCTACAACTACCCGAAAGGGGGATAGTTGAAAAGAAAAAAGGGGGCCAGCCTCTTCTCACAGATAACTAGCAATAGGACTAGACGAAATGGCCTCAAGTTGTGCTAGGGGAGGTTTAGGTTAGAAATTACGAGACATTTCTTCTCAGAAATGTCATCTGGAGTTAGAATAGGCTGCCCAGGAAGGTGGTGGAGTCACCACCCCAGGGGTGTTTAAGGAAAGGTTGGATGTGGTGCTTAAGGACATGGTTTAGTGGGTGATACTAGTGGGTAGAGGTATGTCTGGACCAGATGATTTTGGAGGTCTTTTCCTACCTCAACAATTTTATTATATGATTCTATGATATCTTTCATAACAGGAAGCTTCAATTCATCATTGCTAAATAGATCTTATCATATGAAACATTCATAAGGAATTGAGTTTTATTATGAAGAATTTTCTGTTCATCTGTTTCCAGTATAACAATAGTGGTCAAAATGGTTGCCATCATTTTGAGATGTGCAATTGGGGAAGTCCTGAACAGGTGAATTTACGTTCTTTCTTGTAATTGGCACCGATGTGTCTGCTATTGGTGTATGATATCTGTTTATGTCCCACAGTTTAAAAAGGGAATTTCAGAAGCTGTGGAGGGTTTAGAGAATATTAATGAGAAGATGAATCAGTTAGAAGCATTAGAAGCATGTCTTCAGAACTTAATCTATTTAGCTCACCAAAAACAAGCTACAAGTAAGTTGGTTATATTAGCAATTTGGGATTCTTATTCTTTTTTTTTTTATTTTTCTTATGTTGTGTAAGATATTTTTATCTTATGCTGCATTGTTTGCAAAAGCAGGACTTTTTTTTTTTTTTTTTTTTTTTTTTTTGATGCAGGCAATACATTTGGCATCATTGAAAATGTGTATTAGATTATTTGTTTTCTTGTTTGTTTTCCTCAAAGAGGTATTCTAGTTCAAGGAGAATTCATGGACATGAAAAGGGAATTAATAAAGGGCAATCCAATAGCTTGTGTTAGGAGGAGGTCAGACTTGCAGATTGTGATGTGCTTTCCTGGACCTGACATCTATTAAACCCGCATAAGCACATACTCTGGTAAAACTTGACATTGCCATTAATGCCTCTCTGCTAAAAAAAGTGAAATAATATAGGTTTGTAACTGTGTAATACATGCATAATTCTATAGATTAAGGAAATTATGTAAACTTTTAATAAAAAAGTAAAAAATCAAAAAGAAGGTACAGTCTTCTTGTCCTTGGAGTAAACACATCATTTTAAAACAAACAAACAAACAAAAAACACAAACAAAGAAACAAATAAAAAGTTTAAAGTAAAAGACATTAATCAGTACTGGAGAGGAAAAGCACTGACAATCAGGACCAGCCCTGGGATGCAGCACAGATCTCATGCCAGACTGGCTCCAAAGGTCCAGAGTATCTTAAAGGTTGTATCTGATTTTGTTAGAGCTTCCACATCCACTCAAAACTCAGAGTAATACCAAAATACGTTTTACATTTGAATTAGTAAATAACTGTTAAAGTCAATGTTCAATGTCAATACTTATGCTACACAGAGAAAAATAGTAGGAAACATATTTATGTATCATAAATAATGATACTCTGAATCACAGGTTCCAAAGCTTTTTCTTTGAGATGTGGGGGTAACATTCAAAACTCTTGCTGATTTTGTTACTAGGGCAAGAGTGAGGTTTCCATATGACTGGTACTCTGTGAGCTTCCTAGATTCTGTCTGTGAGAAGCAAGAACAAAGTATCCCCTGTGTTTATACCTCCAGGTGCCAGTGGTTCTGGGCTATCACTAGATTTGGGTACATGGGAATGAACAGCAACTTTTGTACTTTGATTCATGTTCTCCTTGTTTGTGCATGTATATCTTTCCTCCACTACCACACCTGGGCAACTCCAGTGTTACTGCATTACTATATTGATGGTTGACTTTTCTTTTCAGAGATTATTACAATGAATTTGGACTTTTCACTGAACTACTAGCAGGTTCTCCTGCTTTTCCTGTCTCCTACATCCAGCAAAGGAGGCAATAACAATCTCATCACTGTGCATCTTAGACACCAAATTAGTGTATTTATGAAGGGTAAAGGTTGTTCCAGAGTGACACTCCATCAGAAAAGAGAGGTCTGGCTTCCACTCTTAGATGACCCCTCTTGCACATGGCTTCCCATATTTTCTCCCTTCACAGTTAAGACATGACTATAGACTGCACCAATCATGCTGACTGGCAAGGCAGTCAGATAGCAAGCTTATATTGCACTAATGCATCTTGCAGAGACAAAGTTTTCAGGCAGTGACTGGTGTTACATCAAGTACTGAATGTACTGAACAAAGAAACAAAAACTTTTTTGCAATGCCTTTTTGCAATTCTGCTTTCTGATAATATGGTATAGCAAGACATCTTTTAAATGACTGCAGGAAGAAGAGAGAATGCTATGCAGACATTTCATAGTGGATGTAAAACACTTCATGTCATTATTTAGGCACAGCCATTAGAGCTTATTCACTTGCTCTTATTAACTTCAAGGAAGCCTTAACATGGCATAAAGTTCCTGTAGTCAGCAAAACTGATATCCATATATACTTTACCTTTTGAACTCATAACTGACAGCTGCTGCTATGATTTTGTGGCACTTCTTATTCCCTTTGGATGTCAGACCTTAGCATTTGATACTAGAAATGGTGAAAGTTACCTAATTGAAGAAGAAAATGCAGGAATGTTCTTTATCTCCTAGAAGTCCAGAGATGATCCAAAAAATAAAAATATCCAGCTCTGCTCAGGAACTAAATTAAATTGTGCAGTCATGAAGGAGCAACTCTCTGTCTGTTTTTCTTATATGGGGGACACTCGACTAACACTGTTATGTCATTACTAGGGCTTCATTAACAGTTCCCACCTTTAGTATTCATTAAGCTGCATGGACGCCATTCCTCAGTGATGTCCAGTCAGTGGTGTGTTCACAGACAGAAGGCTAGCAAGGCTTTTCAGCATGAGAAGATCAAAGAAAGCTGGAATTCAAAAAGAAGCCACCACCATCTGCTGCAAGGTACATCAGGGTAGGTAGCCACACACCGCCCCTTGAGTGCAGCTCCCAGAGCTGGTGCTGCAGGGGCAATACAAACACACACAAAGGATGAAGAGACCAGTTGACTTGCAGCAACACGTAGAATATTTGACTTCCTTCCTTCCTTCCTTCCTTCCTTCCTTCCTTCCTTCCTTCCTTCCTTCCTTCCTCCCTTTCTCTCCCTATTTCTCTTTCTTTCTCTTTCCCCTTTTCCCTCTTTTTCTCTTTTTTTCTCTTTCTTTTTTTTTTTTCCCCTGCATTGAATAAATTTTGTGAAATAAAAAAGAAAAAACTTCTATTCACTGCTGTGAATCAGACAGACCAAGTTCATTAAAACAGATCTCCAGTAGCTCAGTTGAGTGAGTGCCCCCTTCACTCTGATAAAAAATCAGTCTTTCTCCAAACAAATGAATGTTTAATCGTTCATTAAAATGTATCTGCTTTAACAAGAAAGAAAGAAATGGACACTCTGTAGCCTTGTGATTTATCAGTTCCTTGGAGGTAGGAGAATTGCAGATCTTGAAACAGAATCATCAAAACTCAAGTGAACAGTCTATGTAGTACACTGTTGGCAATTATATCTTGAGTCTCTCTGATTTTTTCTAGAAATATTATCTTCCACCAAAACAATTCTTTCCTGAGGACACTTTCATTGAAATAGGTACATTCCTACATAGAATTTTAATTGAATCAAATCAGTGTTTTCTGTCCAAAAACAAAAATAAACAAACAAACAAACAAAAAAATAAATCACTAAACCACACCATCAGGAAATGCCAGCATATCTTTGCTAAAACTATTTATTTCAGGGTTAAGATTAAAGCCTTTTCTGCTAGAGGTAACCTTCTAGAAAACAAACATCTACAAGAAATCAGGTGACTCCAGTATCCAATTAGCTTCAGAGAAACCTGTAAAGGAAGTTTTTTTAAAAGGACCCCACACTTCTGTGACACTGCACTGACTATTTTCTACTCAAGAGTTGACTACTAAGCAAAGCAAATAAATACAGTTTCACTAAACGTTTTTTAAAACTCAATATGGTTGGAAATAATAGTACATACTCTTTTTTAGATGTATTCATTTAAATGTTTCTCTTTAGGACTCCACTGGCTCCTCCTCTGGTACCTGAGGAGCCTGAAGCCAACAGGTTCTTGTATTTATTCTCTTCAGAAATCTTCCCAAGAAGCTGTTGTGAAGCTACTTGCTTTCCATATTTGGTTCTGGTTGTGGGAATAGAAATGTTGTTTTTGCAGAGTTACATTGTTTAGGAGGAGGGAATGTGGTACTGAGATATGCTTACAGTGATAAGAAAGTTTAGCAGGCGACCTTGTAAAATGCAGACAATCAGACTCCTTAGGACAATTAGGTGAAAATCATGGTGTCAAGTCAAGTCAGATAAGTGAAGAAACATTACCACTTCAAGCAGTAAAAATGTCAAAAGAAATTTGAAATTTAACAGGACGGCGACTGAAGGCCATGCATTGTTTGTGAAGCATCAGATAGATTGTGAATCTGGACTACCCACTCAGTGGGGAAACAGGGGAGGGTCCTGCCATCAAAAGGTATATAAACTGTGTTTTGGAACTAGTAGATGTGCTCTCTCCTGCTTGTGGGGCGCTCACCATTGCAATCGCGAATAAATTACTACTTCACTGAGATCCTCGCCTGAGCCTAAGTTATTGGCTACGGAGTGTTTCTCACATGGTCCTGACAGGATAATTGTCTAGGATTGTTAGCTGAAAAAAGTCACTTTTCAGAATTTGTAGCTGAACAGAAATGGCATTTTTAATAAAACCTTTGAAAAAAATACCAAGTTCTTCACAGTACTGGTGATTTTGTGTAAAGCATCAGGAAAGATTCTATTTAGTGTCTCCTTGCTCTCAAGCACACAACAACGTTACTCCAAGTGAACACAAAAGGGAAATTTTTGATCACCATCTTTCTCTATATTTGCAGGTGCTTATGCAAACCGGAAGATGTTGTGCAAGGGGTATTTCTTGTATGCACTCACTGATCCCTGCTTATTTGTTCTCACACTGTAGTTCAGGGGCTGTCAGAGATAATTTTTCTTAACCATCAAGACAGAACTGGAATTCAGCCCAGATGCTGGAGAAAGCTCTGGGTGTATCTTGCAGTCTATAAATAATTTGTTCAAATACTGCCACATCATCTGTGCACAATAGGATGTGGGAGAGCTTCTCTTTGCCACCTATGTAACAATGATTTCTCACACAATGTGCCAATTGTAAGCTTTTGGAAAGCACTCCCAGGAAATGTCACTTGCTTTGCTTAAATCCAGAAGACAAAGTGCTGGAGTTCCCCATGCTTTTTCTCTCCCCATGCTCTTTCTCTCCTCTAGGATCTCCACTCTTATATCCTGCTTTTCTATGCAGAGGGGATTATAATTTTCAGTGATGCCAGCATTAGTACTCCAGTTATAGATTTTCTATAGCAGAATACTGTACTGAATACTGAGTTTAAATGCTTTCACTAGTGTCACACATGCTGTCTTACTTTGAAGGAGCCCTGCTGCCTAGTGAATTACTCAAAAGACAGTGAAATCTTCAGATGTAATGTTGATTCTTCCACATATTCTCTATGTAGATTTCAACAAGGAACTTATTTCATGTTTTTACTGTCTCTTAAATAGAGCTGACAGTACTTGCTGATCTTCAAGATACATGCTGTGGCTAATTAGCTAATGTTTATAGGGTATTTTTTATTTTATTTTTTTTTTTTTTTAAAAAAAAGCTATTTTCATTGGAAAATACAATTTGCTTGATTTTTTATTTTTCCCCTGAGAAGCTATTCTCTTTCTTCTAGAGGATGTAACAAAACAGAAGAATATGGTCCCTTCCATCTAACAGGAAAAAAAAAAAAAAAAAGTGGAGTTCTATAGTTTGAAGTTTAAAACAAGTTTCCTTTCTGCAGATCCTGCCCAGTCTACTGCTGGTAGGAGGATGCAATCCTGCACCACACCCACACCACCCTCATTTGTAGTTACACAAACAAGCCTTTGTATTGTTTAGTGTGGGGAAGGTAGCAGAGCAAAGGCTCCATTACTTGCCTAAATGGGATGGAAGATTAAAGTTCACCTTCCCCAAACCTGCGTGTGACTTGAGATATTTGAAGAATGAGCCAGAAAAATAGATTTCTCTTTCTTATATAACCATATTTGAAAGTCTGAAAAGCCTGATGCTTGTGGTAAGGCCCAACTGGAAAAAAATGGCATATCTCCTAATATGTGGTAATTCATCACAGGTACTCCCACAAATATTTGATTTGATGATGCAGCTGTAGTTCATTGTTTTTTTGTCCTCATGTGGAAATGGAACAGAAATCAAAGTAAGTTGTAAATGGATTTTCCACTGATAAAAAGTTCATTTGAAGTTTGTCTTTGGCTACTTAGAGTAGATAATAATAGAAATGAACTGTTTAACTCATTTATTTTTTAAAACCTAGGGGCAAAGGTTGGATTTCCTTATGATCCCACTACCCTAACAATTTAAATTTTTATCTTCTTCAATGAGGCATAAGGGGAATTATAATTTTTAGTGTGACCACTACATCTGGACAACACTGTAAAGTCTTTTAACTGATGAAAAGTTTGACTTCTGATTATTATTTCTAAATTTTCAGGCAATAAAATGTTGTCTGATTTTACTGTGACATAGCCGTAATATAGATAGTTTGGGTGGTGATGGTGAATTTTTATTTCTTATTTCGATTTTTTAGTGAAAATCATCACTGGAATAAGAGAAAAAATAAAGGTGAAAGTAAATTGAAAACTTTAAGAATGTTTCCCTGATTCCCAAACAGCTCTAACTCAGCTTTTCAGAGCCATAAGCATTCAAGTGAAAAAATAAATTTTCAGCAAGGGTTTGCTTCCAGGTTTTCTTCTCCATAACAAATATGTTTTCAAGTGAAAACAGGGAACAAATCAATCATAGCCAACTTTAGAGTAAGCTTTATGGATTTAATGAATTTTTTCATTACCTCCAGCTGCAGAATTCTGTTTCCTGAGTCAAACACACCTGATCTTCTCTGCCCTCCCCCCTCGCCCCCAGGCTATGGCTCCTGAACTGCTCATGAGATTTGTTGACGGCCTCAGGAGTCTCTCTAGTTTGCCTACAGTTTTCCTGAAATGCTGTCCTAGAACAGGACGTCATATTTTACCTGAAGTCTCTTTACTACTGGTACGGGTCCAACATATTTTTTTACTTATGCATTTCAAAACGATGTTTATTTTCTCTATCATGACATAATTTTTTATTTATTTATTTTTTTGGACTCTGTTTGGGATTATTATAAGCCATGATTTTGCTGTTATTATTGTTTTGTTTGATTGTTTTCTGTGTGGTCAGGCATTTCTCATTTCTACTTGTGCTTTAGTGATTTTTGAATATTTAAAACTTGTGTTGTTCTTTCTTTGTTTCTTAAACTGTACTAAGTTTAAACTAATATCTCAAGATAATTTTGAATTTGAATTCTATCCTTTCAGGGGTTGGGAACCTCTCACAGCTTGCCATTCACCCTCATGTTCATATGCGCCTTGTCCATTCTGTTATGCAATTTACAAAAGTGGAATTTATCCTTTCAGTTCCCAAGTAGTAAGTCTTCCTAGTTTGGCTGTAATTCAGTTCTGATAGTTCTGACATTAATAACAATTTTTGAACTGTTTTGGATCCATCTAAGATATATTACAGCCACACCATTAGGAACATTCTCTAGAATATTTCTGTGAAGAGAGAGAGGTTGATGACTTCATGACTTAATATGTCTTCTTCTGTGAAGTTCTTTTCATAATCTAAAACATCTATTTGAGTTTTCCTTGAGGCTTAATTTCCAGGGAGAGTCTATAATTCAACATAAACAAACATTTTTTTAATATATATATTCTTTTTTATAACTGAAATTATCAATAGTACTCCTATTGCTCTGAGAGTGGGGGGTTAAAAAATGAGGTTTGGAAGAGATTTTGAGTTAAATCCTGTTGTTGGTCAGATTCCAAAAGTCTGTGCTTTCTGTGGGCTTTAAAATTTGGTTTTGAGCTATGTTTAAAACAAGTAAAAACATGACTACAGTAAAATTATTTTGCACTCTGTTTAATCTGTAAGTATGGACAGATAAGCCATATTTAAGCAGTACTTCCAAACATCCTTTTAACTAAGGGTTTATTCTTCACTACTCCTCACCTTGTGCAGTCATCTGCATCTCTGTAAAGACATTGTATGTGCCTATTCTAACCCAGAAACATTTCACTTTCAGCTTGCATATAGTGAGACAAATCCTTAGCTGGGGAATGTAGGTAATGCTTTATAAACTTCACCAAAAATAAGTAAAAGGACAACAGCAACAAAACAACAAACCTCTGATTTAAATCATCCGAGGATGCTTTGGCCCATTTCCTTTAAGTTTTGAAAATAGCACCTATATACATCTCTCCTTGCCAGGTCCAGCACCCACCTATCCCAGAAGGTTATTTCATTTGTAGACTGATTAATAGTGAAAAGGAAGGACTGAGTCATTTCTGAACACTGCTTTGCATAAAAAAAAAAAAAAAAAAAAAAAAGAGTAAAGGAGAACACTACCTTTTTCAGTCCTAATTGCAGTGCAGATCACCTGGTTTATTGCCTCTAGCTAAATCTCCTAATTACTGAAAATGTTTTAATCATTATGTTCTCTTGAAGTGAACGTAATATTATGACATCTGTTTCCAATACAATGATCAGCAGCTGAACTGCCTAACCACTGCATGGAGCAAATCCCTTCAATGACTTTGTTCCTTTCATCACTCAGCTATGTCCTTTAGACCGTGACTAGCTCAGGAGATTTTCCCCTCTGCCAGCTGCTGTTATTCGGTTCCAAGAGGTGATTACTGGTGGGATTTGCAGACAGGTACGGTCACCTTCCTACACTTTCCTGGCTCATTAATGCTGTTTGCTTGGGCTGCTGGTGGGGGCTGCAGGGAGCTGAGAAAAGCTGAGACTTTCTGTGCTGGAGGGCAAAGTGTTGCTGCTGTTACCCAAAGTGGATCTTGTATATCTTGGAGAACCATGATAAAAGCCACTGGCAAATAAGTGAAAGATATCACTCATGAGAGAGAGAGTACTTGTGAGCACTGTTTTAGCTATTGCTGCTATTCAGAGCAATAGTTGTGCACATATTAAGTGGTTTCTAACTGTTAAAAAAAAAAAAAAAAATATGAGGGACTGATGCATGTGCCCTTGTGCCAAGATCTACATTTATTCTTGCAGCTCCACTCTTTTGGTTGTTGAACTTATTGGTACCTTTGTGCATTTTTCTCAATCTCACTAAATGCAACTGGGGCATCTCTCCTGACCAGAAAGGTACTGAAGTGTGGCTGTTATTACAGAGCTGTTCATGGTGTGCAACCTGCATGGCTGAGGTAAAAAAAAAAAAAAAAAAAATAAATTGATTCTTCCCTTAATTAGAAACTGAAACAACCTAGATAAAAAGCAAAACTGTGTCTCTGACAGAAATCTAGTCATTTAATAAATTGGGTAGAGAAAATGGTAAAGCTGGATATAGCATAAAGGACTGAACAAGCTGTATAGGTGCTTGACTTTATACTTGTAAATAGAACTATTGAAATCAATCCCAACATTGACCTGCCTACAGGTAGTCAAAACTGAACGCAGTACTTGAGGTGCAGCCTCACCAGAGCCAAGTACAGGGAGACAATCACTTCCCTAGACCTTCTGGCCACACTGCTTCTTATGCAAACCAGGATGCCGTTGGCCTTCTTGGCCACTTGAGCACACTGCTGGCTCATATTCAGCTGACTATCCACCATCACTCCCAGGTCCTTCTCCGCCAGGCAGCTTTCTAACCGCTCATCTCCTAGCCTATAGCTCTGCTTGGGGTTGTTGCACCCCAGGTGCAGGACCCAGTACTTGGCCTTGTTGAACTTCATACAGTTGGCCTCAGCCCATTGGTCCAGCCTATCCAGATCCTCCTGCAGAGCCTTTCTACCCTGGAGCAGATCAACACACACACCTTACTTGGTGTTGTCTGTGAACTTACTGAGGGTGCACTCTATCCCTTCATCCAGGTCATCGATAAAGATATTAAAGAGGACTGGCCCCAGTACCAAGCCCCGGGGAACACCACTAGTGACTGACCTCCAGCCGGATTTGACTCCATTCACCACGACTCTTTGGGCCCGGCTTTCCAGCTAGTTTCTAACCCAACAAAGCATACGCCAGTCCAAGCCAAGAGCAGCCAGTTTCTCAAGGAGAATGCTATGGGAAATGGTGTCAAAAGCCATACTGAAGTCAAGGTAGACCACATCCACAGCCTTTTCCTCATCCACCAAGCACATCACTTTGTCATAGAAGGAGATCAGGTTTGTCAAGCAGGACCTGCCTTTCATAAACCCATGCTGACTGGGCCTGATCACCTGGTTGCCCTGCAAGTGCCGCGTGATGACACTGAAGATAATTTGCTCCATGAGTTTCCCTGGCACTGAGGTCAAACTGACAGGCCTATAGTTCCCCGGGTCTGCCCTCCGGCCCTTCTCGTAGATGGGCATCACATTTACTAGCCACCAGTTGACTGGGACCTCCCCCGATAGCCAGGACTGTTGATAAATGATGGTAAGTGGCTTGGCCAACTCCTCTGCCAGTTCTCTCAGTACCCTTGGGTGGATCCCATCTGGCCCCATCGACTTGCGTACTTCCCAGTGCCGTAGCAGAACGCCAACCATTTCCTCATGGATAGTAAGGGCCACATTCTGCTCCCCATCCCCTTCCACCAGTTCAGGGTACTGGGTATCCAGAGAGCAACTGGTTTTGCCGCTAAAGACTGAGGCAAAGAAAGCATTAAGCACCTCCACCTTTTCCTCATCTTTCCTAACTAAGTTCCCCCCTGCATCCAGTAAAGGCTGGAGATTCTCCTTAGTCCTCTGTTTTGCATTAATGTATTTGTAAAAACATTTTTTGTTGTCTTTGATGGTAGTGGCCAGATTGAGCTCCAGATGAGCTTTGGCCTTTCTAATTTTGTCCCGGCACTGCCTCGCAACATCCTTATAGTCCTCCCAAGTGGCCCACCCTCTTTTCCAAAGATTGTAAACCCTCTTTTTCCTGCTAAGCTCAAGCCACAATTCTCTGTTCATCCAGGCCAGTCCTCTTCCCCGCTGGCTCGTCTTTGAGCACATGAGGACAGACCGTTCCTGCGTCATTACGATTTCCTTCTGGAAGAGCACCCAGCCTTCCTGGACTCCTCTGCCCTTCAGAACCGCCTCCCAAGGGACTCTATCAACCAGTGTCCTGAACAGTTCAAAGTCGGCCCTCCAGAAGTCCGATACAGCAGTTTTACTGGTCCCTTTCCTGGCTTCTCCAAGAATGGAGAACTCTACCATTTCATGATCACTCTGCCCAAGACAGTTTCCAACCACCACATCTCCCACCAGTCCTTCTCTGTTTGTGCAGAGAAAGTCTAGCAGGGCACCTCCCCTGCAAGGCTCACTAACCAGCTGTGTCAGGAAGCTATCTTCCACACTCTCCAGAAACCTCCTAGACTGCTTTCTCTGGGCTGTGTTGTGCTTCCAGGATATATCTGGGAAGTTGAAGTCCCCACAAGAACAAGCGCTGACGATTTTGCAACTTCTGCCAGCTGCCTGTAGAATTCCTCATCAGTCTCCTCATCCTCGTTTGGCGGTCTATAACAGACCCCCACCAGGATGCTTCCCTTGTTGCCCTTCCCACTGATCCTAACCCATAGGGACTCAACCTTATCATTCCCAGCCTCAAGTTCCGCGACATCAAAACTCTCTGTGATGAGCCACACCACCACCACTTCCATGCTGCCTGTCCCTTCTGAAGAGCCTATAGCCAGACATTGCAGCACTCCAGTCATGAGAGTGGTCCTACCACGTTTCTGTAATGGCAACCAAGTCGTAGCCTGCCTGCTGCATGATGGCTTCCAGCTCCTCCTGTTTGTTACCCATGCTGCGTGCGTTAGTGTAGATGCACTTCAGTTGGCCCATTGCCTTCTCTCCCAGCCTTGAAATTGTTCCCCCAGGCACAGCTCTAACAAGCCTTGTTTCAGCCCCATTCCCCTTCTCACCTAGTTTAAAGCCCTCCCAATGAGCCCCGCCAGCTCCTGGCCCAGGATCCGTTTTCCTCTTAGAGATAGGGACCCGTCAGCAGCCATCAGGTCAGGTGCCAAGTAAAGCGCCCCATGGTCAAAAAAAAAAAATATGTGTTGGCAAAAGCCACTGAGCCATGTGTTTATCAGGTGGGCTTTCCATGTCCTCTCTGTACCCCTCCCTGCTACTACAGGAATGGACAAAAACACCACCTGTACTCCCACTCCATCCACTAACCATCCCAGTCCCCTAAAGTCCCGTTTGATGGTCTTCAGGCTTCTCTCTTCAATGTCATCACTGCCAGCCTGGACTATTAAAAGAGGATAATAGTCAGAGGGGTGAACCAGGTTGGGAAGCATCCTGGCAACATCCCAGACCTTGGCCCCAGGGAGTCAGTTGACTTCCCTACGGGTAGGGTCAGGCCGACAAATAGGTCCCTCTGTTCCCCTGAGAAGGGAGTCACCCGCAACAATCACCCTTCTTTCTGTCCTGGTGGAGGCAGTCCTGGGCGTGGAGTCGACTTCCTCGCCTTAGGCATCCTCCTGGGTAGACTTTCTACCTCATCCTCACCTACCGGTCTCTCAAGCTCCAGAGCCTCAAACCTGTTGCGTAAGGGCACCTGCGAAGGTGGGGCCGGTGGGGGAGGGCATTGCCTGTGATGTCGAGCAGGGACCTGTTTCCATTCCTCCTCAACTCCTAGGTCCCCTGCCTCTGCCCGACAGCAACAGGGCAGGGGGTCCACCCCCATTTGGGGTGTCTCATCCCAGAGCCTGTTTTTCAGGCCGCACAGGGAGTCACTCCACAAGTCTATCTCGCGCTCACACTCTCTGATATCCCTCAACCTCTCGACCTCCTCCTTGAGTTCTGCCACGAGGCGGGCCAGGTCATCCACCTGCTTGCACCTCACACACACAGTTTCTTTGCCCCCCGCAGGTGGTAGCAACAGGCTCAGGCACTCCCTGCACCCAGAGACCTGAACTGCTGCAGTTTTGAGCAGGCAGTCGGTCTGGGTGTGTACAGACTTCCTGGAGAGCACACTGTGCCTGGTGTACACCATTGCAGATGAGCTAACAGTAGACCGCCATCAGTGGAGGTGTTTGTATGGGCGGCGGGGAACGCTCTGCCCTTCCTGTGCGAACTGCCATGCTAACTGCCACGCCTCTCCCTTCTGACGTGCCACACCCTGTTTGCCCATCCTGGTCACAGCGCTCCTGGTCACTCGCGCTCCCTAGGGGCAGCTTATGAACGGCTGGGGAGGGGGCGCTGCTGGTTCCGCCTACACCTCCTTCTTGCTTCGTTCACCTCCCTCACGAGGGCTGCCGGGTCCTGGTGGCTCCCTCGAGTGGGCTTGGTGCTGGAAAAATTAGCCCTGCCTGTCCGATCCCCTGCTCTATTGCAGAACGCATCTGCCCTGGAGCCAATCGCCTCAGCAAGTCAAATTTGTGTGGCCAAAGCCCAACTAGAGTTGAAACTGGCCAAGCCTGTGGGAGACAATAAAAAAAAGTTTTTTTATATATGTGAACAGAAAAAAGAGAACCAGAGAAAACATAGGCCTGCTACTTGATGGGGAAGGTCTCCTCACAGACAATGACATAGGCAAAGCAGAGACGTTTAATGCCTTCTTCACCTCTGTCTTCAACACTGATGATCGTCTTTGGGACCCAGGGTGCCCTGAGCTGGAGGACCATGATGGTGGGAATGACAAACTCCCAGCAGTCCCTGAATGTGTGCAGGATTTTCTGCTCCACCTGGATCCTTACAAGTCCATGGGTCCAGATGGGATTCATCCCAGGGTGCATAAAGAGCTGGCTGATGTCATCGTGGGAAGTCTCTCAATTATTTTTCAATGATCTTGGGAATCTGGAGAGGTCCCAGTAGACTGGAAGCTGGCAAATATTGTACCAATTTTCAAGAAGGTTAAGAAAGAAGGCCCTAGCAATTACAGGCCTGTCAGTCTCATGTCAGTGCCTGGTAAAATTATGGAGAAGATGATCCTCGAAGTTACTGAAGCACACCTGGGGGACAATGGAGTCATTGGCTAACATGGGTTTATGAGGGATAGGTCCTGCCTAACAAATTTGATTTCCTTTTATGGAAAAAGATCACCCATCTAGTCAATGAAGGGAAACCAGCTGATGTGATCTTTTTGTACTTCAGCAAAGCTTTTGACACGGTTTCCCATAGGATCCTACTGGACAAAATGTCCAACATACAACTAAACAAAAACATCATACGATGGGTGTTACAATTACAATTGGCTGACGGGCAGGGCTCAAAGGGTTGTGGTAAATGGGACAACATCCAGCTTGCGGATGGTCACTAGTGGGGTTCCTCAAGGCTCCGTTTTAGGGCAAGTCCTCTTCAATGTCTTTATAAATGATTTGGATGTAGGACTAGAAGGTGTTTTGAGCAAATTTGCCAACAACACCAAACTTGGAGGAGTTGTGGACTCAGCTGAGAGTAGAAGGGTCTTGCAGAGACATCTGGACAGATTGGAGAGCTGGGTGATCACCAGCCACATGCAGTTTAACAAAAGCAAATGCCAGGTCCTGCACCTGGGATGGGGCAACCCTGGCTATACGTACAGACTGGGTGACAAGAGGGAAGGGAGCAAGAAGCATTAAGATAAATAAAAAGGTTGTACACAGGCTGAGCTGAAATGTGATGTTAGTGAGAATAATTATAAAAATCCCAGACACATATGCAGCTAGGACTTCCTTCTGGGCATTCACAATTAGTAACCCATGATCAAGGGGGATGGACTTCATGTTCATATTTTTATGATGTTTATCTTTTGAAAGTATGGCACTGACTGGATGTGTTGTCATACTGGCTTCCTCCATTGGGCTGATACCTAGACCTGGGTTTAGAGAGGATCTCCTGCAACATGCAAGATCTTTTTTTACACTATTCTAGCATGTCCAGCATTTTGCTGATGTTCACTAAGCCCCACAAGGCATCTCTGAGAGCACTGAGGCTTTGGATTTTCCCTTTAGAATCTGAATAAGTTGAGAAACAGAAGTGTGCCAAGTCAGACAGAAAATAAATCGTCTGCAGAGCCTGGGATAGAAATCAGATCTGTTAATTCTAGCATACCCCCTTCCCCCCATAAATAAATAAATAAATAAATAAATAAATAAATAAATAAATAAAAATCCCAGTCTTGCTAGATTTTCACATACTAAAAAAAATGCATAATTAATCTGCCAGTGTAATTTGGCTCATTTGCACAATCTTCATCATCTGGAAAACTAAAAAGATTTTCCATGGAAGGATAGTAGGGCTATTAGGGGACAGTTAAGTGAAGAAATTTTGTCTAGGAATATGTGTAGGGACCTTATTTATTTATTATTTCTGAAACAGTTTCTTGAAAATTCCCAGATGCTGTGTCTTCCTCCCTCTACCAGATATTCAATAGCTGTTAACCCGGATACAGCACTGCAAGCCCCCAAGGGTAGAGAAGGAAAGTTGTTTCTGTAGCACTTCATTCTGTGACTGCTTAAAATATGTATAATAACTATTCAAGAAAATCAGTGCTTGTTGTCTACTGTTGGCTGAATGAAGCACAAATATAGACTTAAACCCCATGACATATCAACACAGCATCTCGACATCAAGATGTAGTGGTTTTCCTGCTGATCCAGGCCTGTATTTTTGCAGAACTGTTTTGATGGGCACTTTTTAGAAAAAATGACTCTCTTAAAACCAGTCCTAGGAAAGCCAATGTGGTATCACAGTATCACATTTTCAAAATAGCACTTACATGTGAACCTGAGAAAAAAATATAATTAAATATGAGCATTTGATAAGTTCTCACCATTCTTTACAAGAACACAATAATTACATTCTGTGAATTATTCTCTTGCTACAGTGAAATCTGCTTTTATTTTTTGTTTTGTTTTTGTTTTTGTTTTCCACAAATAATATTGTTCTTATACAAAATAATTCCAGTACATCCTCTTCACATTTTTGGGGTGTTGTTTTCTTGGAATAAACCATTAGATTTGAATGAATGAATGACAGGAAAACCCTCCAAACAAGCAAACAAACAGTGAACCCCAGAAGGCAGAGAATGGTGGGGTTGTGTTTACAGGCAGCAGAGAGCTGTAAGGAAATTAAGACCCGATTTTCCCACAGGCATTCCTGCTTTTCAGTTCCTTTTGACTTCAGCTGGGGTTGTAGGTGTTCAGCATTTCTGAAAGCTATCCTCACACATGCACAGGTTGGCGTCTGCAGGACTAGCTCAGCTCAGAATAGATCTCAGGAGGTTTGAGTCATGGTCTCTTGCTCTAATTGCTACACATTGCAGAGTTTGCAGTGAAATTACTATTGTTATTCAGGAAGGGTGTATTTAATTGTATATATAGATCCACACACTAAGCTAGTGTAAATTGCAGTAATCCCATTGACTTCCATCAGCTGAGAACAATGTCTTTACATTTTAGTAACTACCCCCATAAATGACTGAGCATTTTAACAGAAAGTGAACTAGTTCTGATATTGTATAATACTTGGTGGGTTTTTTTTTGTTTGTTTCACAGAATCACAGAATCACAGAATTTCTAGGTTGGAAGAGACCTCAAGATCATCGAGTCTAACCTCTGACCTAACGCTAACAGTCCCCACTAAACCATATCCCTAAGCTCTACATCTAAACGTCTTTTAAAGACTTCCAGGGATGGTGACTCCACCACTTCCCTGGGCAGCCTGTTCCAATGTCTAACAACCCTTTTGGTAAAGAACTTCTTCCTAAGATCCAACCTAAAACTCCCCTGGTGCAACTTAAGTCCATTCCCCCTCGTCCTGTCACCAGGCACATGGGTTATTTGTTTATGATTCTTTCTACCATCATTTCTAACTGTCCAGCCACAATAACCTTGTGAAAATAGACACATCGTCCTGCTTTCTAATTGTTAACCTTCTAAAATGAATTTGCAGTTACTATCACAATCCTATCTTGATACCACAGCTAATAATTACCACCGGGAAGTAATGTGTGTATCAGAAAGCATGTGTTTATTTGTTTTTTCTCCTCATATATGGGTTTGCTGTTTAAAATATAAATCCACAATAAGTAAAAGATTCTAGCTTATAGAAACACATATTATTAGCAGTAGCTCTTCGAGTGTATGAATAACTGTATGATGTATTGATATGCCAATTAAAAAAATGAGAACTAATGCACTGAAAGGCTTTTGTTTGGTCATAATCACTTATATTTCCTGTTGCACTACAGAAATATACACAGTTACTAATGGTTGGGAATAAAACATGTCTTTCCTCCTTTTTCTTGAATGTTTTTTGATGTGGTTCTCCTTTCAAAGTAAAAATGCAACTGCACATTTTCTCTAAGACAGTAACTAGGTTATTTCATGCAATGTGAAAGCAAATGCTTGCTAATGGCATAATGCAGATCAGTGTTCCCTGAAACACTCTCTTTTTGCCCACGTTAGTCCAGGGAACTTGGAATAAAAGACAAATTTTAAAACCAGCTCTCCGCAGCAAATACAAGCATAAGAAATTGCTTTTCAAAGAAATTCTGATTAACAAATTACTGACACTTCTTTCCTTTTCCTAATGCATAGTCCCATACATACATATCTTCAGTATTTAGAGCTTCAGCAATAAGAACAGATAAAGCAGCTGCAGAAGAAATGTCACATTTGCTCCAAAGCTGCCAAATGTTGAACTGAGGCCACTTTCATCCTGGGAGAAAATATGTCTCAACTGAAATGAAACTAGCATTCTTTCCACAGTGCATGGGTTACTGCTGTTGACTTTTCCCTTTTCACCTCAGCCTCAAGTCATTCCTTTTTTCTCCTCTATTTTACAACAAAAAAAATGTGTGCTGTACTGGCAGTTACTCTGAGAACTGCACTTCAGTTTGTTGTAGTCACAGCAAATTTAAACATCTGGAGTGAAAAGATCTGCTTTTTTACTGCAAATGAGAGAACTGGCTTGGGAAAAAAAAAAAAAAAAAAAAAAAAAAAGAGAGAGAGAGAGAAAGAGAAGAAGAATCTGATTTCTATGCCTAAACTCCAACCAAACCTAAATTCTTATGTTGAAGAAAACTAAAATGTATAAGCTTTAAATCTTATTAGACCTGACCAAAATTAAATTCCTGATAATTATATTTTTTTGACAAACAAAACCCATTTCACTGTGTTGGTATGTTTGTTAAGACTAGTCTTTCTCTGACGTTCTGTTAATTATTGTTTTTCTTCATGTTGTTCATGATTCCTGATCATGGAAAGCAAAATTTTGACATTTATCTAGAAAGTCAATAAATTAAAACATTAATTTTAAATCTGGATCCTGGGCTCTCCTACCAATTCATGGGTTGCAAACTTTCCAGCTACTCCAGATTAAAGTTTGCTAGCAGATACCCATGCACACCAGGTTGGGAAATACACTCGGCCTCCCCTAGGAGTCAACACCAAGCACATGGGCTGTGACCTGTGGCCCTACTCTAGCTGCCGGTGCAGAGCCCTACACTCACCTCACTCACGTGGGTACCCCCAGGAGCTGGCTTGGGAACGCACACCAGTTCCACAGCATGGCTGGGAGTAAAAGACCCCACTTCCTCCAGTATATGATGTTAGTGCCCAACTCGCTCTAGTAGCTGGCACCACAGTCCATGGGCCTATGCTCCCATTCTGATTCCAGTAGCTGGCACCAAGTCCTCTCACACACACCCATCCCATCAGTGCCTGGCACCAAGACACACACACTCCAGTAGCTGGCACCATAGACCAGGGTGCCCCTCCCCAACCTGACTCCAAGCCTGGGCCCCAACCTTAATTCACACACTCACTGGTCTTGCCAGTAGCTAGCACATAGTCCTTGCAGCACTCATACACGGGAGAGAGTGCGACTATGCAGAGAGATACCTAAGAAAAGATTTAGTGAGGTTAGGGCAGTCTTTTGTGATCAAGCACAGGGCTCAGATAGACAAATGTACCTACCAGCCTCCTTTTATACAACAAGCCCTTTTATACTTTTATTTTTATTATTATTATTTTTATTTATGTATTTATTTTACCTATCCCCCTCGTTGTTCTTCCCACTCCCCCTTCCCCTGCACACCCTCCAACGAGTATACAGAGATCTGTAGTTTCTGCACCCTCCCTGTCAAGGCCCCTCCCCACTTCCCTGTTTCACAATTGATTCAGCTGCAAAGTCCATGTTGTTTTTCCTGGAACATTCTCATATGATGTTGCTTTACTTATCAATGAGTACAACTGACCAGGTTTAGTTTCCAGCACTTCCTCCCTTTCTTATTAACTCTTTGCTGTCCTTGAAAAGGTCCTTGACCAGATACTATTAAAAAAGCAGATACTCTCCTTTGAGGAGAGTCTGAGGATACTTGGTTTGTCTAGGTTGGAGAAAAGGAGGCTGAGAGGGGACCTCATTGCTTTCTACAACGTTGTGAGGAGGGGAAGTGGAGGGTGAGGTGTCAGTCTCTTCTCCCTGATAACTGATGACAGAATGCAAGGGAGCAGTACAAAGCTGTGTCAGGAGAGGTTCAGACAGGACATCAGGAAAAGATTCTTCACTGAGGGTGGTCAAACACTGAAACAGGCTATCTAGTGAGGTCTTTGATGCTTTATGTTCAAGAGGCATTTTTTCAATGCTCTCAATAACATGCTTTAACTTTTAGTTACCCCTGAAGTGGTCAGGCTGCTGGATTTGTTGATCTTTGTAGGTTTCTTCCAACTGAGCCACTCTGTTCCATTACACTCTATTCTACTCTATTCTACTGTATTCTCTTATATGCACCCTGAAACAGGCAAGGTCTGTGATTAACAAGATTAACATCTGGACTTCCCTAAATTTAATCTTTGTGGTAATAATTGACTCACTCTTTGACCTCGGAGAAGTCACTTGGTTCAACATTTCTGAGAGTTGTGATTGGATTCATAAGCATTTAAGTTATAAGAGACAAGGCTAATGGCCCACATGTGTTTGTAAAGAACAAGTTAAGGAGAGAAATCAAGTTATAACTGACTATGACAAGATACAGATTTTTGTTTAAAGGAGAATTAAATAGATAACTGAGTCTTATATGAAATTCAGGCAGTCAGGCTTGCATGTCTTCTAAGGTAAGTTAGAAAGTTCATGAAGACCTGTACTTGGAGAGTAATTACCAAATAGATTTCTGCAGAAATCTGTCTTGAACCTGATTCTGATCCCTATTTTTATTTGCATACAGAGTGATGGCATAGATCATATAAATTGGAGGACATCAAATTAGGGAGATCTACGGGCACATCAGAAGTCAGGGACAAAATTCATAATGCTTTTGACAAATTAGAGGAAAATTATAGTCCATTCATTAAGGACTGATACAATTATCTATACTTAGGAGTAATTATCTGCCAAAATGTGGAGTGGGGAATGAGATTCTGGAAAGAGCATTTCATTAACTTAAATTCCACTTAATGTTGTAAAAAGGGAGAACTGCAAGAAAATTTTAAGAAAGAGTATCTATTGCAAGCCATCTGAGATAAGCCTTCTTTTGGTATTGGTAAAGTATTATTTTGATTACTGTATACAGTTTGGGGCAAAGGATGTGGAAAAAAAAAAAAAAAAAAAGATATATGGAAATGGTCAGAGTCTAAGTAGCATTGAGTAGTATGATTCATTAAAGTGACCAAAAAATAAAAATAAAAATGTAAGGGATAAATATCTTGAAGCATTTAAGTTTCAACGGGCAGCTAACTCAAATACTTTCAAAAATTAGCACGTCTTGGAAAAAATGACTGGAATTGTCCTCTGAATCTTCCCACACTCTGTAATGGGCCCCCTGGAGTTTACCAAGTTTTCAAAATATATAATTGATACAGTTGTGGAAAAAGGGACACAAATCTATCTTCAATCAAGTTTGGCTCTTTTATTTCTTTTTGGCACATTATTACTGCTATCACTACAACAGCAGTCATAGTGATTATTGTGATTTTTCCATCATGCTTATTTCTTAGTTGCACTGAAAGTTATTCAGTGTTTTGCAAGAAATCCTTTTCTTTGTTCATATTTCATCATGTACAGCTATCTTGACCTCTGTGAGATGTACTGTAGATGACATTAAGATGTACCATTAGGAAAACTTTATGCCAATGCAATATTAAGAGATATCCTGCTGAAGTGAAAAATTCACCTTTTTTGACCAAACATAAATAAATAAACAAATAAATAAATAGTAGGAACAATGTCCCCAGGAGGAATATGTAGAGACGCCCTGGAGAAAGGTAACATTGGACACCTCTGTTACTTTTGCATGAAGATTATACTTGTATCAAAACCCAGAATCCCTAACAATCACAAGGTCTTTTTGTGACTTATGTACAAAGAACAACTACTGGACAAAGAAGAGAAGGGCTGATCTCAGCCATCAGTCTCTTGTGTCATTCAGCATGACACTTCGCTGGCGAGAGCCCTAAGACAGAACAGTAGGAAAACACAGGTTAGGTAAATCTGTGGTCTGGTCTTGCCAAGTGCTAGATACTTTCCATATGTCACTGCCAAACTCAATGTTTTTTGAGGTTACAGAGCTAAAAAAAACAATAGTGCAAAGGAACAGATTTTTTTTTTTTTTTCTTCATCAGTATATGAGGCAAGTTTTAAGGATATTTAGTTGCTTACTTTCCAGTTGCTTAATTACCTCTGAAAGTTTGCTCCAAATCCCTACTGTGCAGCTCCTGAGCAAAATCCCCTGGAACTGAGAAATCGTTCAATTTCTCATGGACTCCCTGAACTCTATACTTAAGAAGCTTACTCTAGACCTGATTCAAAGTAGTATACGACAAAATATCTTGATTCTCTGAAAGGGTATGCAAGGATAAAGTACAAATGCATTTCCAGTTCTCCTGGGCAAATCAGAATCCCTTTCATTCCCATTAGTAGGATTATAAATTTCCTCTTTTATTCAATGAATTCAAATAACTGCTGAATACATATAACCAAAAGTATTAGTAGGTCTCAGATAAAGTGGATCCAGGAATCTCTAGATGAAAGAAATCAAAATGTTGTGTTGAATATTGAGGAAGAGCTCAAAACCATCAGCTCCCAGACAGTGGCTACAAAGTTCTTTTGAGCTGTCATAAGCAACAAATGTTTTGATCTGAAATTCTTTTTTATCTGAAAGTTTGGAAGAGACAGAATTTGTGTTAGCACTAACATAGTGGAGGTGCAGCCAGTAAACTTTGTTATTTCTAGAGCTACCATAGCTTAGTCACTTTTACTCCTGGATGAGACCACATTGGATTCAGTTGATGGTTCTTATCACCAGTGCAGATAGTGCAGTGCAGTGTTGGGGGTGGTGTTGGGGGTGGTAGGGGTAGCTGCTGCACTATAAGATGTCAAGTTCTTCAGAGGAAATATTAAATTAATGATTTGTTTGGTTGCCCATGCAGAAATTAAAGATCCCATGGCAAGTTTTAAAAAGAGTGGAAGATAAGTCAAGCAATGATTTGGCTTCAGAGCCAGTGGACTATTCAAGCATCAAATTCATTACTTTATAAAGCACATGGCAATACTTGCACAAGGTATCAAATGCACTAATCCAGCCTTTTTATTATTATTATTTTATTTTATTACCTGGAAAAATGCAGGTTACACAATCTCTCAGCTGAGTCATGCTGTTTAGTTTAACTTCTTTCTGAGCAGGAAAGAACCCTGCTAGCACAGTCAATTCAGAGTCTCTTTGGAGCATGGAAGAATATTCAGTCTGAGCCAGTAGCTTTGTAGACGTACTGCTCTCATTTATCTTCCTGTGTCTGTGATTTGAGAAGGGTGACATCCTCCATAATCCCAGCCACCCTCTCAAGGCTTTGTTGTACCACATGTTCTGCGGTAGCTGAAATGGTGGCAGGTATTCTAGAGTCACTTGTCACTAGTCTTAATTGTGAGAGCTGTGTGAACTAGGCTGCTGCTCCTTGGCTTAATTTTCTATGGATTTTACTTCAGAACACATACCCAAAGAGAAGTTAAAGTCTCATTACCAAAATAAGAATATCTTGACCCTCCTCTTCCCAAATCCTATTTTTGATCCTTAATTTCTTACTCTAATCCAATTTTCTGGAGCAGTAAAGCTAGTCAATTTTCATGATTTTTTTTCTATCCCTTTTACACTCATCATTTTTCTTTTCTTTTAAAGTGATATTGTTATCAGAGTATTTTTTTCTGGACTGCCAGCATATTTCACTTTTGGAGTCTAATATTTTCTATTGGATGCAGATATTGTGTATGAAAGATACATAAAAAAGTAATTCACAAACAACACTTGTGGTCATAAAGGAAATGGGGATAGCAATTGGTTACAGCTGGGAAATAGGGGCAGGTTGTACCTTGTGGCCCTTTTAAAGCTCTGCTAAGATGAAACAATCCTGCAGGTCCAGAGATAAAATGTGGCAGCCTGCTTGCACTTTCTGATTCATTCATGAAAGCCTAAAAGCAGGACGTGACTGTCTCAGGACATGGATTGAAAGCCAGGCTTGTTTGAGTTTGTGAAGGATCCTGATTTCTGATCCTCATAAAACCCACTCTAGTTGTCTTCATGGATTACTTTTAAGTAGGAATCTTCTGTGTATTCAGAACTTTTTTTTTTTTTTCTTTATCTCCTGAATTATGGAAATAGATCTTGAATATGTACTTTTGGACAAGTTTACATCTTACCATGAACTCCTTGATTTTTTTTACCTACAGAAGGAACTGTTGCCATTCTAAGTCACACAACATTCAAGTACATGACAATTTTCATATTAGAAAAGCATAGAATGGGAATACGTAAAAAGTTAATTAAACCAAGAAAAATATTAAAATGAGAAAAGTTAATGAATAAAATCATCAGGATCAAGGAAGCAGGTTACTCACTATGATGAGGGAAGATTCTTTAGAAGATATAAAAAAAATATTTCATGAGATATGGGGAAAGAGTTTCCTCCTTAGAAAAGATGGGGAAATAACTACTATACACTTTTCTGGGTCAGATCATTTTGAACATAAGAAAGAAAAATTTATTTGGCTACAGCTGAACTATAATGATTTACTACAACTGATAATCTGTTCCTAATACTTTTGAAGTGATCAAAGTATAACTTACAAAACATGGGGAAATGACAGGTTGTGCCTATTTACAGTTTTATGAGTTTGACATTTTTTGGAAGTTTCTTGTCTGAAAGTTACAGCTAAAGGGTCCCCAGCACAAATGTCCTTGGGGTTTTTAGTAGTCCCCATCAAGTAAGAAATGACATGAAACTTTGTTGGACTAACCCAGAAGGGCACATTTGGGTACTTTAGGCTTGAAAACATCAGTCCTAACCACAGTCTTAATGGAATTACATGTGATTTATGTTGCTGGATGGAGACCTGGAGTCACTGTTGGTGTCTGAAGAAATGAAGAGAATAAAACAGCAGTGCCCTTTACACAGAACACAAAATATATTGCAGAGAACTGAAGCCATTGTAGCTCCATGTAAACACTTAGTGGAACGGTTGAAGGGATATGGCAGAAGTGACCTGAATTGCTATAGAAATTTCAAGGGAATCTCCCACTTATATGTCTTCTATGCCCAAAGAAGTTTGAAAGGGCTTGGATCCCACTGTACTTTGTATTAGAAGAATGCCCACAGAGTAACTGTAGGAAAGCAGTTGCTGTTATACTCATTAAAATTACTCATGTTGTAGCATAGTCATAGAAATAATAAGATTTCTTGATGTGTGTTTATTTCCCACTGGAACGGTATGTTGCATTATGATAGCTCTGCAGTCACTGTGTGCTTGTTCTGGTTGAAGAGGCACATTCATTATAAACCTTCTTTTCAGATGCTTATAACTTTCTGGAAAAGACTAATCCTTTGGCCTGACATTTCCTTTGTTCCTATCAAACAAAAGGTACTGATTGTCTTCACTCTTTTTGTTCTGTATTTGTTAAAACAGATTGGTTGCTTTGGAGTTAAAAAGCCAATAAAAAAGTCCTGTTTGCCATTGCATATTCAGATAATATTTTTAAACATAGATATCCTGTACTATTAAAATGTACTGCATTTTAATATGATTTTTTTTTCGGATGTTTCAGTTGGACATAAAATCAAGACAAGCTGTCTGGGAAACTGAAGAAAAAATGAAAATAATTAAAGCAACAACAACAATAAATATAGTGATCAGAAAACTCTCATGCTTTATCAAAGTTTTTTAACTTTTTATATAAACTTGATTCAGGATTCAACCTGTTTCAGTCTTTTCTTCGAGTCATAAGTTTGAAGTGTCTGTTTTTACAGAGGAAAAATTTTGTTGACTTAAAAGAGATGAGCATTTACCTTGAAATCCCTACTAGATGGTTTTCCTGAATAACTGAAGCACAATTTCTGAGACTGAGCATGGCTTTTATGGCTTGGTTCTGTCCAATATTTGTTTGTCTTCACTTGCTACAGTGATGAATTCCTGATATCCAATATATGCTTTTTGTGCCTGCCATCACTGACATGTCTCTGAAACACAATGGCAGTTGTCTAAGAGGTGTCATTTAGTCTGTCCTAATATTAGCCACTCTTGACCTTCTGCACACAGCCATCCAGCCACACAGCCATCCTGCAAAGCCCCACTAGGATGTTTAGATGAAAGCGTGATTATCATAGCTTTCATTTCAATCAACTTTTTTCATGCTTCAAGGCTCTGCATCCTGCAGCACATCACAGCCTACGCTGTACGTACGTGCCTGCCACAGACTTGAGCTGGGCATTCAGCAGTGGAAGAGAAGGAGTAAAAAGCCTGAGATCTATTTGGTCTACCATATCAATTCAAGGTTCATCTGCCAATTTTCCCATGCTGCTTCTACAAATAAAACAACATTTATTAAAGCTGGTTGAAGAAGTGAAAAGACCAAAGAACAGACCTAACAAATCTGGACCCCAGTTTTAAAATGCTCTGTTTCCTCCCTGGAAAAGTGAGGATGTATACAAATCAGGTCCCTGCCCTTGAACTTCTGAATAGAAAATTTATAATGTTTTGTACGTTGTATCTGATCATGAGATGTTAGGGAAAAGGGATGTATTCAAAGACATACAGACTCGTCGGTTTAAAAACATTGTATATTTCTCTTTTAATATGGGTTTCTGAACTACACTTAAATATATATATATATATTTTCATTTTAATAGCATTTTAAAAAATTAAATAACATTTAAACTGCTAGCTCTCTTGTTTCTTGAAATGTGCTGAAGAATAAAGGTTACATTTTCCTCATAAATTCAGGGGTATTTCCTCATTTGACATGAACCATCATAGCAATTTTAAAGTGAAATTGACTATGATATTTTATAGCAACTATTCTACAAATGTCAGTAGTACCTTTCAAAACTATGTTCCCTGGCCCAGATTTACAGTTACCTTGGGAACAATTATTCTGTATTGGGTATGTAGATTCTTTTTGTCACATCTTTTCTGGTACTGAATCCCCACAGTCACTCCCACTGTAAGATCCCCAGTTTGTAACACAACAGCAGACTTGTTCGACAGCATGGTTAATGAGCAGCAGAATAAGGGAAAATTGCACAGTCATTTAGAAAAGGCAGCCAGAATGTTCTGAACCTACACAACTGTAGTAAGCATGTTCTGCTATTAGCTGTAGTGAGAAAAGGAGCATACTACTTACTGTGAAAGATCTGAGTTTAATGACACAACCAACATAAAAGTAAAAAAGGAGGCAGAGACCAGTCAGAATAAAAACAGAGAATGATATGCTGTAGGGAAATAATATCATGGATGCAACACTAAACTTTTCAAGGAAGGAATAAAGGGGTGTTGCCTCAGGAAGATCTCTGATGTCAAAAGGAGGATTTTCAAACCTGGTCTGACCATGGTATATGAAATGATAGTGAGGTAGAATAATCATTTATTTCAAAAAGTATCTCAGAAATCCTCCCAAGTCTGTGAAGTACAGAAATCTGAAAAAAGTGTGTATTTATTTGCAGTGTACACAGAGACTCACGTGGGATTTTGTCAGTTAAAGAGAAAGACTGACCATACAACAAATGCAATGTACAATAGTCCTCTGGTACAGATCCATAATGAAATAAGTACTGTCCCAGGGTGAATGATTGGGAGCTGTGACTTCTGAGCCTATTGAGCTCTTCAAGTGACTAAACCACTGTTTATGCTTTATAGGCATCTAACAGCATTCTGAATTTAACCAATCCACCTGCTCTGTATCACAATGTCCCACTAAGAGATAGATATGCATTAAAATGATGGGGATTGTTGATCTTGAGTCTTCTTTTACTGGAAAATATTCTCACAAAATTGCACCCATGTTTCCTATGTGGAACCTAAATGTTTATGGAGGTCTTTTAACATGTAAATCCTTGTTTCATTACTCTGCATCTTTGCAACTGCACCCTCACAGCCTTCTTACCTGAGTTAGTTTGGTCAAGGATACCTCATGCATATTACTTATACTGCAGATATATTTAATTATTCCACAACAGAAAGAGTCTAAAAACTTGAAGGAATATATTACATTGCCACAGGTATAATATGTTTTTAATGAGGTTAACTATTAGAGTGTATTATTACCATTGCCCAGAGAAGTAGGGGACTTAGAAGATGAACACAGTAAGTCCAGTTAGGAAAATCATGATAAGTTCTGGAAATCATGATGAAGTTCTCTGTATTCCTGGCATATAAACTATGACTGTAGCAGGTATGCCCCAGTATTATCAGATAGAATTTCTATTGTTTGTTTTCCTTTTCTTTTTCTTTTTCTTTTTCTTTTTCTTTTTCTTTTTCTTTTTCTTTTTCTTTTTCTTTTTCTTTTTCTTTTTCTTTTTCTTTTTCTTTTTCTTTTTCTTTTTCTTTTTCTTTTTCTTTTCCTTTTCCTTTTCCTTTTCCTTTTCCTTTTTTTGTTCTTTCTCTTTCTCTTTCTCTTTCTCTTTCTCTTTCTCTTTCTCTTTCTCTTTCTCTTTCTCTTTCTCTTTCTCTTTCTCTTTCTCTTTCTCTTTCTCTTTCTCTTTCTCTTTCTCTTTCTCTTTCTCTCTCTCTCTCTCTCTCTCTCTCTTTCCTTTTCCCAAAATCCAAAAAATCAGACCAAATCATGTCTGGAGAGGTAGCTTATCTATCTACTTACTTTGTAAGTAAATCAGATATCTGTGTTGTTTCAGTTTTGACTCAGGTGTTCAGAGCAGACCTCAATATCATCACTAAACCTGCAGCATCAGTTTTCTTTGTGGGTAGCATAGAAGTGATTATAGTTCCTTGCCAGCTTCTCATTAGGGTGAGTTATGCTTGTAAAGCTTTTTATAGATCAAATGAGCTATACAAGCTTCACAAGGGCTAAGGTAATGTTCCTTGACTGTGGATCCCCTCAGGAACTGAAAGAGCATGACAAAAGCATCTCCTCTTTGTGACTGTAGTAATTTACTGTGCTGAAGAAGAATGAAGCAAAATGAACTTTGCCCTCTCTCCAGATCCTGTTAGACTCTAGAGCTCTGGGACTAAAACTCCAGTCTAGAACTGGCATTTTTCATAAATATTTCCTCTCAGACTCTGTGGTTTTGATTCAATTTACTGTTGTCACCCTCCTCACTCCCCCAGGGAGAGTGACAGGTGTTTTTCTGTACTCAAAAGTGTAGAGTGGTGTTGTTTTTATCATTAAGGAAAACAACCCAAAATCTTTTCAACCATCTTTTTTTGAAGTGACACTGAACAGATCCTCTACAGCTATGATGACCATGGCAAGCAAAGGAGAGACTGGCAGCACCACGCAGTGATTTTTCTGTAATGCAAGAGCTGAGTTACAGTTCCAAACATTGTATTCTACAATATTTCTGCACAAACTTCAGTTGCATGATTGAACAATAAAGCATTCCCTCTCCTTTTTCAATCTCTGAAATTATCTGTGTTACACCATTTCCTGAACAGTTCTTTGGAGCTGCAATATCAGGAATACCAGTCTTTGTTTCCTTACTTTCCATTCTTTGCCCATCAGTAATTTTTTATCTTTATAAGCTTCTTTTCCATCCTTGCTTTTTCAACACCCCTTGAACAAAAAAGCCTTAGCATCCTTCCCATGCAAGCAAAAATCTTGCTTGGTTAATCATTAATCTGCAGACTTCCTCTGCCACAACACTTTTTTGGTTGTTTATACCCTCATAGCACTTTTATGAGATTTTATGTATCTTTCCAAGCATGAAATAAGTACATGCATTTCTAGGAAATATATTTTACAGACCAGTGGGATAGATATTCTCACTGGGAATAAGTGATCTATTCCAGTTTTGACTCACTATTCACATGACATCAGAGACAGATGTTTTTCATTGCCACATTTTGATCTCTTTTGTTGTTATTATTTTTTAATAGCAATAACACATTAATTTTTAAATTCATTTAAAATAGCCTGAGAATAGTAATTTTAATTTAAAATCCTAGCCCTTTTGAATATATCACTCCATGTCCTTGTTTTGAGGGAATGATGCTTGAAGAATTTAGTGAAGCTAAGCACTTTTTAGGAATGTTTTTGTGATAAATGGGTCATATACTCTTATCTCTTCCTTGTAAGAAGGTACTTCTGGGAATTCTTCTTCAAACTGCACTCAAAACTTCTTAAGATTATTTTAATAAACTGTATGTCAGGATTTTCTAATCACTTGCCTTAAAAAAAAAAAAAAAAAAAAAAAAAGCAAAATACATCATAGATGTCTCCTGCAGTAAAACCAAAGCCATAGGTTGGATCCTTCTCTTTAATATACTGACTTTAATTTTGTCTGTTGAAAATTGCAAATTGTCCTTCTGTAAAACATGGACCTATTCTTCAAAATGTAAAACAGTATGAAAGAGGCACCCCATCACAAAAGAATTTGAAGCTTAGTCTAAAACAATTTTTACCTCCCAGAAAAAAAGTTCAATGCTCCTGAGTGCAAAATCAAATGACCGAGTTACCAAAGAGCAGATGACTTAACAAGTCTATATTCATTTCATCTATTCAAAACAAAAAGCTCTGCAACTTTAGCCTCTATTGTTTGTACCTAAGAAACTGATAGTCTGATAGCTGTTAGACTGTTGGACTGATATCTGTTTGAAGAAGTACTAACTAATGCTTTTGTGACTAACAAAGACAAATATGTAGTTTGAAATCTCTTTGCTTTCTTTTGTCTGTTTTTGCTGTTCTACTGAATGCTTAAATAAATTTGGGCAATTAAATTTATGTAGCATCTGGAAAAGAATGTAAGATATTTCAACCATGTAACTTGGCCAAGAAAGGTGCCTATTAACCTCATGCTACCGAAACAAGTAGTCAGTCAGACATCAAAGTCTATAATGCTTTTTATTTTTAATTATTATTTTTCCAATGCTTAAGTATATATTTAACTTTCAATGGCAGATTAAGCTCTACTGCTATCAATAGGATAACAGCATGTCATCATACAGTTTTCTGAATTCTGAGGTTCGTATCTCAGCTAACTTCATTGTCATAAACACATTTTCAAAAATGGAATGAAATTTTTGATGTAGGATTTCCTTGGTCTTTACTGAAATTAAACTACTGAGCTACACCAGGAAACTCACTCAAGATAAAATAAAATAAAATAAAATAAAATAAAATAAAATAAAATAAAATAAAATAAAATAAAATAAAATAAAATAAAATAAAAACCCAGTGTTATGTTACATTCATATGTACACAATATTCTATTAAATCAGGGATTATGTCCCACCAGAAGACCAGCTAATGGTCTTTTAATTTTCAATGACCCTTAGAGATACTGAGACAGACCTCAATGGTGTATAAACAAGAATCAATAGAGTTATGCCAGCTGATACCTCTTAGTTTTCCAACCCATGCCAGCAACAGTGTAATTCTTCAAATAAAATAACTTTCAAGTACAACAAAATTTCTTTATTTGCTCATTCAGAATTATTTGCTTGGTCAGTGCCAGACACCTTGGTGTGACCTCATTTGATTCCTTCAGCAGCACACTTGTTCTCTGGGGACATTACAGAACTCAGAGGCAAAAAGGTGCAGCTCTGCACAAAGCAAAATCACATGCATCACATGGTTTGTTCTCTATTGACTTAAATTTCTCTCAGGGCTTGCTGTGATGGCCAGAGCTCATGCTGAACCAGGGCTGGCTGGGCAGTTCTGTTAAGGCTATTGTCAATTATTGTGCAAGTGTTTCTAGATTCCCCATGTTCCTGGCTCCTGTTGACACTGTGAGGCATGTCCAAATATAGATAAATTGATTTCAGCCTTAACCTACATGATACGGGTTTCTGAGAGCTTTGTATAAATAACACCAAATTGTTATTTTGCTTATCTGTTCTTCATTCTTTAATTTTGTTCTGTTTCCCTTCATTTCACTGTGCTTAACACCTTGTTCTCTTTAATTCACTTCTGGGGCCTTCTGATTATTAAGGTCGAGTTAATTTAATACAGTAGTTTGCATTTGATTATCCAAGAGGATATTATCTATGAATGTTTCTGTGGTAAAAAGCAGAAAAATTCAAGTTTTAAATGGGTTTGAATGAAACACTACTGAACTGTTTTGGATGAACTTGGACTTCTTCCTAAAACTTTTACTCATTACTAGTAACACATTCAGCTAAGCTTATTTAAAAAAGATCAGAATTTATATATGTACGCATATGCATATTTGCATATACACAAATTCAAACTTGTAGGTTTATCATGAGAAAAGTGATATTTCCAAGTGTTATTTCTCATGATATTTCCATCTGGAATCAAAAGGCCACAAAGCTCCCAACAGTTTGGTAAAGGTTTAGACCAGGCTTTAGAGACTGGAAATTTTTACATTTGAGATGTAAAAATTGTACCTTTTACCTTACATTAACACCACAAGCAAAGTAGTAAAGGGTTACAAACATTTCCAATCTATTGCCATTCAGGATTTCACAACTGGATAGGAAAGTGTACATGAAGTGCAATTTTTCTTCTGAAGACATCATATCTTTTATAGATGATTGAGTCTTGGTTATATTTAATGTCTGGAGGCATTTGAGCAGGACCATACTCAAGAAACAGATGAAAATGATGCATTTGGAAAGACAGAAGAACTTAGTGAGCAAGAGTTGCATTGTGCATATTTCTGCAAGAAGGAGGAAAAAAGAAAAAAAAATAAATCTCAAAGTTCAGAAATGTAGACATCTACATAAAGTCTGACTCTAAAAGCTTTATCACTTCGTGAGTGTTTGATTAAGTCTTCACCCATATGACATTCAATTCAGGTAAAATTAAATATTCCATTAATTACTTTTCCAAGTTCACTACCAGGTAGCGCTGCCAAGGTAACCCAGTCCTGTTTGGCAATATGTTCTAACCTCTCATTTCATTCTTCTTCAGCAAACATTATCAAAGAATTACAGAATCACAGAATGGTTGAAGTTGGAAGGGACCTCTGAAGATCATCTAGTCCAACCCCTCTGATGAGCAGGATCACCTAGAGCACGTTGTGCAGGATGGCATCCAGGTGGGTTTTGAATATCTCCAGAGAAGGAGACCACAACCACTCTGGGCAACCTGTTTCAGTGCTCTGTCACCCACACAGTAAAGAAGTTCCCTCTCATATTCAGATGGATTATGAATCACATTGCACTTAGGTAGCAGCTCAATGAAATAGAGATGCCGAACAGCGAATTGAGTTTGCTGGCCAAACCCAGCATTCTGTGTTTTCTGTTATAGACCTGTAACAGTATCAAGCCTGAGGGGTAAGTAGTGAAATATACACAGCACAGCTGATGGGACCTCTTCCCATTTGTGCCCTCAGGCAGTGGCAGGGACTGTCCAGGCCCCAGGGCTGTGGATATGTCTGACATCAGCAGCCAGTATTACAGTGTTTGGACCACTGAACAGACCATCAGAATTGACCTTGTACCACAAGCATTTAGAATCACTGTGTCAGATTCATGGTCTCTTCAAGGAGACTGATTGGTCCTCTTTGTTCCACTGCCATCCTCCATACAGAAGTCATTGTTAATGGCATAAGAAGCTTCTTCACAGTTCTGTCTGCATAAGCCCTTTGGAACTCTTTGGCTCAGCCAATTTCTGTCTCTTCTCAGACCCTACATACTGCTTCAACTTTCTTTCTGACATACCTAAACTTCGTAGCATTTAATTCCTGCTTCTATTATTTGGGTAATTGTTTTTATACATTTTTTATTAAAGTTATTTTATTAATTGCTAATATGCATTGATTGCTTAATGCTTGTGCACAACACTTATGTGTTGCTGATTCCCCAGGAAATGTCTTTCACTTTTACAAATATTTGTATTTTTGATACAGTTACTCATCGCCATCTCATAAATGTTCAGACCTTTTCTTGATTTCAATGAAACTTTAGCTGGACTAAGTGGGGATAAAGCTATTTACCTTTTTGGAAATTACTTTCTCTGAGAATTAAAAAGTCTTTTTAAAAACTCTGCATTTATTATTATTTATTCTATTCTATTCTATTCTATTCTATTCTATTCTATTCTATTCTATTCTATTCTATTCTAATTTGTGTTTTGTTTTGTTTATTGCTGTAAATTAAACTTTTCAGATCCTTTGTGGTAACATTAACAATAAAATGATTCTGTTAAATAAAATCCCACCAAGAGTTATTTCAAAATGTGAGGTTATGTGAAGAAGTGCAAAGGGGCTACAAAGCTTGTATACACCTACACAACCCTAGAGATAACTAATCACAGCATAGAATGAGAAATGAACCTTAAAGGGGAAAAAAAAAAAAAAAAAAAGCCACAAACATTACCTTTCCTAATGAAAATATTTTCGTGTGTGTGTCTGTGTGTGTCAGTGTGTTGTTATCTTATTTATTTATTTATTTATTTTTGCCTTTGGTACTATCCAATAAAGCACTAAGCTAAACTATAGTTCAGCTACAATTCAGTGGTTGACTAGTTTTTCCAGTTCATGATTTTTATTTATTTTTTTTTTTTGGCTGTAATTTTTGCCCTCTGGAATGATTTCTATTTTTCTAAAATTTCTAAACTTTATTTTTTTAATAATGAAGCCATTCAGAAACAGTAGTTACATGCATATAACTCTGATATGCATACATAGACATATATGTACGCATATTGGTATACACATGTAGGTATAAGTAGGTACACTCAAATTCATGTACTCATAAGGAATAGTATATGCAAATGCTTTATGAAGATAAAGCAATTTAGTAACACTCAAATTTCTACAGGAAAATTTGAAATTACTTCCATTTCATTGTGTTAACATGTATCTCAAAAACACAGAAAATTATTAAGAACTAGGGTATGAACTTTTAACGATGTTCTTAAATATGTTTTGCTGTTATTTATTCATAAAAATAGATCTGAGAATTCCATCTTTGCAGCAGAAGTGAGAGATGAGTATTACATCACTGTTCAATAACTGACAGCCTGCCTGCCTAAGGAAGACTACAGAATAATAATTTTCTGCAAATGGACTCTATTCCTAATAAATTACTCTTATGATTTATTAATTTACATTAAGCCATTCAACACGAGTTCCTTAGAATTCATCACTCTGCAGCTGAAAAAATTAACTCTTTGACAAAATAAAGGTTTCAAAAAACAAACAAACAAACAAACAAACAACAACAACAACAACAACAACAAAAAAGCTGAATTTGAGATCATTGATTTAAAAACAATAGCAACAAAACATATTTTAAGAAAGTGGATGCATTCTGCAAATATTGTTTTGACTCACATGTCCTATTTTTGCAGCAATTTCCTTCAACTGAGATTAACAAAAAGTCTAAAACAAAGGATTGGTGAAGGGTTCTCAGTATGGCAAGATCTGTACATACAAAGGATGAGAAAAATACCTTTGCAAAGATATTTTCAGTCCAAGCTGGAGTTTCCAAGGGGAGTTGGCTTCCATATCCTGCAGCCTTTCAGTAGCTTCTGTCATCTTTTTTAGACCTCTTGGGAAATTTCAGGCAAGATTTCTCTCACAAAGAGAGATAAAGAAGCAAAGTACAACAGGTTGGAAATTAAGTCAAAGAGGTTTCTGATTAGAAAATTCTCTCTGATTCTCTCTCTGACATTTAAGTGCATGCCAGAGTGATTTCATTGTAGACCAGGGAGGTTCAAGGTGTTGTTTCCAAATGCAGTTCCCTCTTCTTCTTTTTATCCCTCTATCACAGTTTCATCTACTTGAACTGCCTGATCTATATGAACTGCATCCGGAAGCTTTGCTTCAACATTTCATAAAATGAAGCTTGCTCCTACAAGGCAGGACAGTCCAAAATAGGACCTGATCCTTTGGACTGTTTTAAACCACTTCTTCAATGGTGACTTTCAGTCTAGGGGTTCAGACTAAATCTAGTCTAAATCATAAGTTTGCAGACAGTGGACATGTGAGGAGCTCAGTATGGGCTACATCTACCTACTACTTTGTTACTGTCACACAGAATTACTTGGTGAAATAGACAAAGACATCAAGTGGGCACATGCTTGACAACAGTCTTTGGCAAAGTCACATTGATGTCCTGATTGAGGTCTGCCTTGACCAGCCAAGTCCTTCCTGAAAAAACATCTATGAAGATAATAATCCAATGTGGCGATTCAGCAGATGTCCAGCATTAAGTAAACAAATAGAATCATTGACAAAAGTATTTAGAAGTATTTAAGTGCTTTGCTGATCTGATGCCAAGAGAAAATGCTAAGGCCTCTTAGCTTCTGGTTGTTTCTTTTGGCTGAGGAGTTGAACTTTTGGAACATCCTCCTGTTGTTAACTTGATTGTTCTAATCAGGACAGTGTCTTTCAAGTCCAGAATCTGCTGCTTAATGACAAAACCATTGCTTTTGTCACTGCACAGGTACCTCATCTTCCCCTCTCCCATTGCACATAATTATGGTGAAGTCATTCCCTAAGTACAGTATTCTCTTGAAAGGACCATGACAGTTGGACTTCATGTGAATTGTTTAAAATTACATGGAAAATTAAATAAATCATATTTCTGCTCTGCATGGTAAAACGTTAAGCAGCATAAAGGAAACAAAGCCAATGTATCTATTATATTTTGGGGGTGAAATTCCCTTAAATGGTACTTTGTGTTAAGTCAATATTGATAACAATTAGAAAAAAGTGTTTATGAAACAGTCAGACCCTCTTGCCAGCTGTACATTTTGGGGACTATTTTTCCAAAGTATATATATATATATACAAAAGTATATATATATATATACATAAATATATATATATATATATTTATATATACATAAATATATATATATTTATATATGCATAAATATATATATATAATGTATATATATATATACATATGTATATGTATATATATAAATTTATATATTATATATATATAAATCTTTTACAAAGAAATTTATGATTTTTTTATGATTTATTTTGTATTTTGTGAGACTGACCATTGTGTTTTTGTGGCATTTATAATATTAAGCAAAGATGGAATTTTCTGAAATGAAATTACCATGCTTGACTTTTCATAGATATATTAGTAATATTGTGTTATTTTTTTTTTTTTTTTTTGGTCTTAGCAATTGTCACCTGAAATGGCTAGAAGTGGCTTTGGTTAGTAAAAGAACAATGAAATATGTTATATCAATGGCTATTTCATCCTTTGAATCTCAAGTATTTTATGTTCAGGGATCGTTTCACCACTGAATTAGACAGAGACAGGTATACAGCACTGGGGAACTGGGGACAAGGGCTGGGGATACAGAGCAGCTGTCACATGCTTGTCAGAGAAGTCTTAATTAGGAGACTCCTGAATGTCTAGTTGAGAAAATCTTAGACTCTACCCCGTACTTCAAAACTCTGTAAAAAGATGTGCATGTATATGAGTTACATACAGGGAATCAGAAAATTCTGACTATATTCAATGTGAAAATTTATTTTCATCTATGTAACTTCACAGCTACACTCTCTGTTTTTTATTATAAAAATGGAGAATTCAAAGCCCAAGGGTGGTAGTTGATTAGAAATTCTTTGTATGTATGATTCTTGCAAATTTCAACAGATAATTAATTTTGGCCTCCACATTTAGCAAAAATGTTTAATCTTTCTTTTGTTTAAGCACACACTCATCAGAATTCTAAGTTCAAGAAAACTGAAGAAAAAGAAAATTGTTTTGTTATATCACATATGTGACCATGCATGAAAAGTGATCACAGAGGTCAACCAAAAGAGGTGGTTGGGCATATGCATACACTTATTACGTATTTTATATTGCTAAGAAGGGAATAAAACCATTTCAACCTGAGCAGAAAAAAACACACACACACAAAAATAACCTCCTTCCCCTAAATGTTATTTTTGCTTTATTCCCATCAGGGAACCAATCCAAAGCCTGGTGACAATGATGGAAAACTTTAAATGAGTTTCAAAGAGTTTTCAATTAGTCCTTAAGTCTCTTCAGTATGAGACATTGACAGTCTCCTATCAATCAGTTTGTGACTGTGAACTCATTTGTCTTTTTCTGTTACATTTTAGTCTACCAGCTTTAAAACTACTGAGGAAACTAATTAGAGGATTTTATTTTCTTCACCCAACAAGAATGGAAACCAAAAGTGAATATCTCTGTTGCTAGAAGAGGTAGGCAGAGTTTTCTTGGAGATGTTGCCTTCAGTTTTGTTTCTCCTGCAAAAGAGTAAGGTGCTTTCTATTTTTTTCCCCCTCACCCTGCTACAATCCATCTCTTGCAGGCAAAAGAGTCAGAGGAGAAAAAAGTGTTACACTTCAGCATACCTGATTCTTGAGCAAATGCACTCTAAAACTGCCAGGGTGATGTGGAAAGTGCATGCTGTCCTCATCTGAAGTCAACACATTTTCCTGAGTGGAGGAAAAAGACCCAAATAAATATCCCTCACTGATAGGAAGACTGGAAAGTAATCTCAGCATAAATTAGACATTAATAAATATGCATCAGATTATGAATATGCTAGTCTTAAGAAAAACTTGGAGCAGAGAAACCTAGCACAAACATCTGAAGGAAATCAGGTTTAGTTCTATTGCTCACAAAACTGTTTTTTACCCATGTATGCCTAACAACAGACACATTGCTAAGACAGTACATTTCCATCTCTGATACAGGTGGACATCAAAGAGAGGCAGCAATATTACTTTATCCTCCCCAGAACATCCCATCTTCTCTTATAGCTCAGAGACAGCATCTCAGATGACAGTCTTCTTGTTCATGATGGAGGTGACCTTGGGTGAACCACTTAACTTCTTTTTTTCCATTAAAAAAGTATATATAACAATAATCTAATACACACTTCATGGGGGTAGAAGTCTTAATTAATGTCTATGAAGTGCTTTGAGATGAAATCCAAGGATGAAAGTACTATGCAAGTGAAAAGTATTATTATTTTTTATTATAGCTTAAAGCTATATAAGTAATGAAATATTCCAAACCAAAATCCGCACAGGCTCACTTCTGTACTGTAAACCCTGATTATCTCCAAACAGATGATACTTACCTGATGATATAATCTCCATCAGTGATATCTTTGTTACTGTTTCCTGGCCCAATTGCTGACCTTCTTTACTATCTCGTTTGGCTTTGAGTTCAGATGGTTTGCTTCAGTCACCAATGAATATCAGCAAAAGTTGTGGGATTTTATCATTGTTATTGTTATTGTTGTTATTTGTAATAGTAGTAGTGGTAGCAGCAGCATTTCTAAGTGACAGTTAACAAAGTGGCTTTTTTTAATCATTAGAATTATTTGGGTCCATATAACTTATTTAAACTTTTCTGAAATCTATAGGGCTATGTCTGCCCATATCAGTGGAGGGCCTAGGCACCTTCACTTTCACCATGTTGTCTGCATGGGAGAGATTGGCAGAAGCTCCACCTTAGCTGGAGAAGAAAAAATAAATGTAAGGCACAGGGCAAATAAGTCCCTGCAAAGTTCCTGAGACCTAAGCAATAGAGAAATGTGATTCTAGGGTTAGGACCATTAATCTCAGGATGCAAAACAGTGCAGCAACCCCTGGAGTTAAATTAAGTCCCTACCTGGAGTGGGGAAATTTAGGAAGGGCTTCTTTGGAGAAAATAAAGACATGGAGAAAGGAGTAGAAAAACACAGACTAATCAAGGGGGTGTAAGGGAACACAATTTGAAGGGGGATAGAATACAAGACCCTCTAGACCTTTTATTCACTTTGTTTTGACACAGAAGTTTTTTTCACTCAGATTTATCTTAAGACAGTAGTGAACATAAGACTGTGAGGAAACTCTATTGGCAAGTTGAGTTTCAGACCTGTGCCTGGTAGTCTTGTTGGCTTCCAGGATCCAGTTATTCTGAGTGAGCCTAGTATTGTACAGATATATCTTAAAAATTTCAGAGCAGGGCATTTTACTGGAAGATACTGCCAACAATACTAACATTAAGTCCTTCCAGTAGGAAGAAAGAGGAGAGGCACAAACCCTCCTGGGTGTCCTGTTTATTTGGAAATCCTGAAATTGAGTCCAAGTGCTGACTGTACCCTTATTATGAATGAGGGAAAGTTTCTTTAGAGGTGACAAGAATTTATAAATCATCTTACCCCTACAATTTCTGTGTTTGAGGAGAATTTGTTTCCTTGTTGACAATATACAAACCAACCATGTTTTGCAATCTTTATAATGAAAACATTACAGATTTTTGCACCCAAACATAAGTCATCACAAGGTTTGGATGGCTTTTGTTGTTGCTGTTGGTTGTTTTAAACCTTCCTATCTGTTTAAGTAGCGTCAGATTGTACTTTGGGTCTTGTCTCACAGCTTTAAAACTTTTATAGTGTCCTTTGCTCTCTGTTGTTTTTTGTTTGTTTGTTTGTTTGTTTGGTGGCTCCCAGGCATTCAACTGCCCAAATGTTGTCTGAAAGGAAGGAAAATGTGGTTCTTCTTAATCTCCAATAGCAAGAAATCCTTGCACAGTAACAGACCGCCAAATTTAACTGAAGGAAACAACATCTTGAGTCTATACACATTCTCATCCTTAGCACTAACAATGTAAAAAGGGGACAAGGGGTTGCTAGGGGGGCTTAATGAGGAACTTGTTTCCATGGCATCCAGTTTGAAAATCTGTATTTTGCTGCAACCCTTGTTAAAAAGAACCTATTAATAAAATCTGCCCTGAGATCAGGGAAGGTACCAAAAGGTGGTATCTCACAAAGCAATCCTAGGAGCAAAGACATTTTTCCTAGTCACTTCATCCTCTTGCCTTTTTCATAGCACTGATCTCTTGTCAGTCTCATAGATACTCAATTATTTCAAAGTTAACAAGATGCAGAAAAGTCTACAAATGGTTGCTACATATCTTCTAAGAAGAAAACTGAGAAGTTAAATAACCTATGGTAAATCTTTCTCCATTTGTCTAGATGTCTCAGAAAATAATGTTTAGACATCCCTTAGACAGATACTGGGAAATGAAATATAGTCTTCAGTTTATAATCATGTCTGTATATGTACCCCCTCCTTCCTTTTTTATTTTCTTGTCTCGATATTCCTTAGAAAAGCTGATGATGATTGCATTCCTATATCATCTGCTGCTTTTCAAAATCAATTCCACTACATTATGCCCAAATTAAACTGTCACAAAGAAATTTCCTATAAATGATTGGCTTCTATTACTTTACCACAAAATTAAAAGTTCAAGTTAGAATAAGAATTCAGCAATGGATACAATTCAGCTATGTACCTTTCTCTTCGTGTGAGCTATCCCACATATATTGTGTGCTGTGGTTGATGGAGAGCTAAAATCCTCTGTCAGGTTACCTCATTTCATTCTCAGCGTGAATCTTTGCTTTCTTCTTTATTTATATGGGGAACTCCTCTTGGCATCAAAAGTGCTACTATGCCAGCAGCTCCTATGAGAGCAATCCACATAGCGGGTGTGGGAACAGAAGCTGGGCCTGGATGAGTATTAATCATTAATTGTAGTCTTATAATGAACATGGGAGCTGTTATGCTTCTGCAGAATTCTATGCCAAGCCTTGTGCTGCCTGGCAATACAGCTGTAGAGCTTTTGCCTTCACAATTTAGTCTGTTGGCTGATATTTCACCCTTATGAAGATAACCAGGTGATCTTGATTTATTCTTCCTTCCTTCCTTCCTTCCCTCCCTCCTTCCTTCCTTCCTTCCTTCCTTCCTTCCTTCCTTCCTTCCTTCCTTCCTTCCTTCCTTCCTTCCTTCCTTCCTTCATTTGTTCTACAATATGTAAATAGTTCCTGTTATTCCTGCAGAGAAGTACTTTGCAGTTGTGATTCATGATCTCACAGTATCCATGTGAGTTATAAGACAAAAGGTTGCAGAATTCGTCTGAGAAGACAACATAGTGATGGTAGCATGTAAAGGGGCAGGACTACCCACATTAAAAATCTTGCCATGCCAATGGACCTCTTGATGGTTCCTATTCTATCTTCTGACCCTTTTCTCTTGACTACTGCTGTGGCCAGGTCACATGAGATAGTAGGGCCATGTCCCTAATCCACAGACAAAGAGAAACACCCATTCTGTCTTACTTCAAGAGCCTGCCTACCAGGGGTCAGCAGGTCTGTTAGCTGGATGTCACATGTAGGAGGAATAAGCCAGAGAGACAGACAGTCTACAATATCTGGGGCTTGCAAACAAGATCGGGGAGCTAAGATCAACACAGGGGCTTCCCAGTGCCAGTAAATACCTGCTTGCTAAAGTCACAGGAGTCATAGAAGTAATCTATGGCAAAGCAGAGATTTGAAACCTCAGAGTTACTGCCAATTGCAAGAGGGGAAATATTGAAAATGCTCATGGAACTTGCTATTCACTTTTTTTTCCAGATGGGGTCCTTGCATGTCCCATAGTGTCAATAAATGTAAACTCTCTGCGGTGTTTGGTTTGCACCCAAGACGGCAGCTCTGCAGAGCTCTGCAAGGAAAGCTCTGAAGCCTTTTCAGTCCTTTCTCTGCAAGTTTCCTGCATGGGAGAAGATATGTGCCAGAATTAGGAAATTTAAACTATTTATTATTTTTCTCTAGGCCCACCAGACAAAGCACACCATTCTGCACACCTGGTATGTCTGCTGTAGACCCTGCAGTGGGACTGTCCTGCTCCATGGCTCAACTAGGGTTGGGCTGAGCTCAGTACCACGTTGGACCAGTGGTTTCTGACTTATTGACAGGGTTAGCTATGACTTGAACATATGCATTTTCCCTGGGCCATTGAAATGTCTAGTTCAGGTCTTGCTTTGCAACAATATTTAACTGACAAACTTGTTTTCCGGAAACAGGTTGACTTCATAGGCCAGACTGATACCCAAATGAAGATGAAAACCATCAGTGCCAAGCAGAATTAACAGTAGCTGGAAAAAGAAAAGCAGTCACAACTTTCAAGCATCTAAAATGAAATTACAAGACATTGTGTTTAAAAAACTATTGGAGCAACTGAGTAAATCAGAGAATTGACAATGCAGCATCATCATTTCATTTTGCTTAATGTATAGAGATTTACTTTATTAGGCACAAAGGTCTCTCTGTAATGCTGGTTGCCTTCATTACCCTCCTCAGAAAATGGAAACTTTTTGAAAAATATTGCCTGATGATGTCTTTATTAAGGATTTGCAGTGAGCAGGCTGATGGTCCTCTTTGCAGAACAAAGAGGCGGACAAAACACAAAGAATACTCTGAATGGCTGAAGCCCAAGGTATTTTGGACTTGGAGACAGGAATAAGCTTTTAATTGGTGTTGAAAAATGAATTGGGCAGAGGAGAAGAATAAATAATAAATATGCCTCCTGGCAACACAGCAAGAAACTGCTTGTTTGTCTGCTCACCTTCAAAGAGGGCCTGTACATAGTGTTCTCCCCTCACAAGTTCTTAAAGACTTTGTTGGGACTGAGAAATTTAAACCCATGTTTCTAAAACAAATCTAAATATTTTTTATATTAATGCCAGCACAATGAAACCTAACCTGTCTGCACTTCCTATGCAGCAGCAATGGAAGTAACTGATATTGTTACTATTAATTACTGCTGCTTTTATTTCTAGTGATGGCAGAAGGCTGCAAAACACAGCCTGAGAGCACTGCACGCCCCCAGTGACAGACAGTCCCTACAGTAAGCTGCCTATAACTTATCAGTTAGATAAAAAATGTTATCCTCAATTTACAGATGAGATATTAAAGGTACAATTAGTCCCAAAATGATTTAAAAACCTGCAGACTTTTTTCAAAAATCTTGACAGGGTCCTCTCACTGGAAGCTCAAGAGGCTCACCTCTTAGGGTCATAATGCAATAGGCATACAGTGGTATTTTTAAACATGTCTACACTGTGGCTTCAGAAAGATTGAGTTTAGATGCAAAAATACTTTGTAAAGTATTTAAATTACTTATAGAAATATTATTATTTCTAAAAAAGGTTATTTATTCTTTATACACAAGAAAAAGTACACCTTTTCTAATCTAAATCTAATTCTACAACATCTCCAGAGTCCCTATAGAATTCAAACTGTTCAGAAGAAAAGCCGTATGATGATCATTTACCAATTTGAATGGCTGCAGAAGCAACTCTGAGGTAATCCAATTGGTATGGTGAAGAGGGGAGTGATGGATAAAAGTATCATTACATTTTCAGGGGTGTATTTATCTCTTAGTTTTCCTGAAAGCCCATTTTTGGCTCCAGTTACAGAAATTCATCTGCTTCTTAATAAAGTCTGTAAATGAACCAGAATAATTCCATCTTCTTTATTAAAAAAGCAGTAAGATAAGTCATTTATTCTAAGTGTCACTGGCATAAAATTTAGGAAAAAATAATTTATTAGAGACAGTTGAATTTTTAGAACTAAAAGACTTTATCTTTAAACGCATGCAGTATTTTCCCAATTAAATGTTTAGCAAAAAGTTGTTTCCATTATTTTTCATGCCTTTTTAAAATTCTTAAATAGATTATTGAAATTGATTAACAGGAGTAAAAAATAAATAAATACATAAATAAATAAAATACATAATCATTTGATTTAATTTCTTAATAATGTTCACAAAGAATGTCTGCAGGAAAAGGTTATGAAAAAAAAGCCTAATGAAATTAAAAATGGCCCCAAACTGTTCAAGAGAGCAGACTTTTAGTTCCTAATAGCTATTTATTTGTTTATTTATTTGGGGGTGGGGGTAAGGAAGCAGGTTAATGAACCTAATGAAAGGTTTTATTGAGCTTTCTCTAGAACCATCATCTTGTCTTTTGAGCTAAGGGTGATTCCATTCCATTTGGAATTGAATGGTCATTTTATAAGAAAAATTATTTTTCAGTGTAACAGAATTAGGAAAAAAAAAATCCAATGTGCATACCAGGTAGCATCTGGTTATAAGAAACAGACTAGTGGATCAAAGGCATATCTGGGAAGGTGTTTCATCTCACTTGCTTTCAGTTATCTGAAGGGTTGCTGAGGTGACTAAATTCTGTCTGTGACCAACAGAGGCAGACAAGAGTTGCAGGCTGACAGTTCACTCTCTCCTCACATGCTCTGTGATAGATGGGATGTGCTTTCTTCAGAAGATTCATGTGCTCCTAGTGTAATAAATGACTCAGTCTTCAAAATAGGACTACAATCAAAGTTTACAATTTATTAAAGGAATAGAGGTAAGCAAACAGCACTGGGTGCAGCGGGAGTCTCTACTCCACCAAGACGCACACCAGTTACATCAAGCAGCTGATTTTTATGCTCCTAGGCTGATACATATTCATTACTACTTCTAAAAAAAAACAGGGTTATTATAATTAGTTTCCGGAATCCAAACCCTCCTACTGGATCATGCGTATCAGTCTCTGGTGGTCCCTCTGGGGGTCTCTCGTGCTGAAGGCTCATAGTCTTCCTCCCTCTTGTCCTTCTCCTTTGTCCAACTTGGCTGTATGTCAGAGACTTGTGCAACATCCCCTGCAAGCTTTGTCTTTTAGTTGTTTTTCACTTCTCCCCATCTCCTTAATCTCCTGGCCAGATAGCAGAGACTTGCATAGTGTCCCATGCAATAGTCATAATAGTTAGCAGTTATTCTGAAACCCCCCAGATATCAGAGACTTCAAGGAATAGTCTACAAATACATTTCCCTTCAAGCTCTCTATTGACACAAATTGCTAAAACATTCCTTTGCAAGATACAAGAATTATAAACATTAACCACTCTGTTTTTCTTAGACTTGTGGTTATACAAGGGTATGTAAGACAGAAGGTCACATTCATCATACCATGCGGTCCTAGCACTGTTCCATACTGACACGAATCAAATGAACATATCTCACACTAGCTTGGCTATAGATGGAGCCTGGACACATGTAACTTTCGGATGGCAAAAAGTGAGCCAAGATGAATCCTGTTCTGTCTGATTCCGTCTTGTCATTCCTATCAGAAACAGGAACCTCTCCCTATTTCTAACATGGAAAAGATGTTATTAAAGTTGACTGACCAAAAGGAACAAAAAGATTTTGCTCTGATAGGTGCACCAATAAAACCTGGATAAGCCTTTCTGGTTGTGGAAAGGAGTTAATGTATAGGCTTTATATAGCTAAATTTATGACACCCTAAATTTATGACAAGTAGATATACAGTCTAGTTTTCTCAGTAACTTTTCCAGCACATGCATTAAATGAATTCTAAAGACTTTACATCCTTGACGTGTTGATCACTGCTGAGGAAAACAGAGGAAGAAACAAAATGACTTCATGTTATAAAAGGGAAGACTATATGCACTCTTAAATTGCACTCTTTAAATAGTGAAAAATTTTTACACTTGGAAAGATAAACTATTTTTCACAGTACAATTCCAAATCATTTAGATTTTCCCTTCTGACAATACTATGCATACAACGTACATTCAGATGATCTTCTCTGAGCAGTTTGCAAAGACAACTTGATAAAATTGAACCTCACTTTAAAAATACACTGTAATTGTGAAAGAGATCTGACATTAGCATAATTATTAATATTAATGTTAATAATAATAATAATAAATAATTATGCTATTTGCTTTAATTTGTGCACATCTTGTCCTTTTAAAGGTTTTGTGCAAGCAGATATGGACAGAAACAAGCTTCTTTTTAAGTTTACAGCTCCTGGTGCCATACAACAGTGACAAAATCTCAGTTTGAAAACAAAACCAGAACTGTATCCTTTACCAAGAGTTCATGTTCACTAACCCATATGTAAATCTCCCCATGTTCATAAGTTACATGTAAGTCTGTATAAAACTACTGTTCCCTTACATGCAAAACGACAGCAAGGTGTGGTGGTGGAGTTATTGCAGCAAGAATCCTGTCTGATGGGGTGTGAAGTCAGCAGATTTTCACTCTGTGGACCTCTAGCTGTGCTTTCCTCTATAAATGTGATGAAAGAGCAGCAGTTCTGCTTTTGTAAACCTCAGACAGGTTTGTGTTTTGCAAAGAGAAAGAAATGTTGAACAGCCTTTCAATAAGATGAACAAGAAGACTCAGGCAAGGCCATCAGTCTATAGTTTGTAGTGAGTCTATGCTCCTAGAGTAATAGTTATATTTACAGGGATAATCTAATATTGGATTTAAGGAAGAGAAAGGGATGAAACTTCACATATACTTTCTTACTTCACTTCAAATTAGAAAATCTGTACTGATTGTGAGTGGTTCTAGAATTTGTAGTCCTAAATTCTAAGCAAAGCTAAGCATGAGGATGTGTGTGCCAACTTTTAAAACACTATCCACCAAGTCTCACCTGCTTACCCCTGCCCTGAGCTGAAAAACCTGTCAAAGGATCTGAGAACCGAGAGAAACTTGGTCGTGGGAGAGTGTGATGGGGGCCATTCCTTCACTGTCCACTGAGAAGTGACTTCTAAGCAGGTTGGGTGGAGGACTGAGGTGGGCTTTTGACAGCAGCTGCAAACTACTGAAAAATTCTGAAAATCAAATGTGTGGCATTCCTTGTTGGAGAAACCCTGTTCAGTGGATGCCTCTGAGAAATGGAATGACATTTCTAAACAATTTAGAGCCTTAGATCTTGTCCATCTTATTCTCTAGCTCTGACAATGGCCAAGTTGCCTTTTAATCATGACTCCAATTGTCACATCTGTGTATCAGAGAATATTGCATCTGTCTGAGAGAAGGGTTGGTTGCTTTTCTCTTTTTACCTATACCTTCTGCCCTTTGCCTCTGAAGTTCACAGGAAACTACAAGAGTGCTTGTATGTGTACATGTGCGTTTCTGCCAATGGATAACCTTGTTGATAATCTGGTAGCCCTCATCAAATTTTAATGTCCTTATAAAATAACAGCTTCTGTTCCTTGCCTGTCACTGAGATTAGGTGTTTTTGTTTATTTGTTTTGTTCTTAGTTATACTTCATAGTTAAAAGATCAGCGTTAGCTTAATGTACCTCCGCTCCTCCCAGAACAGCATAAAATAAAACAAACAAACAAACAAACAAACAAAACCACTATAAACTAATTAACCAGCTGCAGAGAAAAAAGCAATAAACAATGACCATGACTTTTTCAAACCTCTCTTTCTTCATATTACTCTAAAAGCAATAAGGATAAGCAATTCAATGCAAATGGTATTAAGGTAGGCTAGAAACAGCTGCTCACAGGGGCTGAACCAGATTTTCATCTCATATAAATCATGGTAAATCTACTGACTTCAGTAGAGGGATGCTGATAGCCTCTGAAGATTTGGGCTGCTGCATTTCAGGTCTGGTGCGTTTTCCTTACAATTTCCTTTTTAAATGGCTTGTAAATGACTTGTGTTGTAGAGAGAGAAGGGAGTGATAGTCAGCTGGTTCTGCTGAATACAGCTTGTGCCAAGGCTATTACTTAGAATGGTCTGCATCAGTAAACTTGGGAGGAGTTAATCTTAAGCAGTTACTAGTGATGTCAAACTTTTTTTTTTTTACTGCTTCTGAAGAAGCACAACACTTCTCCAGTAAACATCTAGCAAAGTTTCAAGGTACCATTTTAATTAAACAAAAACATTTTTTGTGGTTATAATATATATGAGAAAGATATAATGTAAGAGAATAAGGCCGACTGTACGTGTTCCATATCATTCACAAAACTGACAGGCTAACTAAGTGGCATGTCACTAAAAAGTGGAAGTGGGGTCTAGTTTTACAGAAAACATCTGCTTAAAATAAGTAACAATCCCTACTCTCGTATACGATTGATTGGATTTGAAACATTTTTAACATCAATATATAAAAAAAAAAAAAAAGCAATAAACATTTCCAACAGCAGTAATTGTTACCTGTTTATTTCTGTACACCTACTATCTGTTACAGTCCTTGTGACATTCTTTAAAAAAAAAAAAAAAAAAAAAAAAAAAAACTTAATGTAAGGCTACTACTTGTAGTCTTACATTAAGATAAATAACTCAATATATTACATTAAAATAAATATTTGAAAATGGTATTGAGGACCCTAAATTTCTGAATGTAGTATTTCAGTGTCTCTTTGTTTGTTTGAGATTTTGTCAGGGTTGGATTTTTGTTTGCTTTTTATATTTTAAGAACCTGACTCTTTAGAGATTATTCTGTTCTGCATGATTAATATTTTTGTAAGTCTTGGGTATGAGAACTTAAGTCACATTGCAGATCTGTGCAGCTGTGACTTCTAAAGCTCTCATTGGCTTTTGACAAGATAATTCAGATGGGAAAGGACTGGGGGTGGTCTCTAGTCTAATGTACTGCTTAGAGCAGCTTGTTCAGGGCTTGATCAAGTTGGGTTTCAAAATTCCAAGGATAGATATACTGCAAATTCTGTGTTCAGCCTTTTTTTTTTTTTTTTTTTTTTTTTTCCAATTATTATGCTCATAATGAAAAACCTGTATAATATCGAGGGTTGGTCTCTCCTGTATTGACTTAGGAGATCTGTCTTTCACTCTCCTCCCTAGTGTAGGACCTGGTTCCATCTTTCTGGTAAACTTCTCATAGCTAGAATACTAATTCTAAGGCTTCCTTAATGCTTCTACAATGATTATCTTTTCCAAGATAGCGTTCATTCTCTTGCATGGCTCGTCCTTGAATCAAGCTGTCTTGTTTGTTTTGTAGTTTGCCTTTTTTTATTCTGGAGAGAGATGGAGAGAGAAGAGGCATGAATGGGGAGTGAGGGTTGTAGAATGAATGGCAAGAAATTTAAAATAAAAAATAATAATAATAATAATAATAAAATATTCAGACAACAAAACCTCACACTGTAATTTAAGTAAATTACTGTATATGTCTGTTTGTGTTGTGGTTTAACCCCGGCAGGCAGCTGAGTACCACGCAGCTGCTTGCTCACTCTCTCCAGACAGGATGGGGAAGAGAATTGGAAAGTTAAAAGTGCAAGAACTCATGGGCTGAGATAAAGACAGTTTAGGTAAAGCAAAAGCCACATGCACAAGCAAAACAAACCAAGGAATTTGGTCGCTGCTTCCCATCAGCAGGCAGGAGTTCAGCCAGTGCCAGGAAAGTAGGGCTCAAGATGCAGAACAGTTCATTGGGAAGACAAACTCTATCACCTCAAAATTTGTCGTGTCCCCCTCCCCCCCTCCTTCTTTACCCCAGCTTTTTTTGCTGATCATAAAGCCACATGTCATGGGACATACCTTGGGCCAATCTGGGCCCTCTGTCCTGGCTCCCAGCTCCTGGTGCACCCCCAGCCTCCTCACTGGTGGGGCAGCACAAGAAGCTGGCAAGTCCTTGGCTATGTGTAAGCACTGCTCTGACCCAACTGAAATATCAGTGTTATCAACACTATTTTCATGTGTGAGCCTCTATGAAGAAAATTAACTCTACCACAGACAAAACCATGACAGTGTGTAATATGAAGCGTCACTGAGGTGTACAAACACAGCGTATATTGCTAATCTTTTAATTTCACTCTCTTTCTCCTCTGTGGTTTTTTTTTTTAAGGTTTATTTTGACTGTAAATTATTTAGAGACTGAGTTTTCTCATTCAGCTCTATTGAATTTAAGCCTATCGTCAAGAATCTGAGTTATTTAAGTGTTAATACCATAAAGATGATTGTTAGAAGTAATAACATTGTTTTAGGCAGGATTTAGCTCACACATACACACAAAGACTAAAAGTCAGATTAGTTCCTTCTCTGCAGATATCTCTGTTCTGTGCCATTGCATATGGCAAGAAAAATGAGTTCTGATTTAGGCTGAAAAAGAATATTTAATCCAATTGTAACTGAAGAGAGGATTTGAGGTAGGTGGAATAACTGCATTTGTCATACAATTGTGTTTTGTAGTCTTTACAGCAGTGTGGAGAGAAGCCCAGAATATGTTTACATATCTGTGCTTTCATTATCAAGTCAATATTTCATATGATGCAAGAGAAACAAAGATTCCTCAAAGGAATCGTCAAGATAAGACATGAAAACAGTTAATCAATGGACAAGTCCTTTATGGATTTCTTCATACAAATTTGAACAATTCAGTCACTTTATGTGAATATGAAAACTAAAAAATTAGTGTATATTCAGACTCTTCTGAAAGTGGTGACCTGTCAAGGTCTGGTGACCCAAAGAAGGAAAAGATTCAAAATATTTGAAATAACCCATATTATTTTTATTTTTTTTTTTTCCTGATATATAGCTTATATAGCTACATGTCTTTCATGGGAGAGCTGATAGAGACAGGAAGTTTCATAAGTTGGATGAAAATTAATTCTTTCAAAAATTAATGACATCTGGGTTTATTGTGAGCTGGCACTTCTAAGAAATTTTAACTTTAGAAACATTTACCAACAGTATTTTCTAGATTGGAAACTGGTTACCATCTGTGGTGCCACTGTCCTGAACTTACAAATGACTTTGCTGTGGTCTGAGGCCAGTCCTTGGATGCAATGAGGCATCTGACTAATGCTAACATCCAGCAAGCCCTCTTTTGCATGCAGCCTGCATGATAAGAGCTTAAAGAAAACAAAAAATACAGACGTGACCAGTACTTGGAAAGCCAACCTCAGCTAACCAGCAGATAAGTAGTCAAATGTTGAGCATGACATAATTAAAGTTTATGCCCAATACTTAAAGTGTTTTCAGTACTAGAACACTAGACTTAGCGATTACCTGCAAGGAATGTTTATGGGGTGTTGACGTATGGTAAAAGGGCAAATTCCCTGCAGAAATTATTGCTGATAATACTTCAGTCCCCTCTGATCATTACAGCATGTAACACTGGTAGCACAATGGAGCAACTTTCAAATAAGAAGGAAAGAAAAGTGCTGTGCTGATGCTGTGATGCATCAGCGTCATCTGGAAGAAATTTTACAGATTCATTAGGCAGCAAATTAGCACTGTTTAAAAAATTATTGTGCAAATATGAAACAATCAGCTACAGCTAGTGAGCTTGAATGTTCAGTTTATCTAATTGAGGAGATCTTTAGAGTAGGCATGTATATCCCATCCTTCTGCAGAGAAAAAACCTCACGTTTCAGATGTGCAGTCCTTTACAACTCAAGGTCTTTTTTTAAAAAACAAACAAACAAACAAACAAACAAAAAAAAAAACCTGTGACCAAAACTTCTTCACTGAGGTCTGTGATACCAGTGAGAACAAAGTTTCTTCAGTGATGTGTGCTTATAAATTGTTCTAGCTTTCTGCAGGGAACAGGCATGTGAAGGAAAGAGTGGCTTCCTTTTAAAGGAAATCTAAGTTTGCAGACCTTTGTAGGAGAAGATCCAATTCAGCAAAACACTTGCCTTTTTATACAATAATGGGAACAAATCAACCTGATTTTCATTGCAGGCAGATATGGTTCACAAATCAATGAGATGTTTCCACAATGTGCTGCAGACAAATATGATTTGCTTGATATTGTTCAATGGGTTTTGTCAAACATCTCCTTCTCAGAAAGCTAATGGAGAGAATAAATTGTCGAGGGAAAAGGGGGGAAGTCCTCCCAATGATTTAATAACTGCTTTCAGGCTAGGAAAGAAAGGGAGGACTGAAATACTTTCTGAGGTTTCAGAGAACATGGGCATCATCTGTGGAACCTCAGAGGGACCTGTTTTGAAGCCCATGCTGTATCTTGTTCTTGTGGTTATCTGGCAAAACAAATATAGAATGAGTTGGCAAAAATCTGATGGCACTAAGTTAAGTGAGGTGATAAAGTGACTGTGTAGAGTAGCAGAACCAGCTTACAATACTGAAAGATTGGGCACATAAATGGCAGAGGAAATTGGATGCTGAGTATTTCAGAGAAAGGCTGCCCTAAGTGCATACTGGTGGACTTCAAACAATCTATTGAAAAGCATCTCAGAGTTGTAGAAGATAATATTATGAAAATATCAGTTCATCATTCAGTAATGAGTTAAAAAAAATACTAGAGAAGAAATAAAAAAAAAACAAAACAGAAGCTGTGTCATAATATAGAACCACACTGTGCTCAAATCATGAAAAAATACATGCACTTCTGGTTACAAGGTCTTGAGGAAAAAAAGATGCAACAGAACTAGTAAAGGTGCAGAAAGAGGTGATAAGAATCATCAAAATTACGCTGGCTTCCATTTCATGGAGATTAAACAAGCAAGGACTCATCTACATAAAAAAGAAAAGAGATAATTAAACAGGGTAGGATATGTGTCTGAAGTTATCAGTGACAAGGAGATGATAAATGAGGAACCGTTATTCACTGTTTTAGATAATACACAATTAAGAGGCCATCAATTGAAATAATCACAAGGAAAATGCAACCTAAGTTATATAATTTTGTTTCCCACCCTATTTTCACAAAGGTTTATTAAACCTAGATGTAGCTCCTCTGGTTTAGGAGCTTTCTGATAACATGTATGATTGTTTCTGGGCCAATAAATAAAAAAGAAATGTATGCCTCGCTTGTTCTTAAGATTTTCCTTTATGATTTTCCTTTAGTATCCATGGCTAGGTAAAGCTACAGACATTTTGAGGGGCTAAACAGACCTTCAGTCTGACTCTCTACAGCTGTCTATTGTTCTTACAGAGTGGGTACAAAAATAATATGAAATTAGGCACATTTTCTGACTTTCCAAACCAGATCTGTTGTCCTTACTACTTGGGCTCAAACTGAAATTTTCCATTCTAAAATTGTGGGAGAGGTTATCTGGTGTTTTTCTTCAAGAACCTATGAATTTCCAGATAACAGTTATAAGAGCTAAAATTCACATGTGTACTAAACACTTACTCCTGGATTCCTTTCTAAAAAGTACTTAGTCTGGAGTTAAGATAGACCTTCTGTGCTGAAAGGAAGACAGTAACAGATGCACTGAGATTGTTTGACTAGTCTATGTTTTTACCTATTTCAATGAAAATTTTCTTTAACATCTGTATGCAACCCCAGTACTGCTCCTGAATGCACCCTAGTCCACTTTTCTGGGGCAATCTTCATCACATAGCACTGCAGAGAGACAAATCTCTTCCATGAACTATGCCTATCTTGTGGGGGTTCTATGTTACATGCAACAGAGAAACATTTTTTACCCCACTGTCTGATTTCCTTTTGAATTAGGAGTTATCTTACTTCCATGAACCCTGAAAACTGGAGTCATCTCTGAGCCATATAATTTAGTATCAAAAGCACAATAGGTGATCATGAGTAACTTGACAGTAACCCACATGCAGGTGCATGGCAAGAAAAAATAAACATAGTTAATGAACCAAGCTTCTATTTCTAGTGTCTGTCATTATTTATAAATGGAATAATAATTGATTTGTGTTGGAAAACAGCTTGACAGTAAATGTTACTTTGTCTTCAAGCCTGCTGTTTACATAGACATTAAAACTGCTACTAGATAAAAACTACTAAAAAATTCAGCAAAAGCAGTATAATGCTGTTACAGAACAGATCATCTGACTACAAGATAACTTCACACTTAGGCTTAAGGCTTACATGGCTTACGGCCATGGTTCAGCTTTGTGAAAAGATTAAGTTACAATGATTTAAAAATCTATTTTTTTGTGTATTCAAAACAGCATTTATTTTTATGGACAAAAGTTATCGTTTCTTTTAACACAGGAGACATAGCATAGAGATGAGGAAACAAAGGCTGGATTTTTCATCTGACAAACCTTCTTCAAGAGAATTGTTAATTAATTTCAAGTGATGAAGATAGAGTCTGCTTTCAGTCACAAATGGACAGTTCAGGATTACACGAATTTTATGGCACATAGAATCTTTATTACTGGAGATGATGAACAAGGTAGACAAAACGCAGCTGGACATTTAAAACCCAGGTTGTTTGCAGAGCTGACAGCCAGGAAAATCATTCCCCTACCCCCAGCTAGACAAGTTGCTAAGGGAGTTAGCAAGAGATAACAAACACAGAACTCAGGTTGACTTTTTTTTTTTTTTTTAAGAGCAAAGCAACATTTGAAGACCAAACAAAACTAAAATATATATATACAAGAAATATCTCCCAGGCTACATCCAATTATCCAAATAATCCTAGTATCAAAATCTTATATCTGAGCTGACATTACTTTTCATCACTACATGGCCAATCCCTAGAGACTGCTTTACTGATCAGCTTAATGTGGGTAACTGTAGAAATTTCCTGACGTTTGAGAATTCAAGGTGTCCTAAAAGTACAGCAGCTGAACCAAAGGGAAGTAAGACAAATCCTAATGTGTGAAAGTAAATTTAGAATTCAGCAGATCTCTTTTATTATACTTTACTTTTCCATTTCACTTTCCTATCTGAAGTGAAAACAACAAAATACTTCAAAGTCTCTCTCCCATTCATGCTTTGGTATTGAAATACAGACTCCATGTTGATTGATACCCTAATAGGCACCTTTCCCATTGTATATTGCTAGGAGAATATTTTCCCCTTAACATATGGTTCTTGTTATGCTGTAATTTATTTGTAAACAACTATTTGGTTATTTCTAAAAGTTATTTTTATTACCCTCCAGAAAGGTCATGTATAATTGTTCTTGTCACTCTTCTTAATGAATACAGGTGGCCAGAAACTTATTCTACATCTAAAAAGCAGCACTGACATTTTAATGTTCTCAAGCTTAGAAGGAAGGAAGAGTGCATTTCTCAAGGCACAGAACTGATCTGAGACAGCTACTGTGTCGTCAGCTAGGCTACCCTATCTACTGCTGAACAATTTGCTCTGATGTGCTGTACTTCATGACACCAACAGTCAAAAGCTTTCTACTGTTATGGCATGTCTTGACTCATCAGGGTTATTTCAATGACATATTTTCCTCTGTAATTTAACTCTTTTAGATGAACAGAGGTTCACTTTTATGCAGATGGCTTTTACACTATTAAGTTCCATTTAATCCCTTCGTGCAATAGTTTATAAGCATCTGAACTCAAATCTGTTTAGACTCTTAAATTCCATTAAAATCCAGCCCCTCTGGCTTGAAATTTATAGGAAAATATGGATGTTTATAGTAAAAACTCTTGAATTCCCCAGCTTGTTTCAGAATATTTGCTCTTAACAAAATGACTATTCAAGAAGTGTATTACATGAAAGCCTGGACTGAAAAGCCAATTATAACATCTTGGTGCATAGATTGTCTGAAAATGAAAATGTCCATTTCAGATAGTTTTGTGTGTTGGATTTCATTTGGAACATTTTTAATTATTATTATTCACTTAAAATATTAGATATTTTACAAGATGTGGCTTGATAGCCCATCTTAGGTTATATGAAACAAAATGGGAAAATGTCCATGAAACATCTTCAAAAGAATGGAAGAACCATCAGTATACTACAGTTTTAGAAAGAGACACTGTCATTCTCCCTGTAACAACTTGAGCAGGCAAGACAGTCCAAGTGCATTCCTTATGGCAATTGCAAGCTAATGGCATTTCTCTAACCAAATTGTTTTAAATGATGTTATGCAGATAACTTTGCATTCCATCTTTTCCTGCAGACAAGAGACCAAATATAAGACCAATGTGCGGTACATACATGTATATGGTTCTATTCTGAATTTATGAATCTTTTATTGAGCCATGAAACCAGGCAACGTAATATTCAGTCAGTGTATGTAGCTGATAATTAGCATGCCTAAAACATGTTTAGTTGGACCTTGTATCTATGTCCATTTCTGTACTTGTACTCTCATATCACTGGGGCTTCCTCAAGAAGTCTAAGCACCTAGAGAATAAGGCATGCTGCGCGTGACTTCACTTTAGACTTCTGATAACAGTAGCCAATATAAGGAGAGTTGCAACTTCTTCAGTTATGCATTTATTTATATATATGAGCACCCTTACTGGTGAATTTAGCATAAATTACTGGAGGCTTTTACAACAAGTTTCTACCCTCATCTTGTTTGTAGGGCCTTGTAACAGGAAAGAGAAGGTGATGAAACAGAGACACTTTCTGCATTCTGCATGACTGTATAGGAATGATCTTTCTGCATTAGTTGTTCACTACGGAAAGCTGGAAAGGAAACATGGTCCTTTGGAACAAGCTCTTCCCAGATCTTGAAATTTGGCAGAGAAGCTTGTGACTGCTATTATTATTTGTTGTTCCTGTTATATACCAGCAAAATGTTCTCCATGGGTCATAAGCATGATGGAGTCACTACACAACAGAAGTTGAAATTACATTTCAAGTCTAGTCTGGTTTCTTTTTCCTCCAAATAAGACTCACTCACTCACCTAAAATGGGGAACACAGGTTTAAGCTGGAACTGAGGGAGGTGCTTTTTCATTTCAGTTTTTGAAATTTACTTAATACAAGGTTCCTAAATGTTTTTATGTTTTTGTGTGCTAATTGATAGTTTACTTTGGTAGAAAGACCTCAGAAATACAAATTAAGAAAAAGAAAAAAAAAAAACAAAACAAAACACTACTCATCTGATTCAAAAAAAAAAAAAAAAAAAAAAAAAAAGAAAGAAATCAAGCAAGAACTGTACTTTCTTTCATTGCTGCAACATCTCTTCCTGCATTAGCCTATTCTGATCCTTTTCCCACCATGTTATACTTGCTCCCTTTCAAGTTCTTAGTCTGTGGAGTTTCTCAAGACTAAAATCATAGGAACAGGATCCGTAATTACAATGAGGAGTTTCCTCACTGAAGAGAGGGGAAATGTAGATTGCTGAATTTGTCCAAGCAGTTCTCTTCACCTTCAAACAAGTTGCATGTAGGATGTTTGTCATTAGATATGCCAAGTGTTTTCTTTTGACATTTATGGTGTAAAATATGTCTTACACTTTTTGAATCTGCTTTGTTTAAAAATTAATTTATTTCATGAAAATAGCTGAAAATCCCCAACCTCTAAACAGAACACTATTTCATCTGAAAGTAATACTTTCTGATTTTTTGGTTAACAAAAGGAATCTGAAAACTTTAGGTACTATAGACAGTAAATATCAGAATAAAATTCTCCCCTCCTACTTCTTTCCTAACATTTTGTTTCTTTTCTTCCATTTTTTGTTGTATTGAAATTTAAGTGTAGGACTGCACTCAGATTGACTGTGTTAATCAGTGGCACTTTGACTGGTTACTTCATGAGTAAAAATCAGAAAATTCAGAAAAAATTCAGAATTCAGAATTGGGGCCAGTGTGCTGTGGTTTTGCTTGTTGGTTGGCTATTCTTTATTGTTTGTCCTGAGTCTCATTTTAAAATTAAAAGGTAATGTTAAAATGAAAGCTAATGATCTAAAGGGTCAAAATTCTTTAAAAAGTAAGTACATTCCAAGATAATTTGGTAACAGATATACAAAGTAAGTGACATTTTGTTCTGTATTATGTAATCAACTTCAAGTCCTTGTAGTATCAGACAAAATCTTTAGTTGTATTCTCTGTGCATAATTCACTTTATTCTAGTCTGTGGTGTTTAGCTTAGATATTTAGTTACATTCATGCAACCTGATCCTGTGATGATGTTTATGATTACAACAGCACAGAAATACTATTTTAAAATCACAGCAGAGATCACTGGCAAACAAAAAGTCAACTTGAGGGAAACCATAGAGAAATCTTGGAGTTTTCATATAGTGTTTTACCTTTGATCACAGAGATCAGAACATTCTACTAGAACAGAGAACTGGGAATCGTTTAAAATATTTATTTTAAATGGAATGGGGTGGGAGTGGGGAACTTTTCATAATATGTACTTGAAAGCATATTTGGGGGAAACACACCATAAATACTAGTTGATGACAAATCATTTCATTAACATGCTATGTCTGCTTAGATACACAGGAGCAGAAAATTAGATAGCTCTTGCATATTTAAGAGGTTGGAATATTAATCAACAAAGAGCTTATTATTATCAGACCAAAAAGGATGAAAACAGAATAGTTAAACAGAGATTAGCCAGAATACATTCCCCTGTACAAATCAGGTTGTAAATATCAGTTTTGCAGCTAATCAGTATTTATGGAATTGGATCCCCTTCCTGGTCAGTTTGGCAAATGGCACTGAAAAGTATATCTTTTAGATGTTAAGGTAAGATCTATTTGTTCAAAGCCTGACTGGCCCTGGAGTTTCATCAGAAATTTCTGCTTCAATACATCTCTATAGACCACCTCAAGGACCATATTAAACATATTCTGGGGTGTCTCTAGCTTGTCTTCCCAGGAAATATTGAGCATAATTAAAACCTTTAGTCAAGGCACTCCTTAGAGGTCATTCTGGACCTAAAAGGTTGTCTGAAATTCTGGGTTAGGAATCACAGTAAGACATGAAGCTTTAACATTCTTCCCTTATTCCAGAAGATAAGAGATGTAACAAACTTCCTATGAGGTAAACCCAGGTGGAGTTGCACTACTTTCTGCAGAAAGGGACAAGTACCATCTTGGCTATTGAGCACTAATGAAAGCAAAACATTGAAAAAGTAGCTTTCTTTCTATTTGCTCTGTAGAGAGTGAAAACCCCACATGATGGATGGTACTTGTGTTTCTGAACCTAGTATTGGATAGATGCAAAACTCAAAAATAAAGACAAGTCAAGAGCAGAGCTGTTTCAGACAGATTGCAAAGTACCACAAACTGCTGGCTGGTGACTGCCTCAGGACCACACCTACTTTTGGGAACACAGTGTGTGTTGGTCATGAGCTGCCCTTTACTTTCTCAGGATGGTTATCAGTATTACATAGCAGTGCATGAGACATGGTTTGTGCACTACTCTTTTAGGCCACCAGCTAATGACTTCTGTATGTTGGAGATCATCCAGTTACTGTAGAGTATTAGTGTAAAGGGAATGAGATGGACTGTAAACAGTCTCACCACCCACTCCTGGGAATAATTAGTACAGGAGGAAATGGGGCCATGCATTTAATCATAAAAAGTTGATTGCTCTGGCTGTCTGAAGGCAGAACAATATATAATTTAAACTGTTTCTTTTTCTCCACTTTCAACAAGTTTCTCATCCATTGCTTTTGAGAAGCACAGCCCTCTTCAAATTTGTGAGGATTTTTTTTTTCTTCCTCCTGGAAAGTCATTAATGTTTCTGCTAAGCATTTAGGAAGCATCCAGCTGTTAAAAGCCTTTAATTGGTGAGTTCAATTCTTTAGCTCCTAGTGGCTGGTGAAAAATAAATAATCTCATATTTTAGAAATACCAATAATAACTGCAGATGTTACTGAAGTCAAGGTGAAAAAGATAATTACTAAAACAAACAATTCTGGTACAAGGCAGACCATGTTCTGTGAAATGACAGTTAGATATCCAGAATTTTCCATGCTGCAATCCAGTGATTTGCTGCTAACATTTTAACACTTTGACATTAAGACTCAAGCTACTGGGAACCACATCACCAGTAACCCTTAGAATTGACCTGCAATATTGTGATTTATCTCCCTTGTTGCACTAGAACTTGAAATACACCTGTTTCCATCAGCACACTCCAAACTGTTTGGCATAATAATTGGGATTTCTGTGAGTTTCAGGATACTGAAAACTGATATCCAACAAGCAGTGGTTGAATTCAGGTTTGTTTTCAGTTTACCAAATATTTTAGCTAAGTCATTTAATGAATTCAGGCTTTTTCTGGCAAGCAATCAGTTCCCCACCTGGAATCTGGATTCTTTGTCTTTATATTCCTACAACTTATAAATTCTGCAGTGACTTCATCTGAAGATTTAAGTAGAAGTTTGTACTGCTGTCTTTTGTGCAGACATACAATGGTACTGTGACCTTACATACAAGGTACAATAACCTCACAGCTGTCTGGCTTGAAATTAAGCTCAATGAATTTTATTTACATTGTCCTCAAGTTTTCACTGTGCTGTGGTTGCTTCAGCTTGTTAGCATCTAACAACATTGTCATGACTGCTTCCAGAAGGTGATTGATAGGAAGAAATGGAGTCTTGGGGGCATAAAAGAAGGAATAGGAAACACTTTAGAGTTACGGGGAAAATCAGTTAGTGAGGTGGCTCTGAAAGATGGATGGTAATTACTCCAGGAATGTGTCTCCTATAATCTCTTTGCCAGCTGTTTATCATAACAAGGATTTTTTACCCAATGCCATCAGCTATTTTCAGGTTCCCTGTACTGCTTACCAAATGCAGACTGACTGTAACCACCCATGGAGGTGGTGTGCAGTATGACCTATAACACTGCCATGTCCTCCCTGGCCAGTCCAAGTTAAAGCTCAGGAAATCCCATGTGAAGACCAAGTCCCAAGGACATCAGCTTGGCCTGGGAAAGACATGACATCCACAGAGAAAGACTGTGATTTGCCAGTGTCTGACCCTCATATGACTCAATTTGATTACCCAACCAGGTATAAATGAGATCACTAGATCATATGGAAGTTAAGCACCTATTTACAGCATTTACTGGGTTCTAAAGAGACAAAAACAATACACTAATAATTTCACTACACTCTTAATTGAGAGGTGAAAATTTTCCCTCAAGTAATGAAAAATTCAGCTCTTTGACTAGAGGTATATTCAAGCAAGCCTCACTTCTGCCAGGTCAGAGTTTCCTCAATCAATCCTTTCATTTAAATCCAGCTTTGTTTGGACACTTGTGTTATTAAATCTACCAAGGAACGTGAATGGTGTCTCACTGAGGGTTATCTGTGGAGAGTGTTTGTTGCTTTGTAGATTCAAACCATGGCTCAATAACTTCTTTTCCTTGTAATATGCAGGACCTCTGTTTGTAATGGCTCTTACATCATGTGATGCTCTTTACCATCAGGAAGCTGCTATGGGAATGCTTTTCCACTTTTATGAGAAGCCATGATAAATGAAGTGCCACTTCCTCCATGCCTCTTTGTTTCTTCTCCTTAGATACCAGCTACATTATAATCATGAATCTACATTTCTGAACATCCTTCGTCATTCTGATGTCTTTCTGTTTTGTTTGTGTGTGTGTGCGTTTTTTTGTTTGTTTGTTTGTTTTTGTTTTGTTTTGGTTTTTCTCCCCTCAGCTACATTCTTGTCCCTTAGCTGGAGCAAGTAGCAACATAAACTTTCTCGCTTGCTTGTTTCACAACAACCTTCTATGTACTTATTAATAAAAGTACATTATACTAACATATAACTAACGTTAGGCAGTGTACTTGACAGAACCAGGGGTGTTTTGTGATGCCAAGTTGTGTGCTTCCCGTGGACCTTCCACAAAAAGCCAGAAATAAGTAAATAACTGGACTGCTGGGGTCTTCTTCTCCCTCTTTGACAAATCTAATTGCTTCTGTCATACGTCTTATCTGCAAGCTAGTGATCCAACCTAAATAAAAGTGTCATTATAAAGGTTTTTAAATTAACTAAGAATGACACAAGGCAGTTAAAAATGTTGGTTTTCACAAGCACTGTGTTTCATAAAGGCTTCCACCTCAGCAATGCTAATTTTTCAAATCAAAATGTAATATCAGTGCAGCAAACCCAAAACAGAGTGGGAAATTGAACTTCTATCTTTCTCCATCATCAGAAATAGGTGTCCTGTAGTCGGAACTGAGCTGACAGGTTTATCAATAGCGTGTGAATCAAAACTGAATCCAGCTCAACCTTCTAGACTGTGTTGGTTCCATAATGTTAAAAGTAGTAAAATAGTCACTGCATTTATAACTTACAAACAAAGTAATAATAGCAATAAAAAGACAAACAAAAAACATCAAATGCAATTGAAAGAAATTCAGTGAAACACAGGAAGATGATATGCTTGGTATGATGGCACTGTCTTCTACAATCCCCATGCTTTCTATACTTACATTTGAAGTAACAGTTTGTTACTTCAGTTATGTCCTTTTTAATTGTTTATATTACATATAAATAATTGTTTCTATTACATATAAAATGTAATATGATGACACTGCCTTCCTTAGGGAGTCAAGCTGCATTTGTAATAGCCTTGGAAGAAAGCAAGAAGGTTCTCTGAAATAACTGAACAATAACTACTTAGAATCAGAGACTGGAACAAGAATTTAACATGATGAGAATCTGGAGAAAACACTCAAATGGATTATATTAATCTTCAGGAAGCAGGAAGCCACACAGAAGCTATAAAGTTGAATGTGAAAAGAGAAAATTCTATTAACAATCTGAAAAAGTCTGCATTTGCTGGTAAAGGTCTATGGCATACAGGTATGAGATTTTGCAATCAGTAACAGAAAGGAAAGAGCTGCACTCCCTGAAAAATGCCAAACAGAAAATACTATACAGCACAGCGTGTTTTCTCATCTACTCTTTCGATGTGTTTAGGACTGACTTTAGAATGAAAACCTTATGGAATAATTCTTCTCTTTTCCTCTCTTCTCAGGTTTATCTGTAAAACATGACTGTGCGAATGTCAACGGCTGTTTACTTGTCATTGAGGAAATAGTAGCAGACCATTCAAATTCACATTTTTGCATTACAAAGCACAGTATTTAAAGGATTAGAATGTAATTTCCAGATTATTTTTGCAAAGTGAAATTTACAGTACAAGAAAGATATGCTAGATAGTGCTAATTTTTGTTAAATTCTGTCCCTAAATAATTGCCATACTGCGAATAAAAAATTTGGATGCCATCCAAGTCTGAAAAATCAATAATAGTGATTGTGCTTTCTAAGCAGAAATCCTGCTACTGATTTAAATAGGACAAATATGTTATACATGATCAGAAGTAAGAGTTTAGGAAGGAACTTCTTTATATTTGCATTATTCTGTATAGTGATTTTGTTTCAAATAGAAATACTTCATGCATTACTATGTCTCCTTAATAAGGAAAGGGTACTACTTTGGAGTCAAGCTACCATAGAAATTGAGTCTTCGAGCTAGGTGAATTTTCAGCTATTTGCTATTTAATCTTTTCTCACTTACTTTGACAAATACTTTTGTTTTGTTACATTACCCATAATATCAGATTGTTAATAGAAACATCGAGAGAATATAAGATCCTACATGCTCTTATTGTTCTTTATTTACACCAAACGTTATTTCTGAGTAAATGCTTTCCAGGCTAATGGGTCTCCTGTTACTCTTCTGAGTTAGGATCCAGGATTTTTTTTTTTTTGATTACAGCAGTGACTGTGTTGCTTCCAGACTGAAAGTCTGGAAAAGTCACACACCTTATAATGTAGTAAATGCTGGTTTATGACCCCTTGTGGTACTGAATGAAAGATAATAGTGGCACATAATACTCTCCCACTGTAAATTAGCCATTCTAGTTGAAATGTGTTCATAGAACTTGTATCTGTTGTTATGAGGCTAGACCAGTTACAATGTAATGGTACTATTAAAATCATAGAATCATTCAGGTTGGAAAAGACAACTTAGATCATCTAGTCCAACCTTTAACCTGGTACTAAAGTCCACCACTAAACCATGCTACTACATTCTACATGTACGTCTACACATTTCTCTAAGACCTTCAGGGGTGGTGACTCAACCACTTCCCTGGGCACTCTATTTCAATGTCGCACAACCCTTTCAGTAAAGAAATTTATCCTAATACTCAACCTAAACCTCCTCTGGTGTAACCTGAAGCCATTTCCCATCATCACTTGGTGCTTGGGTGAAAAGCCTGATCCCCACCTTGCTACAGCCTCCTTTAAGGTAACTGTAAAGTGCAGTAAGGTCTCCCTTGAGCTTTCTTTTCTTCAAGCTAAACAACCCTAGTTCCCTTAGCTGCTCTTTGTAAGACTTGTTTTCGAGACGTTTCCCCAGCTTCATTGTCCTTATTTGGACATGCTCCAGCACCTCAATGTCCTTCTTGTAGTAAAGACATCTTATCTTATATGCAGATAAGTAAGAATGAGGACTCTTAAACAAGTACTGCTGCTACCACAGCTAACATCAGAGCAAAAAGTCAGCGTTAAGATTGCATTAAGCACTCCTGCAAAAAACAAATTTAGTCACTCATGATTATTTGGATTAAGTTAATATTGTTAGGAAGTTCCTACAGTGGCTGATCAGATGTTTGTCTGTGAATCCACATCCACCACCACTGTCACAGAAAATTTTTAGAATCTGCTGTGGGAGACAGAGTATGAATGAAAACACTTAGCTATTTGCTGCAAAGTCATGTTGAATGCTGCAGAAGCACAGAATACTACCACTAAAGAGGTTACCATTAATATGCTGCCATCCCCTAAAGACAGATGTATATCTCCCATCCCATCTTAATGAAGTTTTTATTGCGTATTGACCTCCATGAATAAGACCAAAGATAGCTGATTTTGGAGGAGTCTAGAAGTTCACTTCCTCCTTTCTGAGGCAGTTGGAGCCACAGTAATTCTCTTGACTTTTGAAAGAATAAGGTGTTTACCTGCCCTGCTCCTCTAGGAAAAGTTTTCTTGAATCTCTCTTCTTTTGCTTAACAACACTTTAAAAGTAACCTGGATCTACTCACTGGTAATTTATCTTCACCTGCTCTTGTACTACTATAACATTTAAGCTCAAATAGCAAGCCCATTTTAACTTTTTTGAACACACTACACTTAAAAATAGTTATATCTTCTATCAACAACCAGTATGGTAAGCTGAAAATCCCAGCTCACCCATTTTCTTATGATAGAATAAATTCTATCGGAATTCTATTTTTTTTTTTACGCTTACACAACAAACCCCATTCATTTGAACTCATACTGAAACTTCCTGTGCAGGTGACACTCATTGGGCACAATTCCACCATTGTTTTCCCAGTGGTATGCATCTTTGCTAACTATCCCCCAGCACTTACAAACAAATGTCCATTTCAGAGCTACATCATATTGCTGGCTTAGTGCCAGACCTTAATCAACCAGTGTGCCCATTTTTTTCCTTCTTGTGGTTCCAGTTGAAAAGACACAGCTTGTAGCCAAAATTCATAGTATAAGCTCTTCTGCATATGCTTATATACTTTGCAGTGTTAGCATTTCAATCCATTTCTATTATTCCAGTTAACAAGGGCAACCATTGCTTTTTAAAATATGCCAAACCTTATCAATATTGGTAGTTTCCAATGTGATGCCACCAGAGAAATCCATAAGTGTGCTCCCACTTCCATTCAGACTTCCTGAATCACTAATGAAAAATAATAGGTAAAAGAAGTAGTTAAAATCCAAGTAATCGTGTTTACTAGCTCTATAAGATCCTGTAGTCTCTGGGTAAGCTTTATATTAATTACAAAGAATAGCAGTGATTATTTCCTTGTTTCTTCAGTACACATTCTCTAAGAGCATACTAGGAAGTAAACAGTGCACTTCTGCATGGATCACAAGGCAGTGAAGCGAGAGTTGACTTACATGATGACTAATAGGTGCTGGAGAGGTACTATGAATTTTCACAGCATTATGAATGAAATAAAAGAAAGTTTATCTACTGTTACTGCTTTCTACTTAGAGCCAACTCATACCTAGCATTAACTCCTCAGTCTTCTCTTTTTTTTTTTTTTTTTTTTTGTAATATTTACCTGTAGACAAATGTTCATATAATATGGTGATCAGAAGAACCAGCTCTTCTGCATGTGTCTCAGGACTTAGTGTGTAGGTGGTAACTTTAGTATAAACTTCTCTGCTCCTCTCTGGCAGCTTGGAGAAACAGGGTGTTGCTGATTGTCCAGCAGTATCAACCATCTTTTTTGTGTTCATGACACCTGAGACCCGTCTTTTCTCATTCAAAGTGGACATGACAAGATTGACTGATCCTTTCATCCTTCATTCCCTCTACAGCTAAAGCAACAGAGCTCTGAAATGAAGCAGTGCTTAGAAGAATCTCAGAGGTGCATGATGTAGAGACATTGGTGTGATTAGCCTTTCTGTTCACTGGTCACCTGTGATGCTCCTCACAAATTCAGTAAAATGAGCAGAAACTCATAAACAGGCCTCCTGGAGAATGGAAGAAAAACCAGTGACAGTTCTGATAAGTAAACAAGTGATGTAGCACTGTAGGACTAAGCTGTCTTCCAAAGACAAAGTTTATGTCTGTTTACTTCTAGTGTACGAAGAAAGTAAAGGGGTACCTCATTTAGAGTGTCACTGCTTCAATCTTTACAGATCCTTTGAAAAGATACGTATATAAATGTCCACAGAAATACTGTCTTTGGGAGGACATACATTTTGACGCAATCTGGGAAGAAAATATTCATAGCCAGGAACACATACAAATAAGAAAGAAAATTCTAATATATCATCACTGATTTTTTTTATTATTATTTAAGTCACGGCAAGTCTAAAATCGATGTGAACATTCAAAACATCAGAGATTTTGCATTTACTTGGAGATTGACATTAATGCAGCTGAAAAGCTGCAGCCCTTCAGCACAGTTTGTTTCAGGATGCCTGTGCCCCTTTTCTGCCCTCTTGTTCCTTCATGCACTGAAGTTTACTCATGATGCAACCCCATCAGGAACTGGAAACAAATGTTTTCATTGTCTGGTGAAAATTCAACTAAATATCTTGGGTTTTTTTAGAGAGTGATGTTTTCAAACTGACAAAGCTGTGGTGTAACATTAAAAATATGGTTTCAGTATAACATTTCATGCAGTCCTAATTTTAGCCCAGTCACATGGATTTATCTAGATGGCAAAGAATCAGACCACAGTGTTGGTGCTGTATGTATAAAACATATGCCTTCTTTGGAAAGCACAGTGCCCTTTTCACAGTGCAATTAAAGCATTAACGTGATGCCAGAGACAAGCTAGAGCTAGATATATTTTTCCAGTGTAAGAGAAGGGGTATTAGTTTTGTTCCTGAAAATAGTCACAGGCATGATGTGTAAACTATGTCTCACAGAGGACATCCACAGCCCCATTACTGTCTCATTCTAGCAGTATTTAATACTTGTTCTTTGCCTGCTCATAAAATAAATTGGTGAATTTCAGCCTCATAAGTGTATGTGGCATATGACTCCATGGGCAAAGGTTTATTGAAGACCTGTTCTTATTCCAGATCCTCTGTGTTATAGAGGTATTTGTGATCTGTTTGAAGCTTGCTGCTTGGATGGTGCCTTTAACCATAGGTCAGCAACAAGCATGAGAAAGTTGGAACACTAACTAAGTCTTACTATCAAAAAAACCACAAAACATATGATGGGTACTAACTAAATCTTAGGGGAAAAAAAGGATTTTATCTTTCAATTTTCAATTTCACAAATAAATGTGTCTGAGCAGTTCCTGTAAAAACAACAGATTTGCCTGTGGGATTAGTCCACACATCTTGCAGGACTGCTGAACTCATAAAACTGTCTTATGTTAGACTATGAGTAAACTGTAGGTTTTAGAATGTCATCCCTGTGATATAAAATAAAATAAAATTGACTATTTTTAAAATTCTTGTTAAAAAATATAAATTACAGAGGGGTGATGAAGCATGCTGTCATCATGAGTAGCTGGATAGATGGTTTCTCAATTTATTAATGTTTCTTCTATTTCATCATTGAGGAAATGCAAAGAGGCTGTCACTCTTGACATGAATTTTCATTCTGAAAGACAGTAAATGTGTACAAAAAGCTGTACTGCCCCTTGGTCTTCCCAATTCCTTTCCCAAAAGAAAATATCTAACTGCAAAGAACAAATCATCAACCTGGCACAATGGTTAAAACACTAACTTTTAAACCTGAAAGTAGGCCAGTATCTGTCTTACCCTTCTGAAAGTCTCCTCAGTACTGAGAGGGAGCCCCATCTGAAACGTTTCCTGAGTATCAGGTGCGACCACATTTTCTGAGAGATAAAATTGACATAATCTGTAAGCAAAATTCAATCTGTTTTAAGACATTCTTTAGTCCCAACAATTTCTATTCCAGTATGATAATTCATTGGTAACCCAAACAAATGGCAGCATGAATATCTTAATAATCAGATTTGTCATAGTCAAGTGTCAGTGCTACATTTTCTCACAGATGTCATGAAATGAATGTAATTTTGAGACATAAAAGAATAAAAAATGTGTATATCTCCCTCCTTTAAGTGTCAAAGTTTGCTCCCTCTTCAGTGCTTTTAGCTGAGTCTATCTGATCATTCAGGAAAAGCTGGGAGTCAGTCACATGTTTAGACGATACAACAAAAATGTAATCTGTAATCAGTCAATTATGGGTGCCAGAATGCATGAAGAATGCAGAATTCTTCCAAAACTACCACTACAGTAAAAAGTTGAATGCAATTATTTCATTCTCAGTGAAATCCTCTTTTCTCTAAGGTATCTGCAGTAAAATACAAAAACAGTATGTTCCAGCAAAATGGTTCAGAATTTCTTTTTTTAATTTTTTTTTTCCCCATTCTGCAGATGAAGGGTACCAAGTATCTGGATTATCACCTTCCAGTAATAATCATAAAACCTTGCTGACTCTATGATATTGCCATTCAATGACAGCTGAGTGGCAGATCTTGAACGATGACAGCTTACCAGCAATTTATGCCAGTATACCAAGCTCCAACAAAGTGAAATGTAGTCAGCATCAGGTATGCCCTCAGTCCTCACTGTCTTCAATCTTGGCAAAAATAAAAAAAAAATAAAATAAAAAATGTTGTTTTTCCAAAAGGTTTCATGCCTGTTTAAAATTCTTCTGACAATTAGTGATATGCCACTTACTGACCGAAGACTATGAAAGTGAAGATGTGGAAGTCTTGCTGGCTTTGGCAAAATGATCATCTCCAAAGTGAAATGGATCATGAACAACAGATGGAGATACAAAATCATAGTGAATTTCAGAATTAAAAGAAAATATTTTTAGAATGCTTCCTAGGCTCCACCTCTGCAGATCTGCAACAGTGGAGAGCGGTCTGTCACAGCAAGGAACATCACACACCCTCAAAAGCAATCTGCAGATCCAAATGAAAAAATTCAGTTTATTTTAATGAGAAAGAAAATATGTTATATAAGGGGAATAACAGATTTAGCATGATCATCATTTTGTACTAGTAAAAAAATCATTGCTTTTGTTAGTTATTTTGTTCGGGAGAGGCATTTTGAAACCCAATTATTTAAGCTAGTATTGAAATACAACTGCAAACTCATTTGCTATGAAGTAATTTTACTGGGACACAACCATGGTTGGATGTTTTTCTGCTTCCTGTTAAACTATCTGCCAATTCACCAGTAGTGATGAAATCACCTAGGGTATGCTAAGAGCAGAACCTTTATGCTTGTCCTGTCCCACATAGAACTAATTATTCTCCTCTCTTCTCATGAGTATGTCTTCATAAGTGCAGGCATTAATTTTGGCATCTTCCTGATGACCAAATAAATGTAAATGAAAATGAGCCATCAGTGTCATTCTACTATAAGAAGATTACTATAAGAAGAACATTCAGTCTGGGCCTGGAAGCTGTGTAAACACTTCGTACTAGGAACAGTCTTTTTCTTGTATTTATTCTGAAGAAGTACTATGTATCCAAGTTGTCTGTTGTACTGTGATGAGCTGAACTAAAAAAAAAATACATCAGGCTTCAGCTTGACCTGATGTGAAGGTTCATTTTGGTCATTTATAACCTCCTACCATATTTAAGATGGAATTCTCTGTATTTGAAACTTATCTTGTATCTCCCTCAGGCTAATTAAACAATATCTCATCAAATAAACAAACAAACAAACAAACAAACAAATAAATGGCAAGGCAAGTCTTCCTTTGTAATTGATATTGTCATTAATTTTAAGTAAATGGGAGAGGTTGTCAGAACTTGCAAAAAGTATTCTTTAGCTTTAGGTTGCCTCAGCTTTTAGCACCACTGATGTACTTTATTCTGGACAGATTATTAAGAATCTGTTCTGAAACTCTGCCTGAAGAGAAGGAAAGGAATGGTTTGGACACATTTGTTTGGATATACATTTGTTTAACATTTGGCCTATATTCTGCTTAGCAACAGTTCTTCACATAAACTATCAAGGTTTTTGGGGGAGAACCTAGGCAACTCAGCATAACTCTATTAGTATCAGTGGTGCCATAACAGCTTAAATCAGCTGGGGTTCCTGAGAGATGATTTTGCTTAATTGGTTCTGTTCCCTGGAAAATGGATGGAATAATCAATGACTCATGTTAACATGGCTTAATATTAACAACTCTTCAGGAGACAAATGTCCCCAGAGCTGACACTGGCTTTGTTCAAAGAGGATGGAATTTTGTAGACTCTGGACTGTGTCTGACTGTGACTTTCAATCACAGTCAATCTCCAGTCTTCTCATTCATTTATCATCTCGAAATAAGGGGAAATATGTCTGTGTTCAATGTCAGCTTAATAGACTTTATTATTATTATTATTATTATTATTATTATTATTATTATTATTATTACTATTACTATTACTATTACTATTATTATTATTATATATATCTACCTATCTATTTATACAAAACTGTCTTTTACCTTTTCTTTAAAGCATTGATTCTTCTCCCCATGGTTAAAAGCAGCAGCTCAGTATCCACCAGTAATCCTAAATAAAGAAATTAAAATAAATAAAATAAATAAAGTAAACAGATAAATGAAAATAAAAAAGACAGTGACAAAATTTATTTCACTCACCTTATCCCACAGGTCCTGTAGCCAGTATGGGAGCATTATTTTACTATCAGAAATAATATCACTGATCATCTTGGCAAAAGTCATTGTAATTTTGTAATTCAAAGTGTTCTATGTAACTTTTTAATTTCTATTACCATTTGACAGGCTGAGCTGTTCACCTGACTTGCTCTTATTTTCCTTGTTCATATTTCTCCACTGTTCAGTCTCCTATAAGTTATCAGTCCGTAAAGAACCGTTGTTTTTCTGTTGTTCTTTCAGGGCAGTACTTCTTACTAGATTTTCCCTCAAAGCACTTTTTTATTGTTTAGCTTATGCAATGCATGCAAAACACAGTATCAAAGACAATTGTATCACGGAACTAATAATAATATTCTAGTGTTGGAGAAGGCGATGATTTCTTTTTTTTTTTTTTTTTTGTTCTCTTGGACACAAAGTATTTGGTATTGTCAACTTTTCTATTTAAAAGTTGGATAAGTATCCATAAGGGAGTGCCCTTGGGCCCTTCTCATTTAATTATAGCTCACAGCCTCTGAAAGACATTTTACTTCTGCAGTCATGACTGCCACCTCTTACTACTTTTTCTTGCATAGATCTCAAAGCACTTTACGTGGGAATGTAGTGGGTTTACGTGGCAAGGTTTTGGTAGCAGGGAGCCATAGGGGTGGTTTCTGTGAGAAAGATCTAGAAGCTGCCCCATGTTTGGGAAGGGCCCCATTGTTTTCCAGATCCGAGCCAATAAGCGATGTTGTTTTGCGCCTCTGTGAGAGCATATTTAAGACAGGGAAAAAACGCTGCGCCACACAGCAGCCGGGAGAGTCAAGGGAGTGAGAGAACAGCCTTGCACCAAGGTCAGTGTAGAAGGAGGGGGAGAGGTGCTCCAGGCGCCAGAGCAGAAGTCCCCTGCGGCCTGTGGTGAGGACCATGGTGAAGCAGGATGTCCCCCTGCAGCCCATGGAGTACCACGGTGGAGCAGGGCTCCACGCTGCAGCCCGTGGAGGAGACCACGGTGGAGCAGGTGGCCCTGCACCGACGGAGGCTGCCGCCTGTGGAAGACCCCTGCCAGAGCAGATTCCGGGCCGGACCTGTAGCCCGTGGAGAGGAGCCCACGCAGGAGCAGGTGACCTGGCAGGAGCTGCTGCCCGTAGGGGAGCCAGGTTGGAGCAGTTTTCTCCTGAGGGATGGACCCCGTGGTACGGACCCATATCTGGAGCAGTTCTGGAAGAGCTGCTGCCTGTGGGAAACCCACACCAGATCAGTTCATCAAGGACTGCATCCCGTGGGTGGGACCCCACAGCACAGGGGACGAGAGTGACCGAGAAGGAGCGGCAGAGAAGAAGTGCTGTAGACTGCCCATAACCCCCATTCCCCGTTCCCCTGCGCCGCTCGGGGGGAGGAGGTGGAAGAGGGTGGATGGCGGGGGAAGGTGCTTTTGTTTTTTTTTTCCTTTGTTTTCTCACTTCTCTCGCTTGTTAGTTGTAGGCAATAAATCTTACTATCTCCTTATGCCGAGTCTGTTTTGCCTGTTACAATAATTATTGCGTGATTTTCTCGTCCTTATCTCAATCCTTGAGCCCTTTTCACATATTTTCTCCCCATTCCTCTTTGAGGAGGGGGAGTGAGAGAGCGGCTGTGGTGGAGCTCGGCTGCCCACTCGAGCAGAACCACGACAGGGAAGTATTTGGCCATTCTGCAAATGTGAAACCTGAGAAATGAGGAGAATTTGTGTAGAAGGAAAAAAAAAAAAAAAAAAAAAAAAAAAACATTATAATTTAATAAACTAGGTATAACACCATAGCAATCTTGCAGGGAGGAAAAAACAAAATACAAAACAAACAAAAAAAAAGAGTTTCAAGTCTAGGCTATAAGTCAAAAATACTAAATACATAGGAATTAAAATCATCCATTAGGTTTTTTTTTTCAAGGTTTAAAATGTGTCATCTCTTAAAAAAAAAAAAAAAAAAAAAAAAGTTCTAGTACATTCTTCATCCAGACTCTCCTAACCCTACACTTTTTTATAATCTCTCACCATTTCAACATGAACCTGTAATTCATGCCAGGTTTCATTCAGTGTTTAGGTGGCCTACTCATACAAACACTACCAATAAAAGGAGAAATTCCAGGGAGAAAGGGAAGCAGGTTTGGTCACTAGAAAAGCCAAACCTGAATATTTGAATGACTACCTTCAAAACAATGAAATCTGACCATTAGAAATAAGGTCTCCAAATTCCATATCTCATCAAAAGTTATGTGAGTTTTTCAGTCTCATTTCAGTTTACTTGGTTGAAGTTGCTTGCTTGATTTCTGGATGTGTTACATATAAGTGTTTAACACAACCTGTTTAATTCTGAAGGATTCTTACAGGGATAATACTTACCTTAGCATTTTCAAACTACCTTATCACTTTATGATTTGGATTAAAATCTCACAGCTTGCAAGTTTTCAATTCACTGGCATTTATTCTAGTCTTCAAACAACTGGCATTTTCTATACAGATATCCAGATTCATTACACAATTAGGGTTTAGATTCAGAGACTCTCCAAAACATTACAAGGTAGTATAAATGATGCATCAAAAACTGAGGAATCAAAAGTCTTCCATCTTTGTTTTAGTGGTCAGTCGACAATGAAAGTTGTTATCTTAAAATGTATTTACAGTAGTCTGTGAACTTCATGGCATACTTCAGTAAGAAGTCAGTAAGTAGGTCAGTATTAACATTAAAATCATGACCGGTCGTAACACATTCAGAATCTTACTAGAAAGTTTAAAAAACACATTAGCTGAAAAATGGATGTCTTCTCATCCTAAACTGAAGGTAACCAACTTAACAGCCCCTCTGTGAATTGGGATTTCACATGGAAAAAATAATTAAAAAAAAAATAATAAAACAAAACACCACACTCGTTATGTCCATAATGCCAACACAGCAGTCCATTTTGTAAGAAGGAAACAAGGAAGACACACGATGTCCTCAAGTTTCAGGCATGGATCAAGGTGTGGGAAAGATAGCTTCTGCATCCAAGTCATAAAAAAGCATCAAAGGGCATGCGTACATGCCATTAGTTCCCTTTAAAAACTGCAGCTGAGTCTCTCCCTGACTTCCTTTCCCATTTTCTTTTAGAAAGGATTATCACCTCTCTCTCTGCTTGTCTGCTCAGATGACACATGCAATGGGGACGGGGGTCATCTTTTGCTGTCAAGGACTTGGTGCACTCAAGTTACATTCTTAAGTAGGAATCTTTTATTGCAACCACAATGAAAATCTGTCTGATAACAGCAGAAATTTGCTCTTCTGGGACAGACAGTCTTTCTACACTCCTTTATTGCATCTTCCCGATTTTAGCATAAAATTCTTCTGTTTCATCTCCTCTTTCAGTTCTCTGAGCACAACTTCTGAATGAATCCATGTTCTATTTTATCATCAAACTTAACATCCTTGCCCTATTACTTTTCTACTTCATTACGCCATTAGTTGTTTGTTTTTTTTTCTTCTATGTGTTTTTGCCTTGCCCTGAATATCTCCATTTACCCCATTAGTATTATTAGTATGATTACTCCATTTACCCCTATCCTTATAACATCTTAGTGGTATATAAAAGTTAATTCATGGCAGTTGATTAGGCAAGGAAAAGAAAGTCCATCATATATTTGTAAATGAGCATTTCAGCATGTATATTTTTCCACTGAAGACAAATGACATTAGAATTGAACTGCTTCTGAAGTTTCTTCTTTTCCTCTGCTGGATTATTAAGAACAGGAGACTGGCATCTAACCAAGAATAATCTAAAATTAGGTAAGGATGAACTTGGACATCAAAATTAGCTCAGGAGTGCTGGAGTGCTGCATCTTATTCTTCATGGCTGTATTTGTTAAATAGAACCTGAGAGAAAATACCTAAATCCAAAAGCACTATTTATTTTTAAATACTTGGTATTGAATATAAGGATGAAGAATTCAGAATAACCACAAAGGATAATATTATAGTATGTATTCACAAGATTACTAAAATAATACATTGTATTGATATCTTTAATAAGCCTTCACAGAAGAAAACTGATGTTTTTATTTTGTGTGTGAGATACCAGATCTGATATTTTGCAGAGGCAAGTCCCTGGACATCAGTGTTGGTAAGGTTGCTGAAGTGCAAAATATAAGTGTCCTAGCCATACTTGGAAGTCAGAAAACCGTTCCTTTTCTGCAATACAGCTATTTGTAATTGTGGCTCTGCAGAGTGATGTAAGTGATTCACATTTACCCTTTCTTTTCATAAGCTGATGCACTAAAAGGTTTGTTGCTTTATTTATTTTTTTTTTTTTTCTACAGAAGCCATCCAGAATAATAGCTAGGTAGTACCAGATAGTGATTAAGCACCCCATGTAATGTGAGTAACTAACATGTAATGTTAGTTAGAAGCTAATAATTTATCTTCCAGCAAATAAGACAAAATGCTCTCTATTTTGAAGCTTTTTTGTTATCTAATAGGCACAGAAACTTTCTTCAGAACAGTAATAAAAATGAAAACTACTTCTTAGTGACTTATGTCTCCTCTTCCTCAACATATATATTTCTTTTCCAGTATGGGCTGCATACTAAATGTCTACATCTTCTAGTGCATGCTTAACCATGGCATTCCATACAACAATATTCTGAGAATGAATACTGAGTCTTACAGTATGGATAACATGGCTGTCTTAACTAAAGTCTCAAACATGCAGGCAATTCTTTATCTCATTCTGTTGCCAGCTCCCTGGGTTTTTAATAAGAGAGAATTTCTTTTGCATAATTTACACTGTATTCTTCTCTTTCGGTCTCCTCCCTGTGGAGTCAGGTCACCATTATCATTTCAACCTCCCTAAAGTTTGTTACGACCTCTGGTATCACTAAATGAAATATTTGCTCTCTTTGAATTCTTGTCACGCCTTGCAATGAAGCAGTAAGACTAGCATTTAGCAGCTCTGTAGACGGAGTGTAATTCTCATACAATGTTCTACAAATTGACAAATTCCCTATGCTTTTATAATGTGTAACTCAATAGAGTTTTTTGTTTTGTTTTGTTTTGTTTTGTTTTATTTTCCACAACTGTACTTTGTTTCTTATCTCAGTGCACACAGGGTTGTCAGTGTGCGTTGCCTGGGGCAGGTGAGTTTACAAGATGAGAACACCATCATACACTTGAAGTTTCCATCAGTTTTGCCCAGCAGACACTGAGAGATTTGAACAGATTACATTTTTGTTTTCTGAGAACAATCAAGGTCATACCATGTTGATTGATCCTTTGTTTTCTACAGAGGTTGCAGTCTCCTGCCTATGTTTTAGAGATGAACTATACAAGCAACAGAAGGTCACAGGCTATGAATGAGGCTTACATAGAAAAGTATGAAACAAATGAGAAAGGTGATGATTTTCATTAAATATATGTAGATTACAGTGAGTGTTAAGACTGCAAAATCTTACCTTCAAAAGGTTATTCTCTGTATGAAGTATGAGTTCATTATATTTAAAATCCTGAAAATTAAATAATGAAAGGAAAAGACACACATTTAGAAAATAAAATGAAATGATCAAATCCTAGATTGAAGTGCTGTAAAACAATTTACTGTCTGAAGACTTGAGCTGTAATACTAACTTTTTCTCCATACATAGATTGCAGTTTCATGTTAGAGTCATGATAACAGCTCTCCTAGTGCCTTCATTTCTAGCAACAGTAAGCAGGGACAAGCAATAAAAAGCTATGTTTTGTTTTTGCTTTTGTTTTTTTTCTTTTTCTTGGGATGCTACTATAGTTATTTTGAATTATTAATAAATAAATAAATAAATAGTGAAAAAAATCTATCTCCAGTAACAGATTGACAATGATGTGCTTTCTGATCTATAAACATCTTGATGTCTACAAGGGAGGCAAATAACCATATGCTGAAGTTCCAGGAGTCCAATGTTGTGGAAAGAAACAAGTATAATTGAATGAGATTCTGCATTAATTGAAACTGATTAGTTTATGGTTATCCTCTTGCCAGCTCCTACAACTGGTATCCACATCAAATACTGAGGTTTGTTTGTTTGTTTGTTTCCCTGCTCTTGTAATTAAAGCTAAAATCTTCATGTGAATTAGCAAAGAGGGAGTATGTTCTACTTCTCACTACACTGAGAGAGCAACATGTTATCTTTCCAGCTCTGTCTGTTGGTCAAGAATTACTAAGGAAGTTATAGCAGTGGCTGTTTGAAGGCCTATCAGATGTACAAACAGTAATAATGTAAAATAAAATATGATGAGTTTATCCTGAACCAGCAGCACCTTTCTTGCTGAAAAACTTCAACATGCTTTCCAAGACTACCCTCAGAGATTTACTCTGCCAATGTGCAGCCCTGAGAACAGCAAAGACAGATGGGATGCTAGACAGACCAGATGGTCTGTAGAGATGAGCTTAACAATAATGACGGTTTTGTCTATCCTTGATGCCAAAAAGTAAGTCAGGTTTCAAAATAATCATAGAGTGGGGCCCACACACTGTAAACTGCGAGTATTTCTGAATATTTTTTTAAATATGAGTTCTTTAAATGTAATTTGGGAGACACAAACATGGATGCCTGAGTGCATCATAAAAATCTGAGGTCTGAACATGTAAAAACACAGATTTCTCCATCTGCTTGCTCCATTTATTCTCTTACCTGCCAGAGATAAGGTCTTGGTTTGTTTCTATCACTTCCCACTTTTTCTACTTTCTCATTTTTTCATGGTCGATTTCCCAACTCATGCTCTTTTCCTACCTTCTCTCTTATTTTGCCTTTTTGCCTTAAGTGTACATTTCACCCAATTTTCCTCCGACAAGTTTTTATTCATAGTTTCAAGGATCTCTGTGGTATAGTAGACCATCAACACCATCAAAAGTAATGCCTTCATTATTTAAAAGTGAAGCATCTATGAAGCCTATGAAAGGAGCTAGTGAAGCATCTTTGTTGACAATGTGGACAATGGGATTGAGTGCAACCTGAACAAGTTTGAGGACAACACCAAGCTGAGTGGTGCAGTTGAGATGCTGAAGAGGAGGGTTGCTAGAGAGAAGGACCCAGACAGGCTTGATAGCTGGGCCTGTGTGAACAGTATGAGGTTCAACAAGGCCACGCACAAGATCTTGCATCTGGGCCAGGGCAATCTCAAGCACAGATACAGTTTGGGCAGAAAATTGATTGAAAGCAGCCCCAGTGAGAAGGACTTGAGGGTGTTGGTTGACAAGAAGCTCAACATGAAGTAGCAATGTGAACTTGCAGCCCTGAAAGTTATTCATATCCTGGGCTGCATCAAAAGTAGTGTCACTAGCAGGTCAAGGGAGGTGATTCTTTCTTCTACTCCACTCTCATGAGACCTCATCTGGAGTACTATGCTCATCTCTGGGGCCCCCAATGCAAGAAGGGTATGGACCTGTTAGAGCAGGTTGAGAGGAAAGCCACAAGGATGATCAGAGGGCTGGAGTACCCCTCCTATGAAGAAAGGCTGAAAGAGATGGACAGAAGAGAAAGCTCCAGGGAGACCTTACAGTTGCCTTTCAGTACTTAAAGGGGTTTAGAGGAAAGAAGGGGAGAGTGTCTTTCTCAGGGAGTGTAGTGACAGAACAAGGGGTAAGGGCTTTAAACTAAAAAAAAAGGGTAGGTTTAGATTGGATATAAGTTAGATATTCTTTACTATGAAAGTTGCGAGGCACTGTGGATGCCCCATCCCTTGTAAGTCTTTAAGGCCAGGTTGGATGGGGCTTAGAGCAATCTGGTCTAGTGAAAGGTGTCCCTGCTCATGACAGGGGGGTTGGAACTAGATGATCTTTGAGGTCCTTTCCAACTCAAACCATTCTATGATTCTATAAATGTGACCAGTATTATTCTTCCTATTTAGATATTCCATGATATAGATAGATTATATTATAGATTTAGATATTGCACTTAGTCTAATAGCTGACTAGAGTGGAAAAGTCTTGTTGTATTCCTGCGTGAGAGTAAAGAACAAATAATTGTTTTCTTGCATAATGAAATACTTGAAACACAATTAAGAAAAGAACAGAGAGCAATTACACAGAAAGAGAAGTATCCTGATGATGATCTTTCCTACTTCCTTAGGGAAAATGTTATTTAAGTACCTATAGTTTTTGTTTCTGTTACAAACTACACAGGACTGGCTTCATGGTTAGTATTTATAACACCAATCACTTCTGTTGTTTTACACATGCAGCATTCAAGGATGAAGTGTGGCTCATATCATTGTCAGAAGAAGTAAAAACAACTAAACTACAGACTCGAATAGAATTAATGGGTTTATTTGTTCTAATTTCATACTGTAATAGTCGTTTTCACAAATTAATTGCTGATCAAAAGTTATTAATGCCAAGAATTTCAAAAATACTTGCACAAGATATTATGGAATATTTTTGAACCAATGAATGGTAATGTTCATTAAATGCAGTCAACATAAACTATATTCATTTAAATTTACTCACTTAATGCTATTCCAGAAACTTAATGGATGGCCTCAAACAACTCTGCTCTTCCTTCTCTACATTTCTTGATACTTATTTTGCAATGGAAATTCCTTTGAAATAGAGGACTAATACTTCTGTCAATTCTCAGCTTTTGTATTTGTTTTCCCCATAATGTCAGCCACATTACTTTCTACCCCCTTCACTTCATGCCTCTGTCTTTAGATGGTGATGAGTTCTTTTATTAATCTTTTTTCCTAGCTTGTCTATGTTGATTGTAAGTATTTCAAAGCCAGAACTCTCTTGTTTTCCAAATATAGCTGAGTCTAAAGTTGCCTGATGCAAAGATGCTGATATCACTAAAAATATTATAATACAAATAACTCATAATCATACATATTTGCCATAAATTTGATATAATTTACCATATACTCTTGTTTTGTTTGTTTTTTGTTTGTTTTCTTAAGCAATTTAGAGCAGTACAATGTGCAGTCATTTCTTCAGAGAAGAAAATAAATAATAAAAAAAGGAAGGCTACATAGGGAAAGGCTGTGTTAATTTCCTTTATCTTAGCTCAGTTTTCTGCATTTAGGAGTCAGCATATGCAAAAACACCTATTGAATCCTCTATAGTGGATATCTACTAATCAATAGGCAATTGTGCTCTTGCTGAGTCCAAAATGAAAATGATGCAGCAGAAAACATTCTGTCCTAGGCTAAAACTTGAAGTCCTTAGTTGTTCTCACATTCTAGTCACGTCTCTAAATAAAGTAGAGGGACTGAAGTATTTAGCTTTCTGCATTTCTTTTGTTGAGTTTATTGGGGAACTTATTTCACCTTTTTACCTAGTGAAGGTGAAAAGGCTGGTACCAAACTAATGTGACTGGTACTAGCCAGCTTTTGTAAATTGTGAAAATGTTAACAATTAAGTTACACCTGCATTCTGGATGGGGCCTGATGACATGCACCCCAGGGTCCTGAAGAAATTGGCTGATGTAGTTGCCAACCCTCTCTCCAGCATATCTGAAAAATCCTGAAAGTCAGGTGAAGTCCATGGTGACTGGAAAAAAATGAAAACATTACTCCCATTTTCAAAAAGAGTGAAAAGGAAGACCCAGGGAACTATAGACTGGTGAGCCACAACTCTGTGCCTGGTAAGATCATGGAAAAGATCCTCCTGGAAGCAATGTCAAGGCACATGAAAGACAAAGAGATGATCCAAGATAGCTAGCATGGCTTCACCAAGGGCAAATCATGCCTCACCAATCTGGTGGTCTTCTATGATGGACTGACTGCATCAGTTGACAAGGAAAGAACAACCAATGTCATCTACCTGTACTTCTGTAAGGCCTTTGACATGGTCCCACATGACATCCTGATCTCCAAAATATAGAGATATGGATTTGATGGGTGGATCATTCAGTGAATAAAGAGTTGGCTTGAAGGTCACAGCCAGAGAGTGGTGGTCAATGTCTCTTTGTCCAGGTGGAGGCTGGTGACAAGTGGTAATCCCTCAGGGATCTGTCCTGGGACCAATAATGTTTAATATCTTTATCAATGACAAAGACAGGGAGATCAAGTGCATCCTCAGCAAGTCTGTAGATGACACTAAACTGAGTGGTGCAATTGATACAACAGAAGGAAAGGATGCCATCTAAAGGGATCTGGACAAGCTTGAGAAGTAGACTCATGTGCACCTAATGAGGTTCAACAAGGCCAAGTGCAAGGTGCTGCTCTTGGGTCAGGACAATCCCAGACATGAGTACAGACTGAGAGCAGCCCTGCAGAGAAAGACTTGGGAGTTCTAGTGGGTGAAAAGTTTGACATGAGCCAGCAGTACAAGCTTGCAGCACAGAAGGCCAACTGCATCCTGGGCTGCATCAAAACCTGAGTGGCCAGCAGGACAAGGAAGGTGATTGTTGCCCTCTACTCTGCCCTTGTGAGCCCCTACTTGAAGTACTGAGCCCAAATGTGGGAGACCCCAGCAGACAAAGGATATGGATCTTTTAGAATGGGTCCAGATGAGGGCCACAAAGATGATCAGAGGGCTGGAGAACCTATCCTATGAAGAAAGGCTGAGAAAGTTGGGGCTGATCAGCCTAAAGAAGAGAAGGTGCTGGTGTGAACAGATTGCAGCTTTTCAATACTTAAAGGGGACTTATAAAAAAGATGTAGAGCAAGTTTTTGATCAGTTAGATAATGTCTGGACAAGGGTGATTGGTTTTAAATTAAAAGAGGGGAGATTTAGATGATAGGTTACGAGGAAATTCTTTACTCGGAGGGTGGTAAGGCACTGGAACAGGTTGCCTAGACTGGTTTGCCATCCTAGAAATGCATGCCCCATCTCTTTGAGATGTTCAAGGCCAGGCTGGATGAGGTCCTGGGCAATGTGGTCTAGTGGGTGGCATCCATCCCCATTGCAGGGGGATTGGAATGAGATGATCTTTAAGGTCCCTTCCAACCTCAGCCATTCTATGATTCTATGATTCTATGATCTGGATAATTGGCCTTTCGTAACAGACTTCAACAGACATTAAAAAAAAAAAAAAAAAAAAAAGTTGGAGAAGGATGAGGTAGGTCTCCTCTGATCAGACAGAGGTTTAGAAGAAAGGATCAAGCATTGTAGTCCATCTCTACCCACTTTATAAAATCTCAGACCAAAAATGTTGCAATCCCTTGCTTTTTATAAGCTTTAGAAAATAAGTAAATAAATAAATAATAAAAAGTAAGATTAGAAAACTAAAAAAAAAAAACCCATAACTTAAAACTAACTTTTTTCAGCTAAAATGCTGAAAATTGAGTTGAAAATATGAGATTTTTTTCATGTTTCCTTTCAAAGAAACTCTATGAGGAAAGCAATTCTTCAGAGCATGGAAGTTTTATCACACTATTTCTTCAGGTATTTCTGAAAAGTTCAGTTCTCCTTCAATTAGTGCAGTCCTGAGCTTCCTTCAAAGATGGAAAAAAAAAATAAAAAAAAATCAAATATATACATGTATATGTATATATATCTATACGTATATATATTTTTTTTTCACCAATATCTGCTAATTCATACAATTGTGGGACATACAGGGTTGCTGAAGCTTAATTGTAGCAGCAAAAATATACAGGGTAAGCAGAACGAAAGTTCAAGTAGGACATGAAGATGATAGACCTGAGTTTCAGAAGAAACTGAGACACCTTTGACTTTCATGTCAGACCTTTACCTGGATGCTTTGAGACCGTTAAAATAAGTGGAATATATATAAAAAATAAAACATAATCTGACTTGAAAATGCTCATCTCTGCATATGTGAATTGATCCTGCATAAGCCCTAAGGTATATGCATCAGGCAGAGAACAGAGAAACTGTCAAGTTTCTGTTTGCTATTTATAAAATTAAAAGATTTTGAAGATGATAGGGGCAAGTCTTTTGGGTAGGTATATGCCAGTTTTTAGGAGAATGCAAGAGCTGCTGCTGTGCCTACTTACAGTGAACAATCACAGGGCAAAATGTAGTTCTGTCATAGACACAGGCCCTGCTTTAGGTTCTTGTTAGTTGTTCAGTTCCATAATATGTGACCTTATAAAAAGTGCTTTTCAAACATGGGGACATAATTAAAACTTCTGAATTTTGCATTTGTACAGTTGAACCTGGCACCAAAGGAGATAGCATTTTCACAAACAAATAAAAAGAGCAGTTGTGCATTTTAGTAAAACACCTGTCTTTGACAAAGGTATCTTTGCTATATCAAGGAGAAGTATTGCAAATAAGCAGAGAGTATATTTGTGTTTTAGAGCCTGTATTTCTCTTCCCACCTGTTTCTAATATAAATAAACACATGTCCCCTAGAATTTCTGAGTGTGGAAGTTTTTTGCTGCTCTTTGCTGGCTAACAGTCATGATGAGCCTTGCAAATACATCCAGAAACTCAGCTCATTGGGTTGAATTTAATATATTTTTCTCTGTTTGAAATTCATTAGCTTGAAACACCTGCTTAAAGGAAAAGCTGTTAACACTGAAAAGCTCTATGCAGCCTACTGTCAGCAGTTGCTTTCCTGTGTGATAAATCCCACACTGACCAAAGTACCTGAGTGTAAGAGCTTTTTTGGGGAAGATAAAGAGGTCTTAACGAATCTAAATGATCTTCCACTCAAGCACACCTTGTTTGTTGCTAACAAATGCAGTCTTATTCTTGTAATCAGTGGGATGTTCAGAAGTGAAACCTCTTCATCTCCTCCAACAACCCTTCTCACTCAAGTTTTTCTCCATTACAAGGCTCCAAGCTTAAGTGACATTTCCAGTCATAACATTGGATCATAATGTGGCATGAATTTAGCCTAGATTAGGGAATACAGTCATGTTTCTGCTAAATTACTAAAGCACAGATAAGGAGTGGAAGCTGGCTTTCTTCTTTTATGTCAGCTGTGGGAAGAAAAACAGCACTTAAATGGATATAAAGCTTGTTGGTGTAAGATGAAACTATATGACAGAATAGCAATCTCTGTGAAATGACTATATATACATATACATATATAATTTTTAAGGAGGATATTTTTAATACAAATCCAGTGATCAAGGAGGTCCAAAAGGTCTTTGCTGCTGAATTCTGTATGCCTTAACTTGGGGCTGCAGTCACTTGTTTTTATAAGTAGCAGAGAAAAAAGAAGAAATGTAGGAAAGGAAGTGATTTGGCTAATGATGATGTGGCCTTTACATAAAATCCATATATTTTAAGTCATCTATGCACCTGGATGATGCATTGTCTTTATATCAATTACCATTTTCTCATTTCTGCTTATTCCTTTGTGCTCTGCATACCAAGATCCAGACTGTCACATATCCCTGCAGCTCCCTAAGAAGGTGAGACCTGAGTGTGCAGCAGCTATGCTTTCCCATCTCCAAAGGATTTGAGTAAAACATGATATAGGCAGAACGACATATTGAAGGTTTACTGACTACTGTCCAGGTCTGTTTGGAACTCAATTAATCTATAAACCATTAAGTAAATGAAATTGAAAACTGTTTCCCTGTTTCTCTGAAGTATCAATACAGTTGATACTTCAGCCTACATAGACTCCAAGATATTAAAAAAAAAAAAAAAAAAAGGTAGTACTACCTACACATTCATCATTTTCAGGAAATTCAGATTCATGCCCTGCTTTTCTCATTAGGCAGAAGACAGATTGTATTTCCCTTTTTCCTCCCTCCCTCCCTCCCTCCCTCCCTCCCTCCCTCCCTCCGTCCTTCCCTTCCTTCCTTCCTTCCTTCCTTCCTTCCTTCCTTCCTTCCTTCCTTCCTTCCTTCCTTCCTTCCTTCCTTCCTTCCTTCCTTCCCTTCTTTCTTTATTGACAACAAACACACCTGTGTCTTTCTGATCATGGAATGTACCATTTAGCCAGTGCAAACACTTTGCTAGTAAAGTCCAGAATATTAATGTTGGCAGTTAAGACACTAATTAATAGAGAAGCTAATACAGTTGGTACTTATATGTCGTCTGTGGCTGTTATTACTCTGGCAACAAAAAAAAATTTCATTGCTTATCCTCAAGTGATGCCTCAAAATGCACTGAAAAAAGCCTCCAATTTTTTTGTCGTTTTTGTTATTTGCTTAACTAAATGAAACAGTGATAATTTGTAATTACTTAGATTATTATTTTTTGGCTATTGAAATGAAAAAGATGAAATTGTGGGAAGAATTTATATATTTTGATAGTCTTACCAACCTGTCTTAATTAGGAAAGCAACATTTGGCTTTTTCCTCTTCTTTCCAGTATGTTAAATATTTCCTTTCTTTTCACTGCATTGCCTCTGGGGTGATAAGCAATTACTTTCCTTGTTCAGGCTTCACTTAGAACTTGTCTCATGCTCAGATTATGCATATCTTCTGGAGACCTCTGCCTGGATGAAAAAAGATACACAAACAGGTACAAATGGCTGTCTGTGAGTTTACAAAAGCAGTACAGCCCTAAAGAAGGAAAACCTCTTCTCTTCTCTTGCTGGGTTAAGTTACCTGGCTTCTCTGTGTCTCATTCATTCCTTCTATAAAATGGGAGGTGCCTACCATCTTTGTGTGGAACAAATGAATGACACAATCCTGAATCTTTTGAAGTTTTCCTGGATCATTTTTCCATATTGTTTGTAAAAGCACGTATCTGTACTCTGCATTTATGCATGAAACCCCATTGTAAATTGCATTTCCATTGCTTCTTAACCTGTACTCAGGCTGCCTCTTATTTTCATTGCTGAAAGCCCTAAACTCAAACTTGAGGAAACTGTCGAGATTCCTGCCAGTCCCTATGGCAAGTGCTGTTCAATACTTCATGCAAACTAATGGCTTTGAATGGGCTGCCCTAAGCCTATTTATTTCAAGTCAAGTTCAAGAATTCTCATCTTTTGGCCATTGCAGGCATCTTTGGTTTGGTGTTCTAATTCCCTGAGGCAGACACAAAATTTCTCAGCCTCCTCAAGACTCAGGTCCAGGTTTATATGCTGTCAACTGTCTGTTCAAGCAGCAAAGAAACTGAAGTTTTAGATTATTTTCTAAATAATACCTCATAAAAGGTAGCTGAAAAACAGCCTACCTGTAGGTATACAAAAATTGAGAAGAATTAATACTTTTAAAAACAAGCATTATTTGCTTTAAAAAAAAAAAAAAAAAAAAAAAAAAAGCCTTAGCATCACTAAGCAGGAGTCATCATCAGTAATAATTAAAAGCGAGTCATGTTAAAGAAGTCTCTAATTCTAGTTCCCTTCACTGTATCCTCAGGGTACTTGCAATAATAAGGTTTGTTCCTTGTCTATATCCCCAGTGGTAGGCTTCCCCTCAATGACCATTTGAAATCAAGTCAGATACCTCAACCAGTGACTGTGGCAAGTAGAAATAGCTTTTCACAAAACAAACAAACAAAAAAAAACAACCAACCAAACAAAAAACTATTTCTTAGATTACTGAAAATGACTTAGTAAACACAACAGGTTTGCTGTTTTTTTGTTTTTGTTTTTGTTTTTGTTTTATTGGTTCTGTTTTGTTTCTTTTTTTTGAATGCAGAGAACCAGAGTTCATGAGGTTATCTTGAACAGAAAATGTCTGTGGCCAACTGGGTGTATCAAAGGCACAGATGGACTTACATGCTGGTCACAGTGAGAGTGTTCCTGGCTGTTTCCATAGACTGGATCTTTTTAAGAGGTCATTATAGTTCTATTATGTCTAGGGATGGTGCAATTAGTACTTTCCTTCATAAATAGCCCCTTTGATGCAAATTCTGTGCTCACACCAGCATAATTACTAAGTACATTCTGAAAGCAATGAGAATGTAGCATGATGAATGAGGAGTGAGTAGAAGTGGATCTGGTTCAAGCAAGACAGCTCGTAGCCTACTCAGTAGTAGACGAATCTGGTGCTAACCATTGAAATCCCACTAATGACTAGTTGTTTGCTTTCAAATACATTTTTCTAGAGGTAATACTGGTCCTCATAAGTATCTGCATAGCACTTTCCAGATAACGTTAACTTTAAAATACTTCCCATCCCTGGTTCAGAAACTTCAACAACCGAATACAAAATTGAAATTATTATTATTTTCTTTTTAATTATTATTATTATTTTTAATTGTTTTAGTGTAATTTCACGCAGCTCATTGTTACTTTTCATTAGAGAACTTTGAAGCATGTGTATTGGGTTTACATGGCAAGGTTTTGGTAGCAGGGGTTGTAAGGGTGGCCTCTGTGAGGAGTCCAGGAGCTGCCCCATGTTAGATAAGAGCCACTTCCAGCAGGCTCCAATAAAGACCTGCCAATACCCTGAGATGAGCCATTAATAGAAGTTGTTTGTGCCTCTGTGAGAGCATATTTAGGAAAGGGAAAAACCCTGCTGTGCCACAGCAGCTGGAAGAGCAAAGAGTGAGAACCAGCCCTGCAAACCCCAAGGTCAGTGCAGCAGGAGGGCAGGAGGTGCTCCAGGCAGGCAGCAGCAGTTCCCCTGCAGCCTGTGGAGAGGCCCCTGGTGGAGCAGGCTGTCCCCCTGCAGCCCATGGGTCCCACATGGAGCAGATCTCCACGCTGCAGCCCGTGGAGGAGCCCCCGGTGGAGCAGGTGGATGTGGCCTGGAGGAGGCTGCAGCCCATGGAGAGCCCCCTCAGAAGCAGGTCCCGGGCCGGAGCTGCAGCCCGTGGAGAGGAGCCCACACAGGAGCAGGGCCTCTGGGGGTAGCTGCTGCCCTTCTGGGACCCATGCTGGGGCAATTTGCTCCTGGGTGATGGACCCCATGGTACGGAGCCACGTTGGAGCAGTTCTCAAAGAGCTGCTGCCTGTGGGAAGCCCCTGCAGGCTCAATTCAGGAAGAATGGCATCCTGTGGGAGGGCCATCACATTGGGGCAGGGGCAGAGAGTGACTGTGAAGGAGCGACAAAGTGTTAGGGATTCACAACAGACACCATTCCCTGTTCCTCTGCAAAACCTGGGGAGAGGATGTAGGAGAGGGCAGATGGGGAGTGGAGGGGGGGGGGGGGAAGTGTTTTTAGTTTGTTTTTAGTTTCTCCCTGCTCTTTCGTGTTAGTAGTAGGTGATAAATTACCTTAATCTTCCTATGCTGAGTCTGTTTTGCTTGTGATGATAATTGTAGAGTGATCTCACAGTCCTTAACCCTTGAGCTGTTTCCATTCTATTTTCTCCCCCTTTCCCCTTAAGGAGGTGGAGTGAGAGAGTGACTATGGTGGAGTTTAGCTGCCCAGCTGAGTAAAACCACCACAGCATGTTATAATCATTTTGAGATTTCAAGGGTGGTGTTTTTTTTGTTTAGTTGTTGTTGTTATTGTTTTCAGTTGACATGTGAATCAGAAATTTAGTCTTTAATTTAGTGTTAAAATTACTTTGAATTACAAAATTACAAGTTAGAGATTATAAAGGAGGAGTTTACCTTCTAGAGTCGTTATTTAACTTCCGCAGAAGAGATTATCCAAAGACAGTTTTACACTTTCTTAATAAAAATACTTCCTCTCTCTGCAAACTGAACACATCACTGGTAGAAATGGCGTCCAATTACACTGTATACTTAGAGGTGCTGTTTATCTATAAAGTACCATGAAACGTTCTTGGCAGCCAGTCTGTAAGCCTTTAATCTATGTCTAACATTACATTCATCCAATTGGGAAGACCAGACCACAGCTGTGGAATTTTGCTTCTCTAAATGTACAGTTTACATGAATAGCTTTATTAGAAGTCACTGGCTGTGGCTATTTCAGGTGCCATTCTCACTCAGCTTATCTGGTTGTTCAAATGATTAGCTTTCTGGAAGACACACATTGTTAGATTCTAGCATGGCTCTGTTTAGAAGGACTGTGTCTAAGAATGGACACAACAATCCACACAAAAGGCAACAGAAAGCCCCCATTGATTTCAGTGGGCTTTCAGTTAAAACAAGTTGAAACAAATAACACCTTGAGGACTTGGAGTGGGTTAACTTCGTGTTTTGCTCTTATCTCCCCATGACCAGTATATATATATATATATATATATATATATATACATATATAATATGTATATATATGTATATATATATAATATTTATATAATATTTATATAATATATATAATATTAATGTTATATTTTAATTTATAATATTAACACATAAATTATATATATATACATATAGTTTTTTTCCTTAAGTCATAAGCTGTCTTCTGTTGACAGGTTATACTCGCACAAGGAAAATATGGTATGATGCCAACATTTTATAGAGATATTTTATTTGAAGTGGACACCTGCACACTAGGATCTGGCTTGCAACCAATGATTCATTCCTCAATTCAGTTCAATTCAATAAGATATAATTGGTATGATTATCTGTACAAGTATAGTCAAAGGATTAAAGTGGCAGATCTCTCCAATTCTTTTTAGAGGTTAGATCTGATATACTCATATTGCAACAAAGTATTTGGAAGAGTTTGGTCTCCTACACGCATTTTGTTATTACAGTCCACTCCTAATCTGATATGAAATTAATATATGCTGTTTCCCTAGCACTAAGCAATTTTCTCTTTGTTTTGTTTATATATACGTGGATGTGGATATGTGAGGCTTGTTACGAACTACTTCAGTAAAATATTTGTCCCTCATGGTTTCGACATTACAATAGAATTCACATCTTTGTCTTCCCAGTGTCATTTTGTTTGCAAGGTCAGCAATAACCATGTTGATCCGGTGGATTTCCCAAATTGTTTGGAGGAGTCATGGCCCAACTACATGTATTCAGAAAAATGGACTTGAAAAAAAATGATTCTATTTCTTATAAAGATTTTTTTGAGATAGGTAGTCCTTTTCTAAATATTATCTAACTTCTACAAAGTTCTTTCCAAAGTAGATCACTCTCTGACAGGTGAATTTAAAAATTACATAATTTGATTTTGTTCTTAAGTATTATTTGTGAAGTGAATGTCATTTGTGATGGTAGGCCAGAATCTCTTGTACCATGTTAAAAATAAAACATAAAAAATATACTGACACACTGTTTGAAATCTATGTTTTATGTATGGCATAAAACAGGTGAAAAGTCATTATATTTTCTTATCTGTACCAACTGTAGTCTTGGAAGACTGTCCCAAAAACAAAGAATGATCATACCAGGAAAGAGAATTTACATCTGGATGTGCCTAATGTTTGCCTATCTATCCATTTTGTCCCTGTTTTCCACCTTTATTATATCCCTGATGACTTCAGTCATTTCTAAAAAAAAAACAAAAACAAAAAAAAAAAAACACTAAACCACTATTTAGTGTGTTTCTTAGGCTTTCCACATGATAAAAAAATTTACATGTAGAGTTAGATGTCTCCATCTTCTAAGAAACAGATAATCTATCTAACTAAATTGAAAACTAGAAGGCTTAAGTAGTGCTAGACAGAGAGCAACTGTTGGAAATGAATGCACGCATATAAATGTCACATCAAACAAAGCAAAACGCACATGTACAATCATAGTAGGGTCCAATGATAATAATTGGGAAACACTGAGACTTGAAAGAGACATCATAGGCTTTGAAAGTTCCCTCTCAGACTGCGGGATATGGCAGTTCTCTACTTTATTAGCATTCTGATAACAAGTCTTGCATCTGCCTTGGTAAATACTGCAGAGGGCAGCTGTAAGATCCTATTGTATGCTGCCAAAGTGAATGCTAATGAGGTTCTTGAAGCAGCCTTCCTAATTCTGACTGGTGATATTAAAAACATGAAGCCTGTCCAGTAAAAAAAAAAAAAATAATAATAATAATTAATTAATTAAAAAGGAAAAAAAAAAAAAAAAAAAAAGGAAAAGAAAGGAAAAACCGTAGAAATAAAAATCAAACAAAGGTCTCATTTAACAATCCTCTGTTATGAATTGTTAAAACTGTTTCCCAGGGGGCTTACTCCATGTGATGTTTAGTTCAGCTTCCTAAGTACTGATTCTCTTGGAAGAATGTGGGTGTGGAAGAAAACAAACAAACCAGTTATCCCCGAGTATGTCAACAATAAAATGTTGGAAATTTCCTGCTTGCAGTAAGCTGTCCTTAGTTTTCCTTAGAAATAAACTAAGATTTAGATGATACAGAGCCACACTTAGTGCCTCAGGTCCTAGACGCATGTCATTATTTCACAGACGCAAGTATAATTTTATTTAAAGTAAAGCTTGACCCTCACCCTCATATAAATATTGCAGCAACATATGTCTACCTGCAGAGATCCTAAACAATGGTTCTTAGAGGGGTGGCTTGATCCTGTCACCTCAAAGGCTGTTTGACCCTGCTGCTATTCCACCTCTCCCACTAACAGCTCAGTGTGGGACAAGACTGAAAAAGTACAGCTAACTTTATCAGCCAGATCTTCTTCCAATCTTAACTACTGGGGTTTCCCTTTACTGCCAGCATGCTTCTCCAGGTCAAAAGGGAAAGTGGCGTTAATACTGAAGTGATTAAGTCCCCCAGACATGTTCATTGGTCTGCTAATGTGTATCTTTTCCCACTTTCTCTTGTAGCTGTTGCAGCTGGGAATCATTAAAAATGCCACCATTAAAACCTTTTACTTATCTACATTGATCCCACTTGTAGTATCCTTAGTAGCCTGTGGATTAATTAATCAGTTTCTGTGGTTCAAAAACCCAGTTGAAAAGTTGAAGTCATTTGACCATTTTTATCTGTCCATTACAGACATTCACCTTTTCAGCTATGCTTCCAGAATGCCAAGATCCTTTCTAAACATATGCAATGTTTTACTCTACTCTTAGAAACAAGTATTTAATTAGAAGATCATACTCCTTCAACAGTAGGTTAGATGTCCAGCATTCTTACCCTAGAAATCCCAGATCACATTCTTTTTCATTTATATTATTGTAATCTCATTAACCAGTTGATTTACACTGCTGTTAATCTCAATGAAGGAGAATAAAGATGTGAGAGATATGTAAATAATAATTATTTACCTATAAATTGTTCTATGAATTGACAGATATATCACTGTGGTAATGATTGCCAATGGCCCAGAAACCTTCTCACTAAGAAGCTTTCTTCATGTAAAGTGCATTAGTGCACTTTAGAAGTGCATTCAAGAATTCTTTTTTGCCTTTGACGTGTCTTTGTTTTTTGTTTATTTGTCTGGTTGGTCGGTTGGATGGTTTTGATTTTGGTTTATTTTTCTTTCTGCATCATCTTGTATAATGTCCTACTACATAAATTCCTCAACACATGTAGGATGTGCAGTTTTGTCATTTATAGTAACATGACACTTAATCCACTCTTCAGCAGTTGGTAACATGGTGGACTTTGAATCTCAGAAGAGGACTAATTCACAGCACTATATCTGTGAGGTAAAAACATCAAATCTTTCCAAAAGAGTCACGTGAATTAGGAAACTGTTGCTCAGTTTTCACCACATTAACACTAATGTAGGTTACAAATTAAAAACAACATCAAAAATTGAAGAAGGCCTACAACATGATGACCACTCCAATTTGGGGGGCAGGAAGCCATTGCTGCCCTGGCCACAGAGCACTTAAAGAGATCACTAAGAGAATTGCACTCCTGAGATACTGTGAGCCCCATGTCAGACAGAAGGCTGTCTTTGGAGAGTAGGAAAGTGAGGCATCTACACACCCATGTGAATGGGTATCTTCTTATCACAGCACAGCAACAGTAAGACTTACACAATCAGTAGAGATGGAATGAGCCTATGGCTACATGAGACCTCTAGTTGCACCACAACAGAAATTTATATTCAGCATTCGAACCCTGCTATCCTACAAAGAGTTTTTTAGAACAAAGCTTTGGATTTGGTTTTACAAAAACAATCCTTCTTCTCCTCCTCCCCTGACCAACATCAGCAAGTTTGTAAGGAAACAAGGCCAATGTTTCTCCTGCAATCACCCTGTACAAACCTTCCATGACTCTTTAGTCTGTCATGGCATGCTAAGCACCAAACTACCTTGAGGATTTCTTGAAGGATCCTCAGGAGTTCCTAGTCTTGTTGTGCGCACACGTGTTGGCAGAACTTTCTGCTGCTCTTGCACAGGTTGTATAGTGCCCAAATGTTCTCTAGCAATAGAGAAGGAGTTATCTATCCTTGAAAATGAAGATCAAAAATTCAGTGTTTTCCCAACTTCATCTCAGTGTTGAAAGCCAACACTGATGGTTATAAGCACAGTTGCCTTCAGCCTAGAGGAATGTGCTTATTTATGTGCCACTGGTTTCCAAACTACCCCTAGTACACGACCTCCTCAATTTGCCCCAGTACTTGATCCTAATATGGCCAAATTCCACCCACTGCCAACAGTGTAGAACTATATAATCTTGTGATGAGACACCACAGATTCAAGACTAAACAGCCTGCTGAGAATCACAGAATCATCTAGGTTGAAAGACACCTCCAAGATCACCAAGTCCAACCTATGACCTAACACTAACAAGTCCTCCTCTAAACCACATCCCTAAGCTCTACATCTAAATGTCTTTTAAAGACCTCCAGGGATGGTGACTCAACCACTTCCTGGTTGAGTCACCATGCAATGGTGAATGCCTAACAACCCCTTTCCAATGCCTAACAACCCCTTCAGTAAAGAAGTTCTTCCTAATATCCAACCTAAACCTCCCCTGGTGCAACTTTAGCCCATTCCCCCTTGTCCTGTCACCAGGCATGTAGGAGAATAGACCAAACCCCACCTCGCTACAGGCTCCTTAAGGTAGAGTGCAAAAAGGTTGCCCCTGAGCCTCCTCTTTTCCAGACTGAACAATCCAAGCTCCCTCAGCTACTCCTCATAAGACTTATTCTCCAGACCCCTCACCAGATTTGTTGCCTTTCTCTGGACTCGCTCGAGCATCTTGTAGTGAGGAGCCCAAAACTGAACACAGTATTCGAGGTGCAGCCTCACCAGAGCCAAGTACAGGGGGACAATCACTTCCTGAGCCCTGCTAGACACACTGCTTCTTATGCAAGCCAGGATGCTGTTGGCCTTCTTGGCCACCTGAGAACACTGCTGGCTCATATTCAGCCAACTATCAACCAATACTCCCAGGTCCTTCTCTGCTAAGCAGCTTTCTAACCACTCATCTCCTAGCCTGTAGTGCTGCTTGGGGTTGTTGCACCCCAGGTGCAGGACCCAGTACTTGGCCTTGTTGAACTTCATACAGTTGGCCTCAACCCATCAGTCCAGCCTATCCAGATCCTCCTGAAGAACCTTCCTACCCTCAAGCAGAACAACACATGCACCTAACTTGGTGTCGTCTGCAAACTTACTGAGGGTGCACTCGATCCCCTCCTCCAGATCATCGATAAAGATATTAAAGAGAACTGGCCCCAGTACTGAGCTCTGGGAGACTCCATTAGTGACCAACTTCCAACTGGGTTTAACTCCATTCGCCATGACTCTTTGGGCCTGGCTATCCAGCCAGTTTCTAACCCAACAAAGCGTACGCCAGTCCAAGCCAAAAGCAGCCAGTTTCTCAAGGAGAATGCTATGAGAAACAGTGTCAAAAGCCTTGCTGAAGTCAAGGTAGACCACATCCACGGCCTTTCCCTCATCCACCCAGTGTGTCACTTTGTCTTAGAAGGAGATCAGGTTCGTCAAGCAGGACCTGCCTTTCATAAACCCATGCTGACTGGGCCTGATCACCTGCTTGCCCTGCAAGTGTCACGTGATGACTCTCAAGATAATCTGCTCCATGAGCTTCCCTGGCACCGAGGTCGAACTAACAGGCATATAGTTTCCCGGGTCAGCCTTTCGGCCTTTCTTGTAGATGGGTGTCACATCTTCTAGCCGCCAGTCTACTGGGGCATCCCCTGATAACCAGAACTGTTGATAAATGATGGAAAGCGGCTTGGCCAGCTCTTCTGCCAGTTCTCTCAGTACCCTTGGGTAGATCTCATCCAACCCCATCAACTTACGTACATCTAAGTGCTGTAGCAGGTCGCCAACCATTTCCTTGTGGATTTTGAGTGCCACATCCTGCTTTCCATCCCCTTCCACCAGCTAAGGGTAATGGGTATCTAGAGAACAACTGGTCTTGCCGCTAAAGACTGAGGTAAAGAAGGCATTAAGCACCTCAGCCTTTTCTTCATCTCTTAAATATAGCTGCTGAACAAGGAATGAAGAAGCCAAGAGAGGAAAAATAAAAGCCTGCAGGTGCATTTATTACCCTGTTTGTCTCTCTCCAGATCTCCATCTGAACACACGTGTTCATGCACTCAGGCAGACTAATTTTGCATTGGTCATAGATATCGTGCACTAATAAAAGATTATATTCATTATATGATTGTTATTAACTTGGAGAATGCTTCATTTTATATTCACCTTCAAAACTGCTGGCAATAAGCCTCTCTCAAGTGGCTCTAAGCCAGACCCAGCAGGTTGCTGGATTTATTGCCCACAACCACCACTTTTGTCCAGATTTATCACACCTCACTGTGACCATTAGCATCCTTGATTACCTCTTCATCTTTAGTGGCTTGAAACATGAATTTGATGTATAAGATCTCCTCAAGCAAGGACATCTTGTCTCCAAAGGCAATGCTGAACAGTACACAAACAACTGGCAACATTCCCTCAGTTTTTTCAAATGCACAAAGGTTATGGCAAAACTTCCATTCAGGTATCTTAATTTCATTTAAGAATATTGATTTATTATTTTTTTTTTTCTGATGACTATTCTATTCCATTTAGTAGCCATCATTGTATTCCTGTGTTGTACCCTTGACTTGGGTTCTGCATCCGCCATGAGTGTTACTGGTTTTTAAATTCCAGATTAAAAAAAAATAATAATAAATCAGATTTTTGCCCTCCTCAGTTCAACGAGTGAACCAGTTTTGATGAATTTTTGATGTGTGGACTTTTTCTTCAGTCTAGAATAATCCAGATTAAGGACGGGAATCTTAAATAATGAACAATAAAGGGAGAAGAAACTTAGCTAGAAAATTATTAATGCTTCAGACAAATGAATGTCTCCTCCCATATAATCTCCTAAACTTTGAAATGGCTATCCAGAAATCCTCTGTTAGATCCCAAGTGAACAACAGAACAATCAAGCCAAAACAAAAATAAAACAAGCTGACTTTTATATTGAAGCTACTGTTTATGACATTGTCACAGTGCTGTCTCAGGGCTTCCTTCTGCTTCCTTGTCTTTCTGAATTCACCTCTTATCTCCTGTAGCAGACTACAAACTGCTTGGATTAGGTAACAGGTATTTTTTGTCCTGTACTTAGACAATACCTGGTAAAAACTCATCCTGAGCCTTAGTTACATTTTCTGAATCCATTAGTAACAGTAACAATTATTTTTTTTAAAGCATATTGTGGAATAAAAGGAAGTCTTTTAATGAAATTGTTTTCTCTTCTAGTGGGCTGCATTTCTATTCCAGTAGTCAGCAAACTTTGTTGGAAAGACCTGGAGGGAATGAATTCTCCTGCTTTTCTGCCTGGTATTGATGGCAAATAAGATCTTTCATAAGACTCCTACATGATTTTCATTTGGATATTTCTATTCTTGGGGAATGTGATTCATTGCATTACTATCCAGGGAAAAGCAGGTGGAGGGCTGGAGGGCTAGCAACACTCAGAACTTCTTGGATCTGGAGAAATCAGGAGAATCAGATCATCTCAGTGACCTTGCCTTCCTGTCTGTCATACAAAACAAAACAAAACAAAACAAAACAAAACACACACACAATGGCAGGTGGGTCCAATGGCAGGTGAGCACAGCTCTATAGAGCCACAGTGCTCATAGAAGAGGCACTATTGAAACACGATACTGCTTTGCATGAAACAGGGCAAGAGGCAGTGCTAACACAGTGGAAACCACCCTGGTAAATCCATGTCTGGTAGTGTCAGGACCATGTAGGAAACAAAACTGCAGGAAATATTATGATATGATTTTGAAGAACTTTGTTTCCTTCACACTACCAACTGTAACTGCCTAGTATTTTCTTTTGAGAAAAAGCTATTCCCTACCTCTCTCCAAATACAGCGAGGATCAAGGGTTAAATAACTGTTGTTTGATAGTATTTATCCATTAGATAGATATATTACGTATTTAACCATATATATGGATATTTGTATATGCTATATATTTCTATATACATAAAAATATCCGTTGCATTTACCCATTTTGAATTGGCATTCCTTTTGACTTTATCACTCAATCTCTTGCTTTGCATGAAAAGGCAAAGCACCCCAAAAACATGTTCCTATATTATTCGTTAGCTATCTGTTCAAACCCTTTTCATCATTTCCTGAAACCTTTTGAAGATTTGAAACCTACACAAACAAGTCTCATGCTTTCAGTCATGCTTTGTATAGGTTTCTAGCAATCCCCACATCCTCACCCCCCCACCATCTATTTACTATTGAAACTACTGATTAATTTCAACCAAACTTGATGAAGAAAGAGAGGAAACAGAACAATCCAGTTCTTACCAACATCAGTTTCTATAGAAGGTAAAATTATAAAAAGGGCACTTTAATGAATGAAATCGTGGCAGCATAGGCTCCACCCTCAATGGCCATCAGAAAATAGTCACAAAGCATAATGAAGTAGAAATTGAAACTTATTTAGCTGCAGTGACCCTTGGAGTGCTTTCTTCACTATCTGTTTACAGGGAAATCTTTGTACATCTGTTCTCTGTATGTTTTACCTCCAGTTTCACAAATCATTTTACCGTCATTCTAGACACCTATTCTAGTTTTGCTCCATTCCTTCTTTCCTAGCCTGGTAATTCCTTAAGTATGTGCCTTCTCCGTAACTATAAATAGTCACACAGGGGAGGGCTATAATGATTATTGCTCTGTAGACAAAATAAAGATTACAGCTGATGGATAAGGAAAAGGTTCAAACAGCAGAGTTGTAGTAATGAGTCTACCCAGTAGCCTGCATTGTTTTGGTTTGCTTGCCACTTGGATCCTAACAGCCACCAGACCACCTGCTTTCTGTCACTGCAGCTCAGCTGTTGTTCATAAATTTCAGATGTTTGTGCCAGTAATTAAATTGTGCCAGCAAAGCACTATTAAATTTAGTTATTGCAGAAAGGAGCTAAAATAATTGATCAGATCTGAGTGGATCATCAATGTATTTTTGAATATAATGAAAATGAGAATAGGGTCAGCAGGAGGAAGAGGAGACATCAATTAAAAAACATATCTATACTGGAGTCTAAAAAGCCATTAACATTGATTTCAATCCAGGACATGGGGCCTGGCTGGCAAAAAGCATGGAAGGATAATTAAGGAGTTTTTGTTGCTGTTGTTGTTGTTTTTCCTCCCTGTGGCAGAATATAATAACAGAGCTGCAAGAAGTGGAAGTAAATAGGATGTAATCACTCCAGGGAGCTATAAAGGGTTATGGGAAGCTGTTGATGCTACTGCTTTTGTTTGGTCTCCTTTTTGATCTTCATTTGTATTTTAAGGTTGAATATTTGCTTTTAATGGACACGAATTCAGGATTGGAGTTGGAATTCTTTCTGCCACGTCAAGCCACTCTTTTTCCAGGCTTAACATTGCCCTGAAGCATTGTGAGATCCCGTTGCTAATGATGATTCAGTCAGCTAGGTTCCTCACAGCTGGATCCTGTTCAGGTAGGAGTGTTAACATGGACTGACTTGGTCTGCCTTTAGTTTGATGTTTATAATATCCTTGAAACACATAATGTAAATATTCTATTCTTGAGTCAAAAATGTGTCACTTCTGAGTCAGCCTACTCCTGTGGAGACTATAGAAGACACAGATGTACTTCTTCCATCTTCCTGCAAGTTAGCTTTTCTCCCTGCTGTTTATTTTCAGGTCTGTATGGTCTACTTCAAATGCCTCAAACAGGATAGATATATCAGGAAAAAAATAGGAAAAAAATCAGGAAAAAACAGAGCTGATAGACTGAATTCAACAAGATTGTTGGTCTCCTAGCAGCACTAACAGAATCATAGAATATCCTGAGCTGGAAAGGACACACAAGGATCATCAAGCCCAGCGCCTAGCTCTACACAGGACTACCTAAAAATTAAGCCATAAATCTGAGACCATTGTCCAAACACTTCTTGAATTCTGGCAGGTTTGGTGCTGTGACCACTTCCCTAGGGAGCCTATCCCAGTGCCCAACCACCCTCTCTGTGAAGAAACTTCCTAATATCCATCTGGACCTCACTGTCACAGCTTTTCCACTGGTGTAGCCTTACCTCAAGCAGTGTGTGCAGTTTTGGGTACCACAACAGAAGGTAACGTAAAAGTATTAGTGAGTGTCCAAAGGAGAATAACACAGATGGTGAAGGGTCCATAGGAGAAGATGTACGAGGATCAGCTGAAGTAGTCTGTTCAACCTAGAGAAGAGGAGACTGAGGGGAGGCCTCATGGCAGCCTACAGTTTCCTCATGAGGGGAGCATGATCTCAGCAGGCACTGATCTCTGCTCTCTGGTGACCAGTGATAAGACCCTTCTTGTGTCTGTGAACAAGTTTCAAAATTACAGCTTCACCATGTACAAGGCTAGCATTTTTCAGTGTGATGTGAATAAGAATGAAGTCATGTGATGAAAGCTAAACTGAAACTCTACCTCCATAAAAAAGAAAAACAATTAGCCTCTCCCCTCCCTATACTAATGAGAACATACTTATAGTTCTATTTTTAGATCTTTGCTGGACCTTATCTGATCTCAATAAACACACTAATCCTGCAGAAAACACTCCAGGCTCAAGAGTTTTTCTCGTGTGTTAGTTTGCAATATTTTTTATTTTATTTTATTTTATTTTATTTTATTTTATTTTATTTTATTTTATTTTATTTTATTTTATTTTATTTTATTTACTTTATTTTATGAATTGAGGCAGCTCACAAGTGTTAGTTGCCACAATAAAATGTGTGATGGGGGAGAGAAGCAATTAAATGCAGGGCATGGAGTAGAACCTTCTCATTTTGGCAGCAGCAAACGGTTACTTTGTCCCAGAGATATTGTATAATGTCTCCCTGAGTATTCGTGACACTTATTTCTGACAACCTCATTGAAAATAAACCAATTCCTTGCATAAATACACTTGAAGACCTTGATGGAAAATTCTGCAAATACTTGCCTAGTAATTTATGGGTCTATATTTAAAGTCTGAAACATTTTTTTTCTTCCCAAAATGCAACTTTCGACATTTGTGATCACATTCGCTTTTTGTTATGGAGTTTTTGGATAATGCTTTCCAAAGTGCTTTAGATATCAGATCAGTTTAATTATCCCTGTAGAATATAGACATTCAGATGGGAAGGAAAAGAGGTCAATACTGTGATTTGCTCGATATTGTGTAGATCCTCTGAATTCTTCTCCAGTGTACCAACCTGTTCTGCTTAGCAGTAGGTTCCTTACATTTTCATCACTGTAATGCTCCTGTGTGGAAATAGTTCTGAAAAGAATGATATCAGAATATTTAATTCATACCTCGACAAAATTAGTAGTCCTTCATGAAATAGTGTAGATATCAATTAAGTCTTGTTTATATCTTACTTTAAGAATCTAAGTGCACTTCGAGCCATGCATTGATATTTACTGGGTTGTCTGTGTAAGGTAAAATTCACAAGTAAGGAGAATTTGTATTCTTCCTAAACTTACTGTGATCATGCTAGAAAAATCAGGACAAAGTAATCCTCTATATCCTCTGAGTAGCAGGCTATGGCCTTGGTTTGCACATCATTATCTTTAATTCCACTAATAAGTGGAAAACAGCTGTCCAAAGGCTCAGATTAATATGCTCTCCATACACAACAACACTAGAAGACTTTTTAGAGCTATACCAGGCTTTTGGTTTAGATAGTTTGTTTATGCCAAATCAATTAAACATCAGAACCATACTAGCCTTCTTTTTCAAAAAATGATTTATTTAATTTATGTAACTTCAGACATTGCTTCTACTTTTTAGAATTGATTATTAGAAGACCTCCACATCTTGATCAGGGATTCTGAAACCTCAGAGCTGGTGGCCAAACATCTAAGGTTCATTTAATTTCTTCCATTTGTGTTTCCCATTGCCTGACAGAATCCAAGTTAAACGCTATTTAAGAAATACTACAAGGCTCATGGCTCTTGCCAGAGTGCTGCTTGTAGATATGGGAGTTCAAGCTAATTGTTATTTTAGATTCACATTCAAGGCATTTTAAAGAAAAGCAAACACAAATATAGTTTTGCAAGGTGGACATTCCCTGACATGTCCCTGATAGATATTTACATCTCTATATTACCTGAAATATTTCCCTGCACATGCATGAAACCTGCATCAGATACCTCCTCTATCTTTATCAGTTTGGCTTTAAAACATATGGGAAAAATGACATAGACTATTGCACGTTTATTCTTTTTCTCTTTGTTAGATAAAAATCAATGCTAGTATTACTACTTTCTTCATTAAGAGTCAGTCATTAACACTTTGCAAGTAATTATTACACATGGTTTTGAAACAAAACTAATTGTCCATAAAATGGACAACTGCTGTATGAGGAGTGGAGTGAAGAAGACAGGGAGACAGACTTTCAAAAGATTACCACATTTTGGCTGTTTCTTTGGAAATTAATTTTGCCAGAGAATTACTATATTTTTTAGGAAAATCACTTGAAAAGTATCTGGCCCAGCAATAGCAGTTTTACCTGTATAGCTAAAGTTTCATTAAAGCTCAAGTGTCTGACAAAACAAAGAATTATTTTGGTGCAGATTACGTGCACCTAATGTCATGGTGGGGTCCTGAAGTTCAGTTGGAATCTTGTTCCTTTTCTTCACTTTAATCTTCTTGCAGTACATTTTGACATGATTCCTTGCCTTACTTTTACATTTACAACAGTCTGAGAATAGCAGATAAGTAGTCTGTGAACCTACTGTAGAAAAACAAATAAATTGATCAGTTAGTCTAGGTTTGGTTTGTTGTCTGAATATTTGGGGAGTATTTTGTTAACAATTTCTTAAATGTTAGAAGATTTCTTTTCTATTTTAATTCAAAACCAAAGGCTTAATTTAAAGCCTTTTGGCTTCATAATAGTAACATCTTTGATCTTAGTGAACACCAGATTGGCACCCAGACCAGCTGTCAGAGAGCTATTCTATTTCTCTAAGTATTTGCTTAGGTAAACTATTTCACTTTTAAACTCTTCTCAAGTTCTTCTCTTGAACAGAAATGACCTCCTGTTGAGCTTGGGTGTAAGGATGAATTGAAGGAAGTGGCACAGGAATGTTTGCACCTCACTACTTCTGGAAAAAAAAAATCTTAACATCTCAGCCTCAGACTCTGTGATACGCCATACCATTACCCTTTGATCACAGGGCTGAAATATTCTTTAGTGTTCAGATATAATCCCATCAGGACAGAGTGAAGATCAAATCAAATGTACAACAGTTAGTATTATAAGCCAAAAAATAAATAAAAGGGGGGGGGGGGAGTTGGGAGTCATAGTGAGGTCAGGGTTCACAGGTTAGAAAAAAAAAAAAAAAAAACTACCCAATTTTTAACATCCTTTAGCTTTACACCTGCAGAAACAGTCAATGAAAAACATAAGCCTGAAGATGTTAGTCATATTTGTGAATGCAAGTCCCTTGTGCACACCTAGATTCATATATTCAACATGTGTTGCCCTATAAAATGCTGATGATAATTATCAAGTTGTTTATATAATACTAAATGTCCAGAATACATTTACTATCCAGTAGGCAACACACTATCATAGGGAAACCACTAACAAGAGTAGCCCAGAGGCACAACAGAGATAACAAGGGAATTTGAAGAACCACACCAGATGAACAGCCTTTAAAATTTGAGGGGAATTAGTTGTTGTTTGTATCTACCTCTTTTGGATCTGCACCTGGAGCTAGTAAATAAATTATATCTCAAGACAGACTATTGCTTTTTCTTACCAATCAAATTCCACATTTATTTTATTTAAATATAGATCTTCTCTCAGGTTTTTGCATTTTTTGGCAGTAATGCTGCCAAGGAAATGCTGTCCGCTCTCTTGTACTTCTTGTGCCAAATCTACTGGTTCATATCTCTTCCATTTCCAGAGGAATCCCCGAGCCTCCCATCCATCTCAGGCACAGGCTGTGAAGTGCTTGCCTTATTAATGCATTCCAGACCTTGTGTTCCTCTCATTTGCCTCTTCCCCCTGCTTGCTTAACACAAGCCTCCTCTCTGTCGCTGATTACAATCTCTTACCATCTGGAACAACCTTCCAGTATCTCTGCCTCATCAACTCTCTGTCTCTTTTTGTATCTCATCCGCAAACATCTCTCCGTTCCCCTGCCTGCACCTCTGAATTTCTTTCACTCTCTTCTCTCTGTTATTGGCCTTTATCTGTCTTTAATGTATTCTACAGACATCAACATTGTGCCATGTTTGTCTGTAATTTATACAATGTAATATCTGTGGTCTTGTATTATTTAAACTTGTAACACATTTTGGGATACAGTTCATAAGAAGGAAGCTCCAAAAAAAAAATAAAGTTGTCTTGCATTATTGATACACTGTTAAGCTAAGCGTGTGCTAGAGCTATCTATGTTCTTTTTTATTTTATTTTATTTTATTTTATTTTATTTTATTTTATTTTATTTTATTTTATTTTATTTTATTTTATTTTATTTTATTCCCTTTGGTAGCCCCCTTGGAGAAATTACTTCTCAAAATATAGAAAAATATACATACACCCACACATTCATACACTTTCTGATTTCAACTCACTTGTGAAGAATGCAAATTTTAACAACTCAATTTCTAGTTAAGACAATTTGGTTGTTTCATGCTCCCTATATTGCTCTCTTTGGATTGCTAAAGCCCACCAATTGTCCTAGAAATGTTTTTTATCAGAGTTTACAGCATGTACCTCTTATTAGTTGAGCAGTGATGACTTCATGCTACTAAATCTGTGTGTTTGGTAGAGTCTGAAATCAAGCCTGTCCTGGCTGCCTCAGAGAAAAGATGAAGCCTTGAAATGGAGGTCACACAAAGAAAATAGGAAAAAGAATGTTAAGTAATTCTAAGGGGTTTATGGCCTGGCAGAATCAAAGTGCATAGTCACAATGCAGGGCACAAGAAAGAAGAAAGTAGCAGGAGGCTCTGGCAGTGAGATTTGTTAACTTGCAGATATAGCAGTACCACAGGCTTCATTTGAATGACCTAGAAGGTTGGACTCTGTAAATAAGCACCAAGGAACAGATGAGAAGGAAAAGTCCTTTCCCTCTTCCTGAAAGTCATATTTAGGAGATGTGGTGGAGGCTCCAGTGTCTCCAAAGCATAACAGTCACCTGGAAGACTTTATGCCCAGAATGCTGGCCACAGCACAGTTATCTGCAGCAGGAAATGGTCCCAGGCCTTTAATAAATTTTCAAAAGGTCTTATATAAAAAAAAAAAAAATTCCAGGTGAGAATGAAACTTGAGAATGAATCTTGTCCTTCTGGTCAACTGCAAAAACCCAGATGAGTAATTACAAAGCTACAGCAAAGGTAGGCAGGAAGACTAATTTAAAAATATATCTTAAAAAATATTATTTTCATTTCCATTCCAATTCTTTTTTTTTTTCCACTAATTACATAACTATGAATATAAGTCATCAATTAAGGTAGAAAATCTTCAAAACCTTTCATCAAATTCTAATTTTCATTTTGCCTTTCTGTTTCTCTCTTGTGTTCTCTCTCTTTTTTTTCTCATTTTGCCTGCAATTACCTGCATGAAACATTTATATGTTTAATTCACTTTGTGATTACAGGTACATTCTCATACTGTATGGTAATTATCACTTGGGCAGGATGTGATTGGCATATGTGAGGATAACTTGTCTCAACAAAAGTCTGCAGTTCTCTCCCTTCCTTGAGAAATCATATACAGTTTTTGTCTAAGCTTCACAATAAAAAAGAAGTAAGGTCACCTTAGCCCAGAGGCCCACTGTTACTGTTTATTGTAAGTCAGGTCCTCAGTTGGGGCAAGTCATTGTAACTTTGGGTTACTGTAACTTAGTCACAATGTCTGAAGTTCTGCTCCCTTAATTTTATCTACTGCCTTTCCTGCACTGTTAATATTACAGAATGTGTTATGGCCACTTTCATATTCTGCAATGAGATGTTCTAAGGTGCTCAGGGAATTTTAAAATATATATATATTAAAAAAAAAATAAAATAACATCAAGGTAACATTTATAGAGAGGAAAGTGTAGGAGTAAAGGCCAAAGTAAAAAGGAGTAAAAGGCCAAATTACAACCAAAGAGGATATCTCAGCAAAACATGCTCTGAGATTTATTGTTTTAATGTAGAGAGGGTAAGAGTTGTAAGAGTTATCCAGCTATGAAAGCTGACTCCTCAGCTAAGGGCTGGTGAAAAGATCCAGCTAGTTGTACTAAGTGGTGCTGGAGAGCAACATGAGAGGAGACAGCAACAGGGAAGCAGTGGGGAAAGAGAGTCTGCTATTAACAAAGGAGTTTAGGATTTGTAGCTCAAATCCAAACAAAGCCAAGATAAATGAGAGACATCCCTATGAGTTGGTCGTTACTGGGTCCTGATGTGGTTGAGTGGTTCTGTTTCCTACAGACAGCATGTCTCACTCACTCATGTCTGTGCTGGAGAGGGGCCCAGCCCAACAGAACTTCAAGTTAGAACTGTTTTCAATAAAAATCAGGTGGGCTTTCTTTCCCAGGGTAATTTTCATTTAACAAATGAAAGAGCCTTAAGAGCAAGTGATCTGATATTCACATTCAGTGTTCCTTGAGCAGCAGTGGAACAGATCAAGAAAAGACTCCAGACAAAGCACAGCCTAATCAGCACTACACCTTCTGAATTTGCATTCAAGTACAAAGGTGATGTTTTGTTTTGTTTCAAGAATAATGTAACAGAAATAATGATGCAACAAATAAGAAATAAAGCTACAATATTGCTCGTTATGGATGAACTGCCATGAGGACAAATTATTAGATGACATTTAACCTATGCTGACATTTTTGTTTGCCCTTAGAACATCATATAATTAAATGTGAATTTATTCTGACAAGCCAGATGGTTCTGTGGTTACCGTACAGGAGTCATGACATACCAGATCTATTCCTGGCTTGGCCACTTATTTGGTTTATGACCTTTACAAATCACTTAACCTCTTCACACCTCCAAATTCCTTTTGTAATACCAGAAAAAAAAAAAAAAAATGCATTTTTCACTATGCAAAGGTTTTGTACAGTTCAGTGCATTAAGATCTCTAGCTTTTATATAGTTAATGAGAGGACAGAAGACTTAATTTTGTAGAAGTACATAATCATCTGACATTAACTGCTCCACCTCTCCTGACTTAAATGGACTCTGATTAATTCTTACTATCTGAGGATTTCTTTTATTTTGTGTTTTTATTTTGTTTTTATTTTTCATTTAATTTGTAGTCTGAATATTTCACTGGTTGCATTTTTCCATTAAGGTCCAATTCTGTTATGGTTTTGTTAATAAACTATTTCTAAATAGTTTATTAAAGGATAATAAATTGTTATGAAGTCATACAAGTCAATGACTTGTGTATTATCAATGCTAATAAAGCCCTCACAATTCAGTAGTGTGCTTCCAAGTTATTTTATTAAAAATAGTTATTGCTGTGCAGTATTCATTGGTAGCTTTTAAAATGCTTTAGAAAACAATATACATATTTTTATTAAAATGTCAGGACCTAAACCCTAATATGGCTCTTTAATGATGAAATTGTGTCTATCTCCACTCCTTCTTTCATCTTGTTCTCTTATATTTCTATATATTTTACATATTTTAGAATTATGGTACATATTTATATGTAATTCATTTGATCAACAATCTTCATCAAATGACCTAGCATCATCCCAGAAATGGATGAGTCCTTTTGAAAAATTCTGTGTTTATTTATTTGCAGCCCTTACAGTAGAGAAGTGTAGACTGAAAAGCAGAGGCAACTATTGTTTTTTCCGTGTCTTTCTGATGTTGGCATCTTTATTTGTACATTTTAAAAATAATAGCTTTCAGATTTAATTATTTGCTTCTGTAAATTCAGCTTTAAATGCCATTATACCCACATCTGGAACCTGAGCTCTGAGGCATGCAATTAATTGTTAACAATTTTCTCTTAAATAGTTTTTCTGTTGAGTTATTTTTCTGCTGGAAGATTTTGGTCTTATGGATATGTTTTTTGCATAACAAACAGAAACAGCAAAGTTGATGCACTTTCTGCAAATACCTCCTGCCTTCCTGATGCCATGGGTTGCTGCTTCAACCTCTTTTATTAAGGAGGTAGGTTTTAGTGTGTCCTTTTAAATAAATAAATACAAAGCATGAATAAATGGCATTACAATATCACTGATCTGTTTGAGATATCTCCAAGAACATAGCTCAGTTTCCAGCATATTTCACTGTAAGTAGCTACTGGAATTTAAGCTACATACAAATATCAGATTAGATATTTCTATCAGAAACCTCTGTGCTTCATCAAGTAGACAGAAGGCTACATTTCTGTAGGGCCCAAGGCATATAATGGGGTATTAGTAATATCCCCAGGAATCCAGTTTGAACAGTCTCATTTAAAACTCTTGGGAGCGAGTCATTCCATTGGCAGTACTGGACCTGTACTGCCATGGAAGTACTGGATCAATATTCTCACACCTCTGTAAAGTCTTCATTTACCCTGGGCATATTAATAATGAGTCACTACCCTAGATGACTGGCACTGAGACCTGGCAACAATATTTGGCTCTAAAACCATATTTATCTCAGACCGAAGGATGTGCAGATCTGGCATTTTGACACAGACTCCTACTTGAAATATTGAAATATTAAAATAACCCAACATCCACAGAAACTTTTGCATCCTTTTCAACATTATGAGCATTATTTAACTTCATGCTTTTCTACAGCATTCTCCCAGCCTCTCAAAAGTCATTCTCAAGAGCTTATTTCCTTAAAGGAACTAAGAGTTTCAGCTCTACACCAACAATGACAGCAATCCCACTTCCTCAGGGAAAGTTGTGATATTTGGGAAGAGGTGTGGATATTGTGACACCAGATATGTTAACAGCAACTATAAGAAGAGATCTTTCTAGTGTTCTTAACTCTGTTTTCTTGGTCTAGGCAGCTCTGTGTTAGATCTGTTCACGGGCTATATAAACAGCATCCAAATAATTCAATCTATTTATTAAAAGCTTCTGAGTTCTGTAACATTTGCTTCTCTTGTCCTTCATGCATTTCACATGGATGCTTGAGTTCTAGCAGTGCATTGCTTAAATATCTATTCAAACATGAAAAAAGGATCTTTTTATACAAACAAAAGTGTTCACTCTCCTATTTCCTATTTCTTGTGCATCATTTGCCAACCCTAACATGTTCATTAATTTAATCAAGGAAAAGAAACTTTACCACATGACTTAAAAAAATATTCACATACACTATGAACAAATGATATGCAAATAAAGCCAGCTATGTGTAGAGCTGCCATATACTGAAATTTACTGCTAGAAACTACTTGATGAGAACTGTGATTAGTAAGGACTTGCAGTTTCTTTCCCAGACAAACTCAAGAGTAATGTCTGTAATATGAATACTTTTGACCAGCTTTTATCATCTTATACCTGGATTTACAAGATTAATTAGTAATCTAAAGTGGAGAGGTTTTTTTTTGTTTGTTTGTTTCTTTTTTTTTCCCCACAAAATAAAAGAATTATAAAAATGTGGCATTTATATATATATATATTTATTATTATTATTATTTCACAGTAAAGTGAACAGCTTTCCTTGGTGGCTTTACTGCTCTGAAAATGTGAGTCAAATTCCATGAAAAGTTTGTAACAATATTCTGAGTAAAAGAGAGTAAACATGGTGACGCTGCTAAAAAGATATAAATGTTAAGCCCTCCTGGTATGAATGATGCACTGTGGGATTAGAAATAGAAAAGTTGTTTTTTCTATGTACCAAAATATGTCTATGCAAAACAAATGAAAAAATGATGCTACTAAAGAAAACTATTTGTCTCTTGTATTTGGAAACAGAGCCAAAAGTAATCTTTTGTTGCAAAACTAAAAAATAATAATAATAATTAAAAAAAAAAAAAGTGGATTTTCCATGACTATGGATGAAAAGCTGGCCCTGTATAAATCAATGACACCTTTACAATTCACATTAACTGAGACAGGATTTGACCATTTGACCACAAATTCACCAAAAGTTGATACAGGTCTGTCACATTATTGCTGTATGATAAATATTGCTCTGTATCTGCAAAATAAAACAAACAAACAAACAAATATTGTTTGCTATTATTATTATTTTTTCAGATCAACTGTGGGTTTTTTTGTTTTGTTTTGTTTTGTTTTGTTTTTCTCTCTCTCTGAACACAATACCCCTTCCTTCAGTTTCATTTCCAGGAATGCTTTGAATTTGTGCAGGAATCATCTCTCTTGCAAATGACTTTCCGCACTGTAGACCCTGTTTAGCTGTCCATGTAAGTAATGATATGACAGCAAGTACAAGAAACACACATCTCTCAACACACAGAACTATCCCTACTATATACCTATATATTTGAAGAATTTATCCAAACACATTAGACTTTCAGCAGTACATCGGTTTTTATTTTTATTTAATCATTGATTATTTGTCTTTCTTATGATTTATATTCAATAAAAACATGATCACTGTATACAGTGATTTTTTTCCTGTGTATTTGAAGGAATTGAGTTTTTATGAAGAGGCAAAGTGAAAGAATTTTCAAAAGGGTAAAAGTCTAAAAGGGTAAATTCCCATTGTACAGTCCAGCATGTTAGAATTATTTTCATGAACCTGCATAAGATGTTTGCAATTTGCAATTTGCGAAAATGTTCTTGCAAATCAAAGTAACAGTGGATACAATTAAGAATCTAAAATGGAGGAACCAAGTGTGTCTTAAGAATTTGTTTGAACCTGCATCAAATATTTTGTATGGCAAGTATTAAGCACTTCTTATTACAATCTTCTCAGACAAAAGCTCATGATTCTTCTTGCACTAATACTAGCAATAACTGAAAATAATTTATTTAAAATTATTATGGAGCTGCCCTGGAGCAAAACCAGTGCAACTAGCAGAGAAATTATGCTTGGTATGTTTGCTTTCATTCTTTGATAATAAAATTACTTTATTTTCTTTCAATTTCTGATTCTGTTTTAAAAACTAGAATGAAATTGGCCCAACACATTTCCTCAGACACACAGCTAAGAGCCTCTTAAATTGATCTGCCCTTTAGTACAAACTTTAGAAGTTTTACACTCATTCATCAGAGAATTCTCAGCAAGACGTTGGGAACATTCAGTAGCTGCTTCAAACAAATTAATCCATTGGGAGATAAATATCTAACATACCAGAAATAATTAAAACCTAAAAGAGAAAGGGAAAAAAAAAAAAAAAGGCCACTTTGACCCTTTGCATTTGGGGTGAGGTGTTGATGCCCTTTCTGGAATTCCCAGGAAACTGTTATAAATGTATCAAACAGCTGATTCCAGTGTTCCAGTGCACCTTAATCATGGCCATGTATGCTCAAACCATGTGTAATTAAGCATGCACAGTAGGCATGGACAACATCTTTACTTCTTTTAATGAACAGTCAATTTTCAAATTCCTTCCCATTGCTTCCTTAGGAGGTGTCATGGAAGTTTCTGTTAGCACATCTAATTCAGTGAAGCAAATATTAGTTAAGATGCCTGTAGACCCCTGAAATTAAAGCACATTCCTCCTAGGAAAAGGCCACAAATCATGCAATGATTTTCCTGATCATGCAATTGCTGAGTTCTAGAAACCCCCCAGTCTCTGGTCTGTGTATGCAAAGTCAAAATTTTCTGAACTGTTGTGAGATTTACCATGAGGGTAAATAACTGAAATGGTGTCTGTTGATACTGTTTCCTCAAGCACAGATTTTAAGTGTATCCTAGCTGGAGCCATTAGTTTCCAAATAGAAGCTATTATACCTCTATGACATAGAGTTGCTGTGAGGGTATGAGCAGTAGTGTGCTTCCCTGAGGGGCTTTGTACCCATTCACCATTGCCAGCAACAGTTCATCCATCAAGGCTATGCTCCTGGGAACAGCATTCCTCCAGCAGAACTTGCAGCTGGTTGAAATATTTTTCTTTTCTGAGGGCTGACATCTGGTCCTAGTAAATCACTGGACACTTTAGCATTTTAAAATCACCTGCTAAGACAGAGGGAGAAGGCAGTAGATCATGAAGCTCTGTTAGTGTGCTTTCATTTCTACCACACAGAAAGAAATGAAAGTAAAGATGACATCTCTGATATGGAAACCACTTTCCTCTTCAGCAACCCAATGATATTTTTCACTCACTGTGGGAGGCTATACCTTTTGTATTTTAGCAAGATTCAAGAAAAGGACTAGTCCTTATTAGATATAATTTAGCACTATTTTAGTTGGAACACTCCTGAATGTGTGCTCTGCAGATTTCCTTTTAATTTATTTTCTTATTTTATTTCTGTGCAACCCATGAGAGGTGCACAATATTTAAACTACTTTAATCCAAAACTGTAGTTGTTCCAAAGAATGGGAGCATCCTACTAGTTAATCATGGGCTACTTTAGGATTTTATGGGTTGACTGGTAAGTTCAGTAGGAAAGATCTTTCTGGCAGATGAAGAAACATTTTTGTTAAGAATAAATCTTCAATAAGTCTTTCCCCTTCACTCACTTGAGCTGTTACAATATCTGAATTGGATATGGCACATAGAAAATTACTCTAGAAGTATCCAGCATGCCAAATGGCATTTTTGAGCAGTGCCATAAGAGCTGGAGATCTTCTGAAAACGTGCCAGTCACTGCATGTCCTCACTACTGTTTCCTTTTACCTTAAGTTCATACTGTTTGCACTGCTTTCCCATGGACACTTTAAATTTCCTATGAAATTCACAAGGGATCTTCAGACAAGTTCTAACCTCAGAAATGTGTTCTGAAAAGTCAAGAGCAATTCAGAACTAGGAAAAGTGTAGAAGACCTTAAGACACAAAATATACTTACTGTTAGATGAAAACAAATAGATAAATGATAGGTAGGTAGGTAGGTAGATAGATAGATAGGTAGATAGATAGATAGATAGATGTCTCTTTCTTCATGCAGACACCTAGTTGTATATGTATGGATACCCATAGACAGATCCCACAATGATTTTGTCCAAGGACCCATCAATGCTTTAATTTGCTCCTCTGAAGCCATTATTAAATAAGACTAGAATTATTTATATAAATTTGATTTCAAATATAAACAATGATTGAGTACCTCAATCTCATCTTTAATTTCCATTGAGCTGTAGTCATATTTAATCTTGTAGTGTGGCCTCTTTCTGAAAAACAAATGCAAGTAATGTCTTTTTATATTCAGACATATGCCAAAATAGGAACAATACATATTGTCTTTTTCATAAATCTATTTCACCATGGCAAAGAGCCATATTCTGAGGGCAAGACAGTCACTGAGTTGTTTCTAAGCTGCTGTTGTTACTAATATCCTCCTGAGATCTGTAAATATTAAAAAAAAAAAAAAAAAAAAAGAGTGAATACTCGCTACATTAATCAAGTGTTAGTCATGCAACCTGTTAAAACACTATGCATGCATACATTCAACTTCCCTATATTTTTCTGAAGGGAGAGTCACAATGGAGAGTGTACTTTTTCTTTCAGCTGAGTCTTAGGCTCTACTCTTCAAAATAAAGAGAAGAAACTTTGTATATTATGTTATTGCCCATTGTCTGCATTGAGACATTGAGACCTGCTACTGCCAACTTAAAAAAAACAAACAAACAAACAAAAAAAACTTATTACACTCCTAAGTATAAAAATAGTGTTTTTCTCTCTTTCCATTATGTGTCAGACTGCATCTACTCTCGTCTACAAAATATATCTTGCTACCACAGTCTTACATTCACACTACCAGAACAGCTTTCTCAAATCCAAAATCTCTACTGATAAGATAACAACCAAAATTTTTCTTGGCTGTAGCCTCAAGGTACAGAAAACTCAACTTTTATGACTCTGTTTTTAAGGTTCAGGTCCACAGCCCCCCTGGAGATACTTTGGCTATTTCTATGGAATGCAAGAAATATAGCTTCAAAACCGAATCTGTTCTCACTAGTATTGTATTTGCAGTTCCATTAGAATTTTATTATTATTATTATTTTTAGGATACATAAAATACAAAAGTTTGAAAACTTCTGCCTTATAATCTTATAGTCTAGACATCTAGACATCAGACGTTCAGCAATACATGGAAGAGGGACAGATAAAAGGGGAACTGGGGAAGGATACAGATGGAGGCAGGAAGATCCAGTAATTTCTCACATTAGAGATGGACATCTCTCAGTCATTCTGTCAAATGAATTTATACATAAGTTTATTATGTCCTTATTACAACAATAACAATTTAATAAGTTTAGAATGTACTCTGACTAAGTAGACTGTTGATTTTCATACAGTTTTTTTCTTTCTTAGAAAGAGTTGTGTTCTTAAATCAATGCCATTTACCCATTTAATTAGTAGATTTACCGTCCCCTAGGATAAAAAATAAAAATAATAAATAAATAAATAAATAAATAAATAAATTCCTAAGAGTTTCAGAGTGGAGGGTGTTGTTTTCTTCATCTGTAGGGGATGTTATTGAAATTGCAGATGGTGACATGGATGTTAGCATTATTACTGTTATTAGTGTTATTTTTATTAGTAACCTAAAAAGCAGACCATAATAGTTAAACAGAAAAATATCAATGCAGAAAAAATGTTCAATATGACAGTTTGACTAGATCTGGCAGAGAACATAATACCTCCTCTGCTACTCTCTCAGAGCTGAGCTGATCTTAATAAAAACAACAGGTGATTGTTTCTTGCTGTCTTTCACTGTATATGAGAGTGGGCCACTGTAATGATACTGCATATTAGAAAGGATGTAACTCAGTGAGGTAAACAGTAACTATACAACAGGAGGAACAGACTGGATAGGTCTGAACATGTTCATAAATAGGTTCTCTCTGTTGGAAATCAGTGGTGAGTTCTGCCTCTACTCCCAAATACTCACATGGAAGCACAGAATGCTTTATCACTTCAAGTGATTGCTGCCCTGTGCTGTGTTGTAGTTTCCAGAATTACCATTTTCTCTCGGAAATGTTTGTGGGAATGATATCCTTTCTCAGTGCACTAGTAGTGGATGTTTTGATGCTGAATTGCTTTGTAGCTCCCGCCTAAGTGTTGTGTAGCCTGCCTAACAGTTGTAAACTTTAGTAAACAGCAGTACACACTGCACTAGCAAGGTCAGGGATATAATACAGTCACTAACTGTGGAACCAGTCAGCTTGTTGACAATGGTTCTCAGAGCAAATGTCATTCTGTGGTTGCTATTTTGAGAAGTTGTATGGCCTAATGGGTTAAAATTAGGAGCAAATATTACTTAAATGGTTTCTATGCCCAGTATAGCGGAGATGCAAACACAAGCTGCCTAATATTTATTTCAGGCAGGGTCAATTAGTTCATTCTAGCATAGTTCTTTGAAACCATGCTTGAACCTGATTGTTTTTGAGAATCTTTATCCCAGAGAAAAGAGGAGGCTGGTCATTCAGAGATCCAGAGAGGCACAAGGATCTTGAGACTCTGACAATGCCACCAGCAAATTCTTTTGGCTAACTTGGTTAATTGGACAGGACTTTAAATCCTGGATGGTGGCTTCTTAAATAAAGGATGTCCACATAAAAATGCTACTCAGCAAAGAGGTCATGAAAATTCATTGTGTTGAGGGAAGAGGTGGAAAAAATCTTGTAAAAGACAAAACGGGAATAAGTGTTCAGACCACAAAAAAAATATGTCAGACATAAAATATCCCACATCCATGTTCATCATGCAGCATGAGAGGAACTGGACAGATAAGAAGATTATTTAACTTCTTTTGTGAACAAAAGTAGCTGAAAAGATGCCAGTTAGCTGATCACCATAAAATTAAGGAGATGGTTTTGAGAACCTAAATCTTTCTGGTCTCTATTGATTAGGGAGAAAAGCCTTCCTCCCTCTTCCTCCTGAATGGCTGACTTCTTAGAATCACAAGTTGATGTTTTGACACAAGGCTCTCAGAATAAGAAACTTTTTTTCATTGTTTTCATCTTTCCAGTGCAGAACAGAAATAAGTCATGGAACACTGATAGGTGTTAAATGAAATTACCATTCTCTGAACAGCTCTAATTTCTACAACAGACTCACACATGAATGTTGCCTAGTCCTTTCTGAATTCATCTGACTGTGACTCCCTATGTAGCCATTCTTCCATGAGCTGCCACAGACTGTTAACATGTCCTCAGATGGCTTCAGTGTCATTTACCTATTTTGTCCAAAAGAAAAATAATCTGTATTACTCTTTATTTTTTTCAATGACAGCAATCTTCGATGAACAACACTGTCATATAACAACTTAATTTTTGCTAGATTTTAAAATATCAACAATGAATTTCTATTTAACACAAACAAACAAACAAAAAGGTAGAGAAAACAAACAAACAAACAAACAAACAAACAAACAAACAAAAAAAAAAAAACAGGAATTATTTATCTAACTCATAGTTGTTTCTACTGAAAAAGCTCAGGTCTCCTACTCAAAGTCTGGATGACCTGAGCCCAGGGTATAAAATACATCAGCAGGTATCTAGAGTTCAGCAGTCCCTCATCCCAGTGTGGACATTACAGCTGGTCTAGCTACCAACTGTTTAGACAGAAACTGAAGTGATCAGCCAAAAGTCCCAAATCCATACCCACAGACATACACGGATGCCAAAGCCTAACCTATTGATATGTAAATTGCCAGAAAGAATGAGCTCAATGTGTCATTCTTCCTATGGTTTCTTATTAAAATTACTACAGCTGCCTGATGACTGAAATATCTTCTGTGAATCTTAGGTCTTAAACTTCTACAGAAAAGTCCAAGTATCAGGTTTAAGGCCATGCAGTCTACAAATTAATATGGTACAAACCAGTCTATTTTGCAGGATTGCACCTGCCAGTTTATCCTTCAGAGGCCCAGAAGCTGGTTTAAGATTACAATTTCTGCTCCATCTATTCTGTATATGTTTACCTGTCTCAAAAGAAAGAGATTTTAGTCTTGGTTCTCCAACATATTTTGTTTAGGCTTAGTGCAAATAATAGGTGTATAAAATCCTGAGTTTGATATAAAGATCATTTAGAATACAATAGTTCCATTGCAAGTGATCTTCAGAGATCATGCAGTCCAACGGCCTGACCCCTTCAGGGCTAATGGATCAAAAGTCAAAGCATATTAATGACTGAATTGTCCAAGTGCCTCTTGAGCACTGACAGGCATGAGGCATCAAACACCTCTCTAGGAAGCCTGTTCCAGTGTTTGACCACCCTTACAGTAAAGAAATTTTTCCTAATGTCCAGTATGAACTTCTCCTGTCACAGCTTTGTGACATTCCTTCACGTCCTATTGGTTACTGAGACCCGTAGCTCATTCTTCACTTCCCCTCCTCAGGAAGTTGTAGAGAGCAATGAGGATACCTCTAGCCTTCTCTTCTCCAGGCTAAAAAACCCTAGTGTCCTTGGCCTCTTCTCACAGGACATGCTATCCAGCCCTTTTACCAGCTCTGTTGCCCCCTCTGGATCTTTTTGAGTATCTTATCTTTCAGGTATATTGTGGAAACCAGAACTGAACACAATATTCAAGATGAGGCTGCACCAATGCTAAGTATAACAGGAATACCACCTCTTTTGACAGGATGGCTATGCTATGTTTAATACACCTCACAATTAATCTTGTCCTTTTGACTGCCAGGATACACTGCTGGCTCACATTGAGCCTGCTGTTGACTAGAAACCCCAGATTCTTGTCTGCTGAGCTGCTCTCCAGCCACTCATTTCCCAGTAAGTACCTGTGTCTGGCAATACTCCATCCTAGGTGCAGCAAACAACATTTTCCATTGTTGATCTTCATGACATTGATGATTGGCCAATATTCCAATATGTTTAGATCCTACTGCAAGGTCTCAAATCCCTCTAGGGAATCAACAACACCTCCCAATTTAGTATCAGCAAACTTGCTGATGGGGCATTCCACTCCTGCATCAAAATCATTGATGAAAATGCTGAACAGAACTGGCCCTAGTATTGAGCTCTGGGGAACATCACTAGTGACCGAAAGAAGTAGCCCCATTCACTACAATGCTTTGAGCTCTACCTCTGAGCTAGTTCATTACCCAGTGTAATGTCAACCTGTTTATCTCACAGCTGGATAATTTGTCCATAAGATCACCATGAAGGACAATATCAAAAGCCTTACTAAAATCCATAAAATCCAGAAAGATTGCAACCACTGTTTTCCGTTCATCCACCAAGCAGATGACATTATCACAGAAGGAGATTGTGATCAACATAGACCAGAATTAGAAAACAGTCAGAAAAAAAAAAAAAGAAAAAAAAAAAAAAAGTATATAAAACATGTTGATATTCACAAATACATTAATATAGAGAAATATTTGGGAAAAAAAAAAAAAAAAAGTAGTTCACAGAGAATAAACTATAGATATTTTCTGTTTTTGTTGTTGTTTTGTTTTGTTTTGTTTTTGTTTCATTTTCTTTTGTTTTGTTTCATAGATTTTAAAGAACAGTCCAAACAACATTATTGATTTTTCTAGTTACTGGTACAGTACATGGACCCTCATTCAATGAGATACCAGCACAGAGGTGTACTGTTAATTGTGCTTGAATCTAACTTGGATCTTTCATGAATATTCAAGTATATAAAGTTTAACTGTTGAATCAGTGGCATAAGTAGGAGGAACAAATAGCTCATGCATCAAATTAAATAGATATTTACCTGGTTTCTGCTTTCTTAATAATTTGTGCTGCAGCACCTTTTCCACTTGTACCTTTTGATGTGTTACTTGACAGACTTTAATTAATAATGTCTCATAACGGTTCTCTGAGGGAGGTAAGTACAGTAGTGATTTTATAGATTAGAAAGCAAAGCCAAGACAGGTTGTAGTCTATATTTTGTAAGTGCTTCAGCTTTTTAACAATTAACTTGAAATCTAAAAGCCCTGATTCTCTACTGCATGACAGTCACACTCATTTTAAACATTCAACAGTTCAACAGAGCAGTCTTACCTTTGGAGCCTAGATACTGTATACCTATTCTAGAAGGCAGTGTTTTGAAGACTGGAGTTTAAGTGATTCATTAAAGCAATAACCCTGACTCCTGAACTTGTTCTTTAGTCCCTGAGGTCCAGTTCAGAATTAAACATGCCTTCCAGGAGAACAACTGAAGAACTCTTAACCTTTAAATTGACAATTTTGTGCTGAACATTGAGTAGTCACTTAAGTGTTTTCTTGTACTGGTATCCTGATTCAACCGTTGGGAATCATCACAGAACTTCCCTGGGTGTTACAAAAGTGATCAGTATGCACAGACCTAGGATTGTCTTTCATATAGAAATAGGAGAGAAAAAACTCTCCCCCAAAACTTATAAAAGTATCCTTTTTTCTTGGGTCAGTTGCTGTGCACAGGTTTAACTTTAATGGTAGCTATAATGTTTCAGAAGCAGTCATGCAAAATTAAATAGATACAATCACTTGGAATAACACACTGAGCTAGGCAGTTCAAGGGGCTAAGTTTCATTGTTCCCTGAAGAGACAAATCAGGAGTATAATATTAGTAGTTTGCATACTTTCTTAAGTTTACATCAGGTAGTGACTTTTTTTTTAAAAAGTGCTGAAAAACACTGACACAAATATTCAGAGTCAGTCATGATTAAATACCATTACATTTACTTCAACATAAAATTGTCATTAGTGTCAAAAAGGTTCTTTCTATCAGCTGTGGAGGAAGCAAACAAACAAACAAACAAACCCATATACTTTCTACTCCCCATAGGGCTTATAGAAAGATCTGCTACATTATTTTTTGTGTCTACAAGTGGTGCAAGAAGGAATTGCTCCTAGCAAAGGTATTCAGTCATTAAAAAGTGTGTGGTACAGTGAGGAAGTGTGAAAATTATGGTAATTTGATATTGCTTGTAGACAAGTTGATTTGAAGAAAAAACACTGTTTTGACCTAGCAGAAACCCACACTGATAACTTAGAAGGTGAAAGAATGTATGAAAATAAGTAGATTTTAGTTATTACTCATTCTAAAGGTTCATACAGTAATGGGACATTGTCAGATCCAGGTCTCCATTTCTGTGTAAGATTACCATATATTGTGATGTAGAGTCTTCTGAGGTCACCAAACAATATCAAAAGTGTGCCATTTATGACGCATTTCTGGAGTGCTCCAGAGCTCATTTGGTTTGCTGGTTGAACTTGGCCACACATGATTCATTGCTCTTAATAATCATTGCAGCAATATAGAACTTCAGCCAAGACCTTACTACTAATTTAAAAGGCATATTAGAGAGGCTGCTTATGCTTGATTTAATACCAGACTGAGCTACAAAGCTATTGTCATATCTACTCAAGAGTCTGTTCCTTTCCTTGCAAAGCAATTCAGCCAATGTGTTGCTGTGCAGATATGTAAAAATAAGTAATTTTAGGAAGTGCAAATAGTTCCAGAAGGTCCATACATTCTATGTCTGCTGATTCAAACTGTACTTGGAATTGTTGTTATTTTTACTAATTTTGCCATTTTTACTAATTTTTACATTATTAAACATATCTTATTGTCAGGAAATAACCTAAAAAAATATAAGAAAACAAATAATGTCATATTAACCTGTCTCTTAGGCATAATTCACCCCTGATAGATGGGAATAGTGTGCAGTTTTCAATAAAGTACAAAATTAAATTCTGCAGCATTCTTAGGACAATATTTAAGTTCTTTCTGTGTCAATAATGAAGATGGAGGGGAAAAAAAAAATTAATTAATTAATTTTATGGGGATTTGTTATTGACTACAATTTAAAACTGCACAGAAGTAGAAGAGCATTTAAGAGCAAAGAAGTGAGTTGTGGAATATGTGATGGTAACTTATCTATATTTTCTTGATTCTCAATTAAAGATTGAGAATCTGTAGCTATACAGCAGGTAAGTTAGTACAGTAAGTTAGTTGTACTTCTTGCAGGTGCTAGAAGAAAGAAAAATGGAAAGACTAAATAACTGCATTTGGTGGAGTTTTATTTTTCTTTCAAAGAATAAGCAGATAAGAGAGGAATAATATACTACAATAAAGGAAATGAGAGTTAGAATATAGCACTTAACCATTAGTAATAAAAGTGTTTACATATTAGTTCTGACAAAGGAGACTCAAAAAGTAGTTCAGTGAATTGAGAAGGTGTTTTGTGTTGGACTGGAAGTAACAGTAAAAGTGAAGAAAGAAGTCCTCACAGACGATGACGTAGGCAAAGCAGAGACGCTTAACGCCTTCTTTGCCTCTGTCTTCAATGCCGATGATGGGCGTCGGGACCCAGGGTGCCCTGAGCTGGAGGACCGGGACGGTGGGGGTGACAAACTCCCAACTGACCCTGAACGTGTGCGGGATTTGCTACTCCACCTGGATCCCTACAAGTCCATGGGTCCGGATGGGATTCATCCCCGGGTGCTGAAAGAGCTGGCGGATGTCATTGCGGAACCTCTATCAATTATTTTTCAACGATCCTGGGAATTTGGAGAGGTCCCGGTAGACTGGAAGCTGGCAAATGTTGTGCCAATTTTCAAGAAGGGTCAGAAAGAAGACCCTAGCAATTACAGGCCTGTCAGTCTCACGTCAGTGCCTGGTAAAATCATGGAGAAGTTGGTTCTTGGACTCATTGAGGCGCACCTGGGGGACAAAGCAGTTATTGGTCCCAGCCAGCATGGGTTTGTGAAGGGTAGGTCCTGCCTAACTAACCTGATTTCCTTTTATGATAAGATCACCCGTATGGTGGACCAAGGGAAACCAGCTGATGTGATTTTTTTGGACTTCAGCAAGGCTTTTGACACGGTTTCCCATAGGATCCTACTGGACAAAATGTCCACCATAGAGCTAAATAAAAACATCATACGATGGGTGAGCAATTGGCTAACGGGCAGGGCCCAAAGGGTTATGGTAAATGGAGCTGCGTCAGGCTGGCGGGCGGTCACCAGTGGGGTCCCTCAAGGCTCCATTTTAGGGCCGGTACTTTTCAATATTTTTATAAATGATCTGGATGTAGGAATAGAGGGTATTTTGAGCAAGTTTGCTGATGACACCAAACTTGGAGGAGTTGTGGACTCAAGTGAGGGCGTAAAGGCCTTGCAGAGGGATCTGGACAGGTTGGAGAGCTGGGCGATCACCAACCGCATGAAGTTCAATAAGAGCAAGTGCCGGGTCCTGCACCTGGGACGGGGAAACCCTGGCTGCACGTACAGACTGGGCGATGAGACGCTGGAGAGCAGCCTAGAAGAGAGGGATCTGGGGGTCGTGATAGACAGCAAGTTGAATATGAGCCAGCAGTGTGCCCTGGCAGCCAGAAGGGCCAATCGTATCCTGGGGTGCATCAAGCACGGCATCGCTAGTAGGTCAAGGGAGGTGATTGTCCCGCTCTACTCTGCGCTGGTGCGGCCTCACCTCGAGTACTGTGTGCAGTTCTGGGCACCACAGTATAAAAAGGACATGAAACTGTTGGAAAGTGTCCAGAGGAGGGCTACGAAGATGGTGAAAGGCCTTGAGGGGAAGACGTACGAGGAACGGCTGAGGTCACTGGGCCTGTTCAGCCTGGAGAAGAGGAGGCTGAGGGGAGACCTCATCGCAGTCTACAACTTCCTCGTAAGGGGTTGTCAAGAGGCAGGAGACCTTTTCTCCATTAACACTAGTGACAGGACCCGCGGGAACGGGGTTAAGCTGAGGCAGGGGAAATTTAGGCTGGACGTCAGGAGGGGGTTCTTCACAGAGAGGGTGGTTGCACACTGGAACAGGCTCCCCAGGGAAGTGGTCACTGCACCGAGCCTGTCTGAATTTAAGAAGAGATTGGACTGTGAACTTAGGCACATGGTCTGAACTTTTGGGTAGACCTGTGCGGTGTCGAGAGTTGGACTTGATGATCCTTAAGGGTCCCTTCCAACTCAGGATATTCTATGATTCTATGATTCTAAGTATACATTTAATAAATTCGATGACTGAACAACAGCACAATGAATGAAGCTCATTGATGATAAATACAAAGTAGATGCTTGGGAAGAGAAAAAATATATGTTGATATAATTTGCTGAAGTTTTTCAGTTAAACATACCAATGACATAGATATAATTCCAGGCAGGTTAGCAAAGATGTACTCATTGTTCAATAAAACAAATAAGGCAGAAGGATCTTAAACAAAAAGGTTTACAATGGTTTATGAAATAATATAAGGTAATCATATTAGAACGTTATATAGACCATCTATCTGACTGGTGTAGTTTCATCTGGAATTATGCAAGCTATAAAATAACTTTGCCTCAAGAAAGATAACAGAGGAGGATCAGAGAGGGAAAAATAATCACAATGAAGTATGGAGATAACAACAAAAACACAACAGAGACCATCAGTGGAACAGAGAGGGAGAAAAAAAGGGGAAGGGGAAGGGGAAGGGGAAGGGGAAGGGGAAGGGGAAGGGGAAGGGGAAGGGGAAGGGGAAGGGGAAGGGGAAGGGGAAGGGGAAGGGGAAGGGGAAGGGGAAGGGGAAGGGGAAGGGGAAGGGGAAGGGGAAGGGGAAGGGGAAGGGGAAGGGGAAGGGGAAGGGGAAGGGGAAGGGGAAGGGGAAGGGGAAGGGGAAGGGGAAGGGGAAGGGGAAGGGGAAGGGGAAGGGGAAGGGGAAGGGGAAGGGGAAGGGGAAGGGGAAGGGGAAGGGGAAGGGGAAGGGGAAGGGGAAGGGGAAGGGGAAGGGGAAGGGGAAGGGGAAGGGGAAGGGGAAGGGGAAGGGGAAGGGGAAGGGGAAGGGGAGGGGAGGGGAGGGGAGGGGAGGGGAGGGGAGGGGAGGGGAGGGGAGGGGAGGGGAGGGGAGGGGAGGGGAGGGGAGGGGAGGGGAGGGGAGGGGAGGGGAGGGGAGGGGAGGGGAGGGGAGGGGAGGGGAGGGGAGGGGAGGGGAGGGGAGGGGAGGGGAGGGGAGGGGAGGGGAGGGGAGGGGAGGGGAGGGGAGGGGAGGGGAAAGGAGGGGAGGGGAGGGGAGGGGAGGGGAGGGGAGGGGAGGGGAGGGAAGAGAAGAGAAGAGAAGAGAAGAGAAGAGAAGAGAAGAGAAGAGAAGAGAAGAGAAGAGAAGAGAAGAGAAGAGAAGAGAAGAGAAGAGAAGAGAAGAGAAGAAAAGAAAAGAAAAGAAAAGAAAAGAAAAGAAAAGAAAAGAAAAGAAAAGAAAAGAAAAGAAAAGAAAAGAAAAGAAAAGAAAAGAAAAGAAAAGAAAAGAAAAGAAAAGAAAAGAAAAGAAAAGAAAAGAAAAGAAAAGAAAAGGAGTCCTTATCCTAAGAAAGACCATGTATAGGAAAGAATACGAATAAAGAAAAGATCCAATTAATAATCCCAATATGTAGATGGGAAATTGTTTTTCTTGCCACTTGAGATACAAAAACATAGTGGGAGCCATCAGTTGAATTAAAGGGTATCAACTTCAAAACTGATAACAGAAAATACATTTTTCACAAAGTTAATTGAACTGTAGAACATATAATTACACAGTAGTTCTCAAGTCAAGGATGACCTTGAGATTGAAAACTTCACAAAGTGCAGAGAAGAACAGGGCATTTCTGGACATATCTGCAATATTCTAAGCTATAGTAGCTAATGCTAAGATAAACAGTAGAAAATACAACAAAAAAACTTGCAGGAGAATTTATGCATCTCTAAACCCCTGTGATTAGGAGACTTCATAGAGGAAGCAGATTACCTCTCATTTATGGTAGATAATACTTTACTCTTTCTATAGAAACACCTGATTCTTGTCGTTGTTGGAGAAAGACTGCTATATTGCCAGTCTACAGATTGGGATTTTTTTTCACTTCCTTAGCTCTGTGAGTCTGAATAGCACCAAAGATTTTTAAAGAAATTCCAGCTGTAAAGGAAAAGAAGTGAAAATTGTAGAGACAACAAATGTGGAACTCAGTCTGAAGAGCAAAGATAAAAAAAAAAAAAAATAGATCTGTTTCTAAGGTCACATCTACAGAGGGTGGTGGACTGTGATACTGAAATTTCCAGGCTGACTCTTTCAGATCTGGCACACCACACAATGCTCTCCAGTGACTGGGGAGATACCATTTTGGGTACTGAAAGAAGAGCATCCACAACAACACAGTAAGCCCTTCTCCATAGGAGAACAAATTAGACAATTTTGAGCTTCATTACAGAAACACTTCCATCTCTCAAGGCTTTGGTGAGTGTGTCACTTGTGTCACTACCATTGGTTGAAAGAAGTATAAGACAGTGTGGTATTGTTCCTGACCATGACATTTGCCCCAGCACATATGACAAATGGGATTTCTTTCACTCTGATTCAAATCAACAGCTCATCAGGCACTAAGAAGAAGGTGTTATCTGACATAACTAATAGAAGGTTATAGTTATGTCTGCTTTTAAAATAAGCTTTATTATTATTATTATTTGAATTCTGATCCCAGCTGAGTATATGAGATCACTAAGCAGTTAAGCCATTTAAACAGGCAATGAAGTTTCAAGTTTCCTATAAGTGTCACTGCTTCAATAAGTGACAAAATAGGCAAAAAATAGAACAGTTTCAAGAGGAAAAATACAAAGAAAATGAATATCTCAAGGCAAAATGCTCATTGTGAACCTAGGATATGTGAGTTACAATTCCCACTACCCCAGAAGAATTTCATTCACTTTCCTGTTTGTATTTTCCAGCAGGATGGGTTTGAGCTACCTGCAGAAGTAGTGGGATAATATATTTGGAAACTCAAATTTCAGCAATTCTGTTTCAGGATTCCTAGGTTTTGGATGGACTTCAAACAGCCGTTCACTCTTCATGTGTTTGGGTAAGTACTATCAGCACTAGAGCTACTTTGCACAAGCTCTGTGACAGAGTCCCAGTACAAAAGGGAAATACCTAAAGACTTACACTGCAGGAGAGCTTGGTTCCTGGGCTTAAACTACTTAAAGGGGCAACCAGAGCCCTCAAATTCATGCCTAGGGAAGACAGGCAATCTTGAGTTTCTTCATTAAATAATATTTTTGTGTAAATATTTCCCACAGAACTGTGACCCTCTTTAAACCTGTACACAGGTCCAGCAGTCCTCAGCACTTCCTAGGAGTCCCCAGAGTTCTACACATAACTTTGGCAGGATCTAGCTTATCTGATAAAAGCTTACATTTGAAATACCCTTTGGTCTTTTCCTAGCTAATTAAAACAAAAATTGCAAGGCCTGCCTGACACCTGCCTTCCTGCGAGCATACTCTATCCCTGTGCATAACGTGAGTGAAGTGGACAGGTTTCTAGTGACTCAGATTGTGCAGAAAAGTTCCACTGATATTTTTTGAAATTACATAGCTACTGACTTGAAGCCTGGACTGAAAGGAACTATTAGTCCCAAGGTTCAGATTACTGTGTTCATTGGTGTATTTTCAGTCTTCCCTAACACTTGTAAAGAACACAGTGAAATCCTCCTCAGTTCAAGCCACTGGTTACAACTAATGAGTATATGCAATGCATGGACGCAGCCCTCTCCAGCTTGCTGCAAGCAGTCATCTTCCAAGGGATACAGCATTAAAAACAGCAGATGGGACCTCAAATAACAACACTCCAGATGTGCAGTTGATAGCTGGTTTGCATTTACTTAAACAGCTGCAAACGTACACAAGTAACAGCCATATGTACCTAGGGGTGTGTGTGTGTGCACTGACACACAGGCACACAGACACACGGACACACAGACACACAGACACAGACACCTCTCGCGGCGTGCCGGACACTCTCCAAGGTGCTGCAGGAGGCGGCTCCGTGCTCCTCGGGCGACTCCCGCAGTTCTGCCTGGTGCAGGATTTTTTTTATTTTAATTTTTTCCCAATCAGAGACAATTCAAGCTAAAAAGCCCCGAGGTTCCATTCAAGTGCATCCTGTTCTTTTATGTTTAAGGTCAAGGAAAACTTTTATGCTGTTGATGCTCCCCTATCCACCTCCCCACACACATGCACACACTTTGGAGAGTATTTCATTTAACTCTTGACCTTTTAAGAGTCTTGTGTCACAGCTATAAAGCATATCTTGTTATAAACATAATTGTATGACTGATTGCCTCCTTTTTAATATTATTTAGCTCCCATATCATAAATTGAGTTCATATACTTTTATGTACTTTGTTGTCTGCTTTCTCCTTCGACACATCTGTCAGTACTCAGAAGTATTTCCAACAGCTGTGAACATACTCTCTTCATTTTCAGTAGCTGTCTTTCCAGGACTGAACTAAAATGAGAAAAATTACCAGCAAACACATTTTGCAGATTGTTTTGAAACAGCTTTCAGATCTAAGCTATAAGCTTACTCACTCACGTGGAATTCTGAAACATTTGCAAATAGCATTTATTCCTACACACAAAAGTGCAGATCTGCAATTTCTATGGCCTTATTGGTAGACAAATTACTTGCATGTTTACATTAAAATATGCCCCCTCAGCTGTATTATGCCTAACGGGATGTTCTTCCAGATATTGTGTTTAACCTTAATAAAGCAGTAGATTTGATTTTCCAGTTTGCCACCTACCAGCCCTGCATGGGAGGGAATCAGTTTGGCTTTGAAAATTAGACTCTGACCCTCATCTCAACCTGCAGGGAATTTCAATTTCATCAGAGTGGTCTGTTCTAAATAATTCCTGGTATGTCAGGCTTTCAGACTCAAAGGGGCTCAGAAAACACCATCATTGTGCAGAGAAAAGTGAAATAAGACCTTGATGTTTTTTTGTTAGTAAGTCAGTACTTGATGTTGTCAGTACTGGACTGTGAAAACAACACACTTCCTTCCTAGCTGTGTTGAAGGGAGCAGAGGTTTCTCCTGGGAAGGAGAAACAAGGATGCTCTTAGCTCCCTAGCACTAGTGATCTTGAAGCTGCGATATGTCAATGTTTCAGTGCCTTCCCCTGGCAGATCCTAACTGTGTTTTATAATACTCCTACAGATTCACTGCTTTGGACACAGTTAAGTGATTACATGCCCTTTTCTGTTAAAGCGTTGACTGTCAGTTTGTTTAACTCATTTAATTTCTGCTGGTAAGCATCTATTGGTGATTTATTTGCATCATGCAGCCTGGCTTGCTGTTGCCTCAGTTTGGGCTTTTTACTTCTTTACTTCTAGCTCTGTGGTCCACACCATCATAATTATTTGCTAGGCTGGTGTTTTTCTCCCCAGCATTTGTTCATCACCTGTCATATGCCTGCCTCGCCCATGTGCAAAACCATTCAAATCAGCTGTTTGTTACAACACTGGAAGCAAATTAGTGTGGAAGCCCCAAAGAGGGAGAAGAGCATGACAGGTCATGGTGAGTGCTGCTAACACTGGAGTCCTCAGGAGGGGTCACGGGCAGCAGCTGTGGTCCCTGCTGGGTGACTGCCATTCTCTCCTGCTCTCGCTTTGTGCCTTTAACCACCTTGGGTCAAGTCGCCACTTTCAGGTATCTCTTATTTCATGGAGAGATTAGAGCTTCTCCCTGCTCTTCCCAATCCCCTTGGCCTGAAACTGTTGGCAAAAACTCCAAGGAAATTGTGTCCCAAATAAATGTCACAGTGACTGCTTGCCTAGAGGAGCAGAAAAAAAAAAAAAAAAAAAAAAAAGGTTGTTCTGGCCTGTTGCTGTGCTCTTGGAGCTGCTTCTTTCCCTTGGGATTTGCCTCGGATGCTTTGTTCCCAGCCCCCCTAGGAGCATCCCTGGCTCTTAAGAGGACCTTGATGCTCTGAAGATGTCTTTTTGGTCTCCAGGCATACAGAAAATGTACCACACCCCTCAAGTAAAATAGAAAGGATCGCTGTGCCAGTGGTCCCCGGGGACACCCATCCTGTCTGCCCCTCACCCACCCAAACTGTGACACCCTTGGTGTTTGTTCTCCAGGAGTTTACAACTATGAGGCAGCTCTGCACCTGGCAAAGGGGCTCTCTGCGACAAGTGGAGCTAAAAGCAGGGACATGGCCTGCAGCGGAGTCTCACTAGAGATCCCTTGGCATCACTGGATATGGAAGCAATTTCTTTTGGAAATCTCCTTGCTGAAAGCTGCTATCTTTGCTTCCCCTCCAAGGCAGTGTCTCTCGGTCCCTCAGCAAAAGGGGATCATCATTAGCAAATACTGACTTCCTCATGCACTTTCCTTTTTCTCTGAGAGCGAAGGGCTAAGTGCTTTGTTCAGTGATTTTCCGATGGATTTATCTCTACAGCTGTTTAGCACACTGTAAAAGACTCGCATGAGCGGGGTGGGATATGCGTTTTAAACGCTTTAAGCTTAGGAGCAGCATTTTTTTTTTCTCCCTTAGGAGGTGTGTCTAACGCTTAGTGCTCTAAAACGAAGAGCCGGTAACAGATGCTTTGTCAAACTTAAAGGCGCTGCCTACCACGGAGTCACCGGGTGCCATCAAGATGTAGCTGCTGAGATTATGAGCACGGCTCCGGGGGCGCAGGGAGGCAGCCCTGCGCACACCACGCTTCTCCGGGAGGGTGACTGAAATTTTCATTCTCCCCAGGAGGGCTGCAGACAAGGCAAGGGAGGGGGCGGCACATAGCAAGGTTTTCAGCACCGGCCTTTTATTTCCATGGGAGATTTTGGCGGACGGGCGTTGGGGGCATGCGTACGGGGAAGGGAGATGCTTCCCGGCGTAGGAGACGCTTGCAGCGGCGGAGGGTGCCCTCCAGCTCTGCAGCCGAGAGCCCGCACGACTCTGAGCAGCGTGGCACTGGGGGGCCCCCTGCAGCTGGGTAGAGCCGTGCTTGTCCCCATCCCCATCTCCTGCCCCATCCCCATCCCGGCGCTACCTTCCGCCTGCCCTACGACTGTGGGAAGCGGCGAGGTGCTGGAAGCGGGCAGTGCCGAAGCCTTGTGCCCCCTCTTTGCGACGAAAGGAGGGACAGTCCCAAAGGGCACCGTGTGCTGCCAGGGTGCTTGTGCTGCCACCGTGTGCTGCCGCCCCTCCCTTCTCCTCGCTCTGGGAGGGGCTGACCCGTGCAGGCTGTTATTGGGCTCTAATTAAATCTCAAGAATCAACCTGCTCAAACACCAGCAACTTCTCTGGGAGGGAAAAATAATAAGAAAAATAATAATAACAAGGGGATGAGGAGGCGGACATTGTCCCTTTTAAAGCTGATGATGATCCTGCTTAATGAATGTTAAAATATTCATTCAAGTGTCAAGGTCTCAGAGAGCCTGTGGGAGGCTTAAGGGAGGCTGAGCTGTGCGGGTGGCCATACTCTGCCCCGGAGGAGCAGTCCCACAGGGCCTCAGCCTGCCTGCAGCTTGCTTCAAACCTCCCAGTGCCAATTCCAGGTTCCCTTCCTGGCAGAAATCTCATCTAAGGTGACCCCACAGCAGTGAAGTCCAGGCAAAACATTCTGCAAAGATAAGAAAAATAGGTGCAGAGGTCAGGAGCCAGCTCTGCTGATGTTTCTGAAGAGCTATAAGTGATCGAACATCTATACCTTCTGAAAGTTCAGGCAGAGAAACACAGACTTCTGTAACACTGAAGCATGTGCTCCTCCAAAGCTCAGAGCTCCTTGCCTATGATTTAGCTCTGCCACCCAGGGCAGGAGAAATACTCATCCCAGGGCCCAGCAGACTACTACCTGTGTCCTGCTACCCTGAAAGCACACCACTCTCCCGTGGGTAAAACCACCCTTGATGTCCTTCCAGGAACAACAGCTGAATGTATGCAAATTGTATAGGCAGCTTTTCTCTCTGGGGGAAGCCCAGGCCAAGAAATAACTTCTGCAAAGTGAAGTGTCTTTTGAAGAGAAAGGGTGTGATTGGGCAATGGATCCGGTGACCCTTCATGAAGGAAGCTGGGCTGGGGAAAGCAGGGCACGCAGCACCCAGGCAGAAGCTGGGGTCACCTTCATAAAGTGTCTCCTTCTCTCCTCTTCTTTCTCCACTTCTCTTCTATTATTCTTCACACAATAGATCAGTTGAGACCCCTATTCTGTTTGCCACCCTGACAGCCCTGACTTCAAGGAACAAAGCACCACCCCGGACCACAAATCAATTCCAGTCCAGAAGAGCTGCAAACAAAGACTAAGCAAACCAAAAGATCTTTATATCTAGATTATTTCCATTAAAACTGGCAAGTTCCCTTAAGCAAAGTAAATACTTCTCGGCCTAATGACTATTAATTAAAAGGGAATGCTTTATACCCAAGGAGAATTAACTGTTGTTCGCAAAATGTATCTCTTTCCTCTAATTCGTTTGTCATTGTGCCGGGGGAGCAACATCCCATGAATATTTAAGCACGATAATCAGTTTAAAAAACTAAACTGGATTTAGTGTAGCAATGTGTTTTCCACAGTGAGGGGAGACTCCAGTAACTGCAATAATATAAAACCTGTATCTCTTTCTGCTGCCATATATCGCTTGAGACTTACAGCTATCATAGAATTGAGAAGGCGTTGCGGGGAAAGATGTGGAAGAGGTAACCGAAAAAAAAAAAAAATCAGTTCTGATGTGCAAATTGTGGATAAAGACTTCTGATGAGGACGAGGGGAGTGTCTGATGAGGAAGAGGGGAGAGTGTGTTGAGAGATAACAAGAACCAGTAATTTCTATTCAGCAAAGCCACCAAATCAGAGAGCAGTGCCGATCTTATTGGAGGAGAGCCTTCAACAGCAACTAATCCTGTCATATTGAAAGAAAATTGTAAATGTTCTCTGCAGAAATTGCCTGCCCATTGCAGCTAATCGAGCCCACTTCGCGCTCACCCCCCCTCCCCGCACACACCACGCACCGGTGGGCAGCGAGCAGACCCACAGCCGCTGCCCCCGGCGAGGACATCCACTCGAGATGCTCCCCTAGGCGCCCCGTTCCCCTTCCTCGCCACCACCCCCATGAAGGTGGCAGCTTGTCCTCATTTCCTTAGGAGGACTGGGGGACGTATGAATTATTACCAACTCACTTACGAGTCCCAGCATCCGCTATTTTTAATTTTTCCAGGTTTGTCGAAGCCGTTAAGATAGGTTTAGTGTCGCTCTACGTATACATATGCATACTTACGTGTGCGTATATATATATATATATACATATGAAAGTTCAGCTTGGCTGAGCTGAAGCAGAGACTCCCAGGGGCCGGTGCCACAGAGGGTGTGAGTGTATATGTGTGTGCCTGGGCGTGTGGGAGGGAGAGAGCGAGCGAGGGAGCGACAAAAACTCCATCAACCCGGACAATGCCACCTCTCGTTTAAAGCTTTCCAACCGTTATTCTTTCCCCCCATTATCACAGCACCAAGTAATCCGTCTTTCCCCCACCCCAGTCCCCCTCCCTCCTCTTGGAAGATATGGAAGAGAAAGATAAAGCGGCTGCCTCCGGGCTCTGATGCGCGCAGCCCGCATGCCTCCGCCGCCAGAGCCGGGGCCACTCCGCAGTCGCCGCTCGCAACGAGCCGCTTGCAGCGGGATGGGATGCAACTTCTGGTGATTGGAGCACAGGTAGGAAAGCTTTGCTTTTTTATTGACGCTTTTTTTTTTTTTTTCCTTCATTTTCTTGTTCTTTCCATCTTTTTTTTTTTTTTTTAGTCTTCCCCCCCCCCCTTTTATTTCTTGTCTTCTACCCTCCTCCCCTTCTTCACCGCACCTACGATTTCATCTGCTGTTGTCAGAGGAAAGCTCCCGCCAAGAAAATAATGTCCAAGAAACGAGCTTACGTTTTGCTTCCTGATAGAAAGAACATAACAAAACGCGGGGAAACTTTTGCTGAAAGGGTCCATCGCGGTGCGGGTCACCTGGGGATGGCAGCGAGAAGAGAGAAGGCAAAAAGCCTTCCTCTGTTGAGTTACAGTTGCGATGCATATCCCGGAATCGAGGCAGGCATGGTATAGAGCATAGTATAGCGGGGAAGGAGAGACTCAGTAACCTGATTTGGAGAGATCTTCACATTTCCCAAGCTCTGTTCAAGGGCTTTATATGTAAACGCTGCATTCCGACACAGGGACGTCTCCCGGGCTCCCCTTCCCAAATCCCGATGTGACATATTTGTTGGCGACTCCTGCAAAACGTCCCCGGGAGCCCGGAGCGGAGCCGTGCTCAGGGAGCCGAGCCTGCCCTCGGAGAGGGCTGGAGGGCGGGTGGGAGGGCAGAGCCGGAGCAGGGGGCATCCCTGCCCTGCCGGAATCCATACGGGGTAAGGGCTGTAAGGGAAGGGGGCTTTGGCAGTGTCAGTGCGGTCCCTCGCCCCCAGCATCCCTCCGGGGGAGCGTGCGCCTGCCCGGGCTCAGCGCCCATCTCCGCGGCCTCAGGTCTCTGTTCCTGCTTTGGGGAGGGGGAGCACGGGCTCGGACGGCCCCGGAGGCGGGGAAGGTAGGGGGTTTCCCCGGTTCCGACCCTGCTTCTCTGATTCGGTGCCCCTGGGCTCCAGTGGCAGGTGGCGCCGGGGGAGGCGGGGAGGATGCCAGGGTCGGATCCTTCTCGCCCCGCTCCCCCGGCCTGGTTGAGCAGCTGGTAGGGCTCAGCCGGTCCCGGCCGTGCCTCCCGTCTCCTTCTCCGTGCCTCCGGCTCCGGGTGGGTGCTTTTGGCCAGAAGGAGCGAGTTCAGCTCAGGCAGCGGGAGAAAAAAAAAAAAAAAACAAACAAACAAACAAAAAAAACTGCCTTCTAGAATCGGCTCCGGGGCGCCGACGTCCTGGTCTCGCCATCCAAATCAAGTCATTTCGGAGGCTCTGAGGGGGAAAAGTTCTTTCCGGGCTGCTGCAAAGGCCCGTGCCCCGCCGGCGAGGTGCTCCCAGCGGGCGCCTTCTCTCCCCGTAGCACGGCCCCGCTGCCAGCTGCACGGAGATGCTGTCAGGGACCCGGGGAGCCCGCGGGAGCCGCCGGGCTTGTAACTCCTTCCCACGGGCCGACGGGTGAGTCCTCCATCCCTTCGGTGGGGAAAGGAGGAAGGACTCTCCCCTCACCCTGTAAGATCTATTTTTTATCCTACTTTTTTCATGTGTTAAAGTTCCTTTAGAGAAAGGAGAATTTAGCCAAAATAGGTTGTGTCCCCACTTATGTGTCAGCCAGTGTGCTTTCACATGTCGGTTGCTCCTTCACTTGAAAAAGATCTTCCCTTTGCATAAGGGAATAAAGGAGAAGGGCCAACCTCTGTTTGACAGCATGTTTTTGCGGTTAAAAAAAAAAAAAAAAAAAAAAAAAAAAAAGACCAGCAATGAGGAAGGTTAGTAGGGGTGATCAGAAGTAGGCACACTGTCTGCTTTTATGGTATTGCATCGCCTGCAATCTCAGCTCCTGTCTAAATACGTGCCAGCCTCAATTATACAGTTTATGACACCAGACGCTTTCGATGACTCGTCTATAAACCGTGTTATGCTGTGCAGAGTATGCTCTCTCTCCTTTAGGCTCTTTTTGATTATAACTTTGGTTGAGTTTCCCCTTTGCAGGACCTCTGGATTGCAAAAGCAGCCTTGTTTACTTTTGCATCAGGAGAGCAAAAAGATGTGCTGTGGGCTTACTAATTTGGCAAGCACATGCCCTGCTGAGGCACTCTCTCTGCCCTGGTCTGTCACCCCATGATTTCTGCATTGCAGTCCACCTGGGAAAGAGGCTTAGTACGTGGCAAGTGGGTCTGGGCTTGGCCCACTTCAGTTGTTTTGGAGCGAGGGCAAAATAATAAAAATGAGAGGTCATGGTTTTCTACCTAAAACTTAGGTGATAACTCATACCCAAACAGTTGTAACTCTGCACCTGGCCAGAACCTGGGGAGATCTGGACCACCCGTTGTCAGCAGTCTCCTGGTGAGGTGGTAGGAAGCAGTGTTGTGCCATGCCACTGCCTGGGAGGGAGATCAAGATGGAAGAAGGGAGAAACCATGGCCATCACTGAATAAATATATCTATGAAAAAAAAAAAAAAAGAATTATTTTGCCTGCATGTTCAGTCCCATCTCCTTCTGTCGTTTTGTTTTCCACCTCTGGACTGAGTCCCTGTGTGTGTTTTCTGTCTCTCAGTTGCTTGGCATGCTTGGATCTTTCACCCGTTATGTGTCTAATTCAGTAGTCTTCTCGGGACATCTACTATGAACTCCCCTACTGTTGTTGATATAGTCCCAGATGTTTATTCTGCCCCATATTGCTCCTGTAACCCACTCACCCATTCACCCAGGATTCCTCTTCTCCAGTAATATCATGACCTACATGCAAAAAACTTATATTCTGGTCCCATTTCCATAGCAATGCAGCATGGGAAAGGCAGACAAACTAGTAATAATGAAGCAGATTCCCCTTCTGTGAAACCAAAACCTCTTTGAAAGTTGAGTTCAATTTTAGGGAAAGTAGTGATCCGTGGAGAGTTGGATTTCTGGCCCAAAGCCCAGATCTCCACGCCCTCTAGTGCCAGAGGCAGGCAAGGGAGACCACCCGCGGGCACAGGGGATGCAAGGCTTGATAGAAAATTAGAGGGGACAGAAAGAAACGAGTGGTATGAGGTAGGAACATTCCACCTAGTGTCTGTTTCCAGCCTTCTCTTCCCTATTCTAAATCCCAAGCTGCAAAAGAAGGTATGTTGGGATTCAGCTGATCCTGGTTCAGTCACCCACAGCCTAACACTGAATGTTCCATGACACGAGTTAAACTATAGAGGAACTGGTAGGAAGAAATTAGAGCCTATATCTAGTCATTAATTCACAGTTTTTGGACTTTTCTGACTGAGCTTCACAACTTGCAGCAATTTGCAGTTAATTTTCAGAGATTTGAAGGCACGGAAAAGGATTACCCACTTGTGAAAATGCTGCCCTGACCTTCTATGGGATCTTTGGATGGGTGGGTAATAGTAATCAGGATAAGAAAAGCTGAAGGGGCCCATGCTTGTTAAATCTAAAAGTGGATTCCCTTCTCTAAGAAACAGGCTACACGGAGGACTGAGCACAGAGAACTGGGAAAAAAAAAAAAAAAAAAAAAAAGTTGTATCTAAATAAGACAGTTAACACGTCTTTACCAGTTACTATATTTTGACAGACAGCTTTTGCCAAGTTTTGCCAAGATCTCCAAAGCATTTCTTGGGCTTGAGCTGTCGCTGCCCAAGAAACACCAAGAATTAACTACTCTCCTGTCCTCATCCCACCAGCTGAACACCAACTTCCTGTACTTAGTAGATTGCATTACCTAGCCCTCCCTACCACACTGAGTGAGGGATGCTTAGTGAATTATCTCACTGCCCTCCTACATTTCCCTAAACAAGTGGACAGAATTAAAAGATGAGGACACCCCTTGAATTGTCTTAAAAGGCTTTGCCCATTTCCCATGACCCCTGAGCTTGTTTCCTAGTAAAATGCTTTAGCCTGTGGAGCTGCTATTTATTTTGGACTGTTTATCCTACCTTTAAAGCTGTACCATTACCTATATCTGACACTGTCTATTCCCTATACAGAAAGATACATATCAGCAGATGTTTCAAAGAGACATTTCTCATATAACATGATTTTAAGTCCCAAGAGAATATTGCAGAGTGAAGTGAGTTTTATCTCATTTCTATCAAGTAATTCCTACAGAATGCTTGCCAGTGAAACTTAAATGCACAGTGGGATTTCAGTAGTCCATGTGCTTTATGTATTCATTTTTTACAAATATGATAATGAAAAAAATGAAGCGTACCATCATTTAGGGCCAGCTGTTTTGCTGAAAGCTTTCTGCCTGTTTCCTTTTGATGAGATGGTCCTCTGATCCCAGCATCTCTTTCGACTCCATGGCCTAGACTCTGATTTATTTATATCCCTGTAAATCAAGGGTGACTCCCTTGGCTTTAATTACTTCTGTTTTATTCTAGTGCAATGGAGCTCAGAATCTGACTTTCATAGAAACATAGTAAGTGTTGTAATTAGAATATTCCAGTGTTTTGACAGCTGTTCATTGAACAGAGCTGAGTCTGACTGCCAAAAGGGATATGCAATGTGATAATGGACATTGGGAATAAGATGGAACACTTCTGAAAATGATGGCAATTAAGATCTGTAAGAGAAGCCACAACACAGAGAGGTGAGAATTTCTGTAAACCAGAGACTCCAAGGGTTTTCCTCACCCTCTTAAAAAAAAAACACTGAGTAAACTATGGGCAGGTGTGGGTAAAAAGAGGTGGAACAACACAAAAGTATCTTCATAGATCTTTCTTCTGAATCACTGTGACAATTAGTGCTGGCAACCAAGGAGATAAAATAAACCTAATTATTTAAAAGAATTATCTTGCTTAGTAATTTCTCTGGGTCAGGATTCTCAGGTAGTCTGAACATGTAAAACTCTTTTGCTTTCATGGGGACAGTCTGATCTTCAAACTATGAAGATCAGACCCTTCATTTCTTAAATTCTTTCCAGTATGGAAGAAATAAATTTAGCAAAACTTATCAGTAGGAAACAATGTTTCTGTTGCAGCCAGCAGTAGTTTCTGTTACAGCCAGCAGTTGCATTTTCAAATAGTGAAGTCTATTTTATACTCATCTATCTCATATTTAGTCAATTAGAAAGTAAAATGGTCATATATTAAAAATGATTCACAAATTTGTTCATGAATAGTGGCAGCAAGCTCATTCTACTATGGAGGTCATTTCGTGCAAGCAAGTAACCAATGATTTATTCATGAAAATGTTCATACATCTCTAAAGTTTCATGAATGTTAGCATGAATAATTAATGGAAATGGTGTTATTTGTTATCATTACTCATTATTTTCCTATTCAAAAAGGCATCAGTCATCTAGTTAAAGAATATTAGAACATAATGACTGCAGCATTGGATCAGGCTGGTGTTTTATCTTGTCTGGTATTATGCCTGTATCTGTGCCTATTATGACATACCTCAGAAGAAGGTGCAGGAAATGCTTCCCTAGATAAATTTACTGTCTTTAATTAAAATGCTATCTTAATACCTACCAGTTTGTGGTTGCTCACAGCCCAGAGACCACTTCCACATGAAAACAGATATCCACCTTCCTCATCAAATGGAAACCTCTAGCAGTTCTGAATGAACTGCAGATATTCTCACTGGCCAGATAAACAGCTAATCTGGTTTTGCCTCCCAACAATCTTGCTACCTTAGTAATAGCATGTAGGAGAGAGTTCAGCAGGTTAATTACACATTTTCTTGGGAAAACCACACTTCAGATAACCTTTGATCTATTTAAATTAGTCATATTTCAATATTATCCTTATCTTTCTGTTATATGATGTGGAAATGCCAATAGAAGAACCCAGTTCATTGTATAGGTGCCATTCATTTCCTCAGTCACGAACCCTCTTGTTCTTTTCTTCTCTTACCTAGACAATTTCAAGCTTTTCTGTCATTTTGCATGTCTTAAATACTGCCAATTTTTCCATCTCCATTTCTGGTGGTGTATTGGCCAAAGTGGACATTATTTTCTAGGTGAGGACTATTATTTTTTACTCCACCTGTAAAGTACATATTATTATTTTTTTAATTTTTTGTTTTGTTTTGTTGACTACTATTGTGACTGAGAAAAATTTATAACTGGGTTGTCTGTAGTTATACCAAGATTCTTCCATGAATTGTCAGAGATGGTTTAGGATCTAGGAAAGTTTCTTATTTTTTACTCCACTTGTGTTTGTTCTATATCAGCCGACACTTATTTCCATTTGCTATCAGAATGCTCAAGTTCACCCAACTTAATTAACATATTCTGAAATGCTTCCATCTTTACTCTCTTTTTCTAACAGCAGCAATTTCAGTAAAGAAATATACCTGATATAGAATCATAGACAACCCAGTTGTTAATCTTTTACAGTGAAAAATGATTGTTCATGTGTAGTTCCTGCTTTGTATCTCTTAGACAATTTCCAACAAGTAGTAATAAACTACTTCTACAATGATGTAATTTCTTCAAAAGAAATTTCTCATATACATACATACATACATATATACATATATATTTATCAGGTTATATTTCCTGGTCTATTAGCTTGATACTTCACAGAATGTGTAGAAGGCACAACATTTTATTGAAATAAACTGATTTTTTTTCCTCTGCTGTAGGTAATTCCAGTTTTCATTAGTTTCAATAAATGCATCTGGAATTGAAATAAGACTTTTGCATATATAATACCTATGACCACTTCAGTGCTTGTCCTAAAGATAGGTATGCTAGCTCTCACCCTCTAATCCTTCTGTAGTATATCTGACTTCAATAACAGCTTGCACATTTTTGCTATCAGCTCATCCACTTCATTTCCAAATGCCTTCCAAACCCTTGCATATATAACCATGAGGTCTTTATGACACGTTGCTGTTTAGTTTATCAGTTTGTTCCCCTTTCAGCGTTTCACATTCTGGCAGCTCTCGTCCTTTCTTGTCTTGAAAAAATAAAAAATAAAAAAATAGGTCCAGTGTGGACATTGGCACAGTATCTGTTTTGGGGATACTTTACCCAAACAGATCGTTCAGAACTTCTGCAACATCCTTTCGGCCATTAATTGTTCCCGTTACAAGTATGTCTAACAGGTCTCATTGTTTCCATCCCAAACTGTGTGAATTTAAAACCCTTCAAAAATATCCTCTAGCTGCTCCTATACATATGCCAACCTCCATGCATCCTTTGCCATCTTCATTTACAACTGGCTTTATTTATTTATTTATTTATTTATTTATTTATTTAGATTTCCCTCCCTTAGCCAGGGACTTCAGCAGAGCTGAAGTGTAATTTCCTGAAAGCTCGTTGTTTGGTTCAAACAATGTATTGGATCTTAACATTTCAAAACAGTTTTGTTTATTTTCTCTCTTGACTTTCAGTCTGTTTTCTGCATGATTTCCTTGAATCAGAAACACTCTGTTAATATCTCTGTTGATTTGAATTTTATGCATTTTACTTTTTCTTCCACTGTTCCTTTTTTTTTTTCCTATTCTGTTTCTACCTCCAGTACTGTCTAAAATGATTCTCTAATTAATCTCAGTTTTAACATCACTCTTTTAATATAGTAATAAGTTCATTACTATTTAGTGGCTTGACTGCATCATTTCTTCAGCTACTTAAGCCTATGTTAAGAACATGTACTGTTATGTGTTACAGTTATTCTAGAAATCACCTAGATTATTTTTTTCCTAATCCATTTGTACCAGTTGACCTACCACTGTACAAGTGGGTGAAGTTAACCAGAATTACTATTTTTTTTTTTGACTTAGTTGTCTTTTTGATCTCTTTCCATTCAATTAATTAAATATCCCACATGTTTCCTGGACAAAGTATGCTAATGCAGGATTTAATTAAAAAATGTGTATTCTTTTTAAATTAAACTTTATGTTCAGCACATTGGATTGAGACCAAGTAGACAAGCTCCTGACCATGCCACGGACCTCCTGTCTGACCTTTCTCAAGTTCCAGTGGTCTGACACAAAGCCTGCTGGGTTCAGAGAGCAGCTCTTGTTATCTTTAGGTAGGCTTTGGCTCAGCTTCCTGCAGTAGGGAGAATAAGTCTTCCTGATCTCATGACAATGTGAGGATTTACTTGCTGCAGTCAGATACTGAGCTTAGGCAATGGTACTGCCACATGAAAACAGAAGCAGACAGACTCCATCCGCGGGGGCTTTCTTTGCATTGGGGTGTTGGAAATCTGAGCTTTTAGTAGCTGATTATCCAAAAAGTTTCTCTTTAGAACAGAGGACAAATTAAAATGTTCAGAATCCCTACAATAAAAGATTACCAAAGCTCCTAATTGCCTCAGATCTTGTTGAGGAGTAAAAGGATAAAGTTACTTACAAGTTCAGTTTTACAGGGGAAAAAAATAGTTCTCATTGTATTGAGGTGAGGGTGGGAAGAGAGAAAAATAAATTGAAGGTAACTTTTAATGGCTGGATGTGGTCCTGGGGCTTTTCTCAGTTTTATGTTTTCAGCATAGTCAGTGTTAAGTGTAAAATTGCCAAAGTGGGGTTTACAATGCCATGAACTCATTCAGATCATACATTGCATCAGAGTTGTTCACAAAAAATAGTATGGACCTGTTGGTTCTCTTTATATCCCTTAGCTCAGCACACATTTCTGACATAAAACAGAGTTAGAGGACTTTGAGAGCAGGGCACGTGAACTGAGCAACATATGTACGTGGACAGGAATGTTACTCTTTTCTCCTCCACCATTATCCAAGGTCCTTGAGTATTTCCATCATCATCACTGTGGTAGATTCACACTTCAATTTATACATAGGCCATATAATGTATAAAAAATAGTTGCCTCACCCTCTCACTTTCCTATGTTTCTAGCAGCATTCTGCCATGGTGGGAAATTCAGTCTACTCCATTTCATACGTAATATTGCATGAAAGTGGATTAATATATGTGTGGGAAATGAAAGCAGATGAGGGCTGGTGCTAGTAACCTCGGGGAAGGGCTTGCAAGCAAGCATATGGACAATTTTACTGTCACTGAACTTTGGAACTGTTGTTCAACATGGATGTTGGAGGAATATGAGAAGGGGTCTAGTCAGGAAGATGTCTTCTCTGCTATCTGCTTTTTCATGTTGAGATTAATCTGAAAACTGATTTCCTGATCTGTTACTGGTATGTTTCACCCACACTAATTTCACTTTTCTAACAGTGAATTCTCAGCTGACAAAATCTGTCAGAACATGTGTGACATAAAGAGGGAGACCATCACCAAAGTGCTATATTTAACCTGGCAATACCATGTCTTATCATGCTTGACCTTGAGCCCTAGTAGTGAGAATATGATCATGGCATCTTAGCTTTAAAGTTCATTCCTTTAACCAAACATAAAAAGCTCTCAAATATAAGGAAAAGCAGGGAAGAAGGAAGGTAACATAAGTTACCCTTCTGCTTTTGACCTCTGTGATAGCCAGCACACTTAGCTGTCACTAGAAGGAAAGAATATATGAAGGGTTCATTGTTAAATTCTCATTTAAAATGTCTGATGTCTGCAAGTCATTTTCACAATCTTAGCCACTGGGAATAAATGTAAGGATCTTTACTGAAAGGTTTGACATCAGAAACAGTACCCTACAAGGAATCTCTTACTGTTATTATTCATTGTTTACATTTTGCAATGCAATTCAGTAAAGGGGTAAAAAAAAAAAAAAAAAAAAAAAAAAAAAAAAAAAAAAAAAAGAGTATATGATTGGAAAGTAGCAATGAAGGCAACAGAACAAAGATGAGGAAAACCATTTGGTCTGCTTTGACTGAAGAAAGACTGTAGCTATCTTTGTTTAGCACAGAGTGAGACTGTATATCATCTACACTTTGGAGCACAAGGAAATGCAAAATATCCAGTTTAGAAAAACCCTGACAAATCAAGTGTTGTCATTCTTTTGAGTGGTAAATTTGACAATTGCTAGTCCACATTATTTCCTTTAAACTTTCTTAGAAATCCAAGAGGGGAGTGGGAATGACACATAACGAAAGAGATGAACAATATTGTTATTTTCTCTTTTGGACAATCATGAGAAGTCTGAACTCCTAGTTTCACTGCAGATTGATTATGTGGCTTTGGACAAACTCAGCTTCTCACCTAGAAATTGTATAAAGTAATGTTTGCATTCTTATATGCTTTGTCTGCCCATGTTTAGTTTTGTTTAGTATGGCAGCACCTATGTAACAGTCTGCACTGAGAAACTTTACCCAAATTTGAGCATCCATAGAAAGAATTGAATGATTGATGTAACATATTTCAAACATTTGGTTTCTTTTTATTACTTATGTTACAAATTTAAATATATTTTTATTACTTATATTACATATATAATTTTTTACTTATATTACTTATATTACAAACGTTTCAAACATTTGGTTTATTTTTATTACTTATAAAAATTATCTTAACACAGTTCTTTCTCAAACTTGACAGAGTGCTGAAAAAAACATATTGTTAACAGCTCTGTGATGCAAATAAAGAGAGCCCCTCATACCTCTAATTGCTTTAACCCAAGGAAAATATGCTGAGGTGATAACATGGCATGCCTGTTCTTTTATCTTGCTCTTTGCTGCAGGCCACCTTTGAGAGAGGACAATGGGCAAGCTGGTTGGGGACAGCTGCTCTCGAACTCAAAGAATCACTTCAAGTTTTCAGCGTAGCTGTCTTCATTGGATAATGTTCAAACTGTTTTACTTTTGCTGCTCACCAGAAATTTGTTGCCTTCTTGGCTAGGTGCTTATCTAAACAGCCATAAGACACTTTGGAGATTAGTTTAATTAACCTGACTCCCCAGAAATACCTTCTACAAATACATTCAAAAATACTGTTTTATTTGTTCATTGTAACAGTAGGAGAATTTTAATATACATGTGGTTTCCAGGCAGATCTCAATGCTAGCCACAGAGTGCACATTCCTACTCCACTGTCTGTAACTGATAAAACAGCCTGAGATAACCTCCTTGCAGACTCACTTCTTTCAGCCTAATGTCCTTGCTTTCCCTTTGTAGGGGAACAGAGGGTCCGTAAAGGGAAAACGTGATTGCTGCTCAGGTTTTAATCTCTCTTCTCATTCAGTTTGTTCTTTATAACAACAACAACAACAAAATAAATGGATCAAACAGCCTTTATAGACAAAAAATTATAAGGAATGTGACAGGCACTGAGGCCTTTGCATCCCTGTAAATATAACAGAGAAGTTCTCCTTCGGCAGTTGCATGTATATAAATTTTCATCTCTTTAGAGAAGAAATTGTGCCTCCCAAATGCCAAAAGAGAGAGATGATTTCTTCTTCTTCCTTTTCACTTGAAAGCTCTAAAATCATAGCCTTCTCAAAACTGTATAATTTTTTGTGCTATATGAGGATTTAGACCATTGTCTTTTAACAAGTGAGTCCTAAAAAAAAACAAAAACAAAAACAAAAAAAAAAAAAAAAAAAAAAAACACCATAGAGAACTAAGACTGAACATGTGGTAAGGGAGGCACTTCCTGAAGATGATCTCTGCTTTGTCAATGAATTTTATGTCTGCAAGCAATGGGACAGGGGATTACTGCAAAGCATTCTAGGTCAGAGTTTTATCATCATGGTCACGGTCCCATCCAAATCACAACATTGCTCTTCCACCTATGCGGAATTGCTTTGTACTGCAAATAAGGGCCAAGCTAAAGGCATGAACTTAAATGCAAGCTGAACAACCTTTAAAAGAGTAGGTCAAGCTTTCCATTTATTAAGAAACCCACACAACAGCAGAGTTAAAATAAGATTTCCACTCATTATAGCAGAATCTCCTACATTTCTTACTAAATAATTGTAAAAAAAAAATATATTTCTAGGTGCTTTATTTACTTGAAAAATAAAGCTGTTACTGTGTGGTTTTGGCTATAGCTTTAGCAATCCAAGTTTAAGTGCAATATTTTTAACTTTAAGCCAAAATCTTTAACAAGCAAAACAAAATAAATCTCAAGGAAAATGTGGGCTTGGTTCCATTCTATCTGGAACCTAATTTCTTCCCTTGTTACCCACAAGGCTGTAAAATACTGTAGCTCTGCTTGGGCTACACTTCAAAGCTATTTTATATACATATAGATGACTGAAAAACAGTGAAGGCAAAGGAGAGCCAGGCCCACACCACACAAATTAGCAATGCATTTTGTTCTAGAGGCAGTTTTTGTGGGTTTTAGAAACTAGTGGGCAACTTTACAGATAGGTGATATACTGTTATGGCAGGCCCCAGTGAGTTGGGATTTTTCTCTTGATGAATATTTCAGTGGCACTCTCCAAGCCATCCTGGAAAAAAAAAAAAAAAAAAAAAAAAAAAAAGAGAGAGAGAAGGGAAAGAAGCTAAGTTTGGGGACAAGCATCCTTGTTTTGCCAGGAAAACACTGCTTCTAGCAGTTTAACACTGTTTAACATTCTTTCTTGCCTGTAAGTTATCAATTCCCATAAACTGTCACATATTTGTTGATAAGTACGTAAACCAAATAAATAATGTAAAACAACAAATGATGCATGTTAAGATATTATAAATTCCTTCCCACTGTGACTGTTTTGTAAAACTGATATTGACATAGTTCATATGTGCAGATTTACTAGAGGAGTCCATTGCTGATGGCATTCATTGCCTCTAACTGTGGAAAAAAAAAAAAAAAAAAAAAAAGCAGGGGAAAAATAAACCAGGGAACAATGAAAGAAGAGAGACAGAAGGGAAAAAGAAAGCTCTCCAAGCAGTGGCTAGCTGGGAAGATGAGTAACTGGGCTTTTCACACCTCTGCTGGGCATCCTCTGATGTGCAGCATCTGGTTCCCCCCACCACACTTTTCCCACACTAGCTGTCTGGTTTTCACCAGGTCCTACTCAAGCCCCTGGGAGGCTGTCACTGCTTACTGATGGTGTTGATTCGAGCGTGTATTGACTGGGGCAGGGACTCTATGGTCAGTTGTTCATGTTCACGTGCACATTATTCCGTCACTTGCCTAAACTAAAAACTTTAACTAAAACAGAATGAAAGTGTGGGAAAAGGGCTGATTCTCAGGTTGGTAACTATCGCTGCCCATGACAGCTGACCACAGGAAGGCCATCAGGGTGTGCAGGTGTAAGATGATGAGGATAGCAGCATGAGATTAACAGTGTAAGAGCAATGAGGGGAAAATACTGTCCCAGGGGCTCTGAAAACATTGTCCCAGCAACCTGGGTAGGACGGTACAGAGATATGAGGGAAAGGCAGGCTACAAAATTTCGAAGAAAGGTCTCTTATCTATGCAAACCAGCAACAGTGTTTTGTTATAATGGGAAAATGTGACAAGGTAACATACTGACATCCTAGAAGTCAGTGGGATTCTTCCTTGGACTGCTCTGGAGCTGAAGGACTGCTTCATTACTTGAGAAAGGAGAGATCTGAGGTTCTTTGTTCAAATGTACCTCTATTTGGGGAGAAGCATTGGCTCCATGTGCTCTGAACAAAGGGTGCAGTTTCTGAAGACTCATTCTCACTAGAGGCTGTTGCAAACATAGCTTCTTATGTGCTCTTATCACAGCCTCGCTGGCCACTTCCTCTCTCAAAAGGGATTTTCCTGCTAGTGACTTGGATGAGAACCAGAGAACCAGTCCCTAACCCTTACACACCTAGACCCCTACCACCACTATTCTTTTTTTTTTTTTTTTTTTTTTTTTTTTGTGATTGCTTAAGTAGCATTTTAAACTTTTTTCACTGCAGGTCAGTGGGCAAGACCAGCTGGGGATGTAGTGATTCCATGCTAAGAATAATAGCAAAATACATACAGCACAAAATCAAGAGAAATGCATTCCCTGCATTTAGATGCTGTGTTGAGTATGCCTGTAAGAGAGTAGTAGATATTTCTGATTGCATGTCTTAACAGGTTAAAAAGTGTAATTTAACTTTTATTCCAGCTGTTGGAGATAGAATAACAACAATAAAAATCTTCATCTCTTTCTTTCAAAGGATGTGGTAACAGTGGTAGCTTTTTTCCTAACCCTCTAAATGTTAACAAAACACAGAGATGACAACAAGGAGGAAAACAGAAATGGTCTCCTGTTTTTAGTTTTATTTTTTTGTTGTTGTTGTTTTAATTAATATTTATTTATTTATTTATTAACAAGAGCTCAGTACAAATGTTTCACTTATTGCATCTTACTCCTTCAGAAAACAAGTAAGACAAATAAAAACACAACAGACAGGAAGGAAGATATTTTTGCATTTGATTGCATAGACAGAAAAGAAATAATACGCAAAGATGAATCATTTATTCATTTTGAAGGTCCACTAAGACTTCCGTGATAGGGATCAAACCAATTTATTTTTGTTGAATTTGCGAGCACCTCATCTCTTCAGCCTGCTGTGCTTTGCTATGAAGCCCGTTTCTGCACTGCAGCATTAAGAAATAATTATTACCCTTTATTGTGTAATGATTAGTTATTGCACAGGCCACATAGAAGATTTCTGCAGTCGTCATGCCAACTCTCTCCTGCATCCTGATTTAACCCATTCTACTATGCTGCAACTATCAGCCATGGGTGTATGTAAGGGAGATATTCAGGCTACACACACCCCACTCTGATTTTGCTGCATTATGGACACTAAAAGAGCACATGTTCTCACCTAGTGTGTACAGGAACAGCCATTTTAAAGACTACTGTCTTTTGCTCAGTCCGAACCTCCCTGCCATGATGTGAGAAGATTAATATGTATCCTGAGTGCCAGACCTCTTGCTGCTCTACAGCAACCCCTCTGGGTGCTTAAAGTGCAGCCTCAGAAGCAGCCTAATCCAGTCCTTGTCAGTTGGCAGCTCTGATAGCAGGGCCTGGCAAGCTGGGTCTCGAAGGTTCTTTAAGAGAAATGCATGAAAGGAGTGGGAGATGTTTTAAAACAAGGCAGGATCTCACCAGAAACCCATCTGCACTCAGTTGCAGAGACCCAAGATGTCTCTCCAGTGCTGCTGCTGATAGGGTCCCAACCTGAATGCCTTTACTTTTTTTGTGAAGAATTGCTTAGCTAGAAGGTAAGAACATTACTGCTTTTGCTTTGCACTGAAAGGAAAAGGGAGAACAGCTGAGTTTAAACTCCAAGGTGAATTGCACAGCACAGAAAACCAGAGCTGGTCCTTACTTAAATAAGCACTCTCCAAGAAAATCTAAAAAATGATGACATAGTCATTTGCATTCTGATAGGAAATGATGTATATGCCATCCCAGCTTTGATTTCAGTCCTGCAGTCCTCCTTGCTGAAAGGTGTGGGCCCAGACCCTTTGTAGTGAGCTTAGCTCATGAATACCTGGCATTTGATATAATACTGTTGTGTCTTAACACTGACAGGCAGCTGAGCACCACACAGCTGCTCGCTCTCCCCAGGTGGGGTGGGGAAGAGAATCGTAAAGGTAAAAGTGCAAGAACTCATGGGCTGAGATAAGAACAGTTTATTAGGTAAAGCAAAAGCCACGTGCACAAGCAAAGCAAACCAAGGAGTTCAGCCACTGCCAGGAAAGTGGGGCTCAGCACACTGAACAGTTTCTTGGGAAGAAAAATGCCATCACCCCAAATGTTCCCCCCTTCCTCCTTCTTTATCCCAGCTTTTGTTGCTGAGCATGACACCACATGGTGTGGGACATTCTTCTGGCCAGCCAGGGCTAGCTGTCCTGGCTCTGCCCCCTCCCAGCTCCTGGTGCACCCCTAGCATCCTCGCTGGTGGGGCAGCATGAGAAGCTGACGAGTCTTTGGCTCTGTGTAAGCACTGCTCTGCAACTGCTGAAACATCAGTGTTATCACCACTATTTTCATCAAAAATCCAAAACACCACATCATATGAGCTTCTGTGAAGAAAATTAACTTTATCCCAGCTAAAACTGTGACAAATACCTATATGTAATTTTTATTTTTTTTTTCTTTTGTTACTTGCTGCAATTACTACCTACAGCCCCTTAAGGAGAAAAGAGAAATAGTCCACATACAAAAATAAAAACACATTCTGCACAACACAGCAGATCATGCCATGTAATTGCTATCACTGTTATTTATACATAGTTCATTATGCCATCTGACACACAGGAATGAAGGGCTTAATTGAAGAAATAATCTGAAAATCAAATTATTCTTTTCTTAATGTTTCTTCAAAGAGTAGATTTTGTTAAAGTTGCTCCACATTTACTTTTTTTTTTTTCATAATACATCAATGCTGCAATTAAACATCTAACTGTAAGAAACAGTGTTGTTTGTTTGTTTGTTTGTTTTTCATTTTGTTTTGTTTAAAAAAAAAATAAGTAAACGATTTATTAATTTAGGCAATGCAACACTTTGGTAACCAAAACCGATGAGTGAAAGTGAGTGAAGGATGGGAAGAAGAGAGAGGAAAGCTTCTCCAAATTTTTTTCTCGTGTTTCAGTCTTTCTTTAATTTCAGCTGCCATCCAAATGAAACCTGTAAACAGAGGATTCTTTTAGTCAGGTTCTTTCTTAGTTCTCCCTCTTCCATAAACCTCTTCCTTCCACCATGCACTTCTTATTCTTTGAAAAGAAACAGATCAGACAGTCATCAAATGACACGTTGTTTAAGTTAATGTGTTACATGATCACCTGAAAAACCCTAGTCACATTAACAGGTACTGTTTTGCTATACACATTCATTGTATAGTGTTACTGTTCTGAACATTTTTTCAGTCATCCTCTTTCATGGGGGTTGTCTCATTGTTACCTCTGACCTATAGGTCTAAGGAAATGCAGGATACAAAAAGTTGTCAGGGTATAGGTAAAGAATAGATTTGGGACAAAACCAAATATTTTCCTTATATTCCAGCTTGCTGCCCTCATTGCTCAGCCTTGCCGTGTGGTCATTTTGAGCTTGTGACATTCTCCAGGGTGATGCTGAAGAAATTTGTTTGCAAGCAAGTCATCTGATCAGGCTTGGTGTACTGGAATGCAATGCCAACACAAATGGTAATTATGGGGACATAATTAGTAGGCTTCTATGTGGGAAAATGGCAGTAAATTATTGATTCCTATTAACCTAAAAGATGGAGGATTTTTTTAAGCTTTCTAATAGCCTCAAAACAGTTGTGTGAAGACAGGTTTTTCTGAGAACAAGCGTTCCCTCAGTCCTGAGTGATAACTGGACACTGCTCCCATCAGAAAGCTCATGCTCTCTTCTGCTTTCAGATCCCTGAAAAAAAAAATTAAAATAAAATCAGTGCTGAACAATTTGTTAATTGTCAACAATTAGTCCACTGGATATTTTTCCTTTGAATTTTGAATTGTCCATCTGCAAGTGTGCTGGCTAAGCTTAGCAGTCTAATTAATAGTTTCAATGTTCATGTCAAGGTCAAAAGATTCAGTCATTTTTTTGTGTTCAGCATTGAGAATTTGGTATTTTTGGCATGTGAGTGTTCACCTAACTCATGTGACAAAGCTTCTCACCTCTAATTTAATGACTCAGTGTTTATAAGCAAAAGCCAAAGGTGCTCTAGATGGTGGAACAGACAGTTAAGCTGTCCAGCAACTGTTCCTTTTTATGCTAGGAAGGGCACAAGCGTGGCATAGCTGAGGGGACAGATATAAAACCAGACAGATCTCGAAGAAAGAAGAAAAACAGAGGGATGGGCCAACCTCAACAGAGGTTGCATTTATTATTTATTGTATTTTTTGTATTTATTGTCCCTTTTTTCCACGTTAGATAATTATTGCAAATGTCTGACTCCATACCTCAGCTTCTTCCTGATGTTGGCTTGCAACAAGATCTTTTGGCTCAATACCTCTAGTGCTCACATTATACAAAAGTTTAAGGGTAGATAGGGCATTATTTTACATCATCCATTTGTCTTTTTAAATGTAAAGTTAACAGTACATGATTCTCATGAGTCATTAAGACCAACTGCAGGTCAATGTTGTGTAATGGGCAATGGTGGGCAGCAACAGAAACTGCCTTTGGAAATATTTTCTTTGCTTACACCAGGGCTACTGCCACACAGGATAGAAGTTGTGTGGCATCTCCTCCATACTGACAGAGGGTTTATCCCACTGCAAAAGTCCAATCCTGCTTACCTATGTGCATTTCTAAGACAATGTATGTGAACCCAACCTGAAACAGGCCTGGCTTCCCTGGCAAGTTACTTTCTGTCTTGTGGTTTCCTTCACTTCAGCATCTGGCTGCTCTGTCAGACCCTTGCTTGAATTCTTTGGACCTGCAATGTAAGCAAAGAGTTACCAGCCTCAGGACATTTCTGCTGATTTAACATCACTGTTTATATGCACCTGCTGTCTCCTGCTCATTGTGGGCCAGATGCTACTGCTCTTTTACTCATACTGAGTAGTATATTGTACTGAAGAGTTGCCCCAGAAATATTTGCCCAATCAACTGCTCCATCCTATGAGTGAAGGTCCCCAGATCTGGTATAAAACACTGACAGAATGAAACAGTATCCAGTTTGAGCAAAGACTGATAAATCTTTTGTGATGTCTTTTGCCTAGATTTCTTAATACCTCTTCTCTCAAACATAACATTTAATCACATATGCTGAAAACACAGAGCAGCACATTTGAAAATGTGTACAGGGGATATTTTACTCAGTGACTTTTATGTTCTTAGATGACAGGGTCTGGGCAGTTACTGAAGTAAGCAATGCAAAGCACTTTTAAGAAGTGTTGGTCAGTCAGATGAAAATAAACATCACCTCTAGATATTGCTATGCTATCTGTGACTAAAATTGCTGCTGATACCAGTCTCTGTGTGTCTGCCTTTACACCAGTTACCAAGTCAGAGTTCAGAGGAATCCTTCCATTTAAGAAAAGACAGATGATTAATGGGCAAAGTGCATGATTTTCTCTTGAAACGTGAAATATAAATAATTACTATATGTTGTATGTGTAATTATTGCAGTCATGGATAGGGGCATCAGTGATCTCTGCCTACATGGAGACTTTAAAAAATGCCTTGGCCTTACAAATTAATGACCAAAAGGAGTATGGGATACGCACAGGACACCAGCAACCTGTAAATTGATGGAATGGTGTCTCAGCCCAGTTAGAGAAATTTTAATTGAGATAACTTTTAATGAATCTGTTTATCTTTTGGTATACTTTGTTAACAAAGCAGAATAAACAAAAGTCATAAAGAAGAAACTGTCTGGTGTCATGTTGATGTCATACGGACCAGAACCCAGATGTCCCAACTCTACAAATTCAGCACCATGGTCTTTGTATTGGACCATATTTTTGCATGGAGTTTTTATAACAAAAACAACAAAAGTATCAATATTAACAATTATTTTTATAATTATGATATAATTATAATATTATTATTTATTATTGTTTTTATTATAGAATAACATGTTATGTTTTATATTTTATAATAAAAATAATAACATATATAACACTAAAAATAACAACATGTTATTCTAAACATAAAATGTGTTATTCTAAGGTGCTATTATTCTTATTATAACTATTACTATTTTTTTTTTCCCTTGTTTTTTATATCAGACAGAACTGAAGGAGAAATATTATGTATAATTACAGAGTTACACAGGCTAAATGTGTACCCATCAGAATAATTTAATCACTGGTATTCTCTGCTAACTCACCCTCATGTCAGATCCTCCACCTCAAATCCTTGACTCCTCCTTCCTCTGGCAAGATGTACAATATCCAAAGCAGCATAAATCAAAGCGTAGAATAATGAAAATTAGAATAGATCGGAAGTGCCGGATCCTCAAAAAGGGAGAAAAAGAAACACAACTGTGGGAGATCAGAAGAGTGATTGCAGCTTCATTATAAGGACCATTGTGCCACCAGAACAGGTTATTGCCTGTCACAGGTTGTTTTTATTTCCCAGTGCCTGACTGATGCAGAGCTTGACCTGAAATAAGTAAATACCATCTAACCACTTTCTTTATAAATCTCCTCATTGTACTTGCATTTAATGTTTACAGGTCTTCACATTTTTCACATAAAATATATTTTTATACTTGTGTATCTTTATTGTAAAATGACAAGAGAGAAGTTGAGGGTTGCACAGGAGCTCCTACTGATGTATGTGGAGGTGGGAACAAATTTACCTGTGCCAAAAGGCAGGATAAACTGTGGTGGGGACTTCCATGCATTGTGCTCTCAGTGGCAACTGCTTCTTTATTCTCTGTCAGATCTGGACATTAATAACAAATCATATGAGTGGTCAAAATACTCCAGTTCTGAATTTTTAAATATATCTTTCATCATTTGACAGTACTTAAAAAATAACTTTTTCTTATCGTGTCCACAATATTGTTTGTTGTTTTGTTTGTTTGTTTTGTTTTGTTTTGTTTTGATAACTGAAAGTTTTCAAGTTATCACTGTGAGATTCAGATTTCAAGAAGGTAATAACAAAATACCTAGAACATAAAGAGTTTTTTTTAAAAAAAGTAATAGTCTGGTTGCCTCGTTGCCTGCCCTTTATTTGGTAAGAACTTTCACTGAGAGCCTCCACAGTGCCTTTTTTGTGCTAAAAATAAACAAACAAACAAATAAATAAAAATAAATATATATTAAAATTTATTTTAATACCTATGTGTAAAACAGTAATTGATCTTCATATTAACAACAGCTATAATTTTTAGGCCTACTGCTTCTACAGCCTGCACAGTATGCTTGTGCATGATATTTAGAAGCTTTAGATAATTCTATCAACATTTGCAGTATAGCTCACAAATTAGTGTGAAGACTTATTCTCCCTGTGATCTGCAAATAGTAAAATGCTTCTGGTTATACTTTTCAAGTAGCTGCAGTCTTTAAAGCAGTTTCAGCATCCTTAGCCTGAAGTACAGTGAATGTTTTTCTCCTGTTGACAGAATTTTGAGACTGTAACTCTCACAAGGTATCCCTCGGATGCCAGTAGGAGATTTTCAGGAGTTTGTTTAAGAGTTTTGTTTAAGTGAGGACTGCAGAGATTGTCTCCTTACCTGGCAATGAGGAGCTTCTTTGCATTAACAGTGCCTGTCTCCAAACAACAAGGGGGTGATCCAATTCTCATTTCCCACCTATATATTTCATCTCTGTGAAGGAAGGTTTTTAATGATATAGCACAGGAATTATTATTTTTAGAAAACGCATAGTGTAAATGTACATGCACAAGCATGAGAAAATCAGCTAGCATTCAGTGTCAGCTTACTGTAAAGGCAGGTAATGAACAGACTGGGTAGGTTAGTTATGCATTTGTGTGGTGGCACTATAGTTAACAGAGCTCTGCTGGCTTGCACTGTTGCTGAAGTTTTGTCTCCTAGTCCTGTTAGTTATAGCACTTTTACTAAATAACCAGTATTGGAACACAAAATATTAATTCCATATTTTAAAAACAGAAAAAAATGGTCTAATCTTGATACTTTAAGGCAGTGACACAATGTTGCTTTAGGAGTACATGGCATTGACCAGGTAGTTGTCTTGAATAGACCCATCCACCCTCAGAGCTCATGGTAAAAATGACTGTCAAAAAAATTCATCAGGTTTGGTGTACATAATGCCTGAGATGTGTTCTCACTCTCCACATGGAATTAAAAAGTAGAATATCAGCTATGTTTATCACTGCTAAGTGTCCAGATCTTAATTTAAGGTTTTTTTTAGTCCATATTTTTTCCTTTTCTCTTTTTACTCACTGACTGAGCTAGAGCCACAACTTCCCACATCGTTTTTTTTTTTTTTTTTTTTTTTTTACAGTATGCCTCTTTCTTTTTCAGTCATTTTAGTGTTTCATTACATATTATGCTTCCTTATTATTGTATTTATTATAGAATTACTGCTGTCTCTCATACAAGAAAGAATTTTAGAGCAGAGGGATTTTATTTCCTTTCAGATATACTAATTTATGATGTATAAGCACTAGATAACACCTAATAGGAGAGAAAGATCAAAGTTAAACTGCACAAGCTGTCAGTAACAGTTATTTGTATTAATAAGAAATCAATAAGGAAAACACAAACACAGGAAAGTTATTCCTAAATTTATTTTTAAAGACCTCTTCTCAATACAATATTTTATTTTCTATTAGTTAAGAAATTCTAGTAGAAAATAACTGCCTTAATTAAAGCAATTGCTTTAAAAATTCTTAATATTTTCCTTAAGAATTCAAAATTATTCATTTTCTCATTTTTTCCCTCTCGCTGCAGCTGCTTGATTTAAATTTCTTCAATTTCTTAATAACATCTTTAAATCTCACTTTTTTGGTTTAACACTGTTTTGAGAAATGTTGGTGCCAGCTCAAAAATGTACAAGGTGTATATGGAGACACCAAACACAGTGTGAGATCAAATTAGCGGAGGCAAAGTAGAAGATAATAAGAACATACATGTTTTATGAGATAGTGGCAATTTTACAAAAATGCATGTTAGTTCTGTGTTATAGCCTACTAAAAAACAAGAAAGTGAGCAAAAAAAATAGTATCATTTTTACTAAAATAAAGTACATATTTTATTTGCCTGGATTCTTTTACTTTTAGAATGCCATGTAATTTTCTATATAATAGGTAATTTAATTGTGTGTGTGTGTGAATAGGCTGCCATGGGATTTTTCTACAATAGACTGAATTGATTGGCTAAAACTACACTTCCTGAACCTGAAAACTGTATGTCTAAGTTTGGGCAGTCGTAATTTTTTGAGACTTCTGTGGGGCTGTCCATATGATTGGGCAAGGTGGGTATATAAATTTGAAAGCAACACTCGTTCAATTTTTTCCTGTTGAAAATTCTGCAGATTGACCGGCTTTCTGTTAATAGTGGTGTAAAAACGTAAGTACTTGTGAAGGATGAACCATTGTCACAGATGTTTGCAATGGCCTGTATTGGGGTTTTGAATACAAGGAAATTATTCTCTGGGATGATCTTCAAATAGTCTTTTGGTTCGGTTTCTCTCACCATATGGGGACTTCATGGGGTGGAGTGGCAGTGTTTTGAGGTTATTTTCTTACAGAAAGTTTTCCCTTTCCCCATGAGCATTAGAAAATACATCCTACCTGTTTATATCCTACTGAGCTTAAATAATGGGCTCAAATGACAGTCTGCAGCAGGATTTCTGTGAGTGATATATTTCGGTCAGAGCAACTAGTGAATGCAGGAGAAAACAGAAGTCTGGCAAACCATCACTTACACTAAACCTAGTGAGAGTGTGTGGGCAGGCAGGCAGTTGTCAGACTGGGTGTGGGACATGCCCACCTTGGTACAGGCATGAAAACACAAAGAGATGACAGTGTTGCTGTTCTGGAAAGTGGCATTTTGAATAATGGTCAGGGAGAAATGGGGCAAAGAAAAGGAATTACTGGCTTACAACAATACCAATAGGAACATGTCATTGCAAAAGATGAACAGAACAGACCACAGAACTGGAGACATTAGTCTGAGACTTTTTTTTTTTGGGGGGGGGGGAGGGGGGAGTGGGGTGGTAGACAAAAACCAAAGAGATCCACATGGTGTGGGGAGGATAAAATATTATTAATGAGGTCACTGGTCTACGGTTTCTACTAACTCACTAGCTCTTGAATAGCAGGAGTTAGGCAGGAGAAAGATGGGAGAGAGCCTGAAACAATCAACTCTGCTTTCTCAAGAAATAACTCAGTCTCAAAATCTAATTTCTAGTTGCAGCTGAAAGAAAATCATTATAGGATCTAGAGAAGGTCATCCATATATATATATATAAAATTATAGTCCCAGAAAAGTCATCTAGCCTACACTATTTTTTAAACCTGATCCCAAACCAATAAATTATGTCATTCTGTTCTGAGCTAAAACGAGAAACGGGCACCTTCCTTATTTTGATTTTATGCAAAAAAATCATGGGAAAATAAATAGAAACATCAAAATGTTTCCCACTATCATTTCATGGAGAATGTATTTTGAAAACAAAGGAATGTGTTAAGAAGACATAGTTTGAGATAGCCACTGTATTGCTCCAACAACACACAGGCAAACCAGGTGAGTGGAAAATTAACAGTGTTATGTTGTGGTTTAACCAGGCTCAGCACCACACAGCTGTTTGCACATCTCCTCCACCCCAGTGTAATGGCGGACAGAATCAGGAAAAAAAGTAAAAGCTCATGGGTTGAGATAAAGACAGTTTTATAGGACAGAAAAGGAAAGGAAATAATAACAATGATGATGATATTAATAATAATTATAGGATGTACAAAGTAAGTGAAACACAATGCAACTTCCCACCACCTGTTGACTGATGCCCAGCCTGTCCCCAAGCAGCAGTCCTCCACCATTCCAGCCAGTCACCCCATATTAATTGTCCAGAATGACATTATATGGCATGGAATATCCCTTGGGCCAGTCTGAGTCAGCTTTCCTGACTCTGTCCCCTCCCAGCTTCTTGTAGACCCCTAGCATCCTCTCTGGCAGAGCAGCACAAGAAGCTGAAAAGGCATTAGCTCTGTGTGAGCACTGCTCTGCAACAACTGAAACACCACTTACCCTAAATCCAGAACACATCACCATACCAGCCACTATGAGGGAAATTAACTCTATCCTGGATGAAACGAGGACATGTTAGCAAGCTATGCTTGTTTTCTTCAATAAATAGATTAGGGGTGGAAACATCCCAGTGCTTTGGGTCAACCTCTGATTTGCCTCTTAAACTCTGTTTTCTTAGATGTCAGTCATTTGCTCATCAGCTGCGTTCCTGTTTACCCCAGTTGTCTTTCTTTAAACTAGCCAACATTTTTGACTGGTTCATGAGTAGTTTGTGTGTGTTACATGAGTTACTAAAGACTGCCCTTTTTGTTTTTTATTTCATCTGTTACATCTCTGTTTTCTGTTTCTTTTCCAGACTTTTTAAGGAGCTTTGTTTTATACTCATACATAGGGAGTTTTACACCTTTTTCCTCCCTCTACTTTCTCTTTACTTTCCTACCTCACATCTTCTCTATGGGTGTAGGTTCAGCTGCAACAATCTTGCAGAGTGAATGAGATAGAAGACAGTAGCATGATCCTGTCCCCTAATCTTTTGCAAGTTATGAATGTCACATGAGGCATCCTAAGGCAGAATGAAGTAGCTGGCATTTTTGACTTTTAATATGTACTTTGGAAAGTAAAATGAAAACTTATTTTTCATTTTTTTTGTTTTCCTTTTTTTTCTACCACCACCAAACCTTTCAGTTTTCCAGGTCCTACCACATAAGTTGACTGAAACAGACTTATCCCAGTACTATGTTTTTTTTTGGTTCCCAGAAAACATGTACCACCTTTGTACTTTATTCCATGCCCTTCCATTATACCCACAGGTAGATGCTGGAAAAGACAGTCCAGTCTCCAATCCTCTAACGTTATTAACCTCCAGGGTGCAGGTTCACCATGTCATTTGTACAGCAGAGGTTGTGATGTTGTGGCAGTCTCTGTTATAGAACTTTCATTTGTATTCCTTTTAGAAATATCTCTACATGAAAAGAGTGTAAAAGCAATCTGTCTCCATCACATTATGTGCTAAAAGTAACATCAATTATTTCAAGGACATCAGATTCCAGATGAACAACCTTTTCCTGCCTGTTTCCATACCCTTACAACTCCAGAGAACAACTTACCAGTGGTGGCTGCAATTGCAGCAATACCGTGAATACTAAATAAAACAGAAGGACTTTAAAAGTTTCCTACATCAAGCACTTTATAATGAGCCCTGGAACAGAAATAGGAACATATATGTGTCTGCTCCATTCATGTCACATTGCCTTAGCAAAGCTTTTGAGTCCAGGGTATTTCCAGGCTCTCTGGACTGCCCTTTTATATTATACCCACCTCATGCTGCCTCTGTGAGTGTCTCTGTGTTAGCCTACTTAGATCAATGGCTTATCTGCTCAGACTTTACCACTGCAGAGCTGACAGAGTGTGATTCCTCCCTGGTCATGGTCTTCACCATCCTGGTGTGAGAAGAAGCATTTTTAAGCTGTTGAGATGGGGGTGTTCTTCTCAAATCCCAAGCTGCTTTGAAAATAAAGGAGAGCACAGTCATTTTTTTTTTTTTTTTTTTTTTTTTGTCTAATAAAGCCTTAATGTTCCATACAACAAAATATATTTTTGTGTGTATTTATAAGCAGATGCAAAGGGAGAGGGAGAGGGAAAGGGAGAAATAAAACTTATCTCCTTCTCCTCTCCTCTCCTCTCCTCTCCTCTCCTCTCCTCTCCTCTCCTCTCCTCTCCTCTCCTCTCCTCTCCTCTCCTCTCCTCTCCTCTCCTCTCCTCTCCTCTCCTCTCCTCTCCTCTCCTCTCTTTCTTCCTCTGTATATGTGTGTGGATTTTCTTCAACTGTTGTTGAAGAAGGTCCTGGAAGTCATAGGGGAAGCAAAAAGATTAATTGTAAAGCTCTGCTTGCTGCACAATTAGTGTTTTTCAAGAGAGTTTTCCTTGTTGACAATGTTTGAATAAAAATATTTTTGCTTTCTGTGGCTACTTATAGCTAGCTTTATTTTATCCTAAAAGAGTGAGAACAATTCTGCCAGTTTATCCTAAAATTATTGAAGAAGTAGTTTGTTCTTTTGCCTGAAGAAGGAAAATAGTTCTCAGAATACCTGGAGTTTGTGGGCAATATAAACACCTACACAGATTTCCAGAGAGCCCTCTGCTGACCAGAATTGCTTTGTGGTATTTAGGGATATTATCTGACAGCCAGTACATGGAGCTTCTATGTGACATGTTATCCTGCTCCTTATTAAAGCAGAAAGTATGGGTCTGTCCAGAAAATAACTAAAGCCTGTGATATTAAAAAGCCCCACAAGAGCAAAGATAATCAAAATATCTTTGAAGAGTTTGCTGTTTCAGGTCATTACCTTGAAATATCTTGATGTCCTTTACCTGCTTTGTGATGAGATGCAAAATATTTTATGGTACTATTTAACTCTCTGCAACGCAGTTCTAGGAACTAACATTGTAGTTATAGAATCAGTGAACCAGTGGTCTGTTTCTTATGTTGTTGCACACTGAGCTGAGTTGTATTCTGAATTTCTGGATGTAATGTGCTACCAGGCGGTTCTACCCAGTTACTTCTGATATTCTCACAGCATATTCCAAAACCATTATATTCCTTGTGAGCTTCAGCAGTCAGAGAAGAAATCAAGTTTCCAGCTGTTTAACTGGGAAAATTAGTTCTGTTAAAATAATGTTTCATCTTCAAGGAAGAATGATTGAATTTTTCTCAAAGCAAAAAGTAATAAATGCCTTCTTCTTCCCGAGTTGTGTTTTGTTTTTCTTTTTGTCCTGCAACATATCACAGCACTTTAATGTAATTTAATTTTCTCTATTTTAATCAGTTTATCCTCTGCCTATCTACAGCATTTCTTTGCCTGCCTGTCTTTTCCCTTTATCTTTAGGCAAAATTTTTACAAAATAGGAAAACCAAAATAAAAATATGCCAAACCAAAGCTGAATTTTCAATTAAGTCTCCAAACAATACCACCACTAAATAATAACAACTTGCTGGAAATAATTCTGTTTGAAAGAACAAATTTCTCTTTAGATAACTATCTGTTTTTCTATTTTGCTTGGTCAGTACCATCAATAAGAAAAAAGATCACCATATTCTACCCATCCATTTTTTCATTCCATGCATTCTGTAGTAAGCAGCATATGATTTTTACTCAAAGGGCTACTGCCCCTTGTTTTGTTGACTTTGTTCTAGTAAGATGGTACCCTCTGTTTCTGAAATACTCTTTCTCTTTGCCACCTGTCAGGAATTATATATAGCAGACTTGGTGAAATTAGGAGCTTTCAGACACTGGTGAAGCAGCATGCCTCTCTGTAAATTAACTTAATTTCCTGAGCTTGGCTAAATGGGAGAATCACAAGTCTGACACAAGTGAGAGTAACCTGTTCTCTTGCTTTTCTGTCACTTCCACCAATTTCTTTCTGATAGCATATCTGTTTGGACAGTTTGATAACAACAACAACAATAACAATGACAATAATAATAATAAATAATAATAATAATATTTAAGAAAATCAAAAGTAACACAATAAACAGAAGTCTAAAGTCACCAATTAAAATCATATTGTTAAAGCCACTTGCTTTCTGGGCAAAATCATGACTTTCTATAAAAGAGGTCAGAACCCTCGTGGAAATGCTAGTTGTTCTGACAACATCATTTTTTTACTGTGGAAAAATTGTCGTCTATGCATATGGATTGATGTCCTCTCTAAACAAAGTTATAAAATGTAGTATTCCTATAGAAGGTTTATAAAAAAGCACTCTTTCTGCCAGGTTAATTTTTTTGGTCATGTAATGGAGTGCATTTTGTTAAAATATCTTGTAGTTACCTTGAATCTGAAGTTCAGACTTTTGGTGCGCAAAATGGCCTGTGCTGTGCTAGAAATTTTTCCATACAAGAATCGCAGAGATGGATCATTTTCTTGAATTCAGTAAATGACAAGCAAGTTGAGGTTGGCAAAGTGTTACAAATCTTAATAGGAAAGATAATCTCTCTTGAAAAGGCCAGAGACACAGTGGTGTTCTTTGTCCCTCTTGATCAAGATTTAACATTCCATGTTTCTCACAGCAGAAACTAAACTCATCAAAGAGTTAGGCTTTTGAAACTGACCCCTACCAGGCAGGCTATTTGTTTTCAATACAAAATGATACAGCTAGTTGTTGTTGTTGTTTTGTGTTGTTGTTGTTGTTGTTGTTGTTGTTGTTGTTGTTGTTTTGTTTTGTTTCAAAAGGTTGTCTGATTTAAATCCCTAAAGGAAATGACCACCCATGGGCTGGAGCAATATTGTCTCGTAGATACAAATAAGTAGTCTCTTCTTTGCACCCAAATTCCTCTCGTGACTGAAGCCTCTTATTTTTCTGTGGATAACAATCACATTGGTAATATTTTAGAACACCTCTCTATCTCTCTTCAGGACCTAAATTCTCTTTTCTCTTTCTATGGATCTTTTTGATAAGCAGTTGTTTCACAATGCTGAGGTCTTTAATTACACATCCCAGGGTGCATGAAATTATTTCAGATCTCTCTTTTCTCTTGTTTTCTGACACAATGTTGCCAAATAGCTGCTTGGTTTTACAAGACAATTAAAACAATAGGACCAAACAATTCATCATTTCAGTATTGGTTATAACTGTTTAATGGAAGAGGTCACATGTCAGTATTTGGGGACAGGCGGTTTGCATGGTCAGTTGCTGTTATTGGAAAATGTCAAAATCATGTCTGAAATGATGGATTGTATGGTTTCTTAAAAAGATTTTAGCTGTGTGCTAGTCATTATTGGCCTTCAAAAAAAAAAAAATATATTGGCCCTTAGTAAAATGACTTCATTTTTGACAAACTGCAAAAACTATATGACTCAGCAGAGGGAAATACCCTCTAGATACAATATCCATCAGCAACTATTCATTAGTTCAATAGTACAAAGTATGCAGTTCATATCAAATAAATCCTGGCTGGCTTTGCCCATTAGGCAGAAATCTCAGGTCACAAGCAGATTCCATGGGTGAAACGTTGTTTCCACAAAGTAGATCTCCTTTCAGTTCTGGTGGCCTCATCTAGCATTTATGTAGACAGGTAGTATTAGTCAACAGTTTACTCCAAAATAAAATGAACAAGCAGAGACATGCCTACAGAGCTCCTATGAAATGCAGGACCTTTTTCCTCTTGTGAAGAATCTGTATCTTTATAAAGTAAATATCTTCTTTGCAGCAAGTTCACCACAGATATTGATGGAAATTTTGTATTAGAGTTCAATAACAATGATAAAAAAATGATAACCAATTTATTTGACAAGTCCTTTGGACTACTTACTCTAAAGAGGTGGGAAATGTCCTGAATTGACAGGACATTCATGTTATATGTGTAACATCCACCCTGTAACTTTCACTTCTGCAATTATTATTAAAAAACAAACAAACAACCTAACCACTAATTTTATCTTGTCTGTGTTGCAATCCTTCATGATACTGGTAATAATTATAGAGGAATCTTCACAGCAGCATTTTAGGGAAACATATGGGGCTGATTTTATGAGATTTTGGAATCTCTTGTTTTCATAGACTTCAGTTGGAACTGTTAGAGCTCAACACTTTCAAAAATTGAATTAGATGCTCTGTTATGTTTAGTAGGATGCTGCTAGAAATGATTTATATTTTCATGTTATCTATCACCTTAAGGGAATAATAAAGTATATTACCAGATGATTGGACTGCAGTACACTGGGAACTCCCTACTGTACTGTATTCAGTACACTTTTAGATTGAAACATGCCAGCTGGTTCAGAGTATTTAGCAGAATTACATTTTGTCAAAGGATAGAAAATAGAGTATGGTATCCCATTGCAATGTCAGGTAGAATTTAAAAAATTGGAATTTAATTACCCAAGTTATATTAGGGTAACAGTTCTTTATCTCCTTTAATCCAGCTCATTATCATTAGAGAGAAGAGACTTCCAAGTCAAACACAATTGCTGGTGATTAACTGCTGGTGATACTAGTGGTCTCTGGGGGCAGTTTTATCCAGCCTGTGTAATGCTAAAAGAGAAAGACCCAAAACATAACCGTTTATAGGAATAAGAGAAAAATAAAAGAAAATCTTCTTTAGAGAAGGTCCTTCACATCACTTTAAATCAATTACTGAAACACTTTGCAATAATATATAGTTGAGCCCTAGTATTTTGCAGATGATACTTTACAGCAATACAAGAGAATTTAGTGCATCTGAACTCTCTACTCCAAAATAAAACCCACTAATAGAAAATATATTTCTGGAAGGAGCAAACTGTCTTAAAACTCTTGTTTGTCTTCTGAGGAGGAAAAAAACACTAAGACGAGTTTATCTTATGAGATCTACAGAAGACCTTTGTCTCCTCCATAGAAGCAAATTCTGCATAATATTTTAGATGGACAGTGATCAGTCAGCTAGCAGTTGTTATGTATAGTTAGGCATATTAAAGAAATCTTGGAATACATCCCCAGTCATGACATTTGACACAAGCAGAAACCAAAGATAAATATTTTCTTTATATTATTCCCAAGAAAGAACATTTTAAGTTTTATAATATAAGCCAAATGTTAAATCCTGGTTTCTTGTAATTATAACATAACACGCTTTTCTACAGATCTAGGAAAAAAAAAAAAAAAATGAGGAGAGTAACTTTTACTATGTTATTGAACAAGAATCTAAATGGAAACAAGATTTCCTCTTAAGCTTTTCATAGAATCATAGAATATTCCAATTTGGAAGTGACCCACAAAGATCATTGACTCCAACTCCTGGCTCAGTACAGAATCACACAAAAATCAGACCATATGCCTGAGAGCATTGTCCAAACACTTCTTGAACTCCAGAAGGTTTGGTGCTGTGACCACTTCCCTGGGGAGCCTGTCCCAGTGCCCAGTTACTCTCTCAGTAAAGAACCTTTTCCTAATATCCATCCTGAACCTCCCCTGATGCAGCTTCATGCTGTTCCCTTGGGTCCTGTTGCTGGTCACCAGAGAGAAGAGATCAGCATAATAATTTCCTGAGTTTTCTAGTATTTTACAGACTGAGCAGTCTGTGTGTGCTTCTTCCCTGTGACAGGTTGCTTGGTGGGGCAGGTGTGGGGAGTCTTGTCTCCATTTCTCTGCCTAACAGGAAGGGTTGTCACACTGTCTTTATATAGAAAGAGTGAATGGTGACTGCTTTTTTCTCACGAAAAAGGGGAAAAAAGGAAAAAAAATAAAAATATAATAATAATAATAATAAAAGATGTTTCAGGATGTTTCAGATCAAAAAATAACAAATGGCTGACCCACTTGCCAACTTTTATATATCGGGGCTTTCTAGTGCCTGCTTTTCAATGTGTAGTCAACTTGTTTGTGTACATCTGTACAACTTATCCTAAGGTTACTTGTCAAGGTTTGCTTCTCCACTCATGTATCCATAACCAAAGAAGATATCTGTGAGGCATGATGTCTCCAGGAATTAAGCCTTAGGGTTATTATTTTTCTTTAATTTTCTTTCACCCATTAAGCAAACAAATAAACAAACAAAAACTAACAGACGAGCACAACTTAAACAGATTGCCTTTGCACACAGCCTGAAAAATTAACAAACTTAAGCTGCAAATCAGTAGGGGAGGATGAGTTCCAAAATAGATGTCTATTTGTTCAAAATGTCCTGCTGTCACTCCCTGGTGGAGCATGCTAAAGACTTGCCAGGAGTGTATCACCACACAATTTAATCAACACATCGGTCAGTTGTTTGCATAAAAGAGTAAAGTGGCATTTAGTTTCTCTGTGGACTTCAGCATACCCATCTGTAAAATGCATAGCATGTTGTAAAATTCATATAATGCCTTGCAGGGGTTTTGTAAAGCTAAGCTAATTAATGTCAAGCAGTCAGCTAAAATTTGCTCTTTAAGTGGAATTAATTTATCTAAACTTTTACAGGAAGAAGATTTAACTTTTTTATTATTATTATTTTTATTTTTTTATATATAAAGCTCCTATAGTCATCATGCTGGCCATTTATTATTTATACATCAAAACTAAGCTGTAGGAAAGAAATAGGCAAGCCAGAAAGTTTGAAAACAATAGCCCTAGCTTGGGAGAGAGGTCTCATTAGGGACACAAAAAAAGAAGTACAGAGTCAGTGGAACAAAAGAACAGTTTATGACATTGTGGTTGCATATTTGGCAATGGTAAGAAATGATACTGGATAGTCATCATCATTCTCTCACAGCATCTAATCCTCCTAGGAAATAAATACATGATTTGGGTTTGGAACGATTCTTGCTCAACACATAGACAAGAATCTGACCATCTCTGAGACAAACTGTGAAATCTTCTTCCTTTATAAAGCTTTCCTGGTAAACCAAGAACACCTTTCATAATTTTTCTTACTTTCTTCAGCATCCCTGCAAAGCAGAGCAGACATCCATCAAATTTATTCAGAGACGTTTAGCGCATGAAAGAAATCAGAAATGTTGTAATTCCTGCTGGAGGTCTCTGCCTTGATTTTTCAATTTTCAGAAAAGCTACTGAGTAAGGAAAGTGTAAAGTGACTGCCACTTATCATATGCTGAAATGAAAGGCATATGACACTTCTTGCACATATGTATTAAGCTGTACAATCTTTGAAGAGGGTTAGTAAAAGAAAGAAGCTTGCCTGTCACAAAAGAAATGGTAAAGGATTCATCAAGTCCTGGACTCTTCAGCATGCTGAGGATGAAGAGGAGCTCCCCCACCCACTGGAGGCAGTGCTGTCTTCATAAGTTCATAGTTCGACACCATGGATCTCCAGGTGGGTCAAGATTATAGAGATACACCAACCTGGAGGACTCCATGCTGTTGAGCTGTTCACAAGCAGCGGAAGCCAGTAACATCTTCTCAGCTACCAGGTTACTTCCCTGTCTGCCTCTGGAGCACTTCTGACTGCATTGTTTGCATACATTTTGGAGGAAATTGCCCATGGAGAAAACCAAAAGCTTTCCACAAATGACATAAAGGATCAAGCCATCTCTCTGTTGAGGACTAATATACAATCAATATACATACACATACATGTATGTATATAGCTGATATACAGATAAGGAAATTTCCAGATTGTTAGCAAGCATATGTATGTGTATGCGTGCATGCTTGCTTCTGAAATAGACTTTGATTTTTTTCTGTGAATGTTGTAAATTTCCATTCACTGTTAAAGGGAGAGGCTGAGTGAGCAAATATTATATGGATATTTTTCTAAAGCAAATAAATCTGGCATGTTCTGAAAGGGTATGCCTACACTATCAAAAAGTAACAGGTATGAGCCTATTCTCAAGCCCATGCCTGCCTTCCATTCACAGCTACCTGTAGTGGTGTTAGGATCTCTATATTTAGATTAATCTATGATTTTAGACTAATTATAGATTTAGATTAATATGTGAATGAGCCCAAACTCATTCTCATCCCTTGGACATACTCAAACTCTTGTGTAAGTGATATAGACAGATCAGAATGTGATGAGGCTGAGCATGTTACATTTCCAGAACACCAGAAGATATATGAAATACATTTTTTTGCATATATAGAGTGGACATTTGAGTTATAAACACCAGTGTGGATGGAAAATTCTGAAGTCATAGGCATCCTTGTATCTATTTTTGAAGCCTCTTCTCAACTAGCTGTGTAGACATACCTATGGAGGATCATGCCTTCTGCATGGTAGTAAATATTTATATGCATTAGTTTGGTTCAATACTGATTCCTCGGTTGTTGTCTTTCTGGAAAAATGGAATTAGCTCAGAGCAGAAGACAGATGTTCAAAGACATTGGTGTTGTTGAATCATTCACATGTTGTCCCTGGGAGCACTAAGGCACTTTAAGAAGGTTGACAATGAACTACAGCAAATCACTGTTGCACTCAGGAATCATCAATGGTAAAACTTAGCCCATGTTTACTGGATTTATATACATTCTGTATTCACTACACAGCAGTTCTATTTGAGAGGTTGAGTAGGAGGTTTGAAGAGAATAAACATGAGCAAGTACCCTATAAAGCAGGAAGTATCCGTATGCATACTGCACTGAACTGCAATTTAAATATATCTGGGCTGCTGCTGATGAGCAATTTAAAAGTGATAGATTTTGCACAGACCTCTTTAGACCCCTTTTGCTTTCCATAAGGCTTTCCTCTTTTCTTTAGAGGGAGTGAGAAAAAAAAAAACAAACTTTCAGAGATGAACAATTCATCTGCATCATACAGTATTGATTGTGACATGGCTGCGAGTTACCACGGAATTGCAAGCTACCTTGCTCTGTGTTTTGCTAAGGCTGTTCCTTGTGTTATGAATTGCTATGGGATACACAGCTAAGTATCCATTTGTTGTATTATTTCACCCAAGCCCTTAAAGCTCTTGGTAATGACTGGGAAGAGAGGGAAGCTGATAACCAGGGAGATAGAGACAGTGTATTCCTCACTGTCAAGTGCCCTATTAGCATACTGCTGAGCTGACAGAGGGGTAAGAGCCCTCTCCAAGCAATGTACAATAGTTCCACTTGCCAGCAACAGTTGGAGAGCAAAAAAGCACACGGGGTGTCACTTTTCTGTCGGTGACCTAATGTCATAAAGGAAACTTTCTAGACTAGCAGTCACCAGATCATTATTAAACAGTCATTTTAATCAAGAACAAATGAGTGCTCCCACTTATTCAAAAGAGCTTTGTCATGTATTGTGTTAAATTCTGGCTGTGTGAGTGGATTGAGCTCAAGCAGATTCCTGATGCTTTGAAAATAATGTTCACCCAGTGATGTTTCTTTCATTGTCCTCAGACAAATTCTGGAGCAGAGTGGAATCTTACTGAGACAGAGGGGCTCAGGTCTGTCTGTATCCATCTGTCTAGACACGTGCAAGAGGGTGCAATGATTGCCTCTGTTTTTCTCTTGCCTTCTAAAGAAAATGTATTCCTACTCCCTCAGGTTTCTTTAAGAAACTCAGCTCTAACTTTTATGGGTTTGGGGCTTTTTTTCCCCACTTATTTATGGTTTTTATTTTTAGACTGTGCTGAATTACAATACACCATGACAGCTGATATTCACGTGTTATAGCTGTAGGTTTAACTCCAGTTACTTTCTGTCTCATTGCAGTGGTCTGTTAATAATGTAACCATACTTAGAAAGTAAATTACATTTCTAACTAAAGGGGAAAAAAATGACCATTTTCATTGTTTATAAGATACCACATGGCATATGGATATTTGTTAGCAGGCTATGTATTTCCAGATGGCATGTTTAGTTTGCAAAGTGTAATGCATACTAAAAACTGACTAATCAAGTTGCCCTTTTCAACCCACTGATTTTATAAGGTTTATAAATCCATCCTTTCCTTTCTGGTACTGTTGAATAAATAGTACAGCATCTGTCTGAAACTGGTCCATATAAAGCTGGGTACACCAAACTGTAAAAGTGATCCATCAGACTAAGTCAATTTAATAGTGCAAGAAGTATGCTTCTAAATCTTTTCAACATAATAGCAGAAAAGCACTTTAATAGTGGTTAGAATTCCTTTTTTTTTTTCCCCTCTTCTCTCTTTTCCTTGTAGACAGATGGAAAGAAAAGGTAGAATCAGCTGAAGGAAATCTTGTCATCTTCTAGGTTATAGAGTAAAGGTTTTAAGTTATGCAACCAGCACCACAGTAAGGTTTAGTGTCTTTCTTCACCAGAAGCATGAGCCACTTCACACATGGGACAATAAACAACAACACAGGAACTTTTACACAATATTTATGTTTTATATTAACATTGGTAGGGTCTTTTCTGATTGCTTTTTACAAACATCAGATTTGAAATCAGCCTAACTTCAGCCTGGGAAACCTCTCAAAATTAGTTTTGCTGAAGATTGTCCCTTACTAAGCATCTTTTAAAATAAAACATTTTGGTGGTTCTCAATTCCTTCCAGATGTTGGAATGCTTTGATACAGCAGAATGAAGAATGGAAACTTCCTTTCAAAATATTAGATACTATCATTACCTGATTCACAGATCTAGGACTTTTTTGGGGGGGGGAGGAAAAGGAGGAGAGTGAATATATGACTCATGTTAAAATTGCAAGATCTGACAGTACTAGATTTTGCATCTGATTTATAAAGGGTTTTTTTTTTTTTTTTTTTTTTTTTTTCATGCTGGATTATTATTATCATTTTCAGAAGGGAAAGAAAAACCATAAATAAAGATGAGTTCTCTGCAATGACTTCTTCCTCCAGCTGGAACTGCTGAGAAGATTAAAATTCTATTTGTTGCTCAATATTACTTTATTGGATAAGGAAATTAACACTTTTTTGAAGGACCTCAGTAAGATGAAAAGCCAGTTTTAAATAGGAAGAGAATGTATTCACAAGTTGGATTATTGCTCTGCCTTTCTTTCTATAGTTGCATTAGAAAAGTAGCCATCTTATTGCTGTGTTTTCTGTTCAGAAAATAGCCGTGACTATGCTCCTGCTCATGTATGTTCCTTTCTACTTCTTATTACAGAATCCATGACACAGATTGCTCTTTTAAAGGTTAGGTGACAGTAGAGGTCATGCACTAAATTCCCAGCCTTAGCTAATATATGTCTACTCATGCTTGCTGCCTTCCTGAAGATGTACAAGAGGAGGTTTGTTACTCCTCTGTTTCAAAGGTGTTCATTACAGGCATTCCTCAGCAAGTGCTTTTGATGGCTGTGATGGAGCAATACTATTACCCTAAAGGAACAACAAAACATAATGCTACACAGTAAATGTAGTCTGCACCTAAAGTGTGAAAAAAAAAACATTTCTTCATCCACATTATGTATGTGTCCTTGAAGATTTTTGCTTCATTTACTGACCAAACTAAGATTTGCTATTGTTAGCAATGCAGAGCTATTACAATCTGAAAGAATGAGCTGTGCTCTGTTCTGATGTATGCACCATCAGCAAAATTGTCAGCTACATCTTAGTCACTGTGCTCTTATTATAGGAGGTTTTAGACATGAGGCTGGGTTTGCAGGGCTTGCAAGCACTCAGACTGTCTTTTTATTTGCACTCTGAGCAAATAAGTTTATAGCAAATACTACACATAAAACAGCAAATATGGACTAGAACCCTACTCTTGTTATTTTTACAGTGTGGATATTGTGGTTACTACCAATCTTTTGAGTGAGGAGAAAAAGTCCTATTATAACTGTGCTTCGTTTCTAGAGCTGCCTCTCATCTCATTGCCACCAACTGTGAGTTCTGTCTTGCGTTTGTAATGTTGAGAAGGAAACAAAACCTTTTGCTTGAAAGCTTTCTAACCACAGGATAGAGGATTGACATTTTACCTGATAATAGCCAAAGAATTCTATGCACTTTAAGAGCCCTTGCTAATGTCAATGAAAATGAATAATAGCTTTACTATTTAGTAAATGCCAAGCCTTTCATAACAGAGTTGTGATGGTGTCTTTTGATTGTAGTGGGAAGTTTCACAACTGAAATATACTTGGTCCAGTGAGATACTCCAGTTTAGTTATGGAGATGAGACATCCATTAGGTGTTATAGACCACATAAAAGTTAAGCTTCTAGTCTATAAGATCTCACCAGGGTTTGTCTGCTTTGCAGTCTTCTGACTTTGCAGTCTTCAGACTGCTTCACATGTCTTCTCTTTCCAGCCCTAAGCCCCAGTGAATATTTGTTTCATCTGAAGAGCAGTACCTTCCCATAGCCCTTGATATAAGGTTTGTGATGAAGAATGAAGAACAAGGAGTGATAGGCATAATACCTTACTGACTGAGACATACTGATGGTTTTAGCCCACCAGGCAATGGGTAATAATGGCAGCTCAAAAACCAAAAAATCAGGCCAGAATATCCATCCATCATTGTATTTTACCCATCAATCTTTAGTGTGAGATAAAAGATTTGAAATCTATTGTGAATGTTTCTATTTGTTCTATGTACCTTCAAAAAGCCTCATATCAAGTCAATGTGTAAATGCTAGCATGATTACCTCGAGCTTTACAGAGTAAGGAAATAACAGGTCTTGCATTCCTGAAACTTTGTTAGGCTGTTGTTTCTAATGGCCTGTCCCTGCAGGCATCTGAAGGTCTCCTTACTTCAGAAAGGAATGGATTTTGATAGGAATGGAGAAGCCTGGTTTACTTCTAAAGAACTCTTCCACCTTAGAGGTCTCTGTGCTTCCTGACTGGGGACGTAGCAATCTGTTTTTTTTAGGACTGGAGTTTACATTATATTTTACATTTTATTCCCAAGTAGCTGTAAGGAATTTTTGTTGTTTGGATGTTGACACAGAAGGATACACTTTTAGGCAGCAAACATAGATTCCTGAGGAAGGTTTGCCCTGCCTAACTGCTTAAATTGTGAGAAGAACCTAAGCAGAAAATAATGATGGATAGCGGGAATTTGTGAGGCCAAGTGTTTACTACTTTATTATCGGGTAGGTTGGAGTGCTCCCAGAGGATACTGTCAAAGAAACAGGTGGTGTGCAGGATGTACATCTTTCCCTTGGTACTTGGAGAGAAGAGATCATGCTGGTTCTTCTCTTTTCCCATCACATTTCTTGAGGTTTTAAATTTTTCAGCGGAAGTGTTAAGTGGAAATTAGTTGATTTCTGCAGGAGTTTTATCAGCAAGTCTAGGTGTATCTATGAAGAACTTGCTATACATTTATACAGTGGCAAGCATTTCAGTAACTTCCGCTTCTGAAAAAAAAAAAATATATATATATATATATAATAATAAAATGTTTATAAACTGGAGCCTTAAACCTGGAACATATCCAAATACCCTGCACAGTATTTGCTAAAGTACTGTCTCAGTTGTAAGATGCAGAGGAAACTGCATGTTTGGATTAGCTTTTATTCATTTATTTATTTATTTATTCCCCCTATCAGATAAAGATATGACCCAAAGTGCTGTACCTAATTCCTGTTTAATTCACATTGCTTGCTAGAGGAGCATTCAAAGTTCCAAAGAAAATTTCCCTTGTTCTGGATGTTGAACCAGCAGACACTTCCAGCTCTGCTCCAGACAGCTTAGTTCCCTGGACATTAAAGCTCCACAAGGAAATTATTTTCAGAAATAAGCAGATAACTGATGTCTAACTGAGATTGTGCTGTTGGTAATCTTAGACCCCCTTTCCAACTTAATGATCTCTGTGCCTCTGAGATGTTTAATTTGGAAACTGATCTTCTGGAGACGGAAGAAGATGTGGTGTTAGTGTTTTTTTGTTTGTTTGTTTGCTTGTTTTTTTTTTGTTTTTTTTTGCCTTTTTCTTTTTTCTTTTTTCTTTTTTTTCACTTTGTTTCATAACTCATTATTGTATAAAATTGAGATATGCTGCATTTGAATTTTCATTGTTTATCAGATATAACTATATTTACCTATGCATAAAAGTGTCTGATATGTCTAAGGAGTTATTTATTCCAACTGAGAAGTGAGCTTTCAAATTATTAAATAATATATATAAATATATATATATATTAATCACATATTAATTTTAAAATAAATCCATCTAAGAACATGATTTCTGGCAATGAAGTTTAGATTTCTAACTTCTTTTTCTGATGGAAGGCCTTTTGGAATGACTTTTCAAAAGCTACAGATTTTTTTTAAATGCTATTGAATTGGGCCAGTAGTTCGTATAGCTCTATTTTTATCAATCTTTTCTCTTGAATACACTAAAGCTTGCCTCAGTGCTAAGACTTCAGACTGTATTTTCTCCATGTCATTTTAGTTTATCTTGAAAGAAAATTGCTATAATATAAAATACTGAAGAATTACAAAAACTTACAAAATGTCTTTTTCCTTTCCAAAATAAGTGAGTTCCATCTTACAAAGCCAGACAGATTTAACTTTTTAGTGTAGTTAAGCTTCAGGTACTGTCTTAATTGTACTAACAATTTCTGGAGTTCACAGTTCTCCTGTTGTGAATGATTGTTTTGAATTCCTTATATTCATGATAGCCTTTCCAAAATATTTGAGAGTAATGCCCAGATGAATATGATTTTAGAAGTTCTGTCAGAAAAAAAGAAAAAAAAAAAAAAAAAAGAGAGAGAGAAAGAGAGAACAAGAACAAAAAAGTCATAGGGCATAACTCACCTTTGTTATGCCCTGTGTCATTTTACAAGTATTGGAACTGGCAACTGGCTTTAGATTCCAAAGATCTATGCAAGAAGTTTTACATTATTTTCTTTTACTCTTTGACCCATTTAACTCTTTATTTGATATTGGCAAAAACATTAAGGCAGTGCAGTAAAAGTACAAAGTGACTTGATTTAAAAACATAAATAGATGAATGCTTGTATTTCTAGATTTTATCTAAAGATAAATGACTATAAGTAGAAATCACTTTAAGTCAAAAGGCTTTATATCCTTAGCCAGTCCTAATATCAGTCTCAGTAACTGTTACATGACACAGCTCCATTACAATCAATAGAATGACAATTTGCTGTTGCTAAGATGCTATCCCATAATATTTCCAGCAGCTCAGAAATTATGGGGAGCCCTGTGTAGAGTTTTTTGTTTCGTTTTGTTTTGTTTTTTTCCGATGACTGCAAGTCATTTAAGTTAATTTTTAGAATATCAAAATGATGCAATGAATAACTTCCTCAGACTATGTCAACATGAATCACAAATTTGATCACAGCTACACCATATTTTGTTGCTGTTGTTATTCTCACTTTTACTGCTCCACTACCACCACATTCACAGACAGAATTAAATTCATTTCTTTATAGAAACATTGTATGTTGGTCTTACTAATATTCAGATCTTCTCCACAAGGCCATTATTCTCCATTTTCTATTTGTGAACCTGGTTTTCATTTCCTCTATATAACACTTCATCCTTGTCTTTATTAAATTTTATCTTATTGATTTCAAACTTTTTTTTTTTTCAGTGTATTGGATTGTTTTAAATTCTGATCCTTATTCTAGATGTTTATCATTCTTATACACTTGGTAACATTGTTGAAGACTGTGAATGATCTTTCTCTTTTAATATATAAAACACTAAAAAAATAATTTGAAATATGTCCAATGTAGGAGAGGTCTATAAAAGGTTCCATTTCATGCACTCTTCCAAGTTTGGCACAAAGGTTACTTAGCAGACTCTAAGAACGCACATTTTCAGTTTTCTTGGTTTCATCTCATTCCCTTCTTTTAGTCATACTAGCCCCTTCCCTGACACATGCAGAACAAGATCCACTCCATCATATAGATATCCATCTTAGTCATCAAGGCCTATGAAGTAGGTAAAATTAATCCCTCATAATAGTAAGAGGAGATGAACACCACCACAAATAGTCATAAGTATATGACTATTGCCATTAACATTTCCCAGGGCTTTGGATAGATGGATTGTCATATTTGAGAAGCCCTCTGTAGTTTGACTTCATCTCACCCTCTGAAAGAAGTCCAACTGAAAGTCCAAGTGTTGGATTCTTCAGAGTAGTGTGGAAAAATTACTACTGCTTTTTCCTCTGTAATTGATCTTTCTAAGGAGAGTGTTAAATCACTGTTCTTTAGTATCTGTATTACAATTTAATATATTATCTCACTAATGTTCCCTAATGCTCAGGCCTCTCTTAATATATTCTTTTCTCATTTTATTTCTGCTTTTGTATCAAACGACAACAACAAAGTAGAAAAATATTTTTTTCTTCAAACTTGAAAATTGGTATTGCTTTTCTCCTGTTCTGGCTCCAGATGTCCTGAGAATAAAGCTCAAAAAAAATATCCCCTTGAAGAAAGAGTTTAAATAGATGCTTAATAGTAATCCTGGCTTTTAAGTCAAATTTACAGTGTTAGATTTCATAGCTAAGGGGAAAATAAGTCCTCCTGTCCTCTCATTCCTTTGATGAAATGCACACACCAGAAAACATGACAAAAAATTTTCTCATTGTGCAATGCTGTCCATCAATATCCTGTTCACTGCCAGTTTGAGAGATATTTTCCTAAAATCTGACATGTAACTTTCAGTGTTTTCCTGAATAAGTAACTGCTTGAGTGTTTTCCCAAATCAAAGCTCAAGCCTACTTGCATTATTTTCCCATCTGCTCTGTTATTTCCAATTTTCACATTGTTTCATTCTAAGCTATTTGTGCTTTTGAATTAATAAATATGTTAAATAAAATTAAATCAAGCAGCACTCCTAGGAGCCACATTAGATGATGTCTCTCCACATATCAGACATCACAGAAATGTCATCTTTATTTTCAGTCCTTTGTCTCCCTTTAGTCCATTGACAACAGTCTTCATATTTAAATCATTTAAGTGGTGCTTCTGGGGAGAGCAACATTTTGTGGGAATCTATTTTAGATACTGCAACAATTTATGCCTCCATTTTGGAAAATTATTTGATATTGTTTCTCCAAGAGCATCACATGCAAAATTAATATGCAGATCAGGCATATAATGTGAATATAAATAGTATATAGTAGTAATACAAAATCTTTTCTGTTTCTTTTTACCCTCCCCACCTGTAGATGTTGAAACAAGGCTCTGGTACTCCTTAAATAAACTGTGTAACTACATGGTGGCAAAGTACATGGCTTCCCAGTTAAGACCAAAATTTGTTACTCTAGTACAGGGGCTAAGATGAAGTGGAGAAAAAATGTATGACTAGGAGAGGGAGAAAAAGGGTGAGAGCCTTGGGGAAGTGGGAGTAGCTACTGCTTCTGTCAAGAGCTGCCACTATGGGAGTAACTGGTTTTAGGTGTCTTTTATTTTTTCCCGCAGCATCAGCAACCTGGGATTTCCATATTTGTGGCATAGGCAAAGCAGGCAGAAAACCTGAGCTGTGTTGTTGCTCTAGTTATCTGACAGTACAGGCAGTGGGTGGTTCTGCCTGTCACTGAACCTGTCCTTAAGAGTTTGACCACTAAACACTTATTAGATGCATATCGAGCTGGTTAAAACAATATCACCATCTAGTAAAGGCCAGATTCCAGCCAGATTCCAGAACATGAAACATGCAAATTCTAATACAGCTGGCAAAAGACAGGGCCCTGGTGGCAGTGCTGTGATACGCTTTAGCAGGTTGGGAATAAGCAATCAGTCTGATTCCAGTGTAAGTACCAGATGCTCAGGCTCAGCTCAGCCTGTAGAGATGATAAGGCAGAGTACCAGGTCTATTTATAACTGTAACCTTTAGAGCATTTATTTTCAGGACTAAACTAAACAACATGATAACACCATGGGACTGCATCTCAGTGTAGTGCAGGGATAGTAGTGTAACACAGTGTCACAGTGGCATGGTATGTCATATGCTGGTTCATATCAGTTATAGATAGAAAACAGTACTACTAAGTGCTCTGGGGGCAGGATGCAGTCTCCTGTTGGAGTTGTAAGCAGATGTTAAAATGATACTACACTCAATTGTACTTAAAAGCATTAGAATTAACAAGAACATCCTGAAGCAGAGCAAGAAAGTAAGTTTTTAATGGCATTTCATTGTTCCATCAATATCCTCTATCAACATCTACTGTATACCTTTCCTGAGGTAGAACTGATGTTGATCTGATGAAAGTAGAGATATACAACAGAGATCTGTTATTTAATTATGTGTTTATAACAGTTTTGTTTTGTTTTGTTTAAAAAAATAATAATAAAAAAAAGTTTTGTTAGTTTGAAAAACGGCAAAGGGAAAAAAAAATCATATTAGGCTTCCTTTATGAACAGGTGGAAGTCTTTCTTCCTTCACATTACAAGAACAAGGATTTCACTAATCTTAGACTGCTTCCAGATACTGTGTGGCCAGAAATGGACTGAGACTTCTGAAGCTTTAAACACCAACTACAATAATTGGACTAATCCTCCAAGGAAAGCTTGTGCTACATGTATGTCTGTAAAAGCTACAGAACATCTCATTTTCCTTTTTATTTTTTTTTTTCCCTGGTTTTCACTTTTCATCTCCATTTTTCATGTATTTCATCCTCTCCTTTTTTCTTCTTTTTCTCCTTTACCTTTCTTCCTCTCTCTCCATTTTCAGTTCTCTACCATCATATTCTTCCCATTGCCTTCACTCTTCTATCTGAAAGTTTCAGTCCTTAGATAAAGGGAAAGAACATATGTTCTCACAGAAGGTACTCAAAACAGCTTAGAGGCATCCAGCAAGTTACAAGGCAAAAGCACTCAGATGCCAGTATTCAGCCAGGATAGGAAAGCTACTCACTGCAATTCAGATCCTGTGCTCCCAGAGACCTGCAGTGATTTCAGTGTCTGTACCCCTGGTGGAGACCAATCAAGGCACAACCAGTGACCTCATCAGATTCCTGTTAGGTTTCATTAATCATAGAAACTTCCAGAAATGTAATTGCAGAATAAAGTACCACTTTTTGCAGGACAGCCTGAGTTTAACCCTTCCAGGAGCTACAGGGGGCTTTCAACAAAAAATATTTTTATACTGCAAGTGGATATATATTCATTATATAGCCTTTAACATTCTATTAGCCTCTAGTTCCACTCTATTGTTTTGATATAAAAAAAGATCAGGTCCCCATAGTTTGTCTGACTAGGACACATCATTTCTCCTGTAAAAGATGACTTCAGTAGGCAGACACTGACTGTCTTTTAACATTCTGAAGGTGACAATTATTTTATTTATTTATTTATTTATTTTAACTAAATAAAAGGCACTTCTTCGTCAAGGTAGTTTAGTGTTGATGAATGTTATTTGACTGCTGAATAAGAAACAAAATCCTCTGCCTCGTGGCATAAATAACTATCAGCATAACAAGATTTTGCATGCTTAGCAGCACTGCATGACTAGCATGGTATAAATGCTAGTCCAGGGACAATCCCTAAAGCCAAGCTATAGCTCTCAGGTCTTCTATTCCAGCTAATGCAAGGAACCACTGCCATGTCAGGAGTTGGACTCGATGATCCTTATGGGTCCCTCTCAACTCAGGATATTCTATGATTCTTGGAATATTCTACAGCACTTCTTATGCTTTCAGTCTGTAATCTTCATACACCCTTTCAGCTGATCTTCACAGCATTCTTTTCTGTCTCTTTCTTTTCTGAATCTCTTCACCAGAAAGGATGTAAGCATGTTCATTAGCTATGCTGAATGTCCCCACCAGTAAGCAGACAACCACAGTACAGGCTGAAGGACAACCTCTCTTAGGAGTCTTAATCACATAAACATTTATCAAGGAAAGAGGCTTTTAATTGAGTTGCCTGTCTAGATGAGAAACATCCTTTCAAGTTTGAGCGAGTAGCATCAGTCAGTTAATGCAAAAGTCATATGGTTGATTCAGAGTGATAAACTTGGTATGTTCTTTCGTTCAGTCTCAGGCTAGGCAGATCAAAACAAGGTCCCTTTAAAAATATTGGCCTGATGTTGTCGATAAGAAAAAAGAGGTGGAAATAGAAGAAAACATTGTATACAAGAGACAGACTTCAAACAATGTTTGGAAAAGTGATCTCTTTCCCTAGGTTTGTAGATGATGTGTGGTAAATGTGTTTTGACTTTTGTTTAGACAAGAGTATAACAGTGATTTATTTATTTATTTATTTGTAAAAGATACTGAAGCAAAATAATCTGAGTGAATTACTCCAGAAAACATTACTGTAGCTCAAGCATTGTACAGAGGACATCCCTATTTAGACAGGGCATGACTATCACAGCATCTAACTCAGCCTGTAACACAGTCCTAAAGAGTTCAGAAGTGTCATGGAGTGAGGTGTGATACAGTTATATCATTTTTTGGAGCCTATTCTTAGCTGTACTTTCTCCTTTTAGAAACCTCTTTAGATTAACACTACTGTTTAAAGGAAAACAGCTATACTCTAGTGCAAAACTTAGGTAACATTTCCATATGAGCCCAATTCCTTAGTCATGGAGTATTAGTCTTTGGAAAATCTGTGAGACCTGAGAACGTGCTTCTGTACTTCTAAGCTTGAAACTTCCTTAAACAGTCAGGCATGCTTTGATTTTTTTTTCTCTTTTTCTGTTGCTGACATGATTCAGAAAATCATCAGCTGGAGGTGAAATTATTATAACCATTCCAGGAACAGTCTTACACTGGTGCAAGGTGCTGTGCCTTTTAGTGACACTAATAGGGTCTTATTGTAGTCATGCAGTCAGAACTTCCAAAGTATCTTTGCACAGAACAAATCCAAATTTTCCTAAAAACAAACAAACAAACAAACAAAACACACTTGGTTCTACATCTGCAAACATAGCTACAATACATTGCTTATTTCCATTTATTTCTTTTCAGAGGACATTACATAATATAAGAATAGCAGAAAAAGTACTTGGAATATATTTTTATCCCCGTTATCTCCTTAGATTTACAGATACCCAACATTTTCTTTATTGAATTTTAATATTGAAAAATGCCATATAGCTAGATGAGACATTTTCTTCATGGTACAGCTGAAATAATTGCTGGCATTTCAGCTTAAGTTAAAACAGAATTCTTTTTTTTTTTTTTTTTCAGCATATATCAAAATTATGGAAGGACTTTTTTCTCATGCATACATTTCTGTTTTTAAGAGGGATATTTCCCAATTCTAAGTACAATAATTAACATTTCCCTCCCTCTCCCTCCAGAAAGGTCTCCTTGTCCTGTGCTAGTTTATGAAATTAAAAGGACAAACTTTTTTTTTTTTCCTGACTTTCATATATTTATTTATTTATTCACCTCCACAAAGTTTTAATAGGCAAAAGATATGAAAACTCTTACCTAAAACGGCAACATTATTTCTTTGAACAACATGGCAACATTACTATGCTTTGATAACTTCCCTCACCCTAGGTAAACCTCAGAAACTGCAATTACATCTTTTTATGACTGAATATATCTGATTATGATCCAAGATTTCTGCTCATATAACCAGTGGATTTCTCCAACTGTGTAGTGGAGTTTTGCCAACAGAGGTTTTGGCAGACATTCAAGCTGCCACAATTAGAGAGAAGTCATGATGGAATTTAACAAACTTTCCTTGTATTTATTGTTAGTGAAGAAGGGAGGAGGAAAACAGCCAGCCATACAACCTGATTTCATATCACTCATAATCTCTCAAACAAAAACCTAAACTTCTTTTCTTTTCGAAAATCACTTTTTCAGGGAAGAGACATTCAAATTCCGCATTCAGCTCATCCTAATAACCTTTTACCTTGAATTTTATGTAGCCCTGAAATATTGACATTGGTGGTGCAGGGTTTGTGATGTTTCTTACTGCTGTTTTGTCCCCTGTGCTTTCATGATGTCTTAGCCTCATCCACCTCATTCTTAACCCACAACCTACAATCAGGTTGTCACCCACATCACATTTACCTGCCTCTGGCAAGAGGAGAAAAGCAATGCTTTCTTCGAAAAAATTCTCCAGCACTGTTGCCAAATATAAATTAGCTGGGAGAGACATCTTTCATTTGCTTAAACAAATTAAACTTTTAATGTCAGGTCAGGGCATACTGCCGAGGTATAGGGAAAACAATGTAATTAGATCTTTAATCACACAGCTTTCCTGAGAAAGATGTCTGTGACCACAAACATTGAGCTCAGTTATGATGCAGCATAACACCCTCTTAGGGCATGGCTAAAAGCTACTTTTTCCAGGTGTCATTATTCATTAAAAATGAAATTCTTTGCTATCCTTAAAGCTTGTGTTGATTACAGTCACGTTTTCTTTGATGACTTTTGAAGACGCCTAAAGGGAGAAAGGAACTGCACTTTGCTTATAATGAAATCTTTAGAGGGTTATTTCTTTAGCTTTATATAAAGTATATTTATTGTGGTACAAACACTCTTCTGTCACCTAGTGTGCAAAGCTTTGCATAAAGTTGGCCTTCAGCCTCCTGCATGCAGGCAGCGAAGTTTAACAGCTTAGATGAAGCCCCTCTGCATAATTCAGCTGGAATGAAGCACTGTTATTCCAGAAACCTCAGGCAGAAACTTGTTTTGAACTACACCAGCCTGGTCACCCTTAATGATTTCAGAGACAAGCCAGTAATGGAAAGGGTGACACAAACTAGTATGTTGGACCAAACCTCTGCTTCTAGAAGTCCATTAAATGAGGTTGAAATGTGGCATAATCCATATAAGGATCCTTGGCTGTCAAATTTCTCCACATTCATCTATCTTGTCACATTCTGTTGCACAAGACTTAAAGAACAAATTGTTCCTGACTTCTTCCTTGTTTTTATAGTTTATTGTTTATAACTTCTTCCTGTTCAACCACTGCATGTGTGTTTAAGACATGGCAGTTAAAAATTATTTGTGTAAAAAAGGAAAAACAGCCTCCACAGGGAACATTATGATACATCGTGTGTTCTTACAGTTCTCTGTTATTCATATATTGTTTGGAAGGGGACTTCAAATGCCCTGACCTAACAAGAAAAACAAATGTCATCATTCTGCATTACAAAAATTCCTAAATTTTGTGTCTTGGTGAAGAGTTTAAATGTAATAGAAACAGAAGGGTTTTCAATTTATATCAAATTCAGTGGTGGATTTTCCTCTGAAGTTTTGCTTTATATGTTTGTAATATTTTTTTATTATTATTTTTTTCAAATATCTTTTAAAACAAAAAGTGTTTTGTTGTTGTTTTGTTTGGGGTTTCTTTTGATTTTAAGATAGGAATTTATAAAATAATTCTGTTTATTCCTACATACATATACTTAAACCATTAAATTAAACCCTTCAGTAACCCCTATATGAAAATTACTTCAAAATATTTTTTGAAAGTTTCAGATGATTATGCGTCATAGCAATATACAGGTTTCTCTTTGTTTCTTCTTACATTCCTGTGTTCTTTGATTCTTAATGTCTAATGAATATTTCAAAGACAGTGAGTATTTCAAATACAATAAATTAATATTTCAAAAGACAATAATATTTCAAATATTATTGCAAGATAGCTGTTCTTCTAAAAAGAATATTAATCATGCAGGAATATCAATAATTAAATTCATTTTTATGAAGACAAGAGAATCTGCAAAATATCTCTTAACTAGTTATAGACACTTAATTAATTCCAAATGCTTAAGCCTTTGTAAGATGGAAATGAATTTGAGGATTGTCATAAACAATGAGATTATTGTGGGCTGTGTGAAACTTCTCAATTTCTCTAACCCTGTCAAGAATCCAAATAATATATTTGTTCTTTTTGACCAGATACAGTGTCTGGCCTTGTACTGAATTTTATAATTTAAGTGATTTGTGCCAGTTCCTCTGATCATATTTTTCTTGAGTAATATGACACTAGCCATAAATGCCTGGCTTGTTGGTTTCAAAAAATCCAGAAGTCTGGAAGAGTAGCTCAGTATTTTGCATCAGTAATGACCAATGTAATACTGTAGAAACACTTTTGATTTATAAAATTCCTTTCAGTTAGGTATCACAAAGCTTCTTATGAGTAAAGATATGCCCTAGAGTAAAATGTAAGCTTTGTGTAGGAGATTACATCCTTACACGCTATCAGTTTCATAGTTTCATTAGTATCATGTGCCAATTTTAAAAATTATTTTTTTATTGAATATATAATGCAGAGTCTGAACTTTCATTCTTCTTCCTTGATTGTACTCTACAGTTTCTTAATTTTAAAGAACAGACATATAAGTATCTATGCAAAAAAAAAATGTTTTCTATGGACAAGCACTGCGGATGATTAACCTTAGTATTGTCTCATGCACATAAACATAAAATTTTCACTGAGTAGGTTACAGGTAAATCATCCAACCCAGTTTGCTTAATCAGACTCTCTAACATGCTCTGCTATTATATCATCTGTGCTGTTGAGCTTGGAAATGTTCCTTTTTATTACCGTCCTCTTTATTTCTCCTTAACTAAAGGCAGTTTAACAGATATTTGCAGTGATATAGGCAGTTAAATCAGGCAGTGAGATATCTCACTGACCCCAGGGTTTCTTTCTCAGGGAAACAACTGCAAACTGGTGGCATATTCTTCTTGGGAATATTTCATCTTCCATCATAGTCCACTGGAGAACAATGGTACAGCTCTTCCCTTCTCTGTAAATATGAATAAGAATATGAATCAAATATGGCCAGAGAGGTCCATGGTTTGAGTCTCATTCTGTGTTCCTCTAGTGGCTTTCAGAAAGTACATCATTAAGACAAGTAGAAGGCACCTAAAGAATGTTTTAATTTATGCAGGCCTTAAGCCATCCAGGGCTTTGGTTTTGCAATTTCCAAATTTCTGCTAACATTTTTAGGGAATGTTGCAACTTGGAACATCCAATTTTCCATAGGGTTTCTGTACATTTTGGCTTGCACATTCCTCATTCTCTTTGTAATCACAGAATCACAGAATTGTCTAAGTTGGAAGAGACCTCAAGATCATCGAGTCCAATCTCTGACCTAACACTAACAAGTCCTCCACTAAACCATATCACTAAGCTCTACATCTAAACGTCTTTTAAAGACCTCCAGGGATGGTGACCACCTCCCTGGGCAGCCCATTCCAATGCCTTACAACCCTCTCAGTAAAGAAGTTCTTCCTAATATCTAACCTAAAACACCCCTGGTGCAACTTTAGCCCATTCCCCCTCATCCTGTCACCAGACATGTGGGAGAATAGACCAACCCTCACTCCTCTACAGCCTTCTTTAAGGTACCTATAGAGAGCGATAAGGTCGCCCCTGAGCCTCCTTTTCTCCAGGCTGAACAAAACCAGCTCCCTCAGCCGCTCCTCGTAGGACTTGTTCTCCAGACCCCTCACCAGCTTCATCACCCTTCTCTGGACTCGCTCAAGCACCTCTATGTCCTTCTTGTAGCGAGGGGCCCAAAACTGAACACAGTACTCGAGGTGCAGCCTCACCAGAGCTGAGTACAGGGGGACAATCACCTCCCTAGACCTGCTGGTCACACTGTTTCTTATACAAGCCAGGATGCTGTTGGCCTTCTTGGCCACTTGAGAACACTGCTGGCTCATATTCAGCCAACTATCAACCAACACTCCCAGGTCCTTCTCCGCCAGGCAGCTTTCCAACCACTCATCTCCCAGCCTGTAGCTCTGCTTGGGGTTGTTGCGCCCCAGGTGCAGGACCCAGTACTTGGCCTTGTTGAACTTCATACAGTTGACCTCAGCCCATCAGTCCAGCCTATCCAGATCCTCCTGCAGAGTCTTCCTACCCTCGAGCAGATTGACACACGCCCCTAACTTGGAGTCATCTGCAAACTTACTGAGGGTGCACTCGACCCCCTCATCCAGATCATCAATAAAGATATTAAAGAGGACTGGCCCCAGTACCAAACCCCGGGGAATGGCACTAGTGGCCGGCCTCCAGCTGTATTTTACTCCATTCACCGTGACTCTTTCGGCCCGGCTATCCAGCCAGTTTTTGACCCAACAAAGCGTACGCCAGTCCTAGCCACGAGCAGACAGTTTCTTGAGGAGAATGCTGTGGGAAACAGTGTCAAAAGCCTTGCTGAAGTCAAGGTAGACCACATCCACAGCCTTTTCCTCGTCCACCAAGCACATCACTATGTCATAGAAGGAGATCAGGTTCGTGAAGCAGGACCTGCCTTTCATAAACCCATGCTGACTGGGCCTGATCACCTGGTTGCCCTGCAAGTGCCACGTGGTGACACTCAAGATAATCCGCTCCATGAGCTTCCCTGGAACTGAGGTCAAACTGACAGGCCTATAGTTTCCCGGGTCTACCTTTCGGCCCTTCTTGTAGATGGGTGTCATGTTTGCTAGTCTCCAGTCGACTGGGACCACCCCCGATAGCCAGGACTGCTGATAAATAATGGAAAGTGGCTTGGGAAGCTTCTCCGCCAGTTCTCTCAGTATTATTGGGTGGATCCCATCTGGCCACATTGATTTGCATACATCCAAGTGCCATAGCAGGTCACCAACCATTTCCTCATGGATAGTGAGGGCCACATTCTGCTCCCCATCCCCTTCCACCAGTTCAGGGTACTGGGTATCCAGAGAGCAACTGGTTTTGCCACTAAAGACTGAGGCAAAGAAAGCATTAAGAACCTCCACCTTTTCCTCATCTTTCCTAACTAAGTTCCCCTTCCCCCCCCCCCCTTCCCCCCCCCTTCCCCCCCCCCCCCCCCCGCATCTAATAAAAGCTGGAGATTATCCTTAGTCCTCCATTTTGCATTAATGTATTTGTAAAAACATTTTTTGTTGTCTTTGATGGCAGTAGTCAGATGGAGCTCCAGATGAGCTTTGGCCTTTCTAATTTTGTCCCGGCACTGCCTCGCAACATCCTTATAGTCCTCCCAAGTGGCCCGCCCTCTTTTCCAAAGATTGTAAACCCTCTTTTTCCTGCTAAGCTCAAGCCACAATTCTCTGTTCATCCAGGCCAGTCCTCTTCCCCTCTGGCTCGTCTTTGAGCACATGAGGACAGACCGTTCCTGCGTCATTACGATTTCCTTCTGGAAGAGCACCCAGCCTTCCTGGACTTCTCTGCCCTTCAGAACTGCCTCCCAAGGGACTCTATCAACCAGTGTCCTGAACAGTTCAAAGTCGGCCCTCCGGAAGTCCAATACAGCGGTTTTACTGGTCCCTTTCCTGGCTTCTCCAAGAATGGAGAACTCTACCATTTCATGATCACTCTGCCCAAGACAGTTTCCAACCACCACATCTCCCACCAGTCCTTCTCTGTTTGTGAACAGAAGGTCCAGCGGGGCACCTCCCCTGGTAGGCTCACTAATCTGTGTCAGGAAACTGTCTTCCACACTCTCCAGAAACCTCCTAGACTGCTTTCTCTGGGCTGTGTTGTGCTTCCAGGATATATCTGGGAAGTTGAAGTCCCCACAAGAACAAGCGCTGACGATTTTGCAACTTCTGCCAGCTGCCTGTAGAACTCTTCAGTCTCCTCATCCTGGTTCAGTGGTCTATAACAGACCCCCACCAGGATGCTTCCCTTGTTGCCCTTCCCGCTGATCCTAACCCATAGGGACTCAACCTTATCATTCCCAGCCTCAAGTTCCACGACATCAAAACTCTCTCTGATATAGAGAGCCACACCACCACCACTTCCATGCTGTCTGTCCCTTCTGAAGAGCCTATAGCCAGACATTGCAGCACTCCAGTCATGAGAGTGGTCCCACCACGTTTCTGTAATGGCAACCAAGTTGTAGCCTGCCTGCTACACGATGGCTTCCAGCTCCTCCTGTTTGTTACCCATGCTGCGTGCATTAGCGTAGATGCACTTCAGTTGGGCCATTGCCTTCTCTCCCAGCCTTGAAATTGTTCCCCCAGGCACAGCTCTAACAAGCCTTGTTTCAGCCCTGTCCCCCTTCTCACCTAGTTTAAAGCCCTCTCAACGAGCCCCACCAGCTCCTGGCCTAGGATCCATTTTCCCCTTAGAGATAGGGATCTGTCTGTGGCCATCAGGCTGGGTGCTGAATAAAGCACCCCATGGTCAAAAAAAAAATAATATTTCTATGTTGGCACCAGCCTCTGAGCCACTTGTTTATCAAGTGGGCTTTCTGTGTCCTCTCTGTACCCATCCCTGCCACCATAAGGATGGACAAAAACACCACCTGTACTCCCACTCCATCCACTAACTATTCTAGTCCCCTAAAGTCCCTTTTGACGGTCTTCAGGCTTCTCTCTTCAATGTCATCACTACCAGCCTGGACTATTAAAAGAGGATAATAGTCAGAGGGACAGACCAGGTTGGGAAGCTTTCTGGCAATGTCGCTGACCCTGGCCCCAGGGAGACACCTTCAGCATGAAACAGAACACAAAACTGTACTTACGTCACCCCATTTAAGCTCAGATCAAGCTTCTGGCAGTCTCAATCTACTGCCACTTGACTCTAGGTTACTTCTTAGCTGCCATGTCATTTTTGCAACATGAAGAACCAAAATCTTTTGAAACATACTAATAGGCAAAGACCTCCCCTGTTTATAGCAGGAAGACAATCTACCTTTCTGGACAAGAAAGAGTGCTCCCAGGGGTGTTGTTACTTTCATTTCCTATGCAAAATATGGTGAGTGGTTCTGATAGTCTGGTGAAATAACTTTGCAGTTCTCATACATATTCATACTTGAAAAGGAGTATACCTTGTGGCTCACAATGTTTTTTATCTGTGACTCCACAGAGTCACATAATAGCCCCATAATTTCATCAGCTAAGATTATAATGGAAAAAATAGTTAATATGCTTAGCAGGCTTCCTGAATCAAAGGCATCCTGGTCTGATAATAGCTATCTTGGCACTGTTTCACTTCTGTAGGAATGTTTGAAGAGTCCTAGTTCTGTTTCAGTGCACAATGAGACAGTATCGAGACCTTCAAAGCTTCCCTCAAACTGAATGGTTTCCTTATGACAGCTGGTAAATAACATGACTGACACAAAACCTTTTGTACAGTAAATAGATGCAGGTAAACTAAAATTCAGAAAGAGTCATCTACTTTACAATAAGTCCATATGTTTCAACACAAATAGTGTTGTAGGACCTACCTTATATGGAAGTGAAATACTAAAAACTTGGTTTTAGTGATGGTATTTCAGATAGCTGTAAAGAATGCATGAAGTAACTTTATCTGATAACAAGGTCAAAGAGTGGAATTAGAGGGGAAAGGAGAAACTAAGAAATTTAAGAATTTACATAGAGAAGAGTCTAAGCCTTTTAAATGCAAGCAGACATAAACAAGCCAAGAGATTGATAGGAAGAGTATGCAGTGGAAATTAAAATCTGTGTCCCTGTAAACTGAAAGGAAGCTGCAATGAAGAATATCTGTGCACAAACATAGTAGTGGCTAAGAAATCTCTAAATGTGTTGAAGATTTATTCCTACAACATCTGGTTCCTTTTGCTTTGGTTGATTTTTGACTGACAAAATGTTGTAAGTGTTCTTTGATTTTGCACAAAAAATGTTTTGGGAAATGAAAGGGTGCTCCCATAACCAGGAGCAAATAATAAAAAACACAATAAAGAGGAAGGCCAATTTCATGAGCAGGAATGTTAGATTCATCTTCAAAACTGGGCTCCATACCATATTCTGTTATCAACTTCCTCTGCTTTCCTTTGGAAAATTTAGTTCAGAGCTAAGTTTTCTTATTTTTCTCTTACTTTACACTGCCTGTGAAAAAGACTTGTGTCCTTGTTGCTCATACCCAAAGGGAATTCCTCAGTGAAAATTAACTGCAATGGGAGTTTGCATCTGTCACCTTCCTTCTCTACTTCAAGGAGAAAACACATACAACAAATGTCTTTTATGCCAGCCTTGCAGCCACAGAAAGTTCTTTAGGGGATGACAAGTGCAAGCTAAAATACAACTTGTCTGTGACTAACCATGTTAATTCATGTGCTGTAACCACGTCTCTGCTGTTTTCCCCAACAGAGATTGCATTGTGAAGAAGAAAATCTCTCTCTCTATGACTTTATCTCTTTCTTACTTGTAATAAGTAAATTCTATTAAGGATGGTAATATTTTCTTTGTTCCATCCCTGATAAACTCACTAGGAGAGGAAAGCAATGGAAGCAATAGAACAAGTTGCACAGAGAAGTTGTGGAGTCTGCCTCCTTGGAGGTATTCATAAACTGTCTGGACATGGTCCTGGGCAACCTGGTCTAAGTGGCTGTGCAGGAGCAAGGAGTTGAACCAGGTGACCTGCAGAGGTCCCTTCCAACACATACCATTCTGTGTATCTGTGTGAAGATTCTTTTTTCAAATATTCGACGACAAGGTGTTCAGAAAGTGTAATATATGCATAACTGAATTAAAAACACAAAGTTATACTGCTTTGTATTAGCTGATGATTTTGCCTTGAAAATCTTAAAGGATGGCTGTTTTGTCCCTTCAAATATCCTGCTCCTGCTAGATCTCTTATTCCAAAGAGAGGAAGGGGATACTTGTCCTGAAACAGATATGAGAAGTAACACCATTGGTTTAGACAAGCAACATGTTGAAAACTGTGCTTCCCAGACTCTTGATGTGTTTAATATCATCTGCAGTCATCCTGCACCTCCTTACCCTGTTGTCTTCCATTAGATTCTGAAAAGTTAATAACGCTGTCAAGACAATCATGCAGTTTCTAGACAGTGTCAGTTCCTATGCCTTTCCCCTACCTTACTTCACTTTTGGAGAAAGTGTACTGTCTATATATATTCAAGGCTTAGATTAAACTCTCTATTAGAATCATTGTTTGGCCATGAACTTGTTACCTGTAAGTAACCGAAACTTGTAGAAAGTTGTGGTTGTGAATACAAAACATTAATGAATTGCAGCTCCTTCTGAAACCATAGAAAATAATTGTGGAAAAGAAAGGCTCACAGAAAAGTTATTCTTACTGAGGAAAAATTAAAAAAAAAAAAAAAAATCACGTTCAGTTTAGGTTTTGTCTTAATAAAAAATTGACATTTGATCAGTGGAAATGAATAAATGTTTTATCCAAAAAGAGAAATAAAATTAATATTAGCCTGAAGCTCAAACTACATTGATCTTCAATTATTAAAGGATTTAGTTCACATGTGCATTTTTCCCTTGGTTATTTATCCATACATAAAAACACTCGCAGAGCAAAATAATGACTGTTCTCACCAGAATTTATTTTAAAAACAGAGGAAGTAAGAACTCTTAGAAATACCAAGAAGTGGTCAACATCAACATAAATTCAGTTAAGTACTCTGAGGTTAACCTGCAAATTCAACCCCAAACCCTCCAAACTCAAAAAAAAAAAGGGGGGGTGGGGTGGGGTGCAATTGCATGTTCATGTTCAGCCTGTTCTACATGACCTTACTTGAGTAGGGTGGGTGTGCCAAGTGAACTCCAGAGGTCCTTTCCAACCTTAACTATTCTGTGATTCTACAAATATTTTTTTTAAAGCTCGTGTCCTAAGTTCACACCAGTCTTTAACATTTATATATATACAATGTATTTTTTGTTCAAATATAAGAACTATAAATTAAAGATATTTTAATCCACTTATCTGGTATCTTTACCGGTGATACATGAACATGTCATATATGAACAAAATGAGACTCATCCTAAACTAGAGGGAAAAAGAAAAGTATGATAAAATGATTATGGTCCCATCTCAAACAAATGGTCCCAACAGAAAAATAACAAATAATTATTTTGTATAAAGAGATTATCCCAACTTTAACTTCAGCATATTTTTGTCTGGATAAAGTATTCAAACTCATAAACTATGTATTTCCTCTCTAAAGTCAAAAACACGAACACACACAGTATATACAAGTGTAGATATATATACGTACAGACAAACATACTTGAAGGGCAGATGTGAGTGAATTGAGTTACAAAGTATGAAACCTGGCTCACCACTCTTTTATTTCAGTGTTGTATTGCTATATTGTATTTTATTTTCATGTAGACAACACCAATATAAAATACATGTTGTATGCTATAGACACAAAGACAGACTACAGTTGTAGTGATGTTCACTTCTAGAGCCTGAATATCTTTATACCAGTTCTAGGTTTCCTCTAGGAATTTAGCACCTTGTGCCCACTGGGGACACTCATGGTACCAACAGGTATTCACAGCACATACCAGAGCAGCAATTGGTGCTAGGAGGTAGGAGTCACTCCACCTAATGCTGTGATACTGTAGACTTACACTATAGAAAATGGGACCAGCAAAAATTTATTTCCAGTATGGTCTCTGACAAAAGAGAGTTCAGATGTTGAAGAGTGCTGGATAGAAAAATGAACATGCGTTGCTTTCTGTACAAGCAAGATGAGACAGAGGGTACTTATTTAGAGGCTGCGATAGCTTCTCATTCTTTCAGTATTCCCTCCACTTACACAGCTGAAAGCTCAGGAGCTTAACAGCAAAGAATTTTAATCAAACTGCTTAATCCAAATAACTGATGAAGAGAAACTGCAGTAATAGAGTCAGAGAGTAGAACTGCTGTCAGGAAAATGAAAACGGGTTTTAAAAAGAGCAATATCAGGATCAGAAAGACAGCTTTGGAAGGAAATGTGTTGTACTGACTAGCCTTCCCTTGCAGGATTTCAGCAATTCAATTAGAAGTCTTTACCGGTTTAGTAGCTCATTGTTAAAAATACACCTCCATCCTACCATACCTGTTGTTGACATATAATATCTGGTTCTGTATAATCAGGATTCCTCCGTGGCTCAGACCAAGCAAGCCTGAGGCTTTTACATCTGCAGAAGAGCACTTGAGGTTTTAAAAGTGGAGTGAGGATAACCTGTGGAGAGAAATCATGAATGCCAGCATCTACTCCCAGTAAACAAGTGTGCACTGGAAGTAGAATTGAAGGGACTTACCTCCAAAGAAGAATCTGTCTCCTCAGGGCATACTGTTGAGTATCTGTGTAGAAGTTGTTTCAGTGCTATATTTTTATCATTTGTAATGTTCTATGTGGAAATTTTCGAAAGTGGGAAAGAAAGAGGCAACAGGGGAAGCTGTGGTTTGGGAACAAAATAGTTGTGCAGCCCAATAGATGGTCAACTTACAATGTTTTCTCTCAAGCAAATTCCCATAAAGGAGAATTTAGCTTGAGTTTGAACCATAAAAATAATAATAATAATAAAACATTATGAATTCATTACTTATTGGGGGAAGTGGGAGACATTAGTTTCTTAAGTATCTGGAGCATTTTTACCTATGCTGACAAAGCTGACATTTCTCTAGTGGCAAAATATTCAAAGATATGATTTTTTATCACAAAGATAAAGCTAAAAATGAGGCTTTGGGACTCAAATTGTAAAAGTCTACGATTTTTTCATTTGTAATTTACGGCAAACTTGCCTATTTGTATTAAATATTACTTTAGTTTCTGAGGTAATTGCTAAATGTCCCAGAGCATAAGAAAGGAACTAAATATTTCACCTAGTTTTCACTAGAAAGTATAGTTTGTTTAAAATAGGCTCCATATTTGGAAAAAAAAAATAAATAAATAAAATAAAATAAAATAAAATAAAATAAAATAAAATAAAATAAAATAAAATAAAATAAAATGGATATGAGAGATGATGGGTAGGAAACAGGCTTTGAATATGTTATGAAACAGTCAGAGACATGTCATATGTGTATAGCTTTGCAGGGAAATGCTTACACTGTTCTTGTTAAAATTCCTCTAACCCATTCTGTATTTCTACAACCTTCACCAATCTCCCTTAACTTGGCTCCAAAATGTAAAAATTTAAACACATTTATCCCACACACTTACAGAAGAGCTTTTAGAATATATATTTGTGAAAAACTTTTGTATACAAGTGATTTTCTAAGCTGTAATATACAGCAATAATCTACCCAGTCAGCAGTAAGAACAACTAAGACCAAACCACAAAAAGCATAGTTGTACTTATTCCTTCCAATTACACAAACAATGAAAGGGGATGGAAGCAAGGCAGACAAACACATGTAATACTGGGTTTGGTAACCCAAGAGAATGGAAAGGTGTGAAAAGCCAATGTTAATTTTGAAAATTAAATGTCCCTTTGAAGTTATTTCACTGTGCAGTTTGGTAATATCTAAAAGTGCAATAACTGCAGCTGAAAGAAAGAAAAAAAATGTAATTATAACTTACTTTGTGGTCAAATTCTTCAGTTACATATGATTCTTTTTTCCTTTATCTGATATATTTTGTATTTCCATAATATTTATAATTCATCACTACAAAATGAAAACTCCCTTTCCTCTGTCTCAGAGGGCTCTGCTTGCTCACAAGTGTGGGGCAATCCCTGTGCCTCACCTGGGGACATTCACTCCCAATATTATATATCAGAATAAATATGGAACACCTAAGATTTTTACAGGCTAGATTTAGAAAGACTGATTAATAAACAAACAAATAGATAGATATATAAGATTTTGAAGGAAGTACAATATTTAATTAAAATATTAAATTTCTAACATCTGCAATAGGTCAGTGTAATTAAACCAGAACCATTGAATATATAGATACATAGCTTCGGCTGGCACCAGACACCAAATTCTGGGGGAAAACTCAATTGCCTCTTGTTGGCAGAGAACATGTATATGGCAATGTCTTCCAAAGCCCCTTTGCATTTCATGTAGGCATGACATCAAAAGGAAGAATTCATGCCTGAATTGGTTGACTGTTCTTCCTTCTTCTTACATTTGGATTTGGTGATTTAGAGGTCTTTCTCAGCCTAAATAATTCTATGATTTTATGGCTTCTGTGATTAAAGTAGAAAGATCAAGAACAAGCGCCTAATTTATGTACTCAGAGCCACCTCCCAGAAGCTCCTCTTTCCTTGACTCTAAACAATACTGCATAGATGAGCCAGCTAATTCACACAACAGAAATTGGGAGAAATGAATCCCCCTCCTTCTGTTCATGTCCCTCTGTACATATATTATTGTGTTTTCTCAGGGAATATTGCTAGTGCAAGGTTAATTCAGGTTACCAAAGATGGAGACATGCAATTAAAAGCAATAAAATCTCTGTGGCTTATTGAGTTACAGCTCATCAACTGATTAGAGGTAACTTGTTAAGCTTCAGTAACTCAATTGCAGTCATGTGTATGTACCCTCAGAGGCAGCTTGACTCTTCTGAAGCTTGCATTCCCTGGGCAAACATGGTCACGCTGCAAACATTGAAGCTGTGGGGACAGATTGGCTACTGACATGTTCTGTGCAGGGATTAGCAGTGAGTGGGTGAATTCTCCCTTGCTGGTTTGCAAATAAGCATTACTCAACCTTTTGCCTAGGCCTGCGATAAACAAGCTAATTCAACTCTGTTGCAGTACAGCAGACTGCACACTAGCTATTAGCAAACTGTCACACCTAGATATGTAACACACCTGACACTACAGTTCATCCACCAGCACAAATGAAAAACACAGCAAAGGCATCTAAATCACTGCTTAATTCATGGTAGGATCTGCTCTGTGTGTGCAGAAGTTCAGCCAGGAACAATGTTGGAGTTGCACCTTATGTTAACACATCAGTGAGGACAAGCCCTCCTCAGAGAAAGATTAAACTGCAGTGACATACAGCATCTTGACACTTGAACGAGAACACCTCCAGGATTTTTAATACACTTTAATTCACAGCGTTAGCTCATTCAGTTTGCCTTACTGCATGTCTCCAGGTAGGCAAGCCTGCATTTAATAGTTAGTACTCCACAAACTGTGTGTCTACAGTGAGATGAAGCTTGCTTGAAATCTAAAAGGCAGCACCTATTTTGCTGCAGAACTCTCATCCATGTAAACCAATATAATTGAAATGTTTAATTTAATCTCCTTTAAAAAAAATAATAAAATAAAATAAAATAAAATAAAATAAAATAAAATAAAATAAAATAAAATAAAATAAAATAAAATAAAATAAAATAAAATAAAATAAAATGCTCCAGTTCTATAGACATTTACCTGAACTCAAAACCAGATTTTTAGTTCCTATTACTCAAAACCAGATTTTTAGTTCCTATTACCAGGGTAATACATTCCATTTCCACATCTAAATATAATTTTATTCTCAGTTCTTTTCCCCAGCATTAAATTAACAACAACAGCAAATAAAGATGGTATTATCATAACTTATCAGAAGTATTTTAATGAAAATGAAAACTAGATAAAAATTAAGAAAAACTGTTGACCAAAGTGTCAGCATTAATCCCTAGCCCAAAATAATGCTTAAATAAAATCAAGTGAATTTCTGTGTTAGTGTATAAAAACATTTTGCTTTTCTGTAATGGAAATCTCCTCCAAATGTCCCTTCCATGGCATGCTGTAGGAAAAGCGCTTGCATGAATGTTCTCTATAGCTTTAACAAACCAAGTGAGAATCCTCTCAAAGATGTTCCTTCCACTTCTATTTTTATTTTTATTTTTGAAAAAAAAGGTGTTTATCTGACAGCAACAGTTATAGGATTTTTCTAGTACAACATATCAAAAAAAAAAAATCTTATGTGTAATTAGAAATTTATATATATATTTACCTTTGTCAGAAATATTGTATGTATTTTGGAATATCAAACACATCAACATTTTGAGATTAATATTCTTCTCTTTGATCAAAAGAATAAACATTTTGCAGTGAAATATTTACAATTTGAGATTGTTTTCCACTTTCTTTTATGTGGAAATAGTTAGGATGTCAAAATTTCATTAGTGTGGGTTGAAAATAAATTATAAATATTCCTTACAGGAAGACAACTTAATTTTCCACATTTATCTGACTGAGAAGCTATTCAGACCACTGTGTGGTTTTACAGCATTCAGGCTTTGAAGTACCTAAATGTCCTTATGTTGCATTAAGACTAGGTTTACATATGTCCTGAATAAGCAAAGGACTTCTCATACCTGTCCTTCAGCTCTGCCCAGAGCCCATCCCATTAAGGAAAAAACATCTCAAAAAGACAGGAAGCCAACAGAAATAAAAATATTATCAAACCTCTGCATAAGGTCAGACTACCTCCTGGATCAATTGCTCTTAATTAATTACAGATATTAGCAACCCCCCCAAAAATCAATAAGCTAAAGGGAAATGTTAAGTTGGCAAAATAAGCTGATGGCAATGATTAGGTTAATGAAGACAGTATACATAGGTTTGCAAAGTACTCCAAATTAATTGTCTTGCATACAAGGGTTTTAAATACAGACCCACCTGAGACTGTCCATGTATATTGGCAGATTTTGAAATCAAAGTAACCTTGCTAGGGAAAGAAATTTATGATTAAGGATGTCCATTTTATCAAGGAGTAGTCCAAAAAAAAGAAACAACAAACTGAAGAGGGAGGAAATAAATAAAATATAATGTGAAGTGTTTCATCCACTGTGTTTTCAGCCCTCTCACTTTTGCTTTCAGTTTTCTTGCCCTTAGGAAATGAAAAAATAAAATAAAAACAGAAACGGGAGGCATTACTGCCTAGTGTCTACAAGCACTGAGGGAACACATCAGTATAAGAAAGAATTGAAGAGGCTGGGCGAGTTGACTCTAAAAAGGAGAGTTCTATCAGTCATGATAGAGTTATAAAGACAAATGAATTGCCTAAAGAACACCAAAGAGAGATGGCTGTTTACCTTGAGTTCAATAATACAGGATGCATTAATAGGCAGCAAATGTACAACGGGGGGAAAGAAATACAGTTTCATGCAACATTTAATTAAATTGGAGCTTCTCACTGCAGAGGGATTTTACTGATACTAAAAGCTTGGCAAGATTTAAAAAAGGATTGTGTTTGTATGAATTGCGTGGAATGTACATTCTTATGTTTTGGAAGTAGGCTGATTACAGAAGACATATCATTGTCAAACAAGGTACCAGGCTGGAAACCTAGGGCTTCATACTTGTCAGTAAAGTATGTGGAGAGCTTTTAACATGGGAAGAATTTCAAGACTGTCCTGCCACCACTGTGCTACTATAAATGCCAAGAGTACTTTGTTATAGGCTTTACATGGCAACAGAATAAAGCAAATTCTAAGCACTTTTTGGAAATGCCTTATTTAATTCTCAGTCTGAGACATTCAATGGCAACCAAGGTGGCAAACAAACTATTGACCTTTTCCAGCATGCACCAAATGCCAGCTAAGTACTTCTCATCTTTATTCCTTCAATAGAATCCACTTCAACAGTACAGGGACTCTACAGTCTGTAACACAAACTGGCAAGGAAAAAAAAAAAAAAAGAGAAAGAGAGAGACAGAGGGAAGGAAGGAAGGAAGGAAGGAAGGAAGGAAGGAAGGAAGGAAGGAAGGAAGGAAGGAAGGAAGGAAGGAAGGAAGGAAGGAAGGAAGGAAGGAAGGAAGGAAGGAAGGAAGGAAGGAGGGAAGGAGGGAAGGAGGAAAGGAAGGAAGGAAGGAAGGAAGGAAGGAAGGAAGGAAGGAAGGAAGGAAGGAAGGAAGGAAGGAAGGAAGGAAGGAAGGAAGGAAGGAAGGAAGGAAGGAAGGAAGGAAGATTAGAAAGATTGCTTATATTGTTTGCCCCAGTTTAATATTGGTGATTCTCTGTCACAGCACTTACCATGACACACTGTTAGAAGATAACCAGTAACAAATTCTCATGCATAAAAACAATACTAAGTTTGCATTGGAGACAAAGAAGTTTTTACGAACCTTAACAAGTGCTATTTTGTACCACATAAAAAAAAAATATATATATATATAATATGTTCAGAAGCAAAAGTTAAGCATTCTAATGACCAGCAAACTCGTTTTGCAATATGCTTTATTTTATCATACAAATGTTTATAAGATCCCAGTCCAAAACCTATTGCAGCACAGTGGACTTTAGAGAGCTCGCATTCAACTCAAATAAATTTTATTTATGACAAACCTTTTTCTTTGGTTAAATACATACATTGTGTGTGTGTTTCTGCACTCTTAATCAATATCAGATGCCATATATTTGCACCTCTGGTTGCTTGTCGTTTAGAAGTGTATTTTGGGAAATCTAGGGAGAAAAGTCTGGAGAAAATCTAGATGTCTGGATAATATCAATTAATGTAAAGTTTTGCTGTAATAAAGTGTTCCCTCTGATATTCATCCAGTGTTACTGCACACTCTTAGTCTATATTAATTTTGCACAAAACAGAGCTAATGAAATATAACATTTTCTTTCCAATAATACTTACTGTTTTCTAAGAGGTTTTTCTTTCTAAGCCTGATCTCAGACAATGAATTGCTGTCAGAAGTCTGTGGTGTTCTGTCAGTCTTCATTCTTATACTTGATCCTATCCTGCTTCTTTTTCTTAGCACCTAGAAGTCCTGCTCCTTAAACCCAAGTGCAATTTTTAATAATAAACAAATTTAGACTTGTATAAATTCCCCAAATTAAAGTAGTGAAGGAAAAGTGTTTCCATGTTCTGTGATATCCTTCTGACAAAATATAATTAAAATATTTTCATGCTGGTTTGCTTGCTCTGCCTTTCGTGAATGATGAAGTCTATCAAGCTATTATTTGTCTCCACATTGTGTGAGGAAGGATTAAGCCACTGAAGTGTTCGATATCAGTAAATGATCTGGAACTCCATAAAAGCATCAATTATTATGCAGTTAAAGATGTCTTAGTGCTCTCTTGAGAAGCTGGAGTTTTGCCTTCATTCCTCTGTTGACAAAGTGTGGGTTTGACTATCTCTGGAGAAAGAGAGATCACATACAACTAAAATGGAAACTATGAGACTATACAAAATAGAGGGAACTTTCTCAATTATTTATTTGGATATGCTGGAATAGAAATAGAAATTAAGTAAATGCAGAAAAAAGATACTCTGTTCAGACTTCTGAAATGATCAGCCCCTCTGCCTGAGCCCCTCTGTTCTGTGCTACAACAACACAATGAGAACATATTCTGGGGCCACATAATCTTTGGAATCTTTGATTGAGCAACCAGCAAGAACTGCAATTAATTTGAAGTTATCAGTGTCTGAAGGAGTGTTGACAGCCTGGAAATTTACTGACTGGGGAATAGAGACTTGATTAAAGCCAGATTGTCACCTTTTTTAAAGCCGGTAAGACTCTACTATCTTTAATACAGCATGCCAATTTACAGCCAAAGAGGGTATGAAACATCAAGCAGGCAGATGTATCAATAACTTTGCATCCTCTTTGCACTTTGCATCTTCTGATATCTTAGCTTTCAGTCTCTCAGATCTGTGAGCAAAGGAATGGTACTTCATATAAAACAGGGAAAACATCACAGGCTGCACCAGTAAGACTCCACCATTCCCACAGGCTCTTTTTCAAGTATAAAAACAGTTTGAACTAAAGCAAATAATGTATTTGTGTTTAGTGAGAACTGTATATAAATCTCAATGTAATTATAACATACATAGTCTGTTCTGAAAGTAGTAGGACTCATTTTTATTTTTTTTTAAATATTCATAAGAATAGAACAAATGATTAGAATTTTTCAAAGTAGCACCCTTCCGCATCTACACACTGCTGCCAACAAGTTTTCCAGTTTTCGTACGCCTCCAGGAACGCCTGAACTGGAATGCTGTTTAGCTCCCTCATCACGGCCTCTTGAAGCACCTCTACCAATGCATGATGCTTCCCATTGAGCATCGATTTTATTCTTGGGAATAGAAAGAAGTCTGGCGGGGCCAAGTCTGGGCTGTGGTGGGGCTGAGACAGCGTTGCCACCTTGTGCTGGGCAAGATACTTCACTATGCGGAACGCTGTGTGGCTTGGCGCATTGTCATGGTGCAGTCGCCAATTGTTGGCCATGGCTGGGAGGACATGAGCAATACGTTTTTGCAGTCTTGTGAGGACTTCCATGTAAAAAACTGCATTAACTGTTTGTCCAGGTGGTACAAACTCTTTGTGGATGACTCCATGTCGATCAAAAAAGCAAATGAGCATGGACTTTTGCTTGGATTTGATCATTCATGCTTTCTTGGGGCATGGGGAAGCTGGGGTGTGCCATTCTGTGCTCTGCCATTTACTCTCCGGGTCGTATTCAAACACCCACGTCTCGTCACCGGTCACTACATTGTCCAAAAAGTCGGGCTCCTCATTCACATGATGAAGAAGATCCTGGCAGATTGCTTTCCGGTTGGCCTTTTGCTCCTCTGACAACACTCACGGCACAAACTTCGCACACACTTTCTTCATGGCTAAGTTTTCTTTCACCATCTCAAAAACATGGGTTTGAGGAATGTTCAAGTCATCAGCAATCATTCTGATACTCATCCTGCGATCACGGTTCAGTAACTTTTTCACTCATGACACATTTTCATTGGTCTTGTTGGTCGAAGGACGTCCGGAGCGGTCGTTGTCTTCCACTCGTTCCCTACCTTCTCGGAACAGCTTGTGCCACTCAAAAACATCCGATCTACCCATGGCAGCATCACCGTAGGCCTCCTTAATCATGTTGTGAGTCTCTTTGCCTGTTTTACCAAGCTTTAGACAAAATTTGATCGCGTATCGCTGCTCCAGTAAAAGCTCCATGATTCTCCGTGATGAGGCATTTCGACAGGTGTTCACAGTACAAGCAACCTGCTCTCTTCAACGGCTGACAGCCAACTGCCAATTTTTCCCAGCATTCCCAATATGCCCCTCCACTGATCCTGCGTGTGCAGACCACTTCTCGTCTGCCCGTTCGCCCAGGAAAAAGCCAGTCCTACTACTTTCAGAACAGACCATATACATAAAATAAAGCTGGTGACCTTAAATTACACAATAAAATAGCAGAGAACATCTTAAAATTAATGTTAACTAATAAAAAGCATTATTCAGTTAATGAATGATTCATGATTCATATTACTGAAATTGCCAAACATTACCTCAAATTATATATTGGACACATCCTTTCAGCACTCTTGATAATTGCAATTATGTCAGTGTAAATACTCTTAGCTACAAAGCCAGTACGTTACCTTCTTCAAGCCTTCTTGCCTCATCCTCATAGTAAGACCAATCTGAGGTCCCTAGAGCACTCAAGGATGCAGAGGGCAAGTACATTTTTTCCATAGAATTACATCTTTGGGAGATCCAATGGTGTAACAAAGGCTGAAAGATGTGCATGGTCATGGGTGATCCAGCACACATTGTGCTAGCCAAACAGTGTTGTTGGCCTAAGGGAACACAGGTGTTGCCCAATGACTTTGTAATCTTCTCTCTAGTCCTGTCCAATAGTGCTTCAAAGAATCTTATCAGAGATACCATAATCTCCTAAATAAATGCTGAGATGAACAGTTTCTATTACAAAAAAAATAAATAAATAAATAAAACAAAGATGAAAAACAAACAAACAAACAAAGTCTGTGTAAGTTAGAATGCTTAGAAATTATCCTAAAACTTGAAATCCACACACAGGTGAGTGAGTTAGAAGGCCAACATGACATCTCCTCCTTCACATTGCAACCTCGTATTATGATCATTTAGCATATACCTATTACGAGCACATATGTTCAACCTGTCTTGTGTCAGTGAGCTCTGCAGCTGTGTGTGCAGGATGTGAAAATCCATCTTCTTGTATCACTTTCTTATACATACAGTTTCAAATTTCTCTAAAGTCCGCCTGTTTGGGAGGGATGGGGCAAAATAAATGCTCAATTTGACCTCTGTCTGACACGGGGTGTCTTTCATGTGACCACTACACCACAGTGTATCTTTTTGTTTCTCCAACGTAAACAGTGACAGTCTCTGATCTCTCAGTAGGTAAACTAAATAAATCTTGGTAAATGCAGAAGAGGTGAACAACATTTCAATCTGAAATGTTTAGAGAGAAGTATATTAACTTGGTGTAGCCACTATATAGATTGGAAACAATTGTTTAGCGTACTTTGTGGTAAATATTGTGGTGCAGTTTTTCTTTCCTTTCTAGTTAAATTACTTATTTTCTTATTTAATCACTTACTTGTTGTACAACAGGGAGCTTTTAAGCTAACTTTTGAGGTAGTGAAAACTATAATTCAATCAGGGTATGAAATGAGGGATGCTTGAATCTTTTCTCACAGGGAACTTTTCATGATTCAAAAGACAGACAAGAAGAAGGAAAGCTTCTATAGTAAATAGGAAAAACCTTCTGCCTGCTGTAGTGCCAGGATTAAAAGATGTAAATATTGTGAAGTTTTAGAAGTATCTGTTTTAGAATTTGAGATTAAACAGATGGCCTGATTTGGGTTTCTGAAATACATTATCCAGAAAGGTTTATTGACCTTTCTAGAACTAGACACTTGTTTAAATGCTAAAAATCAAGGCATTTTTTCTTCATGTCAAAAGACTGAACAGGTCAAAGTCACTTCGCTTCTTATTGAAATAGACACTAAGCTGTCACCACAGCTGCCATCACTGTGTTCACTGACCTCTTGTTTCAGTTTGACTCAGAGTGAGAAATTGAGCAACTGCTTCCATAGAAATTTCTACTGTTATCCTCTACAGCATTGCCTTGAATTTTTCTCATTTGTTTGTTCCCCTGCCCCCCACACAACACACAAATATACCTTTCTCCCTCCCTGGTGTAACTTACTACACTAATAGAATACCAGCAAATTTACACTGCTCTCTTAAGCAGCAGTTAAACCTCATTTTCCCATATCTACCTTCAACTATGGCACCACTGCACACTGTTTGGATTATATTATAGTTTTTATTCCCTACCCTTAGTCCCCCTGCTACTGCTCTAACATCTCAAACAAGTGATGCATGGCAGCCTGACATGCCAAGGCAATGTGTTTGAGGAACATCCAGTTGCAGTTGTCTCCTCCATAGAAACAAAACAAAAAGTTGGGTGAATAAATTACAGGGGAACCCTTGCAGTTTTATGACACAGTTTATTTGCCATGAGCTGGTCACTGCTGGGTCTCTCTATCCCCAAGAGACCATGAGTGCATGCAGATATGATTTGCAAGCCAGCACAAGACAAATAATCAGCATTAGAGAACTGACACTTGCAGCTGAACATAATAAAAAGCATTTCACAAGGGAGGCTGGCTGGTCAGTGTCATTGCCATATTGTTTACACCATTCATTTCAAAGTATTTATAACATACTTGATTGACTGTCAGTTTCTTCCAGATGATGTTGCACAATAAGTCGTAGAAGGAAGATGAGACAAAGATGAGAGCCTGAAATGCTCCCTAGGATACAACTGGATAGCAAAGATTAAATGACATAGTCTGGGGCCCCCAGAACAAGAAGGATGTAAACCAGGTCCAGAAGAGGGCCCCAGAGTTGATCAGAGGGCTGGAGCACCTTTTCTATGAAGAAAGGCTGAGAGATCTGGGGATGTTCAGTCTGAAGAAGTGGAGGTTTGGGGGAGACCTCATTGAAGCCTTTCAATACTTAAAGGGGGTTTATAAAAAAGATGAAGAGAAACTTTTTGCTCATGCAGAAAATGATAGGACAAGGGGAATTGGTTTTAAAGTAAAAGAAGGGAGATTTAGATTACATGTTAAGAGGAAATTCTTCACTCATATGTGCTTCACTCCAGTGAGGCACTGGAACAGGTTGCTAAGAGAAGCTGTGGCTGCCCCATCCCTGGAGGTGTTAAAGACCAGGTTGTATGAGGTCCTGGGCAACCTGGTCTAGTGGGTGGCATCTATCTCCATTGCAGGGTTGTTGGAACTAGATGATTTTTAAGGTCCTTCCAACCCAAGCCATTCTACCATTCTGTAATTATTTTTCTGGCATGGTGGGGATTCATGCTTCACATCTTCAGACACCTAGCTGAGGTCCTTCGGTTAGAACCCTAAGAGAGAGGAGATAAAGGCTTTAGGGTGTTAACTGAGAGCTCTGAAGTACAAATCTCTGTGAAAGGACCTCTTTATCTTTATACATTATAAAACTGAATATTAGGCTGCTAACTTAGCTACCACTACTGAACTCAGCCAGTCTAGTTATGAAACCTCTCTCTTCCATTCTTCTGCTGTTCTCCAGTAATTAACCAGTAACTGTTGCTAGCAAACAGATACTGAACTGTGTACTGACATATCTAGGCTTGTGTTCCTCTGTCATGATTACATTCCACATGCATAGCTTTTATTCCTATCTATGGGCAAGGACTTTTTCCGGATTTCTCTTCACTTTAACTTCCAAATTTCCTTACTCTTTATTTCTTTATTTCTTATAATTTATTTTCATTATACCAGAGTGGAGAACCGTGGGTTGGTTCATGAAACATCACAAAAGGAGACTGTTCATTTCTCACCCTTCACGAGTTTGAAAATATCCATAAGGCAGTTATCATCACTGTTACCTTCAATGCAGAAGTGATTTTAAATGATAAAGGTAGTAGGCTTAGTTATGCTTCCCAACAGAAAGGAAATCTCTAAGTTGACATACATCACACATCTCATTTGCAATGTCCTGCCATATATGTTCCCCTCTTTCAAGAAAAAAAAAAAAATTGAAAGTAATTTTATTTCCAATTTGTAAAGCTTTGTATGTAGTTCTGACAAACAAGAAATCAAGTCAACAGAACTAGGTGTGCTGGCCAAATCCAGAGTTCAGAAGTCCTAGATAATTGTCAGCTGTTCCTAACATGTCAAAACCACTATCAGACATTATTCAAATATCAATGTGTCTCCATTTTTATACTGATTGCCTCATAAACTGATACATGGCACTGACAGTAATAATGAGCATGTATTATCAATGCCTGGATTTTTCTGAAGACAGGCAGTACCACATTGTTGAAAAATACGAAATAATGCTCAAAGGCACATGATGAATGCAGCAGACTACAATTTCTTGAGACCATCCAGAATGGATTCTTTTCTGTTGATTCCAAAATCCACCATACTGAGAAAAAGTTAGACTGGAATGAATAAAACCTCTCATATGTCCCATGGAAATGCACTAAAAAAAAAGTTAGCCTGCTTATTCTTGCGCATAGTATATCATCATCAGTGTTGCCATGAAATTAGAAACTGTGGTGGCTGGTGATCCAGTTTCTATCTTTTTCCCTTGCTTCATTGAGTTTCTGATGCATTTTATGTTCCTTCTGAAGGTGCACTTACACCAGATCCTTTTAACCAAAACAAAGTAGTCTCTGTCACACAGTCATGTGAGGCTACTAGAAAAGTATCTGGATGAGGTAAAGGTGAAAGGTGTGAGTTTCTCCATTTAAGAAGTACGTTAACCTGATATTCTGCTATTTCCTGTATTTATAACAGTGTTAAGGAATGAAATAATCCAAGTGTTAAAAAAAAAAAAAAAAAAAAAAAAAAAAAAAAGATTTTAAAACAAAAGTGCAATAAGTTTTTTCCATGCAGAAATCAAATATTTTTTGAACATGTAACACAAAGTGAAAGAGCACTTTGATAAGGCAACCTGTTTAAAATCCTTCTGACATATTAAGTAGTAGATAACATGAGAAGTAGACAGTGGATTTGTTGAGGAATTTCAGCTGGTAGACTCCCAGCACAGTCTGGCAGACTGGCGAGCAATAACAGGAGAGCAAGGAATGGTAGAGCCCTGGCTCATACAATACCTGAAAGGCTTGCAGAGGTGGAAGGAGGAACTAGCCTAATGGTTTTCTACCAGGCATTTTTTATTTGATGTGACAAAGATCTAAGTGAGTGGGTCAGTGATCAGAGAACACTACTTGCACTGCTGAATGCTGCAGCCATGTACTTGCAGATAACGGAGGGTTACAGGTAATAGATTCCCTCAGATATCTGGTGCCTCAGTTTACTTGTTTCAGTAACAGGTAGAAAAAATGAAAAGAACTGGTATGATGTGAAAGTTCAACAAATATAAGGCACAAGTATCATTTTGAAAATAAATAAATAAATAAATAAATAAGCTGCCTTAGTTCATTGGGATTAGTTCATTAGTTAATTATGGAGGACTGGAACTAGAGACACGACATCTATCAGTTACAAGAGACAGACGGGAGTTCTTGGTTTTAGGGTCTTTTTGCTGGACTCAGAGAGCTCTTCAGAATGTTTGTACAAATATTTGCAGAAATAGTAGATAAATGTAAGGAAAACTCCCTGAAACCAGAGAACACTAACTATGTGATAAGACAATTCTTAAACATCTTTTAACCACCATGGTAATTCAGGTCTCAGAACTGTCCTTTTAATTTCCTGAATGTCTACAAAATTGGAAGCAGAGACTGAGAGGAAAAGTGAATATCATGCAGAATGTGTTTCAAAAGTTTGCTCCAGAAGGAAAGATTTTTCTTGTGAGTAGAAAAAATGGCCATGAGAAAGAAAAAACAAAAACAAAAACAAAACAAAACAAAACAACAACAAAAAAAAAAAGCCTACTTTGAAAGCAGCCCAGTGGAGTCTTCAAATGCTAAATACGTTTTCTTTGCTAATCTCCAGGGAGGATAGCAAATGACAGAACAGAGAGTCAGTGCACAGCTTAGTGGGTACAAATGATGGAACATACTGCAGTTTGCATAAAACAATCTTTAGGGAAGCAAATGTGTTTAGAATATTTTCAGTAGTTCTTTCAAATGTCATCAGAGGACCAGTTATGAAAATGGATGAATTAATGAGTCAGAATGTATAGACATTCATGGGAGTTTTTCCATAACTGTGTTCCCTGCTAGATCTTTTGAAGCAAAAGAGAGGTGTTAATGATGACACAGTCTAGCTGGTATCTGTGTTAAAAACTACTAACCCAGTGTTGTCAAAACATATTATAATTGATCAAGAAAAGTAGAAATTCCTTATGATATTTTTGTTCTTCTTCTGTGTGGCTCATTATGCTTTGCAATATCTTTTCTAAAAGACAGCAAATGTTGTGAATGAGTAATGATGAGAAGTTAGGTCCTGATAGTCTCTACAATGCAAGCATCATACTGGATATAGACCTAGAGTTTTGTTACATAAATACCAGCTATTCTCCCAGTACTAGTTCCAGTATACCTAAATTTTGCTCCCTTGGGTTTGCTCTGTTCCTCAGTATTAACATATTGGAAACCTGCATAACACAATGTCACTGTGTCTGTCTACATACAGACTGATTTAAGGATGTGAAAGTAGCTTTGATTCCAGAAATTCTTAATTTATTTAATTGGCTGTACTATCTTGATAATAATAACATAATTTAGGGGGTTGGGATTAACTTTTTTATTATTTTTATTTTATTGTATTTTATTTAAGGGAAAGACTTAAGCATTTGTTTATCTGTGCAAGTATCATCCACTACCCTTTCTATAATCAAAAATAACAGCATACCCTGCTAGCTGTACAAACTAGCCATAAACCAATAACATAGTTTTAAAATCTAGTTTAAAGCTTTGTCTCACTCTTTATTTTCTTCCCGACCTGTTTCTTCTGCTATATGTAACATAACATCTCTAGCTTTCAGCTCTGCTTTACCGCACTATTTCTTGGTTTTGTTTTGGTTTGGTTTGTTTTGATTTCTTTGTCTTCTACTATTTTCCTACTTTGGTTCTTCTGTCGTCTAGCATATTCCTTACCATTTCTTCATTCTGTTCACCCCAAGATTACCACTCCTTACCTCTTTACCATAACTTTGCTCCTCTCCTCCAGAAAGTTCAGGCTCCTTACTGCATATCTGGCACTAAATCATCCCAAACTTCTCTCTGCCCTACGGAGACACAATCATTCTTCACACTCTTTCCATCAGGTTCCCATCTCCATCTTTTATGCTATTCTTTCATCACCAATGGCTGCTTGGCACATACACTATGCATAGCAGCTGAAAACTTAACTTTTTCAGGAAGGCAGTGGAGGAATACCTCATAAAAATACTGGTTAAAAAAAAAAAAAAAAAAAAAAAAAAAAAAAAAAAGATTTCAGTATACACCAGACCATTCCAAACAAATATAATTTATGATCAAACATTTCAGTGATAAAAGTACAGAGGCAAGCCAGGTAAAATGATCACATGATGCTTTCCTATGAAAGAAAGTCACCAGTGCAAGCTGTCATTCTAGATAACACTTAAGGTTACAGAAAGACATTTTTTCCCACAGCAGCTGCCCTGCAGAGACCACTTTCTCAAAATAAATGAGATCTGGTAAATCCAAGATCATGATTTCAAGGTGTTAAATCTATAAGCCCCTTCTGGGGTGTGGAAGTGTATGACAAGATTCATTTACACTGTGGGTGGTGAAGGGTGGTGGTTACCCTTGCATGTTTCTGTCTACGTATAGGATAGGTGCAGCTCCTCTAGAGGCAATGATCTTTACCCTTCTTCAGGACTGGAATAGCTAAACATTATAGTTTCTTATCTGGAACATTCAAATCAAAATTTATATAATTGTTGTACCTTAGTGTTTGTTTGTTTGTTTTTATTCTTCATATGAATATCTCAGGCAATTTCAAAAGTGTTTAGTGAAATATAAGATTTATTTAAATACATATTAGCGATTTTGACAAAGGATGAAAGTGCAGTGGAAAAGATTTAAGAAGAAACTACATTTTAAAATACCTGTACAACATATAGAATTAGCTGTGAGTACACAATAAAATAAAAAATATTTAAATCTTTGTTTTCACCATTGCTAAGTTATGGAGGATTCATTAAAAAAAAAAAAATGTATTGAAAAGTCTTGCATAAAGTAATGAGGTAAATTGTCTTCTGGATGAGTCATGAGCTGACCTCTTAAAACACTGTCTGAGATGTGCTGTCATCGAGGAGAAAAATCTTCTCTGGGTTTGTGAGTGTCTGTTATTACAATTATATTCAAATGTCTCCTCAAAATTAAAACTTAATAATTAACTAGCCTTCTTCTGCAAATACACAAAATTAATCTTTTCTTGCTATTCAGAAAAAGCTGAAAGCAAATGTTTTTGCTAGTTCCACAGTTTAAAGATGAATTAAAATATTAAGAAGAGAATTAAACTAACAACACAGTTATGTGGTAAAAGCCTTCTTTTAGAATCTGATTAGAAAAACTAGGATAATTTTCCTGTCTGTTTTTTTTTTTACCCATATTGCCTTCCCTCTGATATTCCTCAATGCTTTTTTACTGGATGAAAATGTCCCAGAACACTTCCATTTTACACTTTTATAGATATTATATGTTACACGGGTCCTTTGGGGCAGTCTGAAATGTGATTCTGATCATATGCAGATCCGCTGATGACATGAGGTTTATTTTCAAGCTTAGGACCAGATATTATTGAATTATACATGTATCTGAAAATGTATATAATCATTCAATGGTGCTTACAGAAATGCTTAAGCAGAATAGATATCTAACACATAGAAAAGCTGAGAGATACTAGAATCTAGCTCTGGTACAGGCTGGAAGTTCATTTTTAAAAACTAGACTTGTGAGGCTTTATCTTCCAGTAAATTGATCAAACACTGTGTGTGACTGGCCTAATTTTGCCCTGACAGGGAGAAAAGAGACAACTCTGCAGCAACCCTCTCTGCGGGGGACTGAATTCCCCTTGTGGTGATTCACTGGGAATTCAGTTGAGGCAGAAGTTACAAAGCTGCATATTGGATAAGAATACGAGGGTGTTTAAAGAAGCTACAGTGAAGAAAAACAACTTTACAATCCATTTATCAAAGTGCCTGTGTCCCTCATTTCACAGTAGGTGAGGCACTAGTATGTAAGGATTGAAGAGATTATGGAGATGGAAGTAGGGGGCTTCTTGGTTTTTGTTGCCATTTGTAGGGAAAACATTGCAAATCTGTCAGGCTCTTGCCAGTTCTTTATATTACAAGTGAAGCTCAACACTTCCTTATTTACTGTTTCACTGAACATAGCAGTATGGAATGAGGGCTCACTTACCTTTCACTCATAAAGATGAAGGAGAAGTAGAATGATAAGCATGAATCACTTCTTATTTAACAGTCTTACTTGAGCCAGTTCTGCCAGACTCACACCAACTTCATTGTATCATTTCATGGCTTTGATCCAGGTTTTAGCTCAGCTCCACTGCATTAAATGAATCCTCTTACCTTCCCTCACTCCTTTCTCAAACCCTGCTTTTTCCTTTATCTTTGAGTATTTTTGTCCTCCCTTAGTAAAAGTTATGTATGCCTACATAAGCAGGCATGGAAATGCCTACCATCAGAGATGTGTCCCAAAATCTCACCAGATCTCAGCAAGCAGAGGCTTTGTGTATCAATAGGAAAGCCCATTTCACTAGATGTCCAGCCTGAAAAGAGACAAACAAAAAGTGAACATACCTCCCACTCCATCCAGTACCTTCAGCTGTGGCATGCCATGAAGTTCTAGTGTCTTGAAGACCTCTTCTGCTTGGCACTGTGCAGTTCTGAGTGAGAAACCACCCAGGCTCTGTAGATCTTTCAAGTCTGAATTGTAAGAGAAACTTAGAGTGGGGGATAAAGATAAAATGGACAGAAGGAGGAATGAAATGGAGAAGCTGCTTGCCGTAGACATTAGTATTCAGGTGCCTGAGGTGACTTTGGTTTTAGGGGTGATGTGTTGAACCAACAATTTTCAGGGACAGAAACTAATTCCAGACAAGTTTAACCTGTCTTTGCTTTTGTTTCAAAATCCTTGTTCCTTCAAAGCTTTATGTCATTGTAGTCAATGCCTTCTAATCATCATCCCTTCTAATATAGTGGTTCTGTCCTGACACCCTGCAAGTTCTTTCATTCTCGAGTATTTTGCAGGTTATATTTCTGTAAAAAAAAAAGTTCTAATCTGCCCTTGGTGTAATTAGAGCTGAACTAATTATGGAGGTATCTATTCCCTGAACATCAGTATCATTTTTGGACTATAATATAAATGGAGTGAATCTGTATACCCTCTTCCAATTTGTTGATGGATGAAAATCGGAAGAATCATGTTAACAGTTGACATGATAATACAAGAAGTCTGGCTACTTTCCTGCAAGCCTCTGTGGCTGAACTGTATGTGACCAACCTCAATGGTTCTGTGATGAGCCTTTGCACTGGAAAATGCATCTAAGCTAAATGATCTTTGCAGAGTGCATTCATGTCAAGGCCATTATACTTAGAGAGGAAACAGCTGGTCCTTCAAGGCTTGTATGTTTGGGGCCAGAGATGGACAGCTGTCATTGCTACTGATAAAAGTAATTTGGAAGGGAGGGAAAAGATACACATAATATAATAGAGATGGAGAGGGTTGGCTGTTTGATTCTATTCACCAGTATTCTGTAAGCCCATTAGGCCTGTTAAATTAGTCATTTCTGTAGTTTATACATAAGCTAGTGCTTGTTTGGAAGACAGTGCAGAGTTTAGAAACTTCCCATTTGCTTTATTACAACATGTATGTTAACTTGCAGTAGGGCAAGGAAAGAAAAAAAGGGCTAAGGGCAAGTGTAGGGTCTGTTGCACCTGTGCTTAAAGACAATTTACTTTAATGTGAGCTGTTGTGCCTGAGGAGTTACTCTTGTGGCTGAGGATCACCAGCATAAGGATTCATTGCCATTGTAGATATTCCACTCATATTGTGTCTTGCACCGGGAAAAATCTGGAAGTGAGGCAGATCTGTGAGTCTGATCTGTGCTCCTTAAAATCACCCTCCATGGGCCTTTATATCCATCCTGAGGGTCCCTTTCTTTCAGACTTGTTGCAGTAGGCAACTGGTAATCAACAACAGGTCAGAGATAAGGAAATCAGGACAAGTAGACACTGTTTCTGATTCTGTGATCTATCTGTTATCTTCAGCTCCTAGGAATTAGCATATATCCTGGAATGGAGGCTAAAGGCTGGTAAGTACCTCTGAGAAAACCCTAGAACAGTTAGAGTGCAGCTCCAATACTAAGGGAGCCTTGATTTTTGTGTCCCCTCTGAATATTAAGCCAAGGATCTGAATTATGCTGATTCATTTTTACTCTGTAGCATGTTTTTGTCAGACTCCTACACTGTTTTATGTACAATCATGTGGGTTGCATTTGTATTATCTGACTCCATATTAAATAAGACGAAATGTGTTCCTGCTTCCCTGACTCATTGTACCTGTGAACTTCATAGCATATCTTAGAATCACATAAATACAGAGGCACTAATTCAGGTGGAAGAAGCATCTAGAGATCTCCACTTCCTACTTCCTGCTCAAAGCAAAGTCAGTGACATACTCAGACCAGGATGCTCAGGATTTTACCCATTTAAGCTTGAAAAACTCCAGAGATTAGGCTGTACATCTCAAGGCAACTTGGTACACTGCTTTACTGTCCTCATGATGAAAGAATTTCTCCTTAAATCCCATTAAAACCTTATCCCAATTTCTCATTATCCCACCTTGCACCACTATAAAATGTCTGGCTCCATCTTTTCAGTAACTTTCCTGTAGGTACTGGCAGGCTTCTATCAGGTTACCCTAAAGCCATCTCTCCTCTATGCTGAACAAGCCCCTTAACATTCCCTCATGTGCTGTGCTCTTCAGGATATCAAATGGTATATCCTCCATTCCTGATTTTGGACCTACCTATGGCTTGCTCTCAAATTACTTTCTAAGATGCATCTCCAACAGGACAAAAATATTTTTGGACTAGACATCTCTGCTAGATGCAGAGCAAAGCACAGCTGCCCCTGGGAATATTACATTACCTCTGCTGCTGTGTATGGGTTCAGTGACTGAAGTGTAAGACCCAATCTCCAATCCATCAAGTGTCTTAGAAATTTCCTGTAGTCTCCATTTATTTATTTATTTTGAGTAAAACATATATACCACTGCCTTGTGTCTTTCCTTTTACACAGAGAGGACTTTAATTAGTGCCCTTTGTGTTAAACTATTAGAAGTGGCCACCTGTGGTATCTTGAAGTTATTCATATTTTTAAGTGTTTTTTAAGCATTAGGTCTATGCCACCCAGAGATTTTCCAGCAGGGAAAGAATATTTAGTTGCCTGGCAGCTTTTCCATTACTTTACACCACAGGGGTAGCATAAAGGAACACAAGAAAAGTCAGAATCTAGTACTAATGTTTCTACTACAGGGAATATTATTTCTCCTTTTTTTTTTTTTTGGGGGGGGGGGGTGGGGGGGAGGAGGAGGGAGGAAGGAGGTGAGGGAGTTCAGAATATTTTCCTGTTATTTATTTGTTCTTTTGTCCAATTCACTCAGTATTTATTTATTTATTTATTTTAATTCAGAGAAACACTTGCCCATGGTAGTTATGCAATTTTTCTCTCTTCTGTTTGCAGTAAATGAGATATTTCCATTTCATTCCAGTAGCTCTGATCCTTGCAGCTAATTCCTCAGTTTTAATTCCCAATTTATAAAGGCATGTCTGTTCTCCCTATCTTCTCCGTAGAACAGGTGAATTACAAAGATGGAATTTTATTCCTTAGTTGTTCTGCTGCTTATCACGTCTGTTCTTGTTATTACTATGTCCTTTGTTATGGTGTTTTTGCTATCCTCTGTCATTCACAAAATGCTTTTATCAGCTAAGGATTCCACATTGCTTTATGACTTAAAATGATTATATACGTAGAGATCCATTTGACCATAAACAAACTGCAATTGCCAGCCAGGTGATCTGCAACAGGTGCTTAAAAGTGGGCAAGCATTGTCCAGTAAATACTCTTGAAAAAAAGAAGCCTACAAAGTAGACTGCATCTACAGCTCTGGCATACCCATGAGCACATTGAGCCTCAACCCTCAACCCAGCCTTCTGCTTTGCAGTTTTGTTTTGCCTGAACTTATGTCTGACAACTTCTTGACAACAGTCACGGCCCTCAGTAGTTTTGTATGACCTTATGCTAAGGTGAGAAAGGGGAGTGCTATCTTTCGGAAGCAGGAAGCGCTTGGTTCAACACTATGAATGTTACAAAGGGTGTACCAAAGAAAGACTTTTCCCCTAGGTGATGAACAGAAAACATGATCCCAGGGTAGTTTACAGTAAAGAACACAGGAATATAATTCTGGATCCAATAAAACAATGAACCAGGACTTATCCACAGATACCGATTCTGCTTTGTCTGTTTGTTTGTTTTTTGGTAGAAAAATCCTGAACATACCAAGAGCAACAGAAGTTTTGCTATTGGCATGCACAGCGGTTTTGACCTATTGATTTTTTCAGGGCAATATACCATGGGACTTCAGACTCTGAAACTGGTGTTTGGATGAGTAATGTAGCCTATACAGTAGACCCCTACTCTCAGCACTCTCCAAGGCAGGCTTTCATTGCCAATGTTGATGTGCAGAAATTCACAACTCACTTCACAAAAATTCTGTAATATTCTCCTGTCAGCTGCTGTTTTCATAATCACCCTGATATTTAACTCATTCTTAAGAATACAAACTTGTACAAAAATAGCATGTTTGCAGATTAGATTAGGTGAATCTAATGCAAGCAAATACTGTGTATTTTTTTTTATGAACAGAGAGCGTTGTTAGGTACAGACAGAACTCAGATTAATTCTCTGAATCTCAAAAATAAACAATACAGAGAAACAGACATCAGAGATGCTTCACACTCAACAAGTGTGCACTTTCTGATGGAAACACTGGTTATTGTTAATTAGCCAGTATAATTTGGAATACATTGGATTTGCTATCCTTTGTCTAATATTCACAGTTCTGTCCAAATCCCCTTCTGTTCATTATGACAAGAAGACATATAAACAGTAAAACGATGCATCACAGATAAACTATATCAATAAATATATCAGTAGAGGACAAAAAGGAATTATAAAATTATAAAACTACAGTAGAATATAAATTTGCATTCCATACAAACACATGCACGGATAGACAGATCATACTTTTCAGGAATTGTGGGGTTTTGATTTTCTATCTTTGGCTGTAAAGGTTCTTCTTAAGAAACCAGGAAAAATATTTGTTTTAATAGCTGTTATCTGTAACCACCTTTTGTATTTTCTGGGGCAGCTATGGCCACTATTGGTGTTATAGCAGGTCTTTGAATAAAAAAATGGATGAGGAGATAGCCAAGAAAATAGAATAAGAAAAAAAATGGCAAGGCTGTAAGAGGAAGGAAGGAAGGAAGGAAGGAAGGAAGGAAGGAAGGAAGGAAGGAAGGAAGGAAGGAAGGAAGGAAGGAAGGAAGGAAGGAAAATAAAAGAATCTTACCACCACGTGGGGAAAAATAAATAAATAAATAAATAAATAAATAAATAAATAAATAAATAAATAATAATAATAATAACAACAACAACACAAACAAACAAAAAATATATGCCAGAGATCTCTAACATCAGGATGCATTTGCTCTTTGTTCACAGATTTTCTACATGTGTCCTATGAGAGGAACAGGCACATGGGTATCTTCTGAATAGACAAGTCATGGATGTTTTTAAGAACTATAATTATACTTGTAGTTTGAGACAAGTACATATGAAACTCTTTTGTAGGTTACGTCTCTTTGTATACCTTTGCTATGACTTACAAGTTATGAACACTATTATTCTCTAATTGTTACTTCGGTAATAGCAAGAGACTTCAGACAGTGTAAGGAACTTGCTGTGCAAGGCACTGCCCAGCTGTACAAGAGACAATCCCAGATGAAACCCACTCATAAATTCAGTGAAATTGCACAGTGGCTCATCATACCATGCTTGGTTCAAATTAAGGTATTAGAAGCTAGCAAGTACTAAAGAAAACCACAGGACAGAAGATGCCCATTGGCCCCAAAGATAATGACAAACCATGTTAATGTCAGGAGGGATGAGACCCAATCTTTGAAGTTCAATGAATAGAACACAGGAGCCTATCTGGTTAATGAGGTCCTTCCCCAAGGCTTCCTGTTGCAAAGTACACAGGGGTAAATCCACATTTTGAGAGATGTACTTAACTGCAGTCTCAAGAACTGAGCTGGCAAGGAAAGGCTGTGCCTGGGTAGAGATGGATGTTCATTTTTGAGTGATTTTCATGGAAACCAAGAGAGCTTCTGGGTCACAGATATCCCTGCAGGGTGCCTGCCAGAAACAGACTTTGTTAGTGCTCCTATTGGCCCTGGTGAGGGAAACGGAAAGGGCTTCTATAAATAAGGAAATTTCACCTGCAAGCACTTGCCTTGTATCACCAATGTCTCACTCTGAAGGAAACAGACCTATCAGAGTCAGAACACTGTTACCCACTCAAAGTGGTGAGGCCAAATCGTGTGGGATGATTCTTTCATAGCTGACAAAAGCATTTAGAAATATACTCACAAACATTCAAAACACTTTTTAAACCTCAGTCCTGATTTTAAACTGCCTGGACAGGGGGAGACAAGCATAGCTTATTCACAACAATCTCTCATTCAAGTTTTCTTTTATGTTCTATATGAAAGAAAACTTTCATCTGTTTTTTCTCCCAGGAGACTTTCTACTTGCCTTTCTTGGGCCCCAAGGGGATGAAAGAGGTGAAGCCCCAAAACAGCATGTCTTGGCTGTTCAGGAACAAGAAATGACATATTGCCGTGAGCGCTCTTGAGTTCATAGGCTTAAGACAGTTCTTGAGTTCATCGGCTTAAGACAGTCATATGTGCATATCCTAAATATGAACGGTTTATCTAAAATGAAGTACTAAACTTCTTGTTGTTCCTTATCATCAATACCTTTGTGAGCTTGATTATAAGCCCCAAACATTGTTTTCTGAGCTTCATTTGCAGAAAGTAAAATCTGAAACACCTCATCACTTCCTGTAGATGTCCTTGTAAAATAAAAGCTTTTGGCTCACCCATCCACATTTACTTTATAAGCTTGACTTTTATACCAACAATAGCAAACACGGGCAGATTAAACCACTTTCTGACCACAGGAGACTGCAAAACATAACTATGAAAACCAAACATTAGTATGAAAGCCATGAACTTTTCCTCCTTTTACTATGTTGCCGTTATTCCTAGCCAAATACCAATACACTCTTTGTATCAGAATACGTTGGATTGTTATTTACTTGTTCTCAGAAATCATCCTCGTTCCCACTATTGAAAGAACAGAAGGTATCTCAATCTGTGGGCAACAGGGACATAAAAAATTCAATGGAATGCCTCAAACTCAAACTGCTATTTGAGTTTGAAGTCCATGCGTATTTATACAGGAATTTAAAGCATATTGGTTCTGTTTAGTTCAGGTCAAATTGCATCAGTTTCTCACTGTCTGGAGCACTGAGCCATTCATGTAGAGCATCAAACCACCTTCACCTGTGAAGACTACAAGACAGCAAGGAGAGATTTTCCCAGGAAAAATGTAAGAGTTCTGTTCTCTTTGTCTTTTTGCCAAATCAGTAGTTGAAAATAATCATGAACTGTGTTGCCATGTTTCATTATAAACAGATTGTGTAAAAGTATGGGGCATAAATAAAGTAAATCACAAGACCCAACAGGAGTAGCTAGAAAAGACATTTATCTTGTTACCAGGAATAATAGTGTTATTTGGGAAAGCCATCTTTTGGGTGCTTGACTTTATTTGCACATGTAATATAATTCAACTATGCTATCTTTGATCTAAATGGATTACATATTTGTAATACCTACCATGAAGGTAATAAAAGAGAGAATTAATGCACTTCTTTGTAATGTGTAAGTAAGGAATTGTGCTGTATTTTTCCACATCCCTTACCTTTTTTGTCCTTTGCCTGTTTCCAACTTCTGTGAATAAATAAGACATCTCTTGTGTGAAGTCTTAGAAACATACGCAAGACCATTGGAGCAAATAAAGCAGCCATGGTACCAGTCTTTCTTTCCTTTCCATCTCAGCAGAGGGTTCCCAGGCCCCCAGGAAACATCTCATGCAGGAGTATGAGAATTAGGAAGATACGCATTTTTTTTACCTAGTTGTGCTGTCATTCTCCATTGATCACCTAGCTAATGATGACAGTCAGCATGGACTGTAAGCTGGTAACATGAGGCAGGAAGTTAGACACCATTTTGATAAATATTGGATACCGTGTTGATAAATATTTCCTTGCCATCTATTCCTGTAAGGACCAACCTTATCACACAGTCAAGCCAATGCCATTTTCATGTTTCTGTTGCACCTGTTTTCAGAAACAGCAGACCCTCACAAAATCCCCCATGGAATAATAATAACAACAACAAAAGTAATAATAATGATGATAATAATAATAATAATAATGTTAAATGTTCTTCCAAATATCTAAGAAACTGATATGACAATACAGAAAATGTACTGGCAGCAGGTTATTAAGCTGGTATTAAGATGAGGTATTCAGATAATATATTGTATCTTATGCAGAAGCCAAACTAAGTTACTTCCGGAGATTTATTTTCTATTTGTCAAAACATTAATAACTGCATAGAATCAACTTTTACTTTAGATCTTTTTCTGGAATAATTATTTTCTCAGGACAATATAAAATAGCTACCAAGAGTTTTACTACTTGGTTTATTAAAATGGTCATCATTTAGATGAAAAATCACAATCTGCTAAGATTTGAATTGTTTATAATGTTTAGAGAGGTAAAGAAGAAAGCATACCTTGAATTACATGGTCTGAATTATGCAAACCTCAGACAATTAAGAAGAGAATAAATGATGCTGTCAATGGCATGGTGGGCTGAGTGGCATTTACTTAGGATGACCAGCATCATTATGAGTGGATACAAAATTATTATAGATGTCTGTAAAGAGAGATGAGTGACATTTTAAAATATTCATTTGTGAAATAGTAAATGTAAAGAAGCAGATAATTAAATTTAAAGGGCATTTTCTAACCATAACATTAGAAAGCCTAGGAGGTTAAACATTAACCTGACTGTAAACCTCTCTATTACCTCTCCCTACAAACAAAAGTGTCTGTGTTTTAACCATTCAGTGTCATTCTGTGTATCAACCATTCAATATCATTGTATTGTATTTCTCAGACTAAAACACAAAGATCCCAAACTCATTAAAAATATATAAAAAATCTAATCCTAATGTATGTATGTTTTTTACATTGTCTGTCTTCCCCTTCCTCTATCTCTCCCCCACTCCAAAAAAAAAAAAAAAAAAAAAAAAAAAAAGAAAACAACTTGAATATTTTGAAATTGACTGAATTAGAACTGAACATCATTTGCACCTAGAAATAGGAGGAAACATCATCTCAAAGATGTTGCCTAAAGACTGGAAGGACACCAACAACTTTCAGAGACTTTCCTTATTTACTTTATGAGTCCTGATGTGAAAAAGCCTGAGAGTCACTACCTTGGACATCATTCCAGCTTGTCCCAAGGAGCCTGCTTATACTATGAAAGTCACCTGCCTGCACTTTGACAAGCCACTTTAAGATGACTGCCTGTGGATTAGGATCACACAGTTTTCTCCCTGACTGTGTGTTCTTTGTCAAGTAAGAAGGAAAAAATAACCTACTGAGAAGCAGCTATACCAAAGTATCCTAAGCCTGTTATATCATGAACTGGAAAAAATAAAATAAAATAAGGTGGGGGGTGACACAACACAATAGACATTCTTTCTCTTTTTTTTCTCCAAACATTTCCTTTAGATGTCCCTTTGAAGTCACAGTCTTATAATGTGAGTAACTGAGAACAAGAAGCTGTGAAATGTGCCTTTGAGCCATACACTTCTAAACGATTATCACAAAGCATACATGACTGGGGTACATGACATCTTCAAATCAGTGTGGTGTCACTGAGGCTTTGTTCAGTCTCAGACTCTTAGAGAAACTGAGAAACAAAAATTTCTGTAAAGAAAAATTAGGTAGATGTTCCTCTCATTCCTCCCATTCTGTTTCTACCTTCCCACCCGGTCATACCACTGCTAATGAGCACAGCAGCTGTGTTGGTGTAATTTGCTTATGAGAAAAAAATGAACATATATTACATACATTCTATATTTAATATAATTATTTACTATATATACATAAATTAGGTAAGGATACCACTTTATTTTCCCCTCAGCACTGTCATTTCTAATACTGAATATTGCCACTTCTCTGCTGTTCTATTACTATCCCTTCAATCTAACCTCACAATACACCATTCTTTTTACTTACTAAATAGAATTTCTTCTCAGATGGATCTGATTCACTTCAGAGTCAAACACAAGTTTTGGCAGAGCACCTCAGTCTTGACTGGCTACATGTGATGCTCTACTCACAGATCTGATGCATTTCTCATTCAAAACAATTTCCATTACTTCTCTTACATAACATATAGGGTAGTAATATATAGGGTACAGTGCTCTAGTATTAATTCTCATCAAACAAGGAGCAAAACTGGCTCTCATGATTTTGGAACCGTCAGTCCTGAAGTAACAGTTTCTTGCAAAATTCAGAAAAAAAAAAAAAAAAAAAAAAAAAAAAAAAAAGATAAAGGTTAGGATAGTTTCTATAAGCTGTATGGAAGAACTTATTCTCATCATCACCCAATATTTATTTCAAGTGGGAGGATAGCACCATAGTGTGTCATCACAGCATCAATTCCTGCTAGACCCTCTAGGAGGTTTCTGTAAGACTGCATGAGCCCTTTCACCTTTCTGCATTTGGAATTATTCAGAGGAATGGGAGCTGGGCACTGCCAGCAAAAGGAAGAAGCTAAAGAAAAATGAGAAGATGAGGAAAACAATACAGTGTAACCTAAGAAAATGTGACAGTGTGACAGACTGATCTGAACTGCAGAATAGGGAAGAATATGATGAGAAAAGTGAGAGAGGCTGAAGGGGAACCAAGTGCTGCACTAGGCTGAAAGTTAAAAAAAAAAAAAAAAAATGAAGCTACAAGAGTGATGTGGGTCTGTCTCAGAACATAGACTACAGTCATATCTGAGGGAGAAGTGTCCATGTTAAGGAGAGGAGAGGAGATGTGGGTCAGCACTTAGTAATACAGCAAGCAGGGAAGGGATGGAGACACAAAGACAACTCAAATCCCCAGGACGTGACTCTATGGAAAGCTGCAGCTGTTCCGTGGTGCTGAGCTGTGCCTCTGCCAACTCATCTGAGACAGCAGGGACATAGTGTTCTGGACACCAGGCTGCAGGGGTCCCAGGAGTTCAGTAACACATCTCCTTCACTGTTTACTTCATGTAATTTCTTTCAATTGTATGTTTGCATGACTTGTATTCACAAGGGATCACAAGCAAGAATACAGAAATCCTAAAAAAATGCAATTTGCAATGGTTTCAGCCCCTCTGAAATAAGCTTTACCTTGAGATAAATACCTAAATCCTGCTGGTATTATCTGAATCGCATACCGTTTGGAGGCAGACCCATCACAGAATTGATTGTCAGGGGTCCTGGATCTAAAATCATGGCTTTTTTGCAGAACTGAACAAGAAAAGAATGACAGGGAAAGAGGGAAGTAAGTTAATATCCACACCATAAATATCAGCATAGGAAACAGCAATAGCAATCTACAGAGTGAAAAATCATCTCTATAGAAAAACTGAATATATTACTATTCGTAATTAGGGAATGAAGTATAACTTTAAATAAATCATTTCAACCTCCTTCTCCAAAGAGATTATGGTGATCAAGTCTCAGTAAATGACAGCAGGATATAAGAAATGAAATGTTTGAATGACTTTTGGAGGTGAAATTTCAGATCCTCAAGTCACTCAATGCTTTGAGACTTTTGCTCAATAAGCAAGAAACATAAGGGACTGCTCATCAATGTCTCCATGGGCTGGCATGGAATAACACAGGCAGCTACTGAAACTAAGCAGAAAACTTTTTTTTTTTTTAATCTGTGTGAAACTTTCTTAATATTTTTGTTATTGTTATTTTGTTTTTTTATTGGTATTTTGTTTTGTTATTGAACCATAGAATCATTAGGGTTGGAAAAGACCTCCAAGATCATCTGGTCCAACCATCCCCATACCACCAATATCACCCACTAGACCATGTTCCTAAGCACCAGATTCAACTTTTCCTTCAACACCCCCAGGGACGGTGACTCCACCACCTCCCTGGGCTATGCCCAGCTCCCCACAACTTTCTTTCAGGTGGTTGTACAGAGCAATAAGGTCTCCCCTGAACCTCCTGTTCTCCAGACTGAACAAGCCCAGTTCTCTTAGCTACTCCTCATAAGACTTGTGTGGAAATGTTTCACTACTTCAAAGAAGCAGTTCAAAGCAAAATTTAAATTGGCCTGATTCAATACCTTGAATTGAGGGTATTTTATTTAGGAGGTTTACATCATGTGTTTGTTTGGTTTCTTTTCTTTTCTTTTCTTTTCTCTGGAGAAAAGGAAGGTGAGGAGTTAGAATGGGCACTGGTGTTCAAAGAAATTCTTAGAAATATTCATTTGTGTTGTTATTCACTTCAGTTCTAACAGAAAAGATGAAAATTATTTCATTGAACAATAGGAAGTGTCAGGAGAACTGAAAACCATGTAAATTGTCATTACATCCAGAGGTTGTAGAAATACATTCATATTTTTCAAAGAGCCCAGGTGAACACTCTTGCAGAACTCTTCATTTCTCTTGCAGTGACTCTTGCTTTCTCTTCATTTACTTCCTTTCTTCTTCATTCACGGCTCAGTCTGGTCATCAGCTTTTTTTTTTTTTTTTTATGATTTCTTTCTTGTTTTCATTTCATTTATTTTCTCTTCCTCCACACTTCCCGGTAGGTCTTTCTTTAGGCCCATCAAATATGGTTGTGCTGCACAGAGGTATGTTGCAATGCAGCAGTTCTTACTGAGCAATTCTTCTGCTGTTGCATGGCACAATGGGAGGGATTTAATCTCAGACATGACACCCCAGGGAATCAGCAGTTTGATGGAGGACATTGTTCTCTAAGAATATTACTAGATGGTACTCCTATCTAGAGAGTATTTCATTTCCCATAAGCTTGTTTTACCATCAAGCAATGATTTAAAGAGTTTTGAAGAAAGATGATATTAGATTGAATGAACTGGGCCATGTGGTGACATTGCAGAAGAGTAGTCTTTTCTTCCTCAGATAAGTTCACTGTAGAAAGCTGGTCTCAGGTAAGGAAGCAGAGATGGCAAACATGCAGAAAACAGCAGATAAGTCTGCTGAAGGAAAGGAGTGAGTAACCTACAGCACAATTATGAAATTTCAGGATATTAATAAAAACAGTTTGAGATCCTCAAAACCAGAAATGGGATAGCAATTGACTTCATACATGTCAAGTAAATCTAGCAACAGTCTTAGTGAAGCTGACGTAGTGTTTCTGCCATGAAAGTAAAGTATGCCCTATAGTAAAATATAACAGCACTATTCCTGAATTTCAAAATCAAAAAATTTGTCAGAAGTTTTTTTTTGTTTGGTTGGTTGGTTTGGTTTTTAACTCATCTTGGAATAAGAATGAGATGTGGAAGGAACATAATTTACATTTATCACCATGACCCAGTAGCAGCTCTGTATCTCTTTGTCTTCCTTTCTGAAGTGAAAAGAGCAATGTGCAAAATCCTCTGTGGAAAATCACTTTTTTCTACATACCTGTTTCCAAGCAGCTCCTGTGACAGGGGCTGGGTTATAGGGTATCAGGCTTAGTAGTCATAAGCTACTATCAAGCTTTACATGATAGAGAGGCTGAAGCCATAGTACTCGGGAATAGTTTTCTGTGCAACCTTTTCATGCCTCACAGTGCAGATCTGCAAATCTATTTACACAATAATTGCCTGTTTTTCTCTATACTGTGTTAGTTATTACCCCTCAGGCTTTGAATAGTTTGGGTTTCAAATAGTCACATTTAGCAATTTTGAAAGCTTGCATTTCAAATGTTCCTGTTTTATTTTTTTTTAGTTTTTAAAAGCATGCAAGAGGTCAAAGTTTGAAATGATCAAGCTTTGTAATGTCTCTCTAAAAAATCAAAATAAGTAGAGAGCTTGAGACTATTTTCTTATGCATTCCAACCTTCCTGGCCCAATGATGCTAAATATAATTTTAACAGAAGGTACATGGTCAGAGACGAGTCCCCCAGTTTCCTGTTATTAAGTTAACCTTGTTAAACATTACATTATTGTTTAACATAAGATAGGGGCTTCTGTTAATGCCATGGTGAATTATTAATAGGCAAAGCTAAGGTATTTTACCTTGTTAAGTGTAACTGCAGTGTGTTGAGACCAATATCTGGAGCCATGCATCAGAGCTAGAATTAGACATGGATTTCTTAAACCTGTAGTGGAGCAAAAATTCAATTAGTCTGCAACAGGCCAGTGTAATTAAAGTAGGTAGCAGTCATTTAGCGAAATGTGACACAGTCAGAGACTTAGAGGGCTTATAATAATGTAGTAACTGAACATAAAAACTACAAAAAAAAAATAAAATTCTAAATAAACATTGCCTCTCTTGGCAAAGAATATTTAATCTTTGAGGTTCTCTGTCCACAAAAGGGGAGATGATCATGCAGTCTCACTGTAAACATGCATAGCTGTGATCAACTATGTTTATAATTAGCTATATCAAGCACTTCGTCTGAGATTTTAAAGCATTCTATGAGTGTAAGTACTGTTACCATATTTCCAGAAAGGAGAGGAACACAAACTTGTGTATGTATTGGATCTTATATCTCTTTCACAAAAACAAAACAAAACAAAACAAAAAATCTCAGACTGCAGAATGGACATGGAAATATGGATTCAGTTATGGAAATATTCAGTTATGACTTTTTTCTGGTAAGGTATAGAACTAATTATGTACTTTCACCATTTCAGTACCATTACCTTAAATTGGTCTGCAGAAATCCAGACCAAAAAAAATAAAATAAAAAAATTTAGTTGCCCTCTAAGAAACAAGTTTGAACTAGAATACAATATATGCTTAAATACTTGCAAAGATTTTGGGCCAAATCCTTTTATATTTGAGTCAGTTTTCTTCTCTATACTTCTAATCTATGTCTTAGGTAAGCTGTTAAGTAAGATGGAAGATGTGTAAAAATGCCCTAGGTTAATGGACACAGAAATTGAAGGGATTAGATTTTAAAGCTCTTCAGTACTTCATATAAGAGTGACCATAATGGACTGATAAGAACTCTAAAAGGCATTTGCTGAGCAAAGATACTTCCAAAGAAGGTTTTGGGATAAGCTAGAGACATCTCACAAGTGAGCCTGCTAGATCTAAGTGAGTGAATAAGGAAATCACTGATAAAAGCAGCATGCTAGCACCACTTCCAATCAAGGGAAAATGAAAGATTTATTTATTTTTTTTTAACTTCAGTAAGAGTCTCTTTGAGCAATATATTAATATTCCTGACAGAGACACTGCTGAATGTTGCAAAATTTGCAGCAAACAGTAGGAGCCTCCACTGTCCACTCCCACTGTTAAGACTCATAAAATAAGTTTATTCAGGGTCCCACAAGGACCTCCAAACCTTGGAGGGATTTGCAGAGATTCACTGAAATCACAGTCACAGTATCTTTACTGAACACACTGGCAGGATGAGTGGTTTAATCAGCAGTTCTTTGAGAGACCCCATTTACTGTCTTATCATTCTTTACTATTTTTTCATTATCAATATTTTTGCAGGCTTTGGCAGAAAAAAACTCTTTCAAACTAGGAAAAAAAAACAAACACCCACAAACATAAAGAACGTGTAACTTTTTCTTTTCTTTTCTTTTCTTTTCTTTTCTTTTCTTTTCTTTTCTTTTCTTTTCTTTTCTTTTCTTTTCTTTTCTTTTCTTTTCTTTTCTTTTCTTTTCCATATGTATAAATTTTAAATAAGGGATTAATTTCTGTTATGTATTCTGTTATATCTCCAGGTATTCAGAACAAATTATGAGCTTGTTTCTCTCAGCCTTCTGAGAGAACCCTCACCTCTTCCCTAGCTTTGCTGCTTGTCACCCAGAAACTTTGTGTAGCTCTCATAAGGTTTTTCTATTTAAAAGTACAGGCATGATAGCTGATATGAAGATAATGAACTGCTGTGCCTCCAGTTCAAACTGGGCTGCAGAGAGAAAGCTTACCTATAATGGCTCTGTTCCTTCAGAGAATAAATTCTGGAATCTAATGAACTCCAGTTCAATCTTAACAGAAAACAACTTTTTTTACCAAGGGAACCTTTCCCAGGACTATGAATATTTATAATTTTAGGCTGAATTCTGGTATGGATATTTTAACAAAGTGCTTGAAGAAGATAGTAGTAGTCAGATAAAATTTTCCTTGCTTGGGTTGACTGGTGTAAGGAACTTCAGTCAAATTCCAACAACAGTAGTACAGTGCAGGAACGGAAAGAGAAATAATTCTTCTGGACTCTTTATAGCCTACTCTGCAGTTGAATCATGCTCAAAGTGATGACTAAATAAAACTGGTTGTAGTGCATAAGTGCAGGCCTGAGCATGTATGTCTGTGCAGTGGGTACCACAGTCTAATTATACCTCAGTAGTCAGCCTGTTTGCTACTAACAATAAATCAAACTCTAATGGTTTCCCAATTTTATCAAAATATATCTCTGATCCTTATTTATAATAAAATGTATATTGTAATAGAATTTAAATTGTAATAGAATGTAAATTGTAATGAAATGTGGGGCTTCTCTACCTGAGATACTTCAGTTACATCTAATTTTTCAGCACATACCGAGTCCATACTACTGATGAAAATGACTGCTTTGCGTGGTAGCTGCCTTTGTGTGCCTCTAGGTGGAGATCCTATCCATTTAACTCAGCCCTCTGGAGAGAGCAGTGGGATGCTTCAAAAGGTAGATAGCAAATGTAGGCAGCTGCTTTGAAAAAACCTGCTTAAGTTACAAATTAAATGAGGAAGGTAGACAGACCACATTAAAAAAAAAAATAAAAATGTATTTTTTTTCCTGACATTTGTCAGATACTTGTTAATATCTTTTTTATTATTTTTTTTTTCCTTATGAGCTCCCCATGCCAGGTATTTGTTTCATTGTCTGTGTGTAGTGCATATTCTAGTCTCTTACTCACATTTTGAGCTAGACCCTGCAGCACATGATGAACACAAATAGGCAGAACCTAGGAGAATGGGAGAGGAGGGGTTCACTATCATAAGATGCCAATTATCAGCAGAGTTATTGCACAGTTTCCACTGCAGGAGTTGGCCGATATGACATCTGGTACATCGACGTATTTCTTAGCTTTAGGCTTTTTGTTATGTTTCAATTTTTACTTCCTTACTCAGTGATTAGAGATGAGTGGTGACATCTTTGTACTAGGACACTGCAGGGGGCAGTCTTGCTGAATGTTTTTATATGGAGGATGAAGAAGTCACGACTTTCAGATGCTTTATTCATGTTATACCACCTTTCAAATGATGGATAACATTTTCTGAGATCTATACAATTCACAGTTTCAGCTTTACACTGCCTATATATAAATGTATGTTAAAGAGCTGTAGCTCTCTGCAGCTGCAGATACACTTTGAACACTCTCTTTAACTAGAGAACCCCAGTTCCCTAGTTAATTGGCAATGTGCACTGGGGGTGTGGACTAGGCTATGCATGGATATCATACAGAGAGGGCTTAAAAATAGCTTTTAGTTATGGATCATTGTTACACAACTGCATCTCTTCTTTTTGCACAGCCCAGCATTATGGGTTGTGAGATTCCTACAAGCCCTGCCCCATCCTCAGTTGACATGACATCTGGCTGTTCACTAGGGGCTTTTTCTTGCCTAACCAACCCCCTAAAGGAGTTCTGAAAATGATGTTAATAAAGCTCCCAATAAGTTTTCCCATTCCTTCTCTTCATTTCTTTTTTTACTCCTTACTTCACCTTGGACATGTAGTGACACCCATTTGGAAGGCACTGAGGTGTCAGCCTCATGTTCCAGGATACTGTATTTTCAGCTGCTGTAAACATCAGGTGAAATGCCACAGAAACCAGACAATGTTGAGGACCTGAGGATAACAGCAGTAACCTCTTCCTTTCCCCTTAAAAACAGATTCATATTGTCTTTCTTACTCCAAAGACTTTGTGCTCGGATTTCTGTGTTATAAACTTCTATTGATCTCAACAACTAGATTTCCAGCTCCCCACACCCCAGCTACTGGGGAAAAAAAAAAAAAAAAAAAAAAAAAAAAAAGGTCCGTTTTAGTTTTCTAAAGCTAAAGGGATCTGAACTATTTACTTGCCTGAAATGTAGCAAATACAAATTGAAGTCTTTTCAGTTGCTTTTCTGCAAATACCCTCCAGTGTGTAAATAGCTTTTCTAGGTTGAGGTGCAGAATACTGAAGGTGATACTCAAAGGGAATGAACTACTGTACTCTGTATGTCTTACTGTATGGGCAACCATATCATATACATGTATGTGTACTTTGGTACAGTTCCACAGGAGCAAAGAGAAAAGCCTTGCCGTATCTTTGCCACAAGGCTTGGCTTTTTGCACACTTTGGGAGCAAGTGTTACTTATATCAAATCCTAGCAAGAAGAAGGTGACACATGAGTGACGGCACTTCTAGTCACAGAATCATAGAATATCCCAAGTTGTAAGGGACCCACAAGGACCATTGAGTCCAACTCCTGCCTCTACACAGGAACACCCCAAAATCAGACCAAGTGTCTGAGAGTGTTGTCCAAACACTTCTGGAACTCTGGCAGGCTCGGCAGGCTACTGCCCTGGAAGCCTGTTCCAGTCAGTGCCCAATTACCCTCTCAGTGAAGAACCTTTTGCTAACATCCAGCCTGAACCTTCCTTGTCACAGCTCTATGTCTTTAGTCCAGGAAGTAAAAATCCCTTTTTGTGAATCAGAAACTGTTAGATAAAAACATGACTGTGAAGCTTATTTTTCAGGTTTGCACAGTGCATTAAGTTGCAGGATTTAAAGTGGAATAATGTCAGCTGCCCAAAGACAGAACACAAATACTCTCTTGATTATCCAGGCCCTGAAAAATAAAGCCATACCTACAGCCAAAACTATACTTATAGGAAGATAATAGAGTAATTGTCTTAGTACCATTGGGTGACTATCAGCACAATAGTAATAGTAACAACAGCACAAATTTAGTAGAAATACATAATTATCCAGATCTTTGAGGAAATTGCTTCTTTTTAGTTGTTTCCTGAAACTAGAGCAATTGTATTTTTGTGTATGCTACCTATACTTTCCATTGTGTGATTCTGAATACAAACCAGTTGGGCCTATGACAATATATTCACCAGTTTTAGACTCTTGGAACAGCAGTGAGCAAGATGTGTTTAAGTGCTGTACAAATCTTCAGGCCCTGACAATAGCACTGAGGCAGCAATGTTGATGCCAACACTGCCACCTACTCGAGTAAAATTTCCCACTGCTTTTGAGGGAGTATTTATGCTATTTTGTGTTACTGACACAATGTTAGTTTGCTTTTGTTAAAGCTCCATGACTCTGATTTCTTTATTGTTTAAAGATATGCACAGAAACTCTTTATTTCACCCTTAAGCACTCTTTAGGATGAGATGGGGAAAAGTAGATGCAGGCAGTCCCACAAAATATCTTTCTTTTTTTTTTTTTTTTTTTTTTTTCTGCTAGGATGTGATTATTGTTGATTGAGAGGGAAAAAAAAAAGTGTATGAAAATAAGAAGAATGGACCACACAGAAGCAGTAGTATTTTCCAAAGCAGTTTCTAGTTTTAGATGGATTGCAGAAGGTAACCCATGCAGTGAAGACATTAGTCTTCTGATATTTGGGGATTTTCTGAAATGTATTTTTTACCAATAACCCAGACAAGATCTATCACTTCTCTTGAAGTCTGTAATAAATTCTGACAAATGTGCATAGTATATTTGTCATCGGCTTCGGGTTTTTGTTTCTCTCTTTTTTCACACTGTGGCTTTAAATGGAGCCAAGAATGAATTTAGAATCAAAACCAGTGCAGTTCAGAATCAAAATCAATTCAGGGAAATATACAAAACTTTCTTCTTGCTACAGAAAAAATAAAATCCATTTTGCATATGTTTGGAATGGAGACAAACTGGATCAAAGGGGAATAACAGTTAGAAAATATTTTATTTTTGTTTAAGAGTTGAATGCTGAAAAATGCTTAAAGTAACAATGCACATAGATTGCTGGGTATTCCAATTTAAATCTTCAATATAATTTTCAGGTATAGATTATTTGCTTCCTCTTTCATGTCTTGACCTTTTTACACTTTCAGAGGATTGAAAGAAGCCATTAAATCCTTATGATATTTAACTTTGCAACATAACATAACATAAAGGAAGGATTTATCTAACAAACCTTGACAGCCATAGCGTATCAGTCATTTTTTTTTCAGTGTAAACAACTCCATAGTCTGTTTTGTGACAGATGTTGATGATTTGTTCTCAACAAAAAATTATAATGATTGCATCAAGATACATCTGCACTAAAGGGAATGGATCCTGTCAGGACAAGTGGAAAACAGTCAAGTCGGCAGGATGTAATTGATAAGTACCTTCTGTGTGCAGTTCACAATCTGAAGGGCAATATCTAGCCTTTACCACTTCCCTTTGCCTTCCCTTTTTTAGTCTGAATACCCCCAATGGCGTCATTTTGGTTCCTCACCCTTACCACAGTTCATATTTCCAATGAAATGGTTTACAGAAATAAATTTATGCACTAGCCCTTTGTTTTGCTGTTCCCAGTGACTGCTAGGGAGATAAATGAAGGACTGAGAAGCAGACCATGGCTGCCAGCATGCTCTGTGAAAGTATACTCCAGCCTGTGCCAGCCTATGCTGTGTTTTGAGTGAGGATGGGGATCCAGGTCAAACCATCTGTACCCTGCTTCTGCCTGTCCTGGCAGGCACTAACAGTAAAAAAGACCTGGCATCATACTACGCCAAAAGCGTACACTCTGTGAAACCCACTAAATCCCCCCATTCTGTCCCCAGCCCCAACCACAGAAAGGACAGGAATAATTTTCAGCAGTGCGAAAAAGCTCTTTAGAGAAGAGAAACTACTGTACTGAGAATGTTTCCCAACCACTTATCAAATATCAAACAATTAATTTTTTATATGTGGATTTCTCTGCCTTGGATATTTTCCATGCAATTATTATGGTGTTTACATTCCACAAACTCATATATTATAATATATATTTCAGAAAATGAACTTGGTTGTTTTCCAGGTCACAAGAGAAGCTTCTTGCCTTTTCTGGCTATTCTCTGTTTAGCAAGAATGCACTTAGTATACAAGAATAAATTATGGTAGCCCATGGGAGTCAGTGCCATATTGTGCAACTCATAGAAATACCCATGGGCTTGCAGAAGAGAGCTCTGTTTGTTCAAGAACAAGATCCGGTACTTCTCATAATGGGAGGTCATATTACCTTAAAATGCCTCTGCCTGTAGGTCTGCCTGATGAGTAACATCTGTTCCCATAACAACTGCCTCTCCAGCAGGAGAGACAGACTCTGTGGCATGACAAAAATAAAAATAGTCCACAGTACTGTTCTGAGGGAGCAAGCGGCCCAGCCCCAGTAAGGGAGAGAAACCTCCTTACAGGTGTGATTCAAACCCTACTGGGGCCAGCAGGAAACAGTCCAGCAGATTCAGGGCATCTTGCATTAGGAGGTAAGAATATTCCTGTCTCTGCTCATATGTGTAGAATGGTAGTTCTATACAGAGTGATGAGAGATGTCGGTTGAAATCAAATGTTCTGTAAGTTCTCATCAGCATACACAGGAAAATGTGATTCACTTTACAATCATATTGACACAAGAAAAGAAATATTTTACTGTCATATGTGATGGCAGAATTCACCTCTGTGTTTTTCCATACCTAGGAAAGCCATGGCAGTCAATTTAATTTGCAGTGTAGGACTATCAGTCTTCCTATGACAGGACAGCTTCATGCAAAAGGAAATAATTGAGAAAGGGATTCCTCTGTTTTACTTCCATTCAGAAGAATACAGTGAAATTCTATTCTTGACAAGTAAAACCAGGTTTTAGCTCTCATTCAGCTTCTTGCACCCCAGATAATAAAATCAGGGGAATTACCAATATTTCCATTGAAACTGGGTAAAAAATTCAGCTGAGAAAATTTAGGAATAAAGTTAACTGGGAGGTAGTAATTTGATTTCACAAGTTTCAAGGTTTTAAAATGAATTTTAGTGCTCCAGTGGAATAAAAACAAAATTCTTAACATTTTGTCACAATGAAATTGTAGAGAAACATCTGTCTTCTTATCGTAAAGCTTTTTTTTTTTTTTCCTACTCAGATTCTCTCTCACCCTCTTCCCTTCTTTTTCCAGCTTCTCTTGCTCTCTCTCTCACTCTGTCACCAGAGGTAGCTGCCGAACCCTGGATCACAAACTCTTTTCAGGTGAAATATTTTTGAAATCAATACATTTTTGTGGGTTATTTCATCTTTTCATCAAAAATGCTTTTGGTCAAAAATGTTCATAAACAACCCTGCTTGGAAGAAGTCCCCAAAAATTGATAGCTTACACATCTGGCTGGATAGCCAGCTGCTCAACTGTGAGGCTGGGGCTGAAAAATATATGCTGAATTGCTGAACTGAGAGTCCTATAGATTAAAGACGTCTGGGGTATTCTCATGTCTATTTTTTGAACCAAGAATAAATTCTGCTGCATTCCCCTTGGAATGTCTTACCTTGCAAAACACGTATTTAAATAAGCATTTCTCCTCACAGCTTTTTGTTTCTTTGAAACTCATCCCAAGGATTTTAGGGATGTACCTGTGATTAACTAGTAGGAAAAAGTGTCTGTCTAGCCTTATGTTCCTATATTTATCATGTGCCCACCTCACCATGGAACTGGCTAAAAAATCTCATCTGTTTTAAAAGTAAAGACAAATGCATAAGCCTTATCTACTGCCAGTCATATCTCTTTAAGTAAAAATTGTGAGATTATGAAGTCCACTCAACCAGAGAACCTTCACCCTGGTGTAGCATCTTGACTTTTCCACAGAAACGGACTTGCTTATTTTTCTTAGAGTTCACAAGGGTTTTTGCTGTTGTGCTGACATTTCACATCATCTTTTTCCTTTTGCATCTGAAAGAAAGTATGCAGTTCTAAAATGACAATGAAAATGCTTCGCTCCAAGTGACATGGAGCATCAACAGGCTTGTCACAGAGAACAGAGAAGTATTTCCCTGAAGTATAAAGGAGCCAAACATAATATAATATTGTTTTTTTCAGTCTTCATTAGATTGTACCCCCACTTTTAGAATCTCAGTCTTAAAGAAGTGATAACCTATGGGTGGGAAAAAAAAAAAAAAAAAAAGGAAAAAAAAAAAAAGGAAAATATTCCAATTAGAAACAATCTAACTTCTCTGTCACATCTGGCCTTCATGCCTCAATAATCCCTTGAGCAGAGCTCATAAATAATGAGAGCTAGGAGACTGGCTGTACAATTCCAGTGCATTCTATTGATTTCCAAGGGATGCACAAAAGGATAGTACATATCCTTAAGGCAAAAGCATTTGCTGTTTTGTTGTTCTTCTATCAAATATATATTGCTAGTATTTTAATTAAAATTTATTGAGTACTGCCGATAGGTATACAGGGCACAAAAAGAGTTGTTCTGTATGAACAGAACTGATTTTATCTGTTTCTTTCTTTACCCTTTCCCTGCTATCCATTTTATACCTTTTGTCATAGCTTTGTGTGATATAAATTAAAAATATTATGATTTAAAATAAATAAATAAATGAGGCAAGTACAAGTGAGCAAGCATCAAGAATTTGTGCCTCGTGACAGGACGAGGGGGAATGGGCTAAAATTGCGCCAGGGGTTTTTTAGGTTGGATATTGGGAAAAACTTCTTTACTGAGAGGGTTGGAATGGGCTTCCCATGGAAGTGGTTGAGTCACAATCCCTGGAGTTCTTTAAAAGACATTTAGATGTAGAACTTAGTGATATGGTTTAGTGGAGGACTTGTTAGTGTTAGGTCAGAGGTTGGACTCGATGATCTTGAGGTCTCTTCCAACCTAGACAATTCTGTGATTCTGTGAGATTCTGTGAATTTTATCATGTTTAAAAAAAAAAAAAAAAAAACAAAAACAAAAACAAAAAAAAAAAACTTTTGCTAGGCACAAATGCCAAGGGGATGTACAAAACCATTTTGATTTCACTGAAAAAAAAAAAAAAAGAAAAGAGAGAGAAAGAAAAATAAAAAATTATTTGTAAACATCTATCTAGACGGCCAGATCCACAGCTGAGGTGAGTCTACCAATTCTGTTGACTTTAATAGATCTGCCCCTTTTTTGTTTATCAGAAGACTAATAACTTCAGTTTGGCATAATGGTAAAATCTTTGCAATTTATGGGAGAAAAATAAAATTAAAAAAAAAAAAAGAGGTAACAACAGTGCAAGAAAATTAGGGAGAGAGATTACACAAACTTGCTCCATGAACCTTAAAAAAGCATACCCAGCAGGAACATGAAGGAAAGATGGAACCATAAGTCACTTTCTCATGATTCAACTCATGGTAAATCACATCTTCACCTTGGGTTATAAGAATAAGGACTTCAGGGCTGTATTTTTTTTTTTTCTTGGAGATGGCTTGAAATGAGCAAACTGAATATTTATATTAGTAGGGAAGGAATCAATACACAGATCTTGTTACAAAATTTTCAAGTCATTCCTAGTTTTATAACTAGGCAAAGAGAAAAATTGATGGGACAACTTAAAAATCTAGACATGGATTCAAATATAGTGCTTTTGTCACACTTCTACAGAAATCCTTTTTTCTATGTTATTCCAAAGGGGATATTATATGTTGCAATGTGTTTTCATTAGCACAAGAAGAATGATCCTTCTGCACTCGATCTCCTACCTTTAAATTCTTTCCAAATAGTTTTCCTGGAATCCATTTCCTAAAGGTAAAGGGACTGATTTCATAATGGTATATGTTTTCTTTTCTTTCCTCTGCAGGCTTAAGTGATAATTGAGTATCTTGTTAGCAGCACAGAAATGAATAACTCAACGTACATAAACTCTTCCACTGAAAATGTGATGGCTCTGGAGAGCCCCTATAAAACTGTTGAGGTGGTCTTCATTGTCCTGGTAGCAGGATCTCTCAGTTTAGTCACCATAATTGGGAACATCCTGGTCATGGTGTCAATCAAAGTCAACAGGCACCTGCAGACTGTCAACAACTATTTCCTGTTCAGCTTGGCCTGTGCAGACTTGATCATTGGCATCTTTTCCATGAACCTGTATACACTCTACACTGTGATAGGCTACTGGCCCTTAGGGCCTGTGGTGTGTGACCTCTGGCTGGCTCTTGACTATGTGGTCAGCAATGCCTCTGTAATGAACCTCCTTATTATCAGTTTTGACAGATACTTTTGTGTCACCAAGCCTCTGACATATCCTGTAAAGCGGACCACTAAGATGGCAGGCATGATGATTGCAGCTGCGTGGGTGCTGTCCTTCATCCTGTGGGCCCCTGCAATTCTCTTCTGGCAGTTCATAGTAGGAGGAAGGACTGTCCCTGACAAGGATTGCTATATCCAGTTTTTTTCCAACCCTGCTGTCACTTTTGGCACTGCCATTGCAGCTTTCTATTTACCTGTTATCATCATGACTGTTCTTTATTGGCAAATCTCTCGAGCCAGCAAGAGTCGGATAAAGAAAGGGAAAAAAGAAGCTGCTCAAAACCAGGATCCAGTTTCCCCCAGCCTTGTTCAAGGTAAAATAGTGAAACCAAACAATAACAACATCCCAACCAGTGGGGATGGATTGGAGCACAACAAAATTCAGAACGGAAAAACCACTGGAGAAACTGCGATGGAGAACTGTGTTCAGGGGGAGGAGAAGGACAGCTCCAATGACTCCACCTCAGTCAGTGTGGTTGCTTCCAACATGAAAGAGGATGAATCTGCCAAAGATGCCAGCCAGACTTCTGCTTCCCAAGACCATCTCAAAGTGGAGAACTCCAAGCTGACATGCATCAGGATAGTCACGAAGTCTCAAAAGGGTGACAGTTGTGCTCCCACAAACACCACCGTAGAGATAGTAGGCACCAATGGAGAGGAAAAACAGAATAGTGTAGCCCGGAAAATTGTCAAGATGACGAAGCAGCCTGCCAAAAAGAAACCACCTCCTTCTAGAGAGAAAAAAGTAACAAGGACCATCCTGGCTATCCTGCTGGCCTTCATCATCACCTGGACCCCATACAACGTGATGGTGCTCATCAACAGTTTCTGCACATCCTGCATCCCTGGTACTGTATGGACCATAGGTTACTGGCTCTGTTATATCAACAGCACCATCAACCCTGCTTGTTATGCGCTCTGCAATGCTACTTTCAAGAAGACGTTTAAGCACCTTCTTATGTGCCATTACAAGAATATAGGAGCTACAAGGTAAAAATAATAAAATAATAAAAAGAATAAAAGTAATAACAGAAAAGGTGAAGAATTTTGAAATTAAATAATAAAGCAAACAAATAACAATGCCATAGCACTTTATGCTCTACTATGGAATGTGCAATCCAGGATGTTAGTGGAAATATTGAGATGGGGCATCTGCTCCACTCCTGAGAACTACACTTAAAACTGTTTTGTGTTTTGTTTTTTTGTTTTGTTTTGTTTTGTTTTAATTATTGACAATAAATCTTGAGGACATGGGGATGTTTTGAGGAGTTATTCAAGTATATGGTCTGGAGGCACAGTTACTTTCTGAGAGTATTTTGCAGAAGGGCTTTAGAATCTATGCGTTTTTTTGTTTTGTTTTGTTTTTTGTCATTGTGTATAAAATATCTATTTTTTTTTCTGTGTGTTTAAGAGGTATTCATATACGGAAAAGAAATGAGGTAACTTTTAAAATAACTATGTGGAAGAAGTATATAGGCTTGGAAGAACTTTACATAATCCAAATCATAACAAAAAGTTTCCAAAGCTCAAGGTTGTCTAAAGTTTTTGTCTATGTAATCTGAAAACCTTAATGTTATGTAAATCATGCTGAAAGATATTTTATGTTGTTTATGATGCTCCCATTTCCAAAACTGCATCATTTATGAAAGCATAATTCTGCTCAACATGTAACCATTGCCTAACATCTGTATCAAAGTCTGCTACTTGTCCCCTTCTAGGGGATTTTGTCCCATGATCTCTCCACCAAGTAAAAATAAAAGTGAAAAAAGACATCCTTTCCAGATTGCTAAATCCCAGGATTGTTTCAGCATCTATGTAAACCCAAGCTTCTGAGACTATTTTGTTCACTTTGTTTGTCATATGAAATCTGCCCATGGATTTGTCTTTCACCTCCATCAACCTTCCCCTCCCTTTTGTACTTTCTTTAAGATGCCAAGACTGTATATCAAAAGAAGTTGTAAATTCCAAGGTCTCATCAGATCAGCCACGATGGTGGCCAAATGAAGGGCCTCAGCTGAAGCATAGAAACAAGCTTATTACTAGGAAAATAGAGATTACATCCTTTACAGTTGGATGTACAGATGAGGATGTATGTTTAGGGGCTACAGAATGAATAGTCGATATTAGATGACTATGCTCTTGACCAGCCAAAAGGTGATTCTCATTCACTTACTGATGAAAAAAATGAGATTTACTGATATGCCCACATAGATCTTGCTCTGCCTAAGACCTTAGTGTGAAACCAGGGTCCTACCTAGGTGTATCCTGTACAAGATGTTTACTTTGTGGAAAAGATATTAGCTATTTTGCCTTTTGTACCAGCTAGGAGCAATATTTTCACCATATGCCAAGGGATAATACTAATAAAAAGGCAGAGAAGAAATCAGAAATTACTAAAAAACAGATACTGAAATAGTCTGGAAGAGGGGCTGGTAAGAGCCATGTTCAAATATTTTCCGTTACTCTGTACCAGCTCAAATCCAGATTCTTTCTACCTGACAAAGAATTTTTTATTTCAATATTTGACATTTATTGTAGCACAACTGAGCACTGTGTAGAGAGGTCAAAGTATATCAGATTACTGAAAACAGATATTGTCTGTGAGTGTTACATATTCCAGTTACCTCCTTCTTTGTAACTCTCACTTCCAGGCACTAGTGAAGTTACACCTACACGTTCTGTTATCCAAAAAGTAGCTTGCTGCATAGACAGTCTTCTGAGAGATTGTATTATGGAGTGAAAGCCACCAACCAACTGAGACACTAAAGCATTTTGTTATTTCATGTTAACACATAAGAGTCTTCCAAAATACACTTTAGAATAGAAGCATTCAAGATTGTGGGAAAATTAATCTTGCAGGCTGAAGTTTTACATTTGACAAGCTTATTGGAAGAGAGTGTTGAAGCACTTTGGCAATCTGACAATTTTAATATTTCAAAGTACAGGTTCCTAGAAGAAATGGAAAATGAAGAAGATTAAACTGCAGTAAATTAAGGCCACATTAAATTTAGGATTAATACGTCTTACTATGCATTCATTGATTTTATACATCTAGTGACTTCATCCTAATGCATCTAAGTGTCTCCATGCAGCCAAGGATCTAATTTTGTAACCCTCACTCACATCAAGCCACATTTGCTATCATAAACTTCAACTTACTGCTTGTAAGGAAAAATTACTCAGTGGTAAGGTTTGCAAAATCGAGTGCAACTTGTCTTTCAAAACCCAATCCACTAGGCTTACATTGACAGGTCAAGAGAAAGAGTTACATGATCATTTCTACATCATTCATTCTCTTAGAGAGTTAAAAATCCAGGTGAGGGGGGGAGTTAATTTTCTAAATCTTATTTCTTTAGAAATTTTCACAAAAGAAACTCACCTGTTCCTTTCAGAATGTAATGAAGATATTAATAGCACATACACATAAAATGGGAAAAATGTTTTGATTATTATTTCACCTTATAGCTTCCATTTCCCAGCAGGTGTGTAAATGATTTATTCTCTCCATTGAAGCTTTCACTTTTTCATAAATGATGAATTTTTCCAACAGCTGAGGACTCTTCTACAGGTTAAGTGTAAAATTAATGTGATATTATGACACTCAACACACCATGCAGAAACAGATTTATTTTGGGGCCAACATTCATGAAACAAAGAGTGACAGACTAGTGTGAAATTTTCTGGAATTTTTCCTTAGAATCACCCCCACTTTTGATACTTTTGATCCTTTTGAAAAGGCAAAATTCTTTTTTTGTGTCTGTATTATTGCATATTTAAATGTTTGCAAGAGACATAATCCTGTGTGTTTCCACCTTGTTCTATGGTACATCAACATTTTCATCTGATTGAAAATGTAAAAATACATGAAATAATGTACTTACACATGTACAGACAGGCATGCAAAGACACACCAACATGTTTTATATACGTGGAAAATAATCATCTAACTCTCAAGATGTTGTATGTGATTATTGTGTCTACGTTGTGCTCGATGGCAGCTGGTGGGATTTGCAGAGCCAGCTCATACTAATGACATTCTGTATCCTGTCCTGAAGGTAGAGAGGATGGCAGAGCCTGGGAACTTCTCAGGTCTGTGGCTGGTCATGGCTCAGTAAGATAAAACAGAGAATAATCTTTCAGGACCACAGAAGAAATTGTCCTTTTGAACATCTCTCGAGCTCTCATCTCTTTGCTTTCTGTCCCAAACAACATTCAATAGGTTTCACTTCCCTTCTGAAAGATAGTTCTGCAAGATGTAGATGTCGGTTTCGAAGAGCAGCGCTCCCTGGGTACCTCTTCTGGCTTCCCTGGATGTTACCTGCGCCCCATCCACCCTATGGCCCCTAGTGGCTCCGCTGCTGGTGCTGCCACATCTTCATCCCGGGCTTGGCCAGAGGATGCACTGGTCACTTTGGTTTCACATAGAAATTGAGAAAACTGTGAGGATGAATCATGAAAGAAAAAAAAAAAAAAAAAAAACCTGCAGCGCACACTTCTCACCCTCTCCTTATCATCCTCTTAATCTTTTCCAGAAGCAGATAAAACCAAAAAGGCCCAATCCTTCACAGTATCTGTGCTGCAGCAGGGTTTGTCCCATTGGCAGCCCATTGGGGGTGAACCATTCTGTCATGGGCCATCCCTTCTTTCTCTGTCCAAGGAGAGGACAACAGCCTGGAGATGTGTCAGTCCAACTGGCACCTTCTCTGAGTTTTAAAGACAACTGTGGTTAAAAAGAAAAAGGAAAAAAAAAAAAAAAAAAAAAAAAAGAGAGAGAGAAGAAAAAGAAGAACAAAAAGGGAGAGAGACAAAGAAGAAGCTGAAGCAATATTGAGAAATTTGTTTTCCAGTGTGTACAAAACCTGAGGAAAATTTGTCAGCTGTTTTGTTTGGATTTTTCATTTGATTTATTAGAAATCATGGGGATTCATTTGGAGACAGCAGTGTTTGAACATTGCCTGATGAAAAATAGTCCAAAGCCAACAAACGCATTTATATAGGTCACATTTCTTTCTTATAGGTCTTTCTTTCTTTCTGGTTTGCCTCTCAAATTCTCATGGGGGCAGAAGTTTTCAAATGGACCCCAGAGATCAGTTGTTTGTTATCCACAATGCAATGGGAACAAAAGCAACAGCTAAATCTATCATCCCTCTGTTTTATATCCTTCTGGTGGAAGAAAACATGTTGACAAGAGGAGGCCTCTTGTGGTTGGAGTGAGAACAGCCCACCCACTATTAAGAAGACTTCTGCTTGTCACAGTTGCTCCTGACCATCACAAATCGGAAAGAGGCAGAAGAGTATGGACCCTTTTTTGCTTTGATTTGTTTCATCTCCTGATGGATTTGAACACGTCCCTTGCCTGTGCTGCAGTAAGGCTTGCTATTAAACTCACTTCCACAGATTTTTTTTTATTTATTTTTTTTTTAATGTTGATCCCTGCTCTCCATTCCTATTGATGTGGCAGCTGCATGGGTAGAGAGCACCTGGTTTCTCCAATGTCACTGAGGTGGCACACTTTGAGTTTTTCTTCTCAGAAAACAACACCTTACCTGGCCACTCCTGTTACCAAAATCATTTCTGGTACTGGCCTTGCAGGACCAAGTTTCTAAAGCGTCCCCACAGCCACATTATGATGCAAGGTTGGCATTATGCAGTTGGTGGGAGGCAGAAAACATGCTGCTAAGAATTGTTTTCCTTCCCTAACCTTACAAAAATTCCTAAACATCTTTATTTTTTTTTTTGACAAATCAGGATGCTTCCTGTGCAAAGCCAAACTATTGTGAAAGAAACAGCAGGAAAATCATCTCTGGGTTGGGGAGTGGGAGAGAGGTTGTCGACAGGTCTAGAGTCTAGTAGCCTTAGATATTTTTAATCTCTCCTCCTGGATGGCTCTGTACTCACAGTTGACAGCAAGGTAAAGAGTAGAAACTGATCAGCTAAAAAGATTTTTCCCTTTTTTCCCCTCTGGATCTACAGATCTTTTATACAACTTGTCTAGAAACACTTGTTAATGAAATTATATATTTCTATGCAATATTCCATTTATCTTTCCTGTATATCATTAAAGACTTCTAAGATTTTTTTTTTTTTTAATTTATAGAAAATCTTTCCCTGAGAGAAGCTGATAGATGGTCCTCAATCTGCAGTAGCTTCTTTTTTGATTGCCCTGCCTCTTTCCTCTTTTGACACAGTTTTGAAAAAAAAAAAAAAAAATGCTTTAATTCTCCCTCTCTTTACTATTTGTCATCTGTGTTTTAGCTACAGGTGTGCAGTTTCTCTTACTTTTAAGACACTGTGAATGCTGGTATTCAAATTATTTAATCCCACCAAAAATACTGCCTTCTCCAGCATGCAAATCTCTCTCCATTGAAGTCAAGCATACTCTGTGGAGTGAGAAGTTTCATAAATTCTTTCTGCATGGGATTTGATTTGGAAAGAAGAAAATTCCTCACATGAAACAAAGCCAATTCAGTTCTCTTCCTCCCCAGTTTTATTATGTCCATATGAGAAATAACTGGATGATAGCAAAGACTGAATATTCTCATAGTGGAATATCAAGAAGCAACATGCATGGATTTATTTTATGCCTTGTGCAACGGTAAGGCAATCTTCCCTTCCACTGAATCCCTTTTTATTCCCAAGCTTTCTAGCAGAGTGTTCACTCAGAAACCATGCCTGAGAAAGTAATTATAGCAAGACTGAGTTAGACATCAATCATTTACCACAGCCGATGTAATTATTTCTCCTTTACTTTTGCTTCCTTCCTTTGCTATGGCCCCTTTTCCTACATCACGGAAACTAGTGGCTTACACATGCATATCAGTCCTCCTGGGTTTCATATTTCAGGATACTGGGTAGATTTGTTAGACATATTTAATTCCAGTATCAACTGAATAAAGAAAAGAAAAAAAAAGAAAGTGTCTTTTCCCCATCCAAAGTTTTTTTTAACCTCAAAAATGCAATTGGGTGGGATGAAATTGGGTGGGATGCAATTACATCTTTTTCCTATTTTTACAGAGAGTTATTGTATAGGTTTTTTTGTTTTGTTGTTTTTTGTTGTTTTGGGGGATAGTCAGAGGGGTGGTTTGATTTGGTTTCTTTGGACAGTACTTGCAAAGAAGCACATAGCAACTTTCTTCTTTTAGATGCCCCAAAGTGCTCTTACTCTCTGAGAGAACCAGCTGTGGATGGTGTATGAGACAGTAAGGTCATGATTACAGTGGACTCGGGAAGGAAGGATTTCACTGAGTTTTTAGCTTTTGGACAGGTTCACCTGTCAGCTCAAAAGAAAGTGCATGCCCTAATTTTGTAAAAGAATGGTTGTAAAAGAACGGGTCATGGTTGGATTGCTTTTTTTTCCACCCCTCCTGGCTCATGTAGGCTGCAGGAGAAGGGAAGGTATTTCTCCACCATAGGCTCTGTCGTTACACCTCTACCCTAAACACAGCCCTTCTCTGAAGCACAGCATTGTAGTAGTGGTAGTAATAATAAAAACAATACTGGAGAGAGTGCCATGGTTCTTCTTATACATTGTCCCTTAATTTTGGTGGCACTTTGCAGAGGTGGTTGGTAAGTTAGAGACTAGCAGTTTGTAAATACCTTTAGAAAGTGTGTTTTAACATGACCAACAGCATATCTTGTCTATGTACAGAAATAATACAGTATGTGTACTACTATTCAGATTAGGTTATAATGTAAATATATCTTCAATGAATGTCCAATTATCCTTCAAGCTCTATGTATGAGGAAGAACCTCATCTCTTCTTGAGATTTTTTTTTTTAACTTAAGGGTATGGCAAACCTGTCATTCATTTATATATATATTAAAAATAAAAATAAAAAGTTTAAATAACTGCATTCTTTTCTTCAAAAGTGAAAAATACTGCAAAGAAGAAGGGAATGCATTGCATGTATATGATACCCAAAGTCATATGGTTAGACTGGGAACTGATGTTCTTACAAGTCGGGGACTGGTCAAATTCTTGATGCTGTACATTTGATCTCATATAAATAAGATAAGCACAAGTTTATGGTTAGCTGTGTAAAGCTGACCAATTTGACTATATATATACATTATATATTTATATGCTGTATAGATATATACATATTATATACAACATTCACACAATGAAAGCAAAGTTTGATAGTCATATTAACTGGGAAATTGGATGTTATGTTGTACTCCATTTGGAGGAAAAATATATGTTTTATTCAGCAACATTCAAATGTTATGCAGGATGAAGGAAGAAGGTGCTTCACCAAAACAACTCATGAAGGACAGAGGTTTGAAATATCTTGAAGACACAACTAAAATTACATGCAATATATATGTATGTACTTCTGCTGAGTTGTATTCCTAGTTAAATATTAAATTAAACAGCAAGTTATAACAATAATAAAAATGTTTTTGTATGTGGAATCCCTGTTTTGTTTTCTTTTATTTTATTTTTACTGAGTGAAATACCCTGTGAAATGCAAAATGGCATAACAAATGAAGAAAAATAGTTTCCCTACAGTAGCCACAGCAGTGAATGACTGTAGTAATTAAAAGAATAATTCTAACTTTCTTTTCCATTGGTCTTCTTGACAAATGTGAAGTTCATGAGATGTCTAGAGAAGTACTTAACTTGTCCTTGTTTTGTCCACATCTCTCTTTCCCATACAGTTCACCTCTTTTGGTGACTCTGCTTCCCATAGAAGATTTTTACCTTTAACTGCAAGATCTCCTCAGTAATCCGATGAGGATCTCTAAGATGACATTCCTCCATATATTTCTGCCATCTAACAGTATTGAAAGGGAATAGGTATGACTCTTTTGTACCCATCCTGTGAAATGAAAATGAAAGAAGTTTGTAGTGAATTTTGGGGGAAGATGGCACCACTAGCACCCAGATATATTTTGATCTACCATTACTTTATGAATACATACCTATCTGCATGGCAATCCTAGCAAGTATCTGGGAATAGGATAAAGCACATAGGCTGCATATATTTAGCTCCTCAGGGTCTCAGAACACTCTCTCACCCCCAACATGGGACAAAACAGGGTTCAGATGTAGAAGAAAAAAACAGTGGTAATGACTGGAAACCATTCCAGCCCAGCTAAATTGGGCTTTTGGTGGACAGTCAGTCTGGTAATTTGACAAGTGATTTGACTGTCATCAAGAGAGGGTCTCTTGGGCATAGTGGGTACATCAGCTCTGTAAGGATACTTCAGACTTTGGTAACTGCTACAGGTGGGATATTAATTCATCAACTCCAGAGTAGAAAGAATTAATTTTAATAAGATGTTCAATTCTCCTTTTAAATATATCCTTTTTAAATATTTTAATATTCTTACTGTTTCTTACTGTTTCTATCTTATGAAGACCTTAAACCCATTTTTGCCCTCTGTCTGAGACTTCCCACCACTGCTCTTCCCTCTGTTGTTCCTTTAGTCCAAGCTCAAGTTCAGCCATTTCACCACCGTCTTGCTGTCCATAATCTTTCTACAATGAAAGACAGAAAAGCCACTTTTTCATCTGTGTTTTTCTTAAAATAATCAGATAAATTTATGTTTGAATATATTCATTCACTTTTCTTGTATTTAAATCTCTTGCACTCTGCAAACCATATACTTTACTGATAGTGCTGCAAGGTGGGAAAACACTATTACTGGTCTTTCACACATAGATCCCAGTGGTCAGAAAACACTTGTCAAGATCAAACTAGAGACACAAATAATTATTTGGACTCTTTTTACAAGCCACCATTTATTTAATTCTGAATCATCTCTTCTGTTCAATTCCAGTTCTTCTATTCAATTCCATCTCCTACCCAGCAGATTACCAGTTTCAGTTCCTGCTTTGCTAACCAGCATGTCACAGAACCGTATGCATAACTTGATCTGTCAGTATACCACTCTGGTCCAAATAATTTTCTCACACACACATTATACCATCTATAATTGCCAACATATGGCTTCAGGGGGGCCTCAAGATGCTGATGGTGAGAGCTGTAACAGATGGAAGAGGTTTCTGCAAATATGAGGGTTAACTTCCAAATGGGTAGAGTTGCCAATCCTATTTGAAATGCAGCATGACAGGCCAAGACTTAAATCCCTTCTTTATATGTTTTGGAGGGCAGTATCCAACCCCACCTTTTTTCCAAAATGTACTTTTTTGTTATTTTTTATTTGTATTTGTATGTAGGCTTTAAATTCATTTAAAATTACAAAAAGTCTACAATAAGAGTACATGCAAATCCAGAGCACTGAAGCTGTTGTTTGTCTTCCCAGAGAAGGTTCGGATGCATTGACCACACATATTTTGAAAACTCATCACACACAAGGAAAAGGGGATACAGTTGGTGCCAAACTACTCACCTCCCTGACTAAGTCACTCAGGTTAATTGTTTCACTGCTGGGATGTGAAAGAGGTTACCTTTTTCTTTAAAAATGTAGACTCACAGTCAGTCACAGTAAACATCACCATCTGAACCTCTCTATATAGCCAGTAATTATGGTTAATGTAATATCTAGTGGCTTCATCCTCCCCCCTCTGGAGAGAGAACTTCAGACGACGTTCCCCAGACCAGTAGTGTTTTTATTCAGTGTTTTTCTCTGAGGCCTTTTATTAGCAGAAAAGATTGTGAAGTATAACTGTTTTCTGTTCACTGTGTTCTGGAAACACCCCGAGAAAATCAATGCAGAGAAATGCTACTATTTTGTAAATCCATTAACTGTTTCTGGCCTTTTGCCAGCCTTTGTATGCACTGTCTAGACATGGGAACCTACTTGGCTGCGCTAGGATATGGACTTTGCCGCCTTCTCCTCGATGGAGCTTGCCAACTTCATTTCTACCAACACATAGAACCAGGGGGAATAATAAAAGCAGCAAGAAAGATATCAAAGAAACAGAGCAAAAAGAGTAGTCCTTTCCTTATGTCCTTAATCATAGCTCTCTTCCTTCTTTCCTCTTCCCTCCTTTGTTTCTTCCTTCTTTCTTTCCCCACCTCCCCCCTCACCCCCCTCCTTTTTTTCTTTTCTCTGAAGTGTCTCAGCTAACTCTGTGGGTTTCACACTCTCATTAACAGGTTGCTAAAGGTGCTGAATAAATCACTATGAAAGGAAAGCCTTTGGCTTAAAAATGTGAAGCAATGTGGGAGGGAAGGAGGCAAAGAAGAATGCCTTGAAAAGCTCTTGAGTTAATTCATTGCAGTTTAGAGACCAAAGGAGTTCCTTGCCTCCCACCATAATCACTACTATGATTTCACCTGCTGTTGAAAAATGCTCAGGATCAGGACTGAGCAGGGGTGATTGAATGCATACAGCGCAGCAGTGATATTCATAAATGGAAATGTTATTGGTGGTAGCTGCACCAAATCATTTTCTGTGAGTATGGAAATAATAGATCTGTAGCCTCATAAAATTATTCCTGACAAAACTCCAACCTAAAAAAAAAAAAAAAAAAAAAAACAACAGGGAGCAAGGTCAAATAAGTTAAATCCTTCCAACACAGAAGGTACAGCTCACCACCCTTTGCAAAAGTGAATACTGATAGGTCCAGAGGAATGCCAGCAGCACCATGGTGCAAGATCTTTCTGTGAAAGCCACGTTCTGGGGCACAAATTACAAAAAACTCCTTGGTCTTTCAGCCAACCTGTCTTTTGGGGTAACATGGGCTAAACTACTAGACTTCACCGCTCCTGCCAGGAGCCAATGGTAAGGATGAGAACAAAATTCAGTGGATGCAGGTTTAGTTATTAAAATAGTAGATGTGATATTTCATATATGGATATCAAATCACAGATTTTGTTATGTTAAACAGGAAAAAATAAAGAAGCCAAAAGTTTCCAATGGTTTTAGTTGGTATATTTTCTGTGACACATTTGGAAAAAAAAAAATATTCAATTGTACACAACGGTGGGCAAATGTCTTCTGTGTTGGATCCCATATCATGCTGAGAAGCCTGGATTTAGACAAGTCCAAAATAAAGGGTTTGGTTTTAGTGAAACTTTTTCCACTATAAAATTCTGATTTTTTAAATTATTTTTTTGTTTGTTTGTTTGTTTTGGGGGTCAATTTCAAAGTATTGCCTGATTTTGAAAAGTTTTAGGAAAGGTCCAAGTTGTCTTAAGAGACTACCATAAGACTTTCTTTAAAAAGTCCATCAAAATTCTCCAAAGACAATCAGCACAATTATGTATTTATGAACATTATGAACATAGTACTACACTAAAACATTGGACCCTGTAAATAGAAACTATGTATAAAAGGGAGGAATATATATTTTAAAAGATAAAGGTTAAGATGTGTGTTAATCCCTAAGCAGATACAGTTCAGAGTGGAAGAGGTCAGAAAATCAATGGTGTTTGCAAAGAACTATGAAGCCAGCATAGAACAGTTACAAAAGGCAAGAAATGACGATGAGGTAAGTCACACTTCAGATGTCGATAATAAAGCACACTCCTACAGGCAGTTTAGAGACATAACTTTCTCTAGGACAGGATCCTTATTAAAATGGTTTAAGTCTTCTTTGGATAGAGTAGTCTCTGCCTGTATTAAAGACAGGGAGAGGCAAGGGGACTAGCTCAGAAAACCTTCTTTCAAACGGCTTCCATTAAACAAGAGTAATCCTGACACAGGTATGCATTGGTCCCAGTGTTTCAGTCTTTGTGCGATTCTATAGACACAGCTGTAACAATAGTTACAATAACTGTTATTATGGTGGGGAAAATTGCTGCTGAATGATTAATTCATTACTTGTGCTCACACTTATAGTCACAATCTCAGATGTACTGCTTCGGATTTGGGCTGTGCAAGACATGGGATAAAATTTAGAGGTTGGAGGAAAGGGGAGAAATCCGTTATGTTGCAAAGGTTGTATGAAGGAAAATTAATTAAATTACATAACAATTAATTACTTATGCTTTTACTCTGCATTCAGAAGTGTCTGCATCCCTCTAGGAGGGCGTTTGGTTTTTGTAATGGCTACTGCTGATGCTGCAATGTTCAGCCTTGCATGTCCTTGAGCACAGCAGAGCCACCTTTGAGATAAGTTTCTTGAGGATATATGAAAACAGTCTTCTTTCCCTGCTCTGGTTGTATCACTCATGGCTGACATGGTTGCCATTCTCACCCCACACACAGGCTCTTCAGGTAAAGTGCCAAAATAAGTATGTTCCAGTCTTTGCCACTCCTGGTTGGTGCAATGCAAACTGGAAAGGGCAGAGCAGCACCTCTCTGCTAACACCATTTGACATCCACAACACATTAGCTTCTCTCCATCACTCCTTATTAACATGCATTTTACTGACTGTGCTAGGAATGTCACTTTGCAATAACATTACTACATATGAATACTAACCTGAAATGAGACAAGCCTTACAAAGGAAACTGCTAATCTGATTGCAAGTGACTAATGTGACAAAACCCCAAAGGGCAAGGAAGTTTCTGTACACATTTTCCATTCATATCCTTCCCTTCCTTCTTCCCCTCCTTTACAAATTGTGCAGAAGGGACAAAAAATCTAACAGATTTGGATTCAGTTCCATACAAGATGATGTTCTTCCTATTACACTGGACACTTAGGTTGTGACTGTGATGGCTATAAGCAATGAATATAATGATAAAAAGAAAAAATCCACCCTTGGTTGTTCATTTGTCAGAAGAAACTCTGAGACTTTAGTTTAAAATAATTTCAGTTGCAAAAGCTGTATCATGCTGTATTAGCTTTTGCCTATTGTTCAGAGTTACCTCTTCTAAGGGGTTTATATTCCATTAACTTATTGGCCTAATCATAAAACAGTAATTCCTAAGGGGCTCAGAAAGTGCTGATTATCTTCTAACGAGATAAAGTACCTCTCATGTCTAGGTCACTGCCTTGAAATCATTGCTAGATCCTAGTGGCTAAACATGTTCACAATCTGTTGATTACAAAATATGTTAATAGTGGTGACTACTGCTGCCCCCGAGCAAAGTACTTAAATGAAGAACCTAGATGAAAATGTAGAACTTTGGTAGGGAAGACTATAGTTTTTATCTTTCATTTCTGTTATTTTTCATCAGGTCAGCAGTTCATGTGAAACAAATTCAAAACTAACCTTCAGCTCAGACCAAATATGAGCCCAGTAATGGTTTCTGAATACATCTCACCCACGCATTTGTCAGGAAATTGTATTACTGTGAATTTTTATTTCAATGTCATACCTCTAGTGACATGAGTCAGAAAAGCAATACAAACCCAGAAATGAAAAAAATCAGTAAAAATTAAAATTTCATTTAACACAATTTCATCATATATCCAATGATTTTTTTGTATATATTTCCATATGGTGTTATGACAAGTCAGTGGGAGTCAGACTTCATATAACACACAATTTTAAACACATATTTTTTTGCAGGATATCCCATTTCATGGGAAGTTATAGATTTTTTTTTTCTAAGCCTAAACAAAACAAAACAGAAAAGTAATTTCTGAGTTCTCCATAAATTGGAAACTCCATATTTCAGTGTCTGATATTTACATAACTTCTTCGTATACTTACACACATATATGTACACAACTGAAAATACTTTTCAGTCTCACTTAAAAAGCTGAAGACCAGGATTTTGACATGCTGGACACTGTACACAAGCAAGCACAGAAGCTAAAGTATAAATAACTACCTTTCCCTTAGTATAAATATTTTTGCAATATTTATATTAAAACCTGTATTAAACATAATTGTGCAGTGAGTATGGTTTAAACAGAACAAAAATGAAATCTGTTATTCTAAACTTCAGGAAAACACTGGAAAGCAATCTTTCTTTCCCAGTCTAGAGCACAGATGTTTTCTGTCTCACTTTTGTGTTGTTCCTCAAGTGGGGGGAGGTGGCTGAGCCTTTCCTTAGTGCCTGGTACACCCATGCCGCTCCAGACTCCAAGCAGCAATTGTCCCTTGCAAGGCTTTATGCCACCTGAGCAAGGTCAAGGACCTTTGGAAGGCAAGAAGGGTGCTTTCCTCTCTGCACAGCCTGGGTGCCAGATTCTTTGCACTCCTCTCAGGAGAACAGCTCTGTGTATTGATCAGCACAATACAGCTGTCCACCCACGTGGTTATTAATGGATAATAAACAGCTCAAGACCCAACAAACAGTATTTTTCTTAGCAAGTACCAGTCTGGAATCAATTAAATAACAACAAGAAGGGCTCTAAGAAGTGCTATCAATTGTAAAAGTTATTATGCTCTCAGGATGTCTCACTGAAAACTCCCACGCAAAGCAATCAGATGTTGACTGTTGCTGTGTCTTAATCAGGAGTTTTCTGTAGGGTCACAGAGCCCCTCCAGCTTACCTCCAGGAAGGAGTGAGACCTGTTTGCTGGCTGGAAATCCCAAAATGTTGTGTACCTTTGAAGGAAGGTATGAGGAAACAGGTGTTTTCCCATTTTCACTGCTTCATTTAACATCCTACTGTTGGGTGCTTGTTAAAGTAATTGTAGCAAAGCACAGAGCAAATTTATTTGATTTTAAGGCCAGGTAGAAAAGAGTTGGATAGACGTAATATTGTCATGTCAGAAAAACTAAGATGAGATTTTTTTCCCCTTCTTGTTTGTATTAGTAATAAACAAGTTATTTTAAACAATCTAAGCTATGTTCTGTAAAGTAACTTCCAACCTGGTGTTATCACATTTCTCATGCTGTGTCTGTGATAACAAAGGAAAAAGGGAAGGGTGACTGACTTCAGGTCACTAGCCCACAGCAAGGGGAAAAAGTGAGCAGGCATACGTAGCAGAAGTCAGTAATGCCAAACAGGTCTAGTTTCCCCTGTGCCCACACTTCTGACATAATAAACAAACGGAGCAGAAGTTTCAGTAAGAATTATAATACAGTAAAGTAACAAACCTTACCTGGCATGCCCATACTTTCTGCCATGAGGGCAGAGAAACAGTCATACCAAATGATAGAGAAAAAAGAAACTACTTAAAGGAGCTAAGGACTTAGGCAGCAACTGAGCAAGGACTTTGAGTATGCAAGTGCTGGGCACTGGCTCCCAGTATGTGGAAGACTAAACAGAGTGCTGGTAAAACACCCCTAGTTCCTAAATACTTGCAGTTGCATTGCTAGACTGCCTCAGCCTGCCGAGTGCAGAATGAGAAGGCTCAGTTCATCCCCAGGCTGTGCTGGGATTAACTCATAAGCAAGTATCACTGTCTGTCTGCAGACCTACCAGCTGGTCTCTGCTGCCCACACCACAGCAAAGCAGCAAGACCCACCTTGACCCATTCTCCCTATCTTGGGCAGAGCATGCCAGCCCAGCTCCTGTGTCCTGGAGAGATGCAGGGCTCTGATTCCCAGCTATTCTCTACACTGGCCAAGTGACCAGGCCATCAGCAGTGTCTCCTTGTATGTCATAGCTGAAACACTCCTACTTTTCAGTAGGAGTCCCTTTGGATTCCAGTGATCCCTTCGTATACAGCTATTAGGATACTCAAATGGGGCAGCAGATAGCAGTGGACGCCTCAATATTAGCTGGGACATCAACCAGCACTTACTTTCCCCTTTGCTTGTCAGTGCCCCAACCACAAGGCTATGTAGTTAGACTAACTTTGTTTAGTCCAATAAGCGGAAGTGTTTTATCTGGATCAATCATTCTTATAGAACAAAATGGAAGATGTATGCTTGAATCTTTTGTCATTACAGTTAGGGATGTGAATCAGGGTCTTCTAGAGGTAGGCAAGCATTCCTGTGCCATTAAAGTATTGTTTTATATCTAAGAAACAGAGAGCAAGCTGGGGCAAAATTGCATCTGTGAACACAACATAGAAGAAAATATTCAATATTATTAAGCTTTCTCTTTTTCCACACTGCCTCACTGCCAGCTAGTGAGAAAAACAGGTCCTCTGCAGCAAGCAAACTTTCAGGACTCCCTCTCTAAGGCCCTCATCTCTTTACAAAGGGAGATGGGTTCTTTCTTCTTCAGGGCTCTTTCATTGAAGGGAAGCATACAAAAATGTCTGGCATTGCAGTGCCCAGCTACTTTTGTGTCTCTAACCCAAGAACTTTATTAACGAGGTAAATGGATGTTTAAGAGGTTTGCATCTGACCAAAACCCAGAAGATCCATTCCTATCTATGACATATAACGGGAGCAATTAAAACCCAACAGAATAATTATAGCAGTAGGAAAAAGAAGGGGGGGAATACACCTGCTTTCGATGCTCACCATTACTAATGCGTCTATGTCTGCAGATGATTGTTGCCTGCTGTTTAATTAGAGGGAAATGCAATGCAATGCATTCCTGTGGAGGAGTTTCACAGGTGGCTCTCCCAGCTGGGGACCCCAGGCTGCCACCCAGGCTGCTCCACCACCTGTCCACTGCATCAGGCTCTTCAGATCAGAATCCAAGAAGAGTTCTGCTCTCCAGCCCTAGAAGAGAGATATTTTATATGCAGCTTTATAACCTCATTTCCCAGCTGACCATGAGCACAAAGCAAGCTATTAAGGACTACAAGCAGAAACAGGCCTGGTAGTTGAGATAACAAATCATCTAAGGCTTCATCACTCAGCCCCATTTGTTGAACAATAATTAAGCTATTGATCTCACCTGAACATCCCCAGCCCTGCCACCCTTCCTTTTACCTCTCTTCCCATCCTTCAGCTTTTACCTTGGAGAAAAACTTAGTTACAACCCATCACTTTCAGCTGAAGGATACAGGCTTCTGGAGTCACAGAGATGCCGGTGGTGATGCTCTCAATGTATAAGAGGCTGTGTATGAACATGAACTCATGTCTTTGTAGGCAACAACCTTACTCAAACTATGTTTTGGGTCATAATAAGCCTGTTGACCTTTAGTATTATTCGAAGTGAAATAACAAAACCAGAGAAGGTGGTTTCTGAACCTTTTTTCTTTTCTAGAGTCAAACTATGCAAAATTTTGAAAATATTGAGATTAGTTGATTACTGCGGTTTTCTAGCTAAAATGTGTTTGTTTAGATGGACTATTTACTTTAGAAATAAAACAACAGTTCTGCCAGAAGCTCAGATAATCCAAAGCATGTACTGAATCTTCTTTGAAACTTAATCCATTTGTAAGCTTTGCATTTTACAATAAATGAGTTTTTAACAGTGTGTGAGAGATGTCATTCCAGAATGCTATCTCTGTGTTTTTATGTACCTCACCTCTGCATATTGCTGGGAGCTTTCCTCATCTACAGCATGCTTAGTAAGAAAACAAAAGGGACTTTAAAAAAAAAAAAAAACTCATCTCTTTCACCTTTGGGAAAGTTGCAGAGGTTTATCTCAGCATACCCTTCAGAATTGTACTATAAAATCTCAGCGAAAAGAGAGTAAAATTGGGCAGGAAAAAATATGTATATTTCTTATACAGAAATCATCACTGATACTGGTGAGTTTTCCCACTCCATCCAGCAGTGAGGTATGTGAAATAAGTAATACTTATTTGCCCCATCAGCTATTTATCTCCCTTTATCATTCTGATAAATGTGCTAATTTGATACTGTATACTAAAAACAACTTGCAACCATCCATATAAACAAGAATCTATGATTTTCTGGCATCATCTCTGTAGAACTAAGACTACAACTTAGCAAATCTTCAAGGGAGAAAGCTGGCATGTAAGTTTGGGGACTGAATGCCCTTCAGTAGGGGGGAAAGTGCCAGAAAGTGAGTTCAGATGTCTTTTCTCAAAGTCCTGTCATTCAAGCCCAGAAAACAAGGTACAGACATTTTCAGTGTAGGAGTGAAAAATAAATATTTGAGTCAAGCAAGCTATTTGTGTAAAGTTTCTCAAACAAGTTTAATCTGGAGAAGAAGGAAGACAAAGTTTTAGAATGAATAATTTAAATATTTTGATGAAAATGTCAAAAGGAAGCAATATTTTTGAAAAATCACCTAAATTACATTTTAGTAAGTGAAAAAACTTAAGGAAGGGAATGGGAAAAAAAAAAAGCTTTGCTTCATTTAAATAGATTCTGATGGGAAATCTATTGAGAAATCTTTTTGTTTGACCTAGTATTTTTTATTATAATTCACTGTAATTTATGAGCCTGAAAAAGTAACTGCAAAACTTTATCTAGAAAAATAGCAGTATGATCACCTTGTCTGACCTTCTGCATATGACAGACCATGGGGTTCTATGAAGTGATTCTTAAAGCAAGTTCTGAAATTCCAGTTGCATTAAAACTTATTTTATAGGGAAGAAAAATATATATATATCTTTTTGTTGAATCTTGAAACAGTTCTAAAATAATCCTGGTTTAATGACTACAGTTGCTGGCAGATATAACCCATTTCTCTAAAAGGTGCTTCAGAGATTGATTATCCTTATCTTAAACATTTGACATTGATTTCTGTTCTGAATTTGAGTAGCTTCAGCTTCCAGCCATGAGAGCCTTGTTGCAATTTTTTATGTCTTCAGAAGGTTAAATTGTTGTCTCCTAGTAAATCTGCTCCACATATAGGCACTTATCTGCTGTGAACAGACACCACTTAGCTTTAAAGATAAACTGAAAAGACTAAAAGTCATGAGTATTTGTAATAAAGAAGATTCTCAGGACTCCAATAGTTGTTGTAGCTCTTTTTTGGACGTTTCAGTTTGCCAATATGTTTTTGTTTTGTTTTTGTTTTTGAATAAAAATGTGAAGTAGAGCTGATTGGAAATACTGTTTTATTTGAAACACCTTTTCTCTATGAAAGTCAAAGCTTTGCATGAAAACATTGAGTTACTTGAGATTTCTAAACTGCCTTAGAATTAGATGAACAATGAAAATATTTTCCAGGGACATGGCTTACACATGTTCAAATCATCCCAGTTCAAAGCAGGCATCTTGAATCTTTAACTCCCATAATCCAAGGGATTGACCCAATCACTGACTCTAGTGTTCTATGCTGATTGTCTCCAGTTGGAGGAGTTATTCCAGTTTTTGCAACTCAAAACTCAGCAGACCCAAACTGAGAAAACAGTCATTTGTAATGTGCTGTGAGAGCCCTCTCCTGACACCATTCCTGGCATAAAAATTTCAGGTTCATATCCCTGATCTGAACCAGGTAGAGCAGATGCCATAGAGCATGGTAGGAAGCACCATCATCTTGATTGTCCTTTTGAGTGGCTGTCTGACAGGATGGACATGCCCAGGTCCCTCTGTACGAGCTCTGTCATGGCAGAAAAAGTAGGCAGCTGCTGCTTGTGACCACCGAGGAGTCTCAAACATGCCATACATCAAGTACCTAGTTCCCATATCACCTCTTGGGGAATACAGCCATTTGAATTTCAGTCCATGGTGGCCCACGGGAGCAGTGCCACTGCTTATCTCCAGCTAGCTTGGCTTCCTATGTGCTTTCTCACATTTCATGCACGCAGAAGTCTACCCCTTTCAGTTTTGCAGGGTTAAAAAGAATTGTTACACCCTGAAACATTACGTGGAACAGAATCTTTGCTTTCTATATAGTCTCAGGTTAAATACAAAAGCTGTATTCAGTCATGCCACACGTAGTGGTAACAGGACCTCTTCTTCTGATTGATCTTTCTCTGTCTATACAATCAAGGACTGCAAACACTTTTTTCTTGCTACTACTCATCCTTAGAGCTCATGTTGCAATGAATATCCACCCTGACCCTGCAGCCCTTTATCTCAATCATGCTTTTCAAAATACAATCTTCTCCTTACATAAATATGATATAGAGTTTTCATTCCTAGATTAATGATCTTGCATTTAGCTGTATTGAAAAAATATGTTTGTTGTTCAGCTGAGCCCCCTACACTGACATCGACATACAGCTTTGGAGAGTTTCCATATGCCTCATCCCTCCAGCTGGAGAAAAGATTTCCACAGCAGATGTGCCTGCGGGAGTTGAGCAAAGGGAAAGTGTTCATAATAAGGAGAACAAAAATAGGAAAATTGGGGAGATTCTTCCTTGCTTGCATACAGGGAGACAACTCAGAAAACTGCAGTGAAAAGATTTTTAGTCCCTAATTACCTACCAACTATCTTTTCTGTCCAGGAAAACCAGGCCTCTGAAAAAAGTGGAGCCTCCTACACTTCCCAAAGTCTTCTCTACGTCTGCAAATTGGCATTAATACAGTTCATGCCTCCTGCAGCTTCAGCTCCTCATACAGACAAACAGATTTGAAAGCTAGTCATGCCCTTTTCCCTCTCAGTGAAATGAAGGCAGTCCAGACAGGAGATTTTGTTTGTTGAGGGGGAGCAATAGGGGAGGGAGGGGTATGTCTGTGTTTCCCAAGATACAGATGTAATTCTTGGGCCTCAGGCAAAAAGAGAGACAGAAAAAAAATCTGTGCCTAAAGGCACCCAGCTTCACAGTTCAACTAGGTCCTGCACAACTCTTCCAGATAAAGGAATTATTCCGTTCTGAACTGTTTCAGGCCCAACAACACATGGGAGCCAGTCTCTTATTTTTCTGAAGCACAGATTGGATATTATTAGATATTATTATTTTAATGACTAGCTAACTTTTGAGGTGTTTTTTTAGTATTTGTTCTAGCCTCCTAATGCAGAGCAAATTCCCACAATGGTAGGAACTGTTGGAGTGACTGTCTCTGTCCCAGGCAATGTTCAAAGGAGTCTTTTCTGTTTGGCTTGTCCTTTGTGAAGCTGTATTCCCAACTCACCCCATAGAAAATACATATTTTCAAAGATGTACATAAGTGGTTTTGTAGGACTATGCCTTTTATGTACAAGTTTGCTTTTGGAGTTTGTCTTTTCGATACACTCATATAGTAGATTATTTGCAGTCCATCACCTTGAATGGACTCCTCTCTGTTTTTCCTATTTATCTCAGAATGCACAAGGTATTTACTCATCCCCACTTTTACCTCAAGACAAGAGATTCAATTTTCTTGAGAGAGTGATCCATGAAGCCTTTAGTGTACTGCTGAGGCTCCTGAATTGCCCCTTCAATACGGAAGACATCTTTCTGCCTGTTTTTCATTTATATACATCAAAAACATTTTTCTTTGAAATACAGCCACCTGCAAAGATCTTTTTTGCCATTTAGCAATAAGATTTCTTTTCTGTTTTACCGTTCGTTCACCTCCCAAAAGCTAATACATTTCCAGGGTCCATAGAGGACGGCCTGCACGTTACCTGAATGAGCACAGTATATCCCTGCATGAAAGAACATTGTATGTATAATTAAGACAATGTGTTTGGGACATACAAGTGTTGTGACTAAAAGATAATCCAGGCTCTCTCAGTCTCTACCAGTAACATGCTTCCACTTCTTATTGAAATATGTTCCTGGTTATTTGTACAGTCCAACTGTACATTTCAAAGTGATGTTCTTTGGGAAAATTTTTTTAAATCCTGCAATTAAAAAGTTTTAATCCTGAACTGCCAACACTCTCACCCTTTAACTATAATGAAAGTCCAGTCTAGTGTTTTTTAAACTTTCTAAACACAAACCAATACAATTTCCAGTGAAAACAGACAGCTTTTATGAAAGCAACATTTGAGGGAGAGAGTTAACATACACATAAAAATATATTTCCAGAGGAAGACTCTCATTAACTGTAATTGCATGTTTTAAAAATGAGGTGTCTTCCTGACCTCACAAACCACTGCAAATGCAAAAGGAAAATGCAAAGAGCTCTATTATCCCTGAAGACAAATCTGTGGTCAAAGGGAGAAGCTTTAATACAATGTCCCTAAAAGAGACCTAGACAGCTCATATTGGACAGCAGTAGCTCTCTGTCACCCATTTCCCAAACCTGTCTCTGAGCCTCCAGGCCCTCCATCAACAAGGTGGCACAAGCTGTGGTTGCAGTTGCATAGCTACGCAGACACATCACCATTTCATACTGGAAAAACAATCAGTGTCATGGCAGATTAACGTAAGCCCCTTTTGTTTCCAGAGTGGGGAATTTCTTGATTACCATAAGCTGCAACCTCATTAAAATATCACAAGAAATAGTATATTTCTGACATTTCTAGTGCTTTCAGTTTTTTAATTCACGCATCCTCACCAGGAACAGCTATCAGGAGTGTGGGAGGACAAGTCCTGCTAACTAGATTCCAATGGCAAACAGCTCTGATCCAGACTTTTGAGGAAGAGGGAAAAACAATCCCCAAATGATGTAAATCTTCAAAGGATAGCATGAACACTATTCTGGGCAAAAGCAATCTGTGGTTGTCCCCCACCTCCCACCTCCCCATTGACTTCACAACATTTTAAAATTCCCTTTACCTCTGTTTTCAGCTCCAAGACCAGATAAAATTGTAAAATCGATTTTCCTTTTTTTTTTTTTTTTTTTTTTTACCTTCACTGAAGTGTTGCTTATGGACTCCTTTGTGCAACACCTTACAAACAAAGACAAAAACTTGTCCTGATGAAGCTGAAGAAAATGAACAGTGGATGAGTTAGGGTGAATACACAACATGGGTAAAATACTGCTAACCCTGTGAAAGCTGAGATGGAAACAGAAGAGTGGAAGCAGTCATACAGACCTACTAGCTTACCTTTTTCCAGTTGTTATGATTTCTGTGGAGAATGACAACTGAAGAGTATCCTCCAGCTGAGGTGAATCAAAGAACTCAAGCAGCTTGTTTCAGCCTTTCACAGAGAACAGCTGGTGGCTGAGGAAAAAATGTAGTGGATTTTTACTAGCAATAAGAATACAGGTCTCCTTCCATTTGAAGAAACTCTTGGTTGCTGTTTCTAAGCATTATAGAAATGATTGGTCCAATTGAGCTAAGCAGAGGGTAGAACTCAGCCTGGCAGTAGTTCTTTTCCTCTGGCAATGCTCTCCTGATCACCAAAATACATGGGACTAGATAAATATCAAGCAGGAATTGTATTTTGAGAAAATACCTGAATCTTTACCACTTGTTTTCCTCTCATATTGGTTTCAAAGCCAGACCTCTTAAAGATATTCAGTAACATCAGACAGACTGTGCTCAAAGCTTGGAACAGGATGGAGAGGAACCAGGCTCAGGTCCCTGCTGCTCTGGATTTTGCTTCATCCCAAGCACAAGCTCCACACAGCAAGCTATAATGTCAATATCCATCAGGTTATACATTTGGCAATACTGCACATTCCTTGTACATAAAATAATAATAATAAAAGTAGAAAATGCATAAAGGGGAACATGAACCAGATAGGTTCTTCCTCTCTCACATGTTGACATTAGCTGAGAATCAAGAGAGTTCAAGCAACCCACCCCAAGCTACAGCAGTGGATAAAAAGAATTTTTGTTTGAAACTATAAACATGCAATGCAATGACTAATAAATAACATTTTGTACATATCCTGTCACACAGAGATATAAAGGGTATGCAGCCAACAATTGCCTTTAAAAGAAATTGACTTAATAAGGATGAAAATATTACCGAGGTTACCTACAATCATTAGCTAAAGTCAAAAAGGGTACTTTTAAAATATCAATATATGAAAACCTTTACATGAGAACAAGCTTAGTGAAAAGAGAACACCTTCTCCATTATGGTGTTTATTTTATTTTAATTATTCACATAATTCATTATACATCTTACATAGGGTAATCAAATATTACAGTAGTGCTTTATCTTAATCTAAGGTATAAAACACATCTACCCACTGCTTTGTGATCAAACTCCTCTGTCTCTAAAATTTCTCAGATATCTAGCTTCCTGTTACACTAATTAAAGTTAAGCTATTGCTACTCATTCATGAAAAACTGCTGTTCCCATTCTTATCTTGTTCTACCCCTAACAGTGATTTACTGCTGCTTTGACCAGAAATCCATCCTATCTGAAATGCTATCTTGGCAAATCTGCGGTATCATACTAAAAAAAACAAAACAAAACAAAACAAAACAAAACAAAAAAAACTTAAAATACATTCCCTATTCAACTCTAATGAGGCTTTGAATTTTTAAGTAAAAAATGCAGAAAGAAATTACACTAACTTTTTAAAAGAAATTCCTAATTTAATGAATGCTTCTAATGTGTAGCTAGGAGAATTTCACTTTGAATTAGCATAAAGGATCCAAGACATGTCCCCTCTAGAATCCCTCTGGGCTTTTAATGTCATAAGTAGACGAAGTACAAAACAGGGTGCCTCCAAGTCATCTAAAATTCATTTCAGGCAAAACCTGTGATTTTGCTCTTCATCCAGAGCATACTGCTGCATTAATTGTGAATGGAAATTTATGCATATTCAAATTCCAAATAACCAACAGACTTTGGCCGGCTTTTCTTTTGTCCCTTCCATTAAATAATCATGAAAATTTTAGAAGCTCAGTTTTGAATAAAAAATCAGTTCTTGATTGATTAAAGAATTGATAGTGAATCACCAAGGTACATGTAGATATATTATCCCTCTGACAATAACATGTCCTTACATTGTCATGTTGTCATGGGTTGTATCCCCAGTTAATTCAGTTAAAAGGCAGAGAAGGGTCCAACTTCCAATTTCCCCCAGTCCAGGAGGGCAAGGAGCTGTTCAGCTCTGCTTTACACTTAATTTGCTTTCAAGTCTGTACCAGGTAGATGTAATTACTGTCATGTCTAAATAGGGTCTGTTTTGTATTCCTTTTGAACTGCTATGACTAAATTATGTTCCAATATGCAAAACATTAAGCCTAAAGAGCCAGATTTTACCTCTTTATAACTTTTAAATCCTATTTGTTTAATTGTAAAATAGAGGAATAGAAACTTGGACTCAAAGTTTCCATTTTATGTCCTGGATCCCAGGGATGGTACTGGATTCTGGCTCACTTTGCATTTTGTCTGTACACTGTGAGAGGGAGATGGGTAAATTGGGATATTGGGACTATAAACATGAACTTTTTTCTGCTTGTAATGCATGTGTGTCTCAGGAAAGTATTGGGAGCGGGTGGCTTTCTGAAGCCAAGCACCACACAAGCACGAGACATTTTAAATACCCCCCACAACTTCACTTCAGCATTCCCCATTTTCACCTGACAGAAGTTGCTGAAGGGGTTGATTGTTAATGCTTCAACTCACAAATCACAATTTGTGATTGCATCACAAATGCAATCAACATTGAGGCTGATGTAATAGATAATTCCTTTGTAGACTTTAATGGAGAAGGTTTTAACAAACACCACTTTCTCCCTAGTATTTTTTTTCTTTTTTTTTTCCTGTGATTTCAAGAATAATTTAAATATTGTTCTTTACATGCGGAGAGTTAGGACTTAACTGTAGTCACCTCCCTCTGTACATACGCACAGTCTACTAATACTTGTACAAGTTTGCACACAAAACAAATATTAGCTCTAGGCAGCAGAGGAGGGGAAAATAAACTTTAGAAAAACAAGTGGACTTATATAAGTATTTGTCATATCTTGTTGCAGGGTCCAGCAAAATCTAATGAAACTTCAAGAGGAATTTAGAAAACAATCACATTCTGTTACTCTGTGGATAGATTCAAAGGCATGGAGCTAACAGAGAAGGCCCTTGAAAAATAAAATAAAAATATCTCTTTAAACTAAGTGAGCTGCAGTTTTTCAGATTATTAGGAGTATTTTATTCCTACCAAATGTGAGAAGAATAGGGACATTTTTTCCTCACAGGGAAACGGTTTGCTCTTGATAAGTTACCCTGGTTCTCGAGCAAATGAGAGAATTACAGCTACACTTGTCCTGGGAATGGTGTGTGCTCCAGGGGAAAAGAAACAGATCCAGAAGTCCCAGGTCTTTCCTTCGTTCTCTTCTACATTCCTGGAGATCATGAATTACATGGATCTACCAGGAAACGGCTTGCTAAGCCCTTCCTCACTTTCCTTCTCTCTAGGAAATTGCCAAGTCTGTATAATGTACTACCCCCCTTTTTAATCCTCTCTTGAGGTTAATAAGTTGCCTTGAATACTGACATGATAAATGTATGAGGTTAACACTTGGTTAATCATTCTTCCTTCTTTGGATATTACATTCTGAAGGTGAGTATATAATAAGCTTTTGTACTTGTATAGTTACAGTGGAATAGAAATACCTTGGCTTCATCTTACATGGGCTTGGTGGTATTGTCTATATGCTGATATACATTTTGTATATAAGCATATTTGTACATGTATATACACATGGGCACACTGTGTGAGTGTGCATTTAGTGGCTTACATTTGCACAAGAAATGTATCTGATAGTTTATGAGTGTTTATCTGTTATGCACTGAAACTTTGAAGTTATACACAATCCTTCAGAGGCTCCCATAGTTCTGTTGTGATTTTTTTTTTAATTTTTTTTTAAGCAAACTGTTGCTGCCTATAGGAATGCTACAAGGGAAAAAGAGAGTTTGTTTCCAGTGTCAGTTTGTCTGCAATAAAACCACTTTCACTGCCTCACCAGAGAAATAAATCTGGGATTTGTAGCTACTCTACAGGTTATCCTGAAATAGTCACTGACACGTTGACAAATGAACTATATTCATTCTTGCCTACTGTTAGAGCTTCAGGGAACTTCAACTTCCTTGAGAGATAGAGGAAATAATAAGGTGGAATTGTTTGAATACTGTCAGTTAAAATCATACAATATGCCTTAAATTCATCTTCTCTTTGGTTCTTGACTATCTGTATTGCATCTAGGTAGCTTTATGGGTCTCCTTGTATCACCTCTGAGTTATGTCAATTCCCTATCAATTTAAATAAGAATTTTCTCAGTGTGGAAACTAGAGATTAGCAGATACCACTCCATCAGGATATACAATAAGGATGACATTTGAGAAGCATCTTTGACTTATGATCTTTCCTCTTCAGTGCTGCAGTACAGCTGTTTCAGGAAGATTTCCAAAGATAGAGACTGACATCATTTAAGATGTTGTGACACGTCTTTCATTACCTCTGTTAAGTGCACTTTCAGTGTAATGATATGTCATGATAGACTGTAAAAGAGTAAAACAATTGTGCCAAAACTAATAGAAATGATGAAATCAGAAATTTGAAGTTAACGTAGAGATTAACTTAAACTAGAAGAATAAAAATAAAAATAAATTAAAAAAAAATAAAAAGCTAGATAGAAATAGATGATGGATAGCTAGTTTTTATCATCTTTTTCTATTACATTTTCTTGCTCTTTCTTTCTACTTTTGTGCATTAATTAAAGTCTAGTTCAAATCAATAAAGAGATGTTTTCCCAACAGAATCCTCAAAATATTCTATTATTTTTTTGGGAAATTCAATTTGTTTAACCTTGAGGGAGGTATGGGGGAGAGGATGGAGAGGGTGGGGATAGGGAGATGAGGGGACAGGACAGGACAGAAAAAGCTGTAGGTAGATGATAAAAAACAATAACTGTATGTGGCCACAATGTACTGAACCAGCACACCAGAGATGGAAATATTCATGGTGAATTTTTGCTTTTCTGCACAGTATTAAAAATTTGAAAACAGAAAATGTAATATGAATATGTGTCCTGCTTTCTTTTCACTAAAGGAGACATTACATAAAAGAGCATCATTGGTTTAGTCATAGCATTTTTCACTTCAAGATTTCAGCACAGTGCCAGTATTTATTTTTCCACTGGGCTTGCCCTCATGCTCTTTCTGGATATGCATAAATAAATTCCTGCCATATATATCCACTTTTAACAGCAACAGTTTAACTGCTCTGGTCATAAGAGCTTATAAATTAACATTAACAAAGAAGTTATGCTTTCATTGCAATCATTCCTCAACCAAAAATACCCCAGGAGAACTGGCTTGTAAAAAACTCTGGGATGTGGAGAAGAACAGAAGAATTTCAAAGACCCATCTCATCTCTCAAACATGAAAAGCTAAATTTTAGACCAACCTGGATGCAAACTGCAGTAATTTAATAGTAAGACACTTCTCTGCAGGTTGCATAAGCAAATACAAATATCATCAAGAGAGACTGTGTGCTTCTTTGCTCCCAGTCAGCACAGGAAAGAGCTAGTTGCAGGGTAATGGCTCCCCTCCTCACTCTACACCCGATAAAGGAGCAAAACCAACAACATGGACTTCACACAGTTTCCATTTGCTGATGGTATCAGGAAGGTAATTTTGGGCTGTTCAACACTTTCCTTCCTAGCCCTTGCTCTACTTTCCACTTTTCTACTTGCTTTTTCTGGAAAACAAAGGAATTAAGCACTTCCCCAAAGCTGAAACAACAGTAACATTTTTCCTTCATGCTTTGAAAATGGTGTACACCCTGCTGTGGTCTGTGCCTGTGATTTTGCTCAGGTTGGAGCTGCCAAGACTTCTAGCAGAGTGAACATCAGGAGACTTCCATCACCCAATATACCTAACAGACTGAACTAGCCCTTGCCTACAGCATTTCTCTTAAGTGCTCAGTAACAAAAACAAACAAGAAAAAAAAAGTGAGTTAAAACTATGTCAGTAATCAATGAAAAATTTTCTTCTTCTCGAGCAAAAGCAAGAGTAAAAGCAAGTAGACAGAAAGCAAAGTCTAACAGACACATCCATAAAAAATCCCAGGGTACCACTCTAACCATCTAGTCTGGCCAACAGCCCTACACAGGTCACACAGCTTCCAGGAACCAATTTTTTTGTGTGTTCAGACAAATGTCTCCTATATGGAAGAATGATCACTTTTAATGTAACAGTTTTCAAGAATGAAGAATCCATCACAATTCAGGAGAAAATTTCCTAGGGTTAATTACTTCCACAGTTTAAAACGTACTTCATATTTTAAGGAATTGTCTCTCAAGAGTGTGATTTAAGATGTGTAGGGTACCACACGGCTTCAAGTTGAGAAAAAAGTCCAAATAAACTGTTTGCAGAACAGAACATGTTGCTTTCCCAAATTACTTTTTCTTTATGTTGTTATTTTCTAAAAGTTTGAAAAATATAACTCTACCTTACCTTCTGCCTATGAGAGGTGTTTTATAGGAGCAAAAAGTTCCTTTCCTTTTATTTTAGTGGGGGCATTTGCACCATTTGGCACTGATAACAACATATGTATGCTGCCTAATGCTCCCTTGAAGGACCCTGGACTAATGGGAATGTTTACTTCACTGGACAGGCTTCCTGGAAAAGCTTATTCTTGAAATAAGTCACCTACCCTCACTTGACCCTGCATTTGATGTCAAGATAATACTTTGCTTTGGATGTCACTAGCTCAGCATAATTTTCCTTCACTAGAAGTTCAAACACAATCAAAGGAGGAGATGGGCTCAGAGAAGGCAATATCCAATTGAATTGCAAATATTTATACTATTAGTTAGAGATAAATTGTGTTATGAGTTATGAATAAAAATAATTTTAAAAGAAAAAGAACTAAGATTTCAGTTTCTTTTATCGCTTTGATCCTACAGTCTGGCACAGACATATAATTTTTCATCCCTTATGTATGTAAGCTAACACAAATGCACAATGCCAGCTCTATCCATCTATTTCAGAAGAAACTAGCATATTTACACACCTTACATTTGCATACTCTATAAAAAGCAATTTAAATTTAATCAAAGGCAATAGTTCTATTTTTTAATGAAAAATGTGAAACAAACACTAATATACATAAGTATTTCAGACAATATTTGAATGAAAAAATGACAATTATTTTTTTCATGTTTTACTTTCCAATTTAAGGAGCAATTTCTACATTTTTCCAACTGATTTTTTTTTTCTTATAGATTAAGGTTTATGACTTCAGAGTCCTTTTAGTGGGATGTTTCTTCACCAACTACAAACTTTTTTATTTTTTCAAAATGAAAAAATATTGAAAATAAAGATTTCATAAATATTTAAAATATAAAAGAAATAGCTCTAACTGTTGGAATGCTAAATCATTCTGGCTATTACAAGAAAATTTCACTAAATAGATTCAGCTTTTCCAACAACTTCTAATATTAAGAAATTGACCTATGCCAAGCATCCAGACCCCAGGGTATTGAGTCTATATAGCTCAAAGACAACTAACTGTTGCTGAAATCTGGTTCAACAGAAGATCCTATGAGAAAGTGTCATTAGCTTGAGTATAACTGAGTGCAGAAATGTTTGCCTGGGGAGGGCAGCAGGTCAGTGTCAGATAGAAACCAAAGTAATTCAGTAAAATGACAACTGATGCTCTTCTAAAATTGTGCCCAAATCAGCACAAGAGCCACTGTTTTTCTTCTTTTCTTTTCTTTTTTCTTTTCTTTTCTTTTCTTTTCTTTTCTTTTCTTTTCTTTTCTTTTCTTTTCTTTTCTTTTCTTTTCTTTTCTTTTTCTTTTTCTTTTCTTTTCTTCACAGAAGATGAAAAAACAGTGATTTGGAATGCTAAATAGAGGTAATTGCTTTGAAAACACTTCCAATATTTTTATTTTTTATTTTTTTGTAAGAAAAGTGAATACAGTGTAAATCAAACTGATGGTTTTCCTCTGCCACCTCCCAATGTCCTTGACACTTTTTATTAATGATAATAAATTCATCAGTCACAGATTCTGTATTGCTTTAAAGCCTCAAAGCTAGAATGTTACATCATGTACTTACAACATTTTTACATCACTCACATCTTTTTTTTTCCTGCACAGCACAGTGCAGGACCCCCTCAGCGAAACTAGCATTTCTCCAAATGCACACCAGTGATAGGGAACTCACGGGCTTATTTGTCTATTGTCCTCTTTTACCTAGAGTGTAAAACGTTAGCAATTGTTGGTGACTATAAATGACCACAAACAGAATTAGATCGGGCCAAAATGTATACATGTATTCTAGAAGGCTTCTCCAGGGAACATGTTAAGGGCACACATTGAAGAAAAAATACAGCATATAGTCAATATATTTTCCAAAAGGACCTAGTTAACATCTTAACTTTTTAAGCTGTTAACTGTGCCGAAGCCCAGTGTTGCACAAATCATGCCTCATTTTCTAGGTGCCCTCTTACCTTCTTCTGTAATATTAAGGCAAACTGTCAAAGCTCCCGAAATAGCTGAATGCCATCACATTACCCTTAGATAAGGGATCCTCCAAAGTAAAAAGCAGTCACAATATTACTCAAGGCTGGACTAAAGTTTCATTTCACCTCCTAAAAACAGCTTGTTTCATCTTTTTTTTTTTTTTTTTTTTTTTTTTTCTCTCTAGGTATAGCTAGCACTTTTTCATACCCAAACAAGATATTTTCTCTGCATCTTGTCTTTTAATACTGTCAAAGTTAATCTCTGTCATTTCCTGCTTCCTTTCATTCATTCCTTCAAATCATAGGGCAACTTCAGTGCTGACTAAGTCTGGAGAACTTTAGGATAATACAGAAGAGGAAAATTACCTTGGAGGTATGAAAGGTTTATCACTGCACTCTGCATGTCTTATGATGCCAAAAAGGCACAGGTGCCTAAGATTGTCATCATTTACATGGTTCACAATAATTCATAACGAATTATAGTCTGTTTCTAAAGATGAACTTATTTAGCTCAGTTGGCTGTGCTTCTCAAGTGTGTAAAAGCAATTAAAAAAAAAAAAAATTAAACTGATATACTGTATAGCTAAAATAGAAAATTGAGTAGGAAACAAAATAATAGCACAAAAAAGTTCTGTACGGTTGTATTAATAACTAATATTTATTTTTATTCATCCAAACCTGTAATAGTTGCTTTAGATTATCAGAAGCAGCTTCATATTTTTTTCTGTTGATCTGGATGAGCTGGATTGGGCAAGCTTGCTAATCAGGACTGATACTTTTGCTTTTTGAAGATATAAGCATAAAGCATATTACCAAAGGTGGAAATGGAAAGCACCTTTGCTGCACTGATGCTCAAAACAGCCCATGCAAACCAGGTAGAAGAGCATATAATTATTATATTTGCAGAAGACAGGAGAGGTCTTAGAATATTCTTGCTATGCCAGAAGGCTTTTCAGGGCCAACACACTTTTACGAATGAAATACCCAGTGACAAATCAAATTACTCAGAGACTATTTCATCACTTCACTTGAACAACAAAATATTTCTTTTAAAATATGGCTGTAATCAAATGGAAAAGTCAACAAACATGAAACTACAGAACAATTTATTACAATGGTGTTTTGCAATATATGTGCTTCCTCAGCATCTCAGCTAGCTTTTACCTCTCTTTCTCCCACTGTCCTGCACTAAGCTGGAATATCCATCTATTAAAATATAGTCTCTCTTGCTTTTGTCATCTTTGTTGGCTTCTTCTTCTCTGCTGCCCCCAAAAGAAATGGATAACACAGAGCTCCTTTATGAAAACTAAATTAGCAGAATTCCTGTTACAGTTATTCCTCCTTTTCTTTCTGTAAATGTCACATAAACTCTACTTCAAAGACATAAAATTGGGAAAGAGGACTCCAATACATACTGTACTGTTAATTTCTGGGTGATTGCTTTTCCATGCCTACCATCATTGCCTACCACACAGCTCCTACATTTTCCTAAGCTTCAGTTAAGGATTTTCTTGATCTAGTACACATATAAGAGTAGATTCTGATACCTATGCTGTATAAGTAGCTTCATCACTGACACTGTCTCAATGTAAGACACTCTTTAAGGCAAGTAGGAGTGCCACAGATGTAGTATATTTCCAATAGAAATGGCAAAATACAGATCTTTGGCTAAGAAATTTTTGGAAGGTGGAATGACAGACAAAATAGAATGGAAAGTGGGAAGAGAGCATTTTGCACAGACAAATGTTGGCTTAAGAAAGGTGTACCATTACAGTGCTTCTGCAAATGTCAGAGAGAGAGAAGGGGCGAGGAAGCCCACAGTTAAATTTCCTTTCTGGAGGAATATCCCCTTCCCACTGTAGTTCTTGGAGGTGGCATTCCTCAGGCAACAGTTGCTCTGAAGTATTTTCTTGAAATTTCCAATCTCAGATTTCAGAGATTTCAGGTCACTGTGAAGAACATACAACAAACCTCACTAAAGCCCTGTGTCAGAAGTGTATCCTTCTGAAATGCTGACACCTCAGGGATCAAGCACCCCAGCAGCATATGGACACAAGTTTTCAAAGCAAGAGGATTTTGAGTTTTGGAAAGACACTATTTGTCCACAGAGTGCCTAAATGGATCACATGCATGTATCTATTCTGCCACAGCAGTGACACAAACCTTCATGTGGTTTCCAGCCTCTAATGTCAAGGATGGATTCCATTAACTATAGAAATGTTGCTATCACTAACCCTACTAATAATAGCAACTTCCCAGGCCTCAGCTGCCTAATGGACTTTCAGAATACATACAGCTAGTGATTTCCTTGATTTCTTGTCAAAGCTGAGGTCAAAAATAATCTCAGGAGACTCCAGACTTGGCCTTTTCAAAATTTTATGCTTGTCAAATTTTAGTGCAGAAGATGGATTATCAATGCAAGCACTGGAAGAGCAACAGTTTGACATGTACAATGTCTCAGACTGATTCAGATATATGGACATTTGTGTGTCAGCAGAATCAGAAACAGGATGATCCGTCAGTTGCACTCACAATGGGTTCCTGTATTTCCTATCCAAAACAAACTGATTACCATTAGCATACCCTTGAATTCATTCTTTTTTTGTTTTTGTTTTGTTTTGTTTTGTTTTTGTTGTTTTTGTTTTTTTCCTGTTCAAGAATAAACAGGCAAACAGTAAAGTAACCTCATCCATAAGGTTTCCCACTCCTCTACAATTAGCTTTCCTTTTAAAAAAGCCTGATACATGTTATATTCACTGTGGGAAGGAATTACAAATTATACAGGAAACCTATTTCCCCTCAGAGAAAGAGTGGGCCATAATTTTATTCCTTAGCGTTATAAATTAGGCTTTTCTTTGCTTTAAAAGTTATAAAATACAGTGAAGATTAATAACATCATTGTTTGTGAACCACTGAAATATATAAGTTTCCACAATAAGGAGGCAATATTCTCAGTGAGACACTATTCTGCTAGTAAAGAGAAATGACTTAGGAAATAGCCATGCCTAAGCTTACTGACAGAAATCAATTAGAGCTTCTCTCCAGAGCTTAGAAAACAGGCAATAGTGTAATTGACTCATTGCACTTTTTGAAATAAACCAGCCAGACAACATACAGAAAACATAATCTTGATACTTGCGTCAAACTGGAGTCACAAATCGTATGGAATAAAAGGGTACCAAAGAAACAGCAAAACTCAGGGCATCAAGAAGACCCTGATATCAGTGACAGATTAGATAGCTAGACTGGCAGACCATTTGTATATAATGATGCAGCTGTACTTAGCGTATGAATATATTTTATGTTACGAACTTTCCCTTGGACATTAAAAATGCTTTTTAGTCTGTGCATGTACATGCAAGAGGGAAGGGACAAAGATGATTTATGAACAGGCTGCATAGAGTGTGATACAAGTAGCAACTGCAATGTAAATAGAATATAATTTCCAATTTAGTTACAACTTGGATCTAAAAAGTAGATCAGGTCCTAGAGCACAGAACTCTGAGCATTCTCAATAGCTATAGGGACAGGTTGTTGGATGATGAAGCTCTGTACAGTTCACAAGCAGACTGGAACTTGTGGGACATATTCTGAGTTTATATCCATACAGTTAGACAAGGGTTATGCCACTGTTTTTTTTTTGTTGTCTGGCCAGTGGCATCTGCCCCAGACAACCAGAAGGTAAGTACTGTGGCTTTGCTCTGGAAATTCTGGTGGTCAAACCAGAATCCCTTTCCTCAATACAACTATTTTCTGCCCATGCACAACCAGAACTGCAGAACTGCAGTTTACCGTCATTTCAGAGTCAGCTGGATGTATCCTTTATGCTTTGTAGCATCTAATTATGTTTATATGTCATCGATGATCACTTTTATTTTTTTTTTAATTAACACAATTAAATTAAATTTTCTAGTTGTAGTGACTGACTTGTGCTTCCTGCATTTTAGGTTTCCTGTAAAGTTTTAGGTCAAAATAAAACCACATTTTTTCTCACTAGTTGAAGTAAGTGACAGTAAGTACTATCTGGAACAGGACACCAGTGATTTTCAATTAACATTAAATAGGAAACTGTTTAATATAAATTGTTATTAAATGGGCATATTAGCATTAAATTAGTGCTAAATGGCATAGACAAACTTCTCCATTAAGCAGGCCCTTATTAAGTGTATTCAATCTTTTATAGTATGCACCATTCAGTCTCAGGTTTCCTCAGCTGAAAGATGTTTCTTGATAAATGGTCATTTATCACATTTATGCCTCTTAAGCTTCTAGTTTCATTTGATTTCTTTTATAAATATTCACTAGATAAGACATTCTTGTAAATTTTGCTGTGCATTAATTCTATGGTTCCTGCCAACAAATTGTCCTTTTCTTTGAACCTTTCATTTGAGCTTCACCTCACACATATCACTAACATTTTTTTGCTGCTCCACAAGATGAATTCATAGTGTTTGATGCTTGTCCAGTTTGAATGAGGACCAACTGCTGATATCAATAATATTAGAGAAGAAACAAAGGTAGAAAAAGGTTTGATATTTTTAAAGAAAATCAGTGCCAGAACATACTCTTCATTTACATGAACTAGCAGCTTCTAAAATTCAAGAATAACTTTTAAAAGTTAAGTTTGTATGAATCAAAAAATTGTCATATCTGAATACTTGTCTTCACAGGAAATCCTTGTCACTGGCTGAATGACAGATAGATGTTAAATTGCATAGTGGGGAGGGTATTTGCCATGAATTTCCCCAAAATGAAAAACCTACAAGATTATCTGTGTGGACTATATCTGAAAACTACAAGGCTCACTGTATTCTTAGTGAGAGAGTATCAGAGTCCTCTGTCCCTCTGGTATTCTGAAGCTCCTCTGAAACTTTGTTTGTTGGGTGTGTGAGGATACAGCTTGAAATATGATTTATTCATAATCAAAGAAACCTTGGGGTTTTTAGTCAACAGATAAGCTTTAAACCATACTGTATACAAGGCCTCTTGGATCACTGAGTTTTCTGTTCCCACAGAGACCATGTTCCATTTGTTCACTCCCTGAACAAATTTATCAAACTTTAACTTAAAAGGTTAACATGCCTTTGAGAGGCATGTGAGCCTCTCAAAAGAGGCAGCTATGTCTCACATCCTGATTTTGGAAGTAAAATATCTTCCCAGAAGGGAACTAGAGACATAGATAGTGTATTAATGAAATTGATACAGAATTGAAAAAGAGTATAAATATACTCTTTTTAAAGGAAATTTTCATTTTGCTCATCTCAAAATGGGGAGTATGATAGTTTTAAATATATTTTCAGTGAGTTTGTGAAAGCCCCAGCCTGGATTTTCTAATATATATGAACTGTTATAAACAGAATAAAAAGCAATTCTTGCAGTCTGCAAACATTGAGTCTTACTGAATTATCTTCAGAGAGAAAACAAAATAGCATTATACAAGAATGTTGTGAAAAACAGCTTGTCCTGTGTTTGTGAAGTGGCAGCATGTTAGAAAACCAGTGCAACAGTTCAATGGGTTTCCATGGAAACCGCCAGACTCAAATGCATGGGTGCACAAGTAAGCTTGCCAGGTGCCCATTATTGTTTTGGAGGACGGAAAAGTTACATTTCTACAACAGCTATATAGATCAGCTGAGCAAGATGCTTTTCAAGTAACGCACTTGCAAAAATAGATAAGCACCATCCAGACTAAAACTTGTTTGTACTTTTTACAGCAAGTTGCGTAATTTGATCTCCCCTTGAAAATGTCCAGATTGCAGTTTCTACCCATTGACTGTTTCACCCAAAATACTATGGTCTTCTGCTGCAAGATAATTTTCTGGGGAAAAAAAAAAAAAAAAAAAAAAAAAAGAAAAAAGAACACATAACACAACAGGTAGGATGAAGACACCAAAACTGAAATGGGAAAGTTATTACATCCAAGAGAACCACACAAGCATTTTGGATACCAATGAGATACTTAATAGAATGAACCACAAATAGGATTTACATTCACTGCTCTTATCTTATGGACTATTTCTAAAAATATGAACATAACCAAGCCCTCAACTACTGTAATTTATCATTATTTGATGAAATCTGTGTAATTCTGAAAGTTTTCATAACAGAGTATTTAACAGCGTTCTTCAATGGAAGGATACAGATTAGGAACGTCTGAATTTCACCGGGTCCCTAATGTATTCTTTCTCAGTGTAAGGATGTTGTCTTCTTTATTAAGCCTTTGAATTTGCTTGATGTTTGAGTAAGCAATGCAAATATCAGAGTGTCGTAGTCACACCATATTGTGCAGAAGACTTGTGCATAGGAGAAATTCTAGAAAGCCTAAAGCAACTGGCCTAAGTCCAAAGAACACAGTGCTTGGGTAGAAACTAAGACATTTGATAGTTTTGTCTAGGTCCATGAGTCTTATGCATAGCTGGAAGTGAAAACTTCTTTGTCAGCATGTTAGAATCTTCTAACCTGAGTTTCTGGGGGGGAAAAAAAAAAAAAAAAAAAAAAAAAAAAAAAAAAAAAAAAAGACAATGTACTCTTTGTACTCTTGTACTCTTGGAAATGACAAAAAACTGGGGAACCTTATGCCCACATCAGTTTCAGACATAAATATATCCCAAGAGTTTGCATATCCACATGGGGTCTACACCCAGGACATTTACCAGAGAGATCAAAGAAGATAACACTGGAACTTACCCTGACCAAAGAAACCAAAAATACTTTGGCTCATTCTCATAAATCCCAGACCAGCCTAGTAAGCCACCAAAATGGTAGTTCCCTTAAGAAGACACTGATCAAAATCTGAGGACTTTTACAAATGGACCCCCTGAGCTCTGTCATTGCCCAGGAAAGTTAGTGTTGCACAACTGTTAGCCCAGATGGTGAGCTCAGATTTTGCATAACTATAGCTATCAATAACAGTCTAATAATAATAGTTAGAACTAATAACAAAAAACAGAATAAGACCCTTATTCTTGTTTGACTAGAATTAGCACTTATAGACCTAATTAACATGGAGGTACCTCTTTTATATTCCTAATGTAGATGTCTACAGTTTGGAGCTGAATCTCATCCTCAGTTTCAGCCTCTCTTTCCAAACCATGTATATTTGCTTGTGAGTTTTAATGCTTAGCCACACACCAAACAGCAGTTTGAGTATCAAGTATTCATGTTAGTAACAGGGATTGTTTAAAATAGCTGTATTTCACACAGCACTCTCCTAATTATATATGCTTATAGCTTCATATTAGTTCAGCGACACCCTTTTAAGAAGAATAACAACTTGGCAGAGATTAATAGCGATACCCATCTACAGTCTATGCCCAAACATTGTTTTTCTAATTACTTGCTTGCTGTTTCACAAAAGATTCCTTTTCAAAACATATGTTGTGTCTGTCTTCAAGAAGTAGGTTGCTGCCTTTGCTTTAAATTTAGATCTAAAGCTCTTTGAAGTATCCAGCCATGAGCCCTTCTACAGGGTAGCTACTGAGACATGCAGTTGTTGAAGATGTTGCTTCTTTTCATATTACTTCTGTTGAGGATGGAACACTTGTGCTGTAAAAGTAGAGGAGATGAGAAAGAGCACTATCACTTCACAGAGGTTAGCTGGCAGAGATACAACATGATCTCTGAGCCTCGTCGCTTGTCCAATGGGCTGAAAACCGAACAATACAACAGCTTCAGAAAAGGCACAAATAGGTGTTTTGCGCACACATGCATTATTGCATATGGTACTTTTCCATTCCTTCATTTGACTAAATCACAGCTTCAGGACAAAATGATGAGACAAAGAAAACCTTGTACAAATGTATTTAGTAAAATAGCTGAATGAGCTGACTCTGGAGAATCTTGCATGTTCAAGCAATATTTTCTTTCTGTTTTTTTTTCTTGACACTAATTCTGTCTCTGGCTTCCTATAATACATAACTGATAGGGAAATTAAAGCATGAGTGGAGATCAAACAAAAAGTCACAATACTTGTACTTTGTTGTTCTTCCTTTCCCGGACCAAGTCATTCATATTACAGTAATGCAAACTCAGTTACACTACGCAAATATCAATTTCTGAAACCGAGGACAGTACAGGACAACAAGATGCTAACCAAAGGATTTGCAGAAGATCTTGGCATTAATTAAACATATGATTTTACATTTTTTCTGAAGGCAAATTTCAAACCGGGAACCTTTCAATCCCTAAGTACAGTATGTTTTTAAAACAGATAAAAGAAGAGAACTGTCAGTAGGGCCCTGTAACTTCACTTCCAGTTACATACATGTAAACTTTATTACAATTTTAGCCCTCTACTGATGAGAAGTCTTTATCAAATTCATTAACATACCTGTACTTAGCTGAAAGTAACATATTGTAATTCTTTCAAGCCTATCAGACAAAGTAAACATTGGTCTTGAATACAACAATGAGGCTTTAATAGAGCAATGGATCACTCTACAATAGGTATAACAGCTGCCTCCATGGCATAAGAGTATCAGAAATTTACATGGAAAAAAAAAAAAAAAAAAAAAGTACATTGAACTTCCTGGTGGGCATTTGGAATTCTGAAAGGCTTAAACTAACATAGCTCTTAGAGATCTGCATATTATCTAGGCTCTGAAGTCAAATAAGAATGTCTCAACTTATAATGCTCACCAGAGCTTTTTACAGGGGTACTCAAAAAAAAAAAAAAAACCTTAGGGAAGTTTTCCACAGACTTCAAACACCCTTTGAATTCAGACTCTACAGTTTGCACTCATACTGACACTAGGTACTATGAAAAAAAAAAAAAAAAAAAAAAAAAAAAACATCTTTGGCCATGGAACAGCAAATTATCAACCATAGTGATAAAATTCTTGTCTCTATTGTGACAAGCCAATAACCTGATGAAGTATTAGAGAACGTCATGAACTTCTCGCAAGTTCTATATTACATCTAAAGCTGCCCCTCAGCTGTTTGTGTGGATTTTGAAAGGGATAGCAAACACTTTCATTGAAATAGTTATTGCTTCTGCAGATGTTGAGGTTTCCTTCTGGAAAGGACTGCACTCATGAGGACATGGTAGAAGCTTGTGTTTTCATGGAAGTTTCACTTAGAAGACAGACATGCTACTTTGTGAATTCATAATCTGAATATGGGACACAGATGTGCATGATGTAAACATACATTCAGTTTGTCTGAGTACATTCTTCAGAGCAAGCCACAGCTGAGGTACCTCAGAAATGGAACAACCACCAGGAGCCAGCTAAGACCTCATGAATGCTTTGATTCATGAAAGAATTATGCACATACTCCTGGACTTTAACCAAACAACAGATAGATGAAAAGGCTTAAAACTAAGTCCATACTTAAACATTGGCATGTGCCAGAAATATTCCAGAACGGGGGCTCAAGCCTGTACGAAATGTTGCCCTAGGTTCATTTCATCTGGGAGTCATGTATTCTGTTGCAGCTTTATAACATGTAGAGCACAATTTGAGAGACTAGTTTCCACATTATACATGAAGATGCATTTCACTTCTCAGTAACACTTCATAACTATAGGCTTTTCAATTAAAATTCAACTGCAATAGGATTCTTTAGATTGGCTTACTGCATCCCTTAAATTCATACAGTCATCAGAGTGCTGTCTGGAAGGGATTTCTGGATACCCCTTAGCTTATCTCACATAAAAAGCAGGACTGTGGCCAACATTAGATTATACCAGCTGTTGCTTTGTCTAGCTGAGTCCTGAAAACCTCCAAGGACGAAAAGTGTCTAACCTCTCTGGATTACATGTTCCAATGCTGCAACACTCTCCCAGTGAAGATTTTTTTTCCTAATATCTAGCATGAACCAGGCCCCTGATCATTCATTCCTCAGCTTGACCCTCTCTATTTTGTCCCTTTCCCTCCTGGACTGGAGAGACCCTGAACTGGAAATTGTGAAGTGTGGCTTCACCAGTGCTGAATTATCACCTCCTTTTGGTCACACTGCCCCTAAGGTTTTCTGCCATGTGGTTTGTGTGTTTTGCAACAAGAGCACACTGCTAACTCATATGTTTGGCATCCACTGTGACCCCCTGGTCCTGTTCAGTGGGGCAGCTGCTCAGATAGTCTGTCCTAAGCCTATGCTGATGCCTGCTGCAATTTCTTCCAGGTAACGAGCTTTGCACTCCCCTCCAAGCACTTTGGGAAGTTCCTCTTGGCCCAATGACCGATATTTTTTTTGAATACAACTCAGCTGTTAAGTATTTCCCCAGTTTCACATCATCTGTAAATTTGCTGAGCATTCAATCTGTTCCCAAAGTTGAGTAATTAGTGTTAATACAAGCTACAGGAATTAGCACTGATTAGATGTTATTTCATGGTGCTCCCAAAGCTCATGTGAGAAAAATGAAATGTCCCAGTAAGGATTTCCAGTTGTCAAGAAACAACCAAGTGTGGAATGACAGAGTCCACAAACAGAAACATCTGCTGAATAGTTATTTGCTTGTTGCAGAACAGTGTGCTCAGGATTAGTGCAAAATAAAGGGAGAAAAAGACATGCTCAAAAAAAAATAAAATAATAATAATAATAATAAAATGCGGATAAAAACTGTGAATAAAAACTGGCAGGATGGATAGTACCTCCCATTTTTATTTTCTCTACAGCATTCATATTCTAGCTGGCTATAAATCTGTACGGATTATATCAGCAGATATTTGAGTTCTTCACTGTGAATTTACCCTCCCCAATGAACAACATATATTGAAGGTACCTCAAAAGGTACCCTCAAAAAAATAAAATAGAGCTTTGCAGTCTCAATTGTTTTAACCACAGGTATCTTCTTATATTTAATGAATCATTTTTTCTATACCTGAAGAATGTTTCCCCAGGTGCACACAGGCAAGAAAGGAAGGAAGGAAGGAAGGAAGGAAGGAAGGAAGGAAGGAAGGAAGGAGGGAAACCACCCTTCATGCCTGAGAACTAACATATTTTGTAGAGCAACTTTCCTAGTTCACGGTTCTCTTGGAAAAAACAATAATAAATAAATAAATAAATTAATTAATTAATTAAAAGTCATCAGACAGGCTGTTTTCACGTCAGCACGAGGCATTGCATCTCATGGGTTGGAAGAGATTGCCACTTTGTTTGACTTTACCTTCGACCTATTATCTTTCCTCAGGACAAAAAAGCTTCAGTGTTCAACATCATGTCATATTTGTATTGCAGGTTGGTCCTGGCAAGAGAGAGGAACATTTGAGACTCATGGAAAGAGTTTCTACATTATCATTGTGATGGGATTGAGGATTTATGTTTCCAAAAGCAAAACTTAAGCAATTTTTCTCCTGAAAGAGGAAACAAACAAACAAACAAGAAACAAAAACTATGAAACAGGTCCATCAAGGCTGAAAGAGAACTAGGTGAGTGATCAGTTTTGCCAGGGAACATGACCTCCATTTCTGAGACAGCTAGCCTACTCTGTACCACTATAAGTTTCCCATGCATGCCTTAACAGCTCCAATGACATGAAAATCAGTTTACCTCACATTACATTAGTCCATATCTCTGAAGAACTATTGAGGAAGGACAGTCTGTTTCTCCAATGGCAAGACACTGCATCTCTTCTCACTTTTTGCGTTTCGCAAAAGGCCATCAACATAGGCCATCCACACTGCACCTGCATGCTCAAAGCAGTGGCAAGATCAGCCCCTCTTGTCTTCTTATGCTAATAGTTAATTAGTTAATCCACAGAAGTGGAACAGCTTTGAATCTCTGGTTTCAAGCAAACTGATTTGGGACTCACATATACTAGTATATACTACTAGTCTTATAAATCACTTGGCCATGCTTTCTGGGGAAAACAAAACAAAACAAAACCACCTTTCTTTTCCCTTGGAACTGTTTTTGGTTGATTACCAGAGACAAATCTGAGTAATAAAATGAATCATATCCTTGCAGACTGTGTTAAAAAGCCCAGTGATCACCTGGAGGGACAAGAAGCATGAAGTGATCAAGACTGTTTTTTATTTGAAGTTAAAAGCAGACTGACACATAACAGTAACTTAGCCCTTTACTGTAAACTCTGGCCTTGAATAAAAAGCACTGACTAGCCTACAGCTTCACACATTCCTCATCAAATCTCAAACTGCAAAACATTTAACCACAAAGAGCAGCCCCAGTAAAAAAAAAACAACTCTTATGAAAGTGATGATTTGACCTGAAATGCTGAGTCAAGGAGAACCTGAGAAATTGTTCTTTGGCTCCAGGAATACAATGCCCCTTGATTTCCCCACATGTGGTGTTTTCACTCATTTTTCTTCATCTTTCCTCTCAACCTGGCACTAAACTGTTCTATCCTTCCCTGTAGTGAAGAATATTTATTCAGATAGAAATTACACATTCAAAGGAGAATTCATTACCAAGAGCAAACCGTGGGCTTACATTTGTGTTTGGATCCAGGCTCAGATGGAAGATAGAACACCTTGTGAACTCTAACCACGGAATAGGGGGATGTCACCTACCCTTGCAATCTTCTGTCAAAGAAATCTTTCATCCTTCGGTTTGGTTTCCACCAGCAATTTTTACAAATTATTCCTTGGCTAAGTCTATGCAATCCAGTATTGCACATTAAATCATAGGTTCATTTCCTTGCAGGTTTGTGCTCAGCAGAGGTTGGTCTATAAAAGCTGCCATCAGCTATTGTCAAATCAGAAATGAGAAATGTTATTAGAGGAAACTGTGATTCTTTCTTCCACTGGCTATGAATCAGTGCTTTACTCCTTGTTTATTGAGTTACAGAATATTGGCAGAATGCTGCCATTATGTCCAAGGAACATTCTTTCAATATATATATATGTATATATATATATTTATAACTACACTGCACCCACTATAATTGTGTAACAGCACTTCCTTTGAATTGAGACAACCTGCATTGCGGGGTGTCTCATTATTTATGAACTAAAGTGATGAGAATCTCTTCACTGAAGACAATGGCCAGGCAGAAGGCAGCAGGAAAACAAATCACACAGGACTAGAGCTATGGGATCTGGTGTTCTCTTTTTTGCTTTGTGTTCCCATCCTCATGGAATGCCATGCCATGCCTGGCTCCAAATGCCTCCTCAAAGCATCATCTCCCTATTCATATAGTTCCTCCCAGTAGGTTCCTTTTAGCCACTGCTCCCACTGAGCCCCAACCACTTCCCTATACAAAAGCTCTGGTCAGCCAGACTCAACTTCCTCTGCCTTCATTCAGTGTTGTCTTGAGTAGTGCCAGGAGCAGGGAGCCCCTCTGCTACAGCTCATCATGAGGCAGTAGTTAGGGCACTTTTCCCTGCACATAGGCCTACTTTTCTGTAGACCCATGAGGTTAACATAGGAGGTTATGATCATAATCTTAAATAAAGATTATCAATCACTGTATGAAATGCAGGGTTAGAACAGAAGTATATAGTATATAGTTCATATATTCAGTCCTTTGAAAGGTAAGCCAATGTCTAGGCTGGGAAAGACCCTCAATTAATTGCAATTGCCTACACATGGGATATGTGGAGATCAACAAGGTACTCCAGGCTCATTCTGGATAAAATAGAAGAAGTATAGGCACTTCCAAATTGCCAGCCCCATGAATCTTTTCTCTGACTCCTTTTGGTTTAGGTACAGGGCACTCAAAGCCTCCCATCACTCCTCACAGTCTGCAAAGGGGGCCCAGAGTGATGATCACTATGACAAACCACTTTTCCAGTTCAGAGCTCTGTTAATAAAAGGTGAGTGGTTCAAATGCAAAAAGAAGAAAATCTTCCCAAATACCCTGTTCTGTCTGTGACTGTTCTGGCATATTCAGCTTGCAGGAGCTGGATGGCTTCTGGGAGAAACACCACTTGTTCTGGGATGCTGATGGAAGAAGGATTCCTTCCGCAAGACCAGCCCTGCCACTAGCAGCTCCAGCAGCTCTGAGCTCTCGGAAAACAGAGAAAACAGAGCTCTGGACATGGGGATAAGCATGATGAATGTACAAGAAATGGAAGGTGGTGTTTATCTGGGGAGCCAAACCTGAAGGAATAGAAAATATGTGGTGAATGCACCTGATGGCTGCTCATCCCATGACTTAGGTGTTGGGTACATGATTGTTGGAAAACTGTGAAGGATCTTCCAAGGGTAGTTCCTGAATGAACTCCTAGAAGACAGTGAGAGTCTGGTATAACTTAAGATTAGAAGGATCTCCTGCAACAGCTTCTGATTAAGAATTTGGGCTTGAAGACTGCTGAAAAGAAGTTTAGCTCCTATCGGCTTTCTAGAAAGGAAACAACTGAGAAAAAAGATGAGGAGAGAGATTTTTCCAGCTGTGAACTCAATTGCTGTTCCAGATGGTGGCAGAAGAAAGTCACAATATGATCACAGAGTGATACACAGATAGAATATCTGCATCCCTGTGTATTCTGTTGTGCTTAACTGCTACTTACAACTTGCTCCCTTTTGCAAAAACAAAAGGTGTCACAATCAAAGCTGCAAATAAGCTGAGACCTAGCTGTTACAAAAGCAAGTTTGCTTCTGCAGATCTCACTTTTCATTATGCCTTTGCTCCCAACACTACTAGTGTAACCTGTAAAATATTATGTTTCTCCCTAAATATGCCAACACTTATAACTGCTTCTGGCAGGGAACTAGAGACATGCACCAGAGAGCAACAAATCAGGAATGGCCGAGCATATATTTCTCTTCACTAAGAATCATCGGATTGATATGAAAGGGTAAACTAAGAACAAGGTTCTGTCCTGGTCTAGTGCCATGGTCATGCAGTGAATGTCAAAATGATACCACCACTGTAAAGAGGTCTAGATCTGCCACTGAGCACTAACACCAAATTTTCAAACTACCAGGTCTTTGCATACTGCATGATAGAAGACAGAAGCTCCTTTCATTTCACTAACTCCATAGTGCAGGTTTTCAGACTCAAAACAATATTTTTGTTTTAGGAATATAGCAGTCTCTTACACTGGCTGTTTACCAGGCAGATCCAGGCAGACGATGCAGAGGAGCAGGCCAACTGGAGCCATGGTATTAATAGCTGTGAAGAAAAGAACATTATCATGTCTAATACAGTCATGGACAGATGGCCTGCGTGTAGCACAGTAATCCTTCAACACAGGTTCAGGCTGTAAAATACATCCTCTCCGTCAAAATAAAACATACCAAATAATGACTCAGGATGCTCTGCTTCCTTTTCAGGGGCAAGTCCTGTCACAGAAATGTTTAAATCAGCACCTTTTCTTACATTTAAACAGATTTATCATCATATTTTTCTGTTCCTATATTCATTGCTTTTCTGTTCAATGTGATTCCCTCTGTTCCATTTCAGCAACCCTCCTCCAATACCAGGGCATCCACAAGAGCCCCTGCAGATGCAGTAGCTTGCAGCAGAGCCCTTACTGGAACAAATCCCCCATTCCCTCCCACCTCCATTCCCCCAGCGTCTGTGAAATCTCAGCAGTTAGGTCTTGTCAAGCTGCACTAGAGCTTTGCATAGCTCAGTTTGAAAGAAGCCAGACAAGGTGAAAAGGAGAGGAATTTTTTCCAGCTCCTCTCTTTTTTGACACATTGACATTTTCATAAGGAAAAAGACAAGAACATGTAGATTAAAAATTAAAAAAAAAAAAAAAAAAAAGTAATAATTAGAGAGAATGAATGAGAGAGGGGTTAATCACGTGGTACCTGAGAGGCAGTGAATCACTGCTGGCATGTGTCATGACAGAATCTTTGAACTGTACAAAAATGTCTTGCATTAAAAAGCCCTGTGTACCCCTCCAAGTTGCTCATTGATATGCTGAGTACAGCAGCTATTCTGACGCATGGCTGAGGGCAGCTCAAATGTTTTTAGACTGTCTTTAAATCTCATTGGCTTCCTAGTAAGTACATGCATCCACTAGAGTTTTAAATATGACCTTGGAAGGGCAAAGTGTAAGGCAAACTCTGTGGCAGGGTGCCCTAAGAGACTGTCACAGCTCTGACTTCTTCCATGCACTCAGCTCTAACAAACAAGATCCCAAAGTCTCTCTCTTCTCAGTTTTGAATAAGAGGCCTTCTCCACAATGATTAATAATAGCAAGAGCTGCTGTGCTTCTTCTCTTTTCTCACTCCTACAGTCTTGTATTTATATTGCTGCTAGTAGCTGTGGCTGCTGTTTCTCCGGTGTCTTAGAAATCTTTGCAGTATCCAAAACTCACATCATTGTTCTTTCTATCCCTACTGCCAAATCTCTTTATTACTGCTTTTGTTGGCTAATACTACTGCAACGTTATTCAGTCATTTACCATTTAGTGCATGTCTACATTGGTATAGACTATAACGTATCTCAGATGATCTCCAAACCATATAGTCCAGGTACTGGAAGGAGTCTTAGTTATTATAAACTAAGACACATTGTAAATTAATCCACGTAGGAGTGTAACTGAAGAACTTCATGGTTCTATGGCCATGATTAAACTTTCTCAAGCATCCATATGATATCCATGATGTGTGCAAAATAAAAATAACAGTAGTTTACTGACAAGCAGCACACGTGCATGCCTACCCTGTCCTTCCTGTGCACCTTATTTTGAAACAAAACAAAAATTTGGTACAATGTCAGAACTAAAGAACTAAAAGCATTTAAAAAAAAAATAAATCTGATTGTTGTATAAAGCAAAATATAGATTTTAATCCATGAAAAATATGTGGTGCAAAACTCTGTGCTGAAGTAATTCTCACTTTCCTCTTCTCACCACTCCCTACTATGTTTTGAATTTGTGGCTGACTGAACACTGGTGTGGGGATTGTTACTTTAATGTCTTAATTTTGTGACTTCCACTCATTTAAATTCTCATCCATGAAGCTGCATGTAACTTGACCACAGAAAGGTCCCCAAGTCAAAAACATGACTCTTGCACACTGTCAATCAAAGTAGCCAAACAGCAGAATGATGGCAGCTTGAATGAAAGGCAACAGCAAAACAATAAGAGTCAGCCTAGCCCTGTCAAACTGCCACGTTTAGCCAGATTGTTGTTAACAGGGCTCTAAAAAGGGCTGGCTGAGGCTGTGACTAGAAGGCAGTTCTGTCTCCTGTTAAAGAAAGCAGATGAGCTGCATTTCCTTGTAATCTGTGATGCTGGATTTCCCATCTTTCAAGATTCAATAAATTTTTTGTTGTAGAGAATAAGGGGTGGAGAATTGAAGGGAAGGGGCTGGAAAAGAAAATAAAAAAAAATAATAAAAAAAAAAACTTTTTCATTCTTCCCTTCTTTGGTCAATCTGGTTTGGTTTATTTTATCTTGACTGTAGGAAAGGATAAAACAGACTGCCCTAGAACTTGTACAAACATTATCAGTAGAAAAAGCTTTGTTTGCTCTTCCCTTCACAATCCAAAGCTACAAGCTATTAACATCAGTTGTCATTTTTAAAAATGCAGAGTACCAACTAATTTCTGACTGTGTATGTTAGATACAGCTGTACCTAACAGTAATCACTGTTCAAAATGCCAGGCACCAACATGAGGCAAAAAAAAAAAAAAAAAAAAAAAAAAAAAAAAAAAACGGTATAAGAGCAATACTAAAAAGCAAATAAAATGTTGAGGTAACAGCACCCATGTCTTCCTATTTTTCTCCCCTCTCCATTCACAGAATTCATAGCATTGCTGTCAAAACACAATTTCCTAATTTCCTTACTTTTCAAGTATTTTCAAGTATCTTTTCACAACACACAGCTTTGTGATAGAATCATCCTATAGTACTTGTTTACATAAACATGCTTAGCTCCTTTAAGTCTGCTTCTTTTCCTTAACTCTCATGAAGCAATGCCAATATAAACCAACCTGAAATTGGTCCAAACTGCCGCTTTTCACAGCACTGCTACCTTCCTCCCCCTTAACTGCTGCAAAATCGTGTGCCCTCCTGATGCTGCCTGCTTTTGCTCTTGCTCAGTGAGTGAGCTCTGATAGCATTTGAGCTGCATGCTCAGATGGTCTTGCTCTCTTCAAACTGAGTTCATTTACGTACCCGAGGCACCGTGTGGCCTTCAGCACTCATCTGCTGTGATGGGAACCAGCACCTCTTCTGCTCTGTTTGTTTGGGCTGGACTAAGGCACATTTCTGCTGTCTCCCTGATAGCATGGATAATCCTTTCTTCCCCTAACAAACTCCTAATTCATGTCCATGCTTGGTCCTCTGAACTTCACTTTTAATTCCTGTTATTGGAATATATGCTCTTTTCCATCAAAAGGAACACATCAACCTGATGCCACTCGGCTTTGCTTGGCTATGAGTGCTGGAAGCTCTGCTTCTGTCCCATGTAAAACTGACACGAACAGAGCTGAAAAACAGAGGCACTGCCATGGCAAACTTGGCCAGCTGGATTTGCCAGCACTCTGCAACACACCCCACTAAACAAGTTTTATGCGCATGGTCAGGAAAATGTAATTATTGTCAGCACTAAATGAAAAATATTTCACTGCATAGCAGAATTAAGCCTTCTTTCCAAAGCAAGTTGCTTTGAGGAGAGGCATTTCCTCTCCTTTTTTTTTTGGTTTTCATTACCCTGAAATTCAGCTGAACTGAAGTGAAGAGGCTGGCTCCCGGAGCATTGTACCAAATAGCTAGTGACCCCAGCGCTCACCAGAGAAAGAAAGTATAAGAAAGCCTGAAGAAGCTTGGCTGAAGTATTTTTTGTGCCTCTGTCCTTATTCACCTGCACCATCCAGGGGAAATTTATTTGAGAAAACTCTGCAGAGCAAAAAGTTGCAAAATCATATACTGTGTTATAATTATTCCAGAATAATTCCATTCTGGAACATTACTTTAATCCCAGATTATTTACTGTTTCACCAAAGTGAATTTGTCTAGAATCTGTGTAGATTTTTAAGCCTTTCCTCGAGTCTGGAATAGTTATTGCAGAAATGTTTTTTAGTTTTGTTTTGTTTTTCTCTCTCTGTAACTATTATTGTCAATTTCCCCATTCTACCACAAGACAGAAGGAAGAGAAGATGACTCACTAGAGTTCACTGCAAGAGGGAACTCTAGTCATATTATTCCTAAGGGAAGATGGATTTATGGAGATGGCCTGCTCTGGTTTATTTTTTCTTCCTTTCACCAAAAATGTCCAAATCAGAAAGCATTTGCTGGATGGCTTTCATTGCTTTGCTGCCAGGCCAGTAACTGATGCTACCACCTCATTAACTAATCCATTGCTAAATTAAATATGGACAGGATTCAACAAGCACATACACAGGAAGGGGTAACGCAGATGAGTGTAATGGAAGTGTAATTGTTTTTGATGTGATGTAATGTCAGTAAATGTTCTACATTAATTGCTCTTCCAGGGCAATCCGCCTGCTCTCCAACTTAACTCGTATAGGATGTTAGTTTACATAGGTATATATACAGAGAAAGCTTTTTGGTTATTCCCCTGGTGTAAATATCAGAATTAAATGACATTGAGATGGGAAAAGGATGAATAAAATAAAATGCCTAGGATGGTAGTGTGCTTTCTTTACTTAGACCATAAAGTAAATTTGCTAACTTACCTAAGGCTTTATAAGCACAATAAAATGACTTGCAGTGATATTTTTCCCTGAACACTGTCTCAGTCCACACTTGATTTTTCAATAAAAGCAGCAAGGGACAAGACTGTGCCAGAGGCAAAAATGGGACCAGATGGCAATTGCAAAGGGGAATTCCAGGAGGTGGCTGAGCAGTGAGAGCTCAGCCACAAGCTCTGGATCAGGTAGCACCTGAAGAAACAAAAGTGATCATGAAAATGTCCCAGCTACAGACTGCACTATGCAATGACCTGCAAAGCACTGTACAGTGTGTCAGAGTCCCCTTGAAAAAAAATGTAAATACAAATAAAATAAAAATAAAAAGATCTTTACCTGTCTGGTACTAACCTTCTGTATTCCACCTAACAGATCTGTTTCCAATCTGTCCCTTGTTGGGAAGAAACAATGCTTTGACTGAGAGAGAGTCAGCCTTGGGCTCTCTGCTGAAAGCCTGCAAAATCACGGGAGGCTGACTTGGTGTCGGCCCAGTTTGCAGAAGGAGGCCATCTCAAAAGGCAGAGATGGCTAAATGGTGAAAATGTGTTTTCACAGGTATGAGATTGAGAGGAGATAAATTCAAAAAGTGTGTTCTGCCTTGAAAATTACATGACAATTTAAAGATCGGGAGTAATGGGGGGAAAAAAAAAAAAATCAGTAATGATGTGTTCAAAGCTGAACTCACAGAAATAAGTAGAGAACAAATCATTTCACTATCAGCGAACAATATGTCTTTTGATCGAATTCACTTCTATGGTAGGCCAGCTATATTTTTTAGTAGTAACTGTAGGGGAATGCTTCAAGTTATTACTAGTCTCACAAAAGTACATGGATTTTTCTGCTTTCCTGGAAAGCTGATATTCTCTTCAGCAATATACAGACACAGTAGTAAAATTTTATTGTTTGCTTTTGGGGTCACAGTACATGCCAGCCCCTTTCAGCAGTCACTGCTTTGAATTCAGAGTACATGCTACCACTTTATAAAGTCAGCACAAGTTCAAACTGTAAATAAACTAATAAATAAATAAATAAATAAATAGAAAAGCACATTCCTTAGACAGAAAGGTAAGTTTCCATATCACATTTCAGACCAGGCAAAATAATTAACTATGCAAGGGTGTTCACCTGTCACCGAAATTTCCCAGTTTACTAGAACTGAAATAATGCATCTTATAACTGATCAAAATACCTAAAGGCATGATCATTCAGTTCTTCTGGTTGTCAGCTTCTCATGTAGCTTAGGCTCCCATGTAGCTCTGTGGAAATTTAGCCAAAAGGAAAAATTCAGGGAGAGTCACAAAAAAAAAAAAAAAAAAAAAAAAAAAAAAAATCAGTGAATTGTGTGTGAAATTTCCTCCACTATAAATTGTGTGTGAAATTTCTTCCACTAATACAAATTCAGATTATAAATGGGTTCACTCTAGATCACTCATAGATCTCCTTTTTCTATTTTTTTTCTGAAAATAATTGTAACAGTGTGTTTTGCTGGCAACAAAGTCAGAATAAATAGCTCATTCATGTCAATTTCTGAATTTGAAAATTTTATAATTCCTGCCATTTAGGCAATCCTAAAAGTTTCACAGAATCACATATCAGGGTTCACACCATTCTGCATGTGCCCAGCTAGAAAACAGTCAATGCAGGACAAGATTTCACATAACAAATCCCTGATGCTTGCAATTAACTCCCAACGATGAATCCCTCACATGTAGAACAGCTTGTAGAATCTGTTCAAGAACAACAGCGATACTGAATTATCTGTCCATTTAAAAATATCAATGAAATTAGGATAAATATAACAGGTTAAAAACTAACATAGGGCTAATATGTGACATCTCCAGCTTTTCCTGTGCCTGTGGCAATGCTGTCGTTCAAGCCCAGAAAAGATGAGAAAGAATATATATATTTTAACACTGGAAGCATTACAGAAAACAGGAAGACAAACAACCAGGTAAGAACTGAAGTCCAGCTAGCTCTGTGTTGTTTCCATCTAGCCAATATACTCTGTGCTGTCTTCTATTCCTATTAAGTCATTGAGCCTCAATACCTTTGGTATATCTAATATATTTTGCCCTTTTCCACCCTGAAGAGGATGAGACTGTGAAGTATTTTTAGGAGTCGAGCATCAGCTCAGTTCTAAAAGAAGTCAGTACAGACAATGGCCAATAGTACCTGGGAAAAGAATATGAACAGAGCAAGTAAGACAATCTCCAACTCCGAGCTTGTGTCTGTTGCAAACTCTTCAGCTGCACCTCAGAAACTTACTAAATTACAGGTGGCAACTTCGCATTTAGTAGTCTGAATGGATTATATCCTACTATGAATTTGCCCAGTCACTTTTTGAAACTGATAAAAAAAAAAATATATAGCAATCATAACTTACCAGAAAGAGTCCCACAACTTAAGCACACACTATGTTCACAAGAAAATAACTCACAAAATGCATATATAGTCTATACAAAATATATTTAGATATAGGCCAGGTATCTAAATATGCATGTGTATTTACTTTTTATATATATCTATTTATATATTTCTATTTTTTTTGTTTATTATCTATATGTACATGAATAAGTTTTAGATCATTTCATTACATCTCATACAGTGCAAGTCTTAGCATGCTGACCAGCTTGCAGAACAGAAGACCCAGCTGTCTTGCAGTTCTCCTGCTACTCAGACATCAACCTCCATCCTGCATAAACCTACATCTCTGTGTTCCCCTTCTCCCCTATACAGTTTTCTCATGCTTCTATGTACACGAAAGCAGTGCTGATGGTTCATGTTGTACTTCTCCACTGTGTTTTGAATTTACACCCTACAAGTACCTGACAGCTTCCCAGGCTGGAGTTACTGGGGTAGGTTTCCAGCTGGTCTCCTGGTCTAGGTGGCAGATACATGTATTGAGAATTTCTGGAAGCTAATATTCTGCATTGAAAATATGAAAAAAATATGATCTGCATAAGCCTTAAGTAAAACAGTTATCAATAGTGGTGTACTCTCCACCTGTGCCAGATAGCAAATGGACTCCCTGCAACATCATTTACACAAACAGTTGATAAAGAAATGAAGCATTTTTACAGGCATATCTTTGAGTCCTAATACCACATCACCACAACCTGCTACTGTCACCAAAAAGGCTCCTAAATCATAACAGAGAAAGAATAGCAATTTCATGCTGAAAACATTGACTATTTCTCTTCACTGTGCCACTTCATTCCTTACAGTCTGCTCTTTAAATAGAGGTAAAAGCTTTGCCAAATGGTGCTTGTAAATGTGATGTCCCTTGCAGAGTGTCCTTCCCCTGGGATTTTGTGGTTGGATAAAGGAACATCACAGATTAGTTCAAACCCAAGCATTTTCCAAAGGGCCGAGAGTTATTATGCATGAAGCTGTCTGAAGTGGTGCTCAGGGCTCTTCCAGACCAGCTTTTTGGAAAGTCAACTAGTGCTAGCTTTTGGTCTGTGAGCCATGTTTTTTTTTGGTTCCACGGAAGAAAAAAAAAATAAAAATCAGATTTCCCTCCAAAAATTATCAATGTAAGCAGTTAAAGGGGATTATGAAAGTTTTATATTTTAAGAGTTCACACAGAAAAAGTCAATGAGTAGGGAAAAGCCTTTAGCTCCATCCCCTGACTGTTGAATATGTTTCATGGAGCAGCCTCTTCTTGTGAGGTGAAAACTAGAAAGCAAGTAGCTTAAAGGTACATAACATACTGTGACAGAGAGCAGTGTTGAAACAGAGGTGTTTCACCAAAGAACAGCAAGTTAAATTCCCTAAGTTCTTGGTACAGTATGATGCTTAGGAAGCAGAGTTTATTTCAGTTTACTGTTCCAAGCCAAAAGGTATCTCTAATCCATTCTCTCATTCATTAAAGTTTCTTGATGCAGAGCTTTAAACTGTTTTGAGCAGTAGCCTGTCTAATTTTATAAGTGCTCTTTTGCAAGCCTACCTGGTAGACTATGAAAACAAACTTCTAAGGAAAAGATGCTTTCTCTGGCAGAAGGCCAGGAAGTGCACTGTAACCACTAGATAAATGTAGGAAGAAAACATATCCTGACATCTATACCACTTCCCAGGAGAAACCTCCTTGAAACTGTGGAGCAAGCTTGAAAGTTTAGTTTTCTTTTGCCTCATTTTCCTTGTGTGCATCACTGTGAATTTGTCATCTTTCTCACACAATGATCATTCAGAATTTCCCAGCTTTGTCCTTTTTTCACATAATTCAGCTTTACTTTCTGATCTAGCTATGGGTTATCCCTTTTGTCACTGTGGTAAAATGACTATTTAAAAAAAATAAAAAATTAAATGTCCCATCTCTTTTACCATAACATGGCTGAGGTTCAATGCCTTTTTCTGTGAATAGAAAGCTGTGATTCCTAGGAATGCCAGTTTGTTACTTCCAAAATGACATGCTGGTTGACATTATAAAAATTTAGATTCTTACACAAAATTGTTTCTCTTCCCATGGATATTTATAAAGTGTGTTTTCAGGATTACAGACAGCTTTATAATCTGCACTATTTCTGGTGGGAATCTGTGTTTGCTTTCTTTTCTCTACCCCTTTCTCAATTTCCCATATGTTTCTACCACAGGTTTTCTTTCTGCCATCTGAGAGTGTAGGAAAGTTAAGAAAGGTTACAGAGGAAGGGCTTTCTGCTGGAGCCCAGAAGACCCGGACTGTCTACTCCTGTCAGAGAGCTGGGGGGACCTGTTAATTTCATAGGTGGAGGCCAGGCCAGCTTTGCACAGCTGAGAAGAAGAAGGCCTGTAATCTCTGAAGAAAGCAGCACTACAGCTTTCTGACTATGCTATGATCATGTTCCAGGTGCATACTTTACTCTTTGGATTGTGATGGTAAAATTGCTTGAATAAATCTGTATATGTAATTTGGTTTCCACTTTCCTGCTCACTTGTACACAAGGTAATCCATATGTCTGCCACTCCTGCTATTGTCTTTAAGCAAGAAGCATGTTCTTCTGTTTTCCTTCGTTCTCTCCCATTATATTTTGAAGGCTACAGCCCATAACAGGGTTCTTCTCTCACTGACTGAGCCAGACCAATTTACAGATGCTGAAAATCAGGTGCTTTTTCCAAAACATATTACTGTGATGGAACACTTGTTTGCTTTATGGTTTCCCATTTCCTTTTGGCTTAACCTCTCTGTCTCACCGCTCATACTTTATATTTAAATGAGCCATTTGCTCAGAGAATGTCCATTTCACAGTTCCTGGAAAGATTCATCCAAGTTCACTCAGAAAATCTCTCCACAGGTGAAAGTGCTGTATCAGAGAAGCAAAATCTGCACCAGCAGAAATTGTAGGAGTGCATGTGAATTAGTGATAGCAGAACTATTAATTCACACTAGAAAGCTGAAACATTTTTAGATTAGTCCATTCCAAAGTAAGCCACCTTTAAAGGCACAAAGAAAGGAAAATAAATGGTACGTGATCAGAAGTCTGCCAAATGTCCAGATGTCCAAATGTCTTACCACTTCATCATAGAATGGCATTGGTTGAAAGGGACCATAAAGAATATCTAATTCCAACCCCCCTTCAAAGGTAGGGATGCCACCCACTAGATCAGGTTGCCCAGGTCGCCATCCAACCTGGCCTTGAACACCTCCAGGGATGGGGCTTCCACAGCTTCTCTTGGCAACCTGTGCCAGTGCCTCATTACCCTTACAGTGAAGAATTTTCTCTTAATGTTTAGTCTAAATCTACCCTCTTTTAGTTTAAGACCATTCCCCCCTTATCCTAGCATTATCTACCTGAGTAAAAAGTCCATCTCCACTTATTTTTATAAGACCGTTTTAAGTACTGAAAAGCCACAATGCACTCTCCCAGGAGCTTTCTCTTCTCCAGGCCAAACAAGCCCAGTTCTCTCAGCCTTTCCTCATATGGGGTGTGCTCCAGCCCTCTAATCATCTTTGTAGACCTCCTCTGGATTCTCTCTAACAGGTCCACATCTTTCTTGTGCTGGGGGCCCCAACTCTGGAAGCAATATTCCAGGTGGGGCCTCACAAAGGCAGAGTAGAGGGGGACAATCACCTCCTTTGACCTGGTCACAAGTCTTTTGATGCAGCACAGGATGCAGTTGGTCTTACAGGCTGCAAGCACGTACTGGTAATGCAGACTTCTTCCAACAGGTAACATCCTTTGGAAACTACTGCTTGATGAGGCCCATTCCTGTCCCAGTTAGCCCTGATTTCCATATCAAATATCATATCAAACTCAATCAAATATCTTATCATACTCAATCAACTGACTGCAGAGCTTTAAATTCATTATAATGAAAAGATTATCTCTGTTCAGACAAAAGGTCTAATTCTCTCTAGCTCAGATCTCATATACCTGCAAAGCAAAACTCTGGAAAAGTTTCTTTAACTCACTGTTTGTGATGGAAGAAAGAGTTTGGCATCTTCAGTTGCATCCAATTTGTAAAAAACAAAAGTCTGAACTGATTTCCAGGCTCTGGCTTAGATTCTCAAAGGTATTTTTGGACATCTAATTAAAGTATTGCAATGTTTCAGCAGGTGATTCTGAAAAAAAATAAATAAGGTGACTGCAATCCTCACATTGTCAGGAACCAGTAAGCCCAGAAGTTATCTGAGTTTGGGACTGTTCAGTTTAGAGAAGAGGAGGCTTAGGAGGGATCTTATCAATGTCTATAAGTGCCTGAAGGGAGGGTGCAAAGAAGACAGAGCCAGGCTATTTTCAGTAGTGCCCAATTCCAGGACAAGAGGAAATGGGCACAAACTGGAACACAAGAAGTTCCCTCTAAACATTAGGAAACACTTTACTAAGCAGGTGCTATGCACTAGCACAGGTTGCCCAGAGATGCTGTGGAGTAGTCCTCCTTGAAGACCTTCAAAAGCCACCTGGACATTGTCCTGGTTAAACTGCGCTGGGTGGCCCTGCTTGAGCAGGGGCTTGGGCCAGATGATCTCCAGATGTCACTCCCAAGCTTAACTGTTCTGTGATTCTGTGCTTCTGGGTTTTTCCCTGCTATGAAGCTGAAGTTTTCTCAGGGCTTCTTATCCAGCTCATCTGGACTAGCTCCTGCCTAAAGTCCAGAACACTGTATTTCCTATCCACTTGCTCTACACCTTCAGAAGAGCCCACCCAGTTGGGAATATTGTTCTCAGGGAGTGTTAAGGTTACATGAACGCAGCCATGGGTGCTTGAACACACTTGGGCAATGAGTCCCTTAATTCAGCATGTTCTTTAGCTCCAAAAGCTGGAGGTTCAGTCCCTAGTAGCAGTAGTTGTCCTAGCCCAGCTTACTGTATCTGCTGCAGAAGCGATGATTGTTTCTTTATTTGGCTAGACTGCTAAAATGATACTCAAAACCAAAATTTAAAAGCAAGTACAGCCTTTCCTTTTAAAAATGACATGACTTGGCTTTGAGACAAAAACAACACCAACTTGAGACATGTCAAGAAAAATGTGGCAAATTCATCACCTGAACCCATCATCTCTAACTCCTGTTCTTAAATCTGCATTTCTGAAGCCCCCTGACAGCGCCTGCTCCCCTGGAGCAACAGCACAGCCTGCCAGCTACAGACTCCGTCCTCCATTCTCTAAAGTTCACACCTCCCACCTGGCACCAAAAGCACAGATATAAATACTTGGTTTTGTCCCGGCAGGGTTTTGTCCCGCATGCCAGGCATTTGGCTTGGCGCTCCTGTCACTTCAGTAGTTGATATGGGTGTAAGAGGAAGAACGCCAGGCTGACAAGAACTCGCCTGTGCCAAATAGAGAGCAAGCAAGCAACTGGGATGTGAATAAGAGGGGCCTGTGGGCACTGTGATAATTTTTTTAAAAGCTTACGTAGCCCATTTCAACTGAAGAATTTGGAGAGATTTTTTGTCCAGATCAGCTTTTCACAGAGAAAAGTAGTTAGGATACCAGTTTTAGGTCTCTCAGGAGATGCTGAATGCCTTGTGGGATGAAGCCCTAAATGAAGCCCTAAATCTGTCAATGGGCCATTCTAGATAAGAAGTGGTCCTGCAGTGCTATTCCCAAAGCAGCCCCTTCTCGCTCCATGGCCCCTTCCTGCGCACACTTGTTTCCAGGAATTACTGGCCTGCTGTTGAGAAATGCAGCTTCGCCCTGGTTCCCAGCATGGCTGTGAAAGAAGCAGGGGCATCAGCATCCCCATGTGCATTCATCAAGGGAGAGGAGCTTCCCATTACACCTGCTGTGTCACACAAAGGCCACAGAGCGCCGCAAGGACTCAGCTCCCTCGGCTCCATGGGAGGCACAGCCCTCGCCCAGACTCTATCCTGCAGCTGAGCCAAACAAGTGAACAAAAGCAGGGGCTTTCTCTCCTCTCTGCCTCACTACCATCAGCAGGGCCAAGAAGGAGGCAGTGAGCTCTCCTGTTTTACCTCTGCCCTGCTCTCTGGTCCCATTCAGAGCTGTGTTGCATGGACAGTCCTCCCTCCACAAAAAAGATTTACACTGGAACAGTCATTGACACAAGGCACAGTCTTGGCCCATTTGCCTTACATTTTTGGGGTCTCCTTTAAGTTAAGACTCCTTAATTTTAAAATTCCTAAATATCTTTGAAGTGCTGGCCTTCAGTGTTGCAGCTTGCTATCTTAATGGGAGGGCAAAGTACCATGCAAAACTCAGATCAGACTAAAACCCTTAATTTCCCTAAGCTCCCTCCACAGCTAGCAAAGAGAGAAGCCCTTTATGACATCTATCAGATTTGTTAAATTAGCCCTCTACTTTGAATCACCTTCTGAATAGACTTGTCATGCTTCATTGACTACTGAGGGAGCCTAAGGACAACATCAGAGATTGACCCTCCACCTTATACACAGGGATAGTGGGTACTTAGCATTGACAAATTGCTTAGAAGTTTTGCAATCAAAGGTGTTAACTAAGAACATGTTGCTAAAATACTGTACAAAGCATAATAATGGTTGTTAAATTATTGTTGTCATTGCTACTACTAGCAACAAAAATGCATACTTCTGGTTTGAGGATTAGAGTGTTTTCCATCTCTGTTGATGAAATCCATGTATTTCAGGGACTTATAGCATAAATACTACAAAGTAGGAAGATGGCTGCCTTTTCTGTTTTCTTTTTTTGTTTTTGTTTTTTTTTTTGTCCTTCCTTTCTTTCTTTCTTTCTTTCTTTCTTTCTTTCTTTCTTTCTTTCTTTCTTTCTTTCTTTCTTTCTTTCTTTCTTTCTTTCTTTCTTTTTCTTTCTTTCTCTCTCTTTCTTTCTTTCTTTCTTTCTTTCTTTCTTTCTTTCTTTCTTTCTTTCTTTCTTTTCCTTCCTTCCTTCCTTCCTTCCTTCCTTCCTTCCTTCCTTCCTTCCTTCCTTCCTTCCTTCCTTCCTTCCTTCCTTCCTTCCTTCCTTCCTCCCTCCCTCCCTTCCTCCCTCCCTCCCTCCCTCCCTCCCTTCCTTCCTTCCTTCCTTCCTTCCTTCCTTCCTTCCTTCCTTCCTCCCTCCCTCCCTCCCTCCCTTCCTTCCTTCCTTCCTTCCTTCCTTCCTTCCTTCCTTCCTTCCTTCCTTCCTCCCTCCCTCCCTCCCTTCCTCCCTCCCTCCCTCCCTCCCTCCCTTCCTTCCTTCCTTCCTTCCTTCCTTCCTTCCTTCCTTCCTTCCCTCCTTCTTTCTTTCTTGGTTTTGTTTTGTTTTGTTTCCCCTACAAGCTAGTTCTTCAGCTTTCTTGTGCTGTCCTATTGTGACCCTGATATTAAGGTTGCAGAGCACTTAATGCTTTCGATACACACTGGACAGAAATAAAATGAACTTGTCTTTTCCTTGCTGTGCTGGTAGAGAGAACGGTGGCCTATTTAGGGAGCTTTCCTGATAAGACAGCAAGTAGCAATGACAATACACAGGCCCAGTTCAAATTCTACTACTTATAAAACAGCCTTTATCTCAAGAAGAGTGTGTTTTGTCTTTGTGTCACTCAGTTGTGCAGGTGGCTTGATGGACCCCTGTCATCAAGGGAGGATAATAGCAAAAACAACAAACTTTTTACTTTAGTCTCAGTTAAGGTTCTGATTCTGTCATTCTTTGTTTTTTTTTTTTTTTACACCAGGAAGTGCCCTACTGAATCAGTAGGATTATCCACAGCACATCAAGCACAGCACTTTCTGAATTGTTACAGGACTGAGACATTATGCAGCTGAGGATCTTTATACACTATATCATGATACTCAGGACATTCCCCCAGGCTGAAAATGAGCTGTTTCATGTTCAGAATATATCTAAAATCAAGTCTAAAATATCTAAATTCAACACAAATATTTTTTTAGTGTATCTTGCCTCGAGATAAGAAGAGGAATCTCTGGCCTTCCTTGCAACCAGTTCCATCTCCTGCTCAGGTAATCCTATTTTGGGAACTTGGAACAGGGTTCTTCAGCACCTCAGTCTTCTGCACTTTCTTTTTTAAATTTTTCTGCCATGCATACCTGGTTTCTGAAGGAGGAGGGAAGGGAGTGGAAAAGGGAGGGGGAGGGGAGGGAAGGGAAATTACACCTGTTATTTCTCTCTGGACACTACCTCCACCTTACGTACTTTGAGGAAAAAGTGGAAGCTGGTCCATTCCTGCAGCTGGAGGCTCACTTTGCACCATACTCATTGCCAGGCAGCCACTGCATTGGACTGAGGCCCACTGTGCACCTTGGAGCAGCACCATCCACACTTCACCAAGGCTGAGTATCTAGGTCCCATGAGTACTTGTGGTGCTACGTAGTGAATAGTAGCAATACATGAATTAATGTAATAAAAAGCCTAGAGCTTTTCAGATGGAAAAATAACTGTATAATTACACGGGTGTAGCCCTCTTCTTTATCAACAGTGGGTTTCTGAAGTTGTATATCAAGGTTAAAAGAAATAAAAAAGAAAAAGGAAAAAGAAAGAAAAGTAAAGACAAATCTACCTGTATTTCAAAATCAACAGTATGCAAGTTGTCACTATTATAGAAAGCTCTTTTCTCTTTCCTCCAACCCCAGCATACTGCATTTCTCTTTCACTCTCTCTCCAGAGCCTCCCATAACACTTAAGTATTACTACATAGCTATCAATGAACTGAAAATGTTTAATGTTTATCAGTTGTTTTTTTATTATTATTATTTTTAAAAGGAAACATTACTGATCTTGAGAGGCATTATCTACTGTATAGAAAAAAAAAAAAAAGTTACTGACCTTTTCAGATCCAAGCTGTTCTCTTTTGCTCCTGGGGTAGAAGTGGAGCAGCAAATTAAAAGGACTACATTGCAACTGAGAAAAAAAGAGACAGAATAAATACAAATAAAAATATTCTTTGCCAATAGTTTCCATGGTGATTGTGTAGCAATAAGCCCTTCTATAACTCAGGGTACCCAGAAGGAATGGAGTTATTTCTGACTGTGAAAGAGACTCTGTGTGTGTGTGTGTGTGTGTGTGCTAAGCATACTTGCTTGTGTATATGCATGTGTGCACAAGTGTTCATGCATGTGCACATGTATATTCGTATATTTGCATTTAATATCAAATCTCCTTTGACCATAAATTGCATAAAATGGTGTTTCCTGAGCAAAGTTCTCAGAAAACAGTGAAGATTTTATAATAGATGTGTTTCACTATAAGATTGTTTTTGGTTTTGGTTTTGTTTTCTTTTCCTTTTTTTTTTTTGTTTTGTTTTGTTTTGTGTTTTTTTTGGTGTTTTTTTTTTTTTTTTTTTTTTTTTTTCCTAGGGATAATCAGTACAGGCTAATAAGTAACCTGAGAGAAGACCTCTGCAAGGATGACTTCCCAAATCATCATAAAAGAGGACAACAGGCAAGGAGTTGAAGTATTATTTTGGGGGAATGTTTCATCCTGTACACGAACAGTTGAATGTACAAAATCTCCACTCTGAGTGAAAATCAGGTGTTGTCTCTCATTTACAAGGCAAGGGATGAATAGTGTCTGCATGTGTAAATATTATGCATTTACATCAATATTATGCATTAATTACAATTTTACCTTGTATAAGACCAGAGGGATGATGAATTACAAACAAGTCATTAGCTTCAGCTGTAGTGGTGTATAGGTTGAGACCATAGACTCATTTCATGAACCACCAGTGTCAGAAATTTTGAGCAGAAAGTAGTAGCAGAGTTCGGGTCCCTTCTACATGAAGTGCCATCCATTCATGTAACCCATGCATAACAAAAAGAATCTACATAAAGACAGAGATGGCTTTCTAAAACCCTATTCCATGAAGGAATCACCAGAAGAAAGCTGACCCAAAAACTCCTTGCCAAGCCTGTTTGTGACTTAGTCAGCATTTGTGTACAGAGGTAGGAAGGACAGGAGAAATCAGAGACCTGGGTGTCCTGAATGATGGAGCTTAGGGACATTAAGCACTACTTGAGACAGTCCTCAAGCAGCTCAGGCTCACTGAAAAGATCAGATAGCTCCCAAGAACAAGAGAATTTTAAAACCATCATTACTTACTAACCTAAAGAGGTAAGTAGCATATAAAACAGGAATTAAGACTTTTCTTTTGTAATTAAACAATAGATAGCACTTGGGTTTCATTTCCAAAGAAAAATTAGGTTGTTGAGTTCGTTGATGATTTGAAGAATGCACTGTTGTTTTTCATGATTTATAGTAGTCCACTTTCTTCCAAAGAATTTCAGAAAACTCTATAATCTCCTTGTCTTTTAACTGGTATGGAGCATCTCCCTCTTTTGGCGGTGAGTGATGGAATGGCTTGTAGTAATTTTTTTGCTAAAATTTTAACTAATAGTTGGGCACGGAAACAAAAGCAGGAAGAGATTTGGAAAGGAAAGCAGATTTAGGGAAAAAAAAAAAAGTATAATGAAGGGACAAAAAGAAAGGAGAAGAAATGACGTACAATGAACATTACCTGAATTTCCTCCTCATTCAGAGTAGTCCATTAATGTAATTTAACATCTTTGCTCTATTCATGAGACTTAATCATCTGTCACCAAACACACACTCATTAAAGTCACTGTTAAGGTGAAACAGCTAAGCATGACATGGCTGGGAATAAGGTTTTCCCATTGCTTATCTGACAGAATAATTAAAAATAATAATAATAATAATTCCAGACTCCTTATACAGACTCCTTAAGGCCACCACTGTGTCAATTACACCAGATACTAAAACAAACTCCCTTATAGAATGACAAGTTTGGCAAATTCGGGGCAGAGTTTTCAGCATTCCCAAATCAAAGAGCCATTTTCTGCTACAACCATTTCTGGTAGATTACTTCCTACAGATTCTTACTCTTCCTACTCTTTCTCAATTTACAAAGATAAATATTTCTGATACATGCAACACATATAGCTGACAGGAAATTAGTACAGCAGAGGCAGACCACTAATAATATTAGGAATTAATTAAAGGAAATTCAAAAGTCTTCTACAGTTGCGACAACCAAATGATGACACCGCATTTCTGTGTATTAGTTTATTTAATTCTTTATCTAAGAGCAAGTAAATTATGTTGATACAATTGGTAAACATATACATTCGCTAGAGCCTCTCACAATCCCACAGAGCTAAGAGAAACATTGAAGGATATTACAGGATTAATGCTTTCATTCTACAATATGGATATATGGCTTTCATACAAGTTTAAAAAAAAATGAAAAGGTAACAGACTACTAGCTTACAAAATCAATATACAAACTGAAAATAAAACGGAAATTGAACAGGGTAAAGAATGTAACCCATGAAAAGATACTATATAGCACTGGTTTAATAGATATATACAGAATTAGAAATCCATTGAACACAATATTCAGGCTTTAATGTTATGTTGACTTCCATTTCTTCTTTTCTTTAACACCTAAACTACAAGTGTCAAGAGGATTCCTCTTTTACTTTATGTTGCTTTGTTGTCATTGTTGTTTTTGTTGTCTGTTTTTGTTTTGTTTCATTTTTTACTTTTCCTCACTTTTTCTTTGCAGAGAAGAAGCCTTTTTCTGTCTGGGCTTCTACTTAACCCAATCAGTTCTTCCACTCCAACGCTTTGAATAAAGCCCTTCCATGTACTTGGTGTGACAGAAAAGAACGTCACCTTTATACTAAGTCTTATTGGCCATTTCATTGGTGTGTGTTTTGCATTTTCCTTCAACACAGCCATCCTTAAATTGCTTAATATGCTTAAATTGAGGAGGGAAGATAAATGGCTCTTCAGCCTATATACTACCCTTGTATTAAAATAATAACAATAATAATAACACAGGCCAAAAGCTTTTTCACTTCTTTAGCTTTAAAACACAGCAGCATGACTTGTGAGAGACCTTTTGAGTTATGGGTACATTTTTTTTAATAGCTTTGCTTTTCCATATATGGACATATGTATATATATATGCAGTATGTATGCATGTATATTTAGAGAGCTGCTGTATCTGATTGTGACAAGCTGATGAGGTGGTTCCAAGCTCACAGCAGCAGCAGTTCTTAGCCTGCATCTGCTACGAATCCCCTCAGCAACCACAAGAGTCTCTGGACGACTCGAGGCATTTTCTTCAGGTGTAAAAACCTGGATGTGCCACATAATTATAACATGGGAAGCATAATGACTCACCCATTGAGAGAAGTTAGTGTCATGTTGCCAGGCTGATTATGATGAGGGAATTCAAACAGTGTAATTAATTAAATGAAGTTGGCTAGGATAAGACACTCCAGCAGAGGCTATCCATTTTCCTAGCTGTATATCACAGAATTCAGGCTGAAGCTTTTCTACAGTCTTTAACTTTGAATGACTTTCCAAAATGGGCACACTTGGAGAGCCTCTGTTTTGTGTCATCTGTAAAACCATATATTGGATCCATGCTTTCAGTTTTGTTGTGTTTTTAGATAACTACTGATTTTTTAGCCACCAGGGACCTACGAAATATAGCTGAGGTCCCATGTTTTCCTTGACATATCTCACTTCTGCTCAGGTCAGAGTGATGGGGCCTCAAGGCAGACTGCCATTTTTGAAGAGACACAGAAGAGGAACACTAGGAGAATGATTAGCCTTTACCATTTACTTTGAATTCAAAAGCACATGAAATTTTCGGCTACTATGAACAGCACTATCTAGACCTTCTCCAAGTTCAGTCACCCATGGGGAGGAACAGGGTCTTTCCATGCTCTACTTCGCTCATACAATTCTCACTATTTTTGAAGCTCTATGTGCCTTGTCTCTTGTCCTTGTCTCTTCCCTTTAACCTGAAGGTAAAGAGAATTCAGTGGGAGAGGACGTAACGTCTTGCTCTGTTTATCTGGCTAAGGGGTTCTTCTGTTTGAGGGTAGCTATTCTTTCATTACTGTCTACTCTTCCATCATATAGGACTCATTTCTTTTCTCTAGGAAGCCTCACCCAGGTTGAGCTATGACAGAAGTTTTACCAGCAAGCCACCCTCCGACTGAACCCAGAGAATCAATAGCTTATTCTTACATTTCTTTGTCCATTGTTGTCTTCTGATGAACAAGTTACGTTCGGTCATTTATTTTTAATGTTAGAAGGACACAATAAAAGGTACCTAATACTAGGGGATTGCTGGGGCTGTTTTACAAGCCAGCAAGTCGTGGAGAATATACCCTTCTAGCATGAGAAGGATCAAAAATGTCTGCAGAAGATTGGGCGGGAGGTAGATTGCCTTAGCAAAATCGATGGAAAAAACTACAAACACTATCAAAATTAGATGTGAGTAGTAAAGCAGACAACAGATATAGTCTGTCCCCCTAGAGGAAGAACACAAAAGTTCAGAGAAGATGCTGTCCTATAGAGTTTAAAAAGATTGCATAAGACATGCCTACCCTCGTTCATATACTGTTTCCCCTTACTGTACGAATTTGGGAGATGTGACAAAGGATATTGTGTCATATCAGAATGGCGTACCTGAACAATATTTTGCTTTAGAAATGTGGCAGGGTTACATTGCTAATGTAGTTGCTGGCCAATTTCAGCAGCATCTGAGTTCAGAAAATATATTCATAAATTCAAAAAAAAAAAAAAAAAAAAAAAAAAAAGATTCCCAGTCTGAAAGAAAGCCAGGTTGTCTCCTGGTGGACACATTCTTTTGAGGATGGAGTGGGAACTCTTCTGTATTTTCAGTAACATTCCACTATTGCCCAGTTTGCATTAAGGCACAAACCAAGTAAAGCATAAAAACAAATGTGCCACTCGGTAATCCTGCCTTCTCTACTCAAAGAAGCAAGTGAAAGAAGTTTACATAAAATGTTCCTGACCTAGTACATGTCTCTTCTTGACATGGGCCCTACATGGCCTGTTGGTATGTATTTAGAATTATTACACTTTTATTTCTCCTTATTGAAAAAAAAAATTATCCGTTTTGAAAATTTCTCCCTTTTGAAAACTTCTACCTTTGAAAAAATTATACAGTTCAGAATGTTGTTATGGAATTAGAATATAAGAACTGATAAGTTTGCTTTCCCTTTCTAGAACCATAATACGTACCTTATGCTATAGTCTTCCTGCGCTTCATAATCTGTTAAATATGCCAGGCTAACAGGCAACGATTCTCTTTCAATATGGGCACTTCTGTCAGGTGACATATCAAAGTGAGAAAATGCCCCAGTCCTCAAGTACTGATTTAAATCAAGATATAGACAGGTCTAATTGCTTGGAAGCATGGTTCAGTCTACTCAGAAGAAGGAAATGGAGCTAAATCCAAATCCCCCTCAATCTAATCTTGCTGGATTCCAGGATGTGGATGCAGATTCATCCTTAGATAATGTTCAGCAACTCACTACTTTCTTTTCTGAGCATTTAGATCTTCTAGAAAAAGGCTGTAATTTAGGGGATTTTTATCATCTCCTCATACCATACTATAGCTGTAGCAAATGAGAATGGAAATCACTTTGTGAGTGGGACATTCCTGAAATGAGTTTCAGTCAGTTCAGCTAGTGCCTTATGGATGAGGAGGGCAGAACACGTACCTCATCCGAAGTAGCCAACCCCACAGCCCTGTCACATAAGCTTGTCATCCAGAGGGCATGAAAGATAGAGGATTAGAAAACAAATAAGGAGAAATTTCATAATAACTCTGGTAGAAACTGAGCAGGATAGGGCTGGAAGAGGTTTTGTTCAGATATTTGCCTCTCTTTCTTAATAATGTCACTAGTGAAGCAATTACACCTGTTCTCCTAGGTAGCAGGTGCCTTCTTAAAGAGTTGAATTGACTGGCCTCTTCTTTTGAACCTTACTTGGTGTTTTACCATCAAATACTTTTATCATTGCCTTCATAGAATAAGTTCCCACAGACCATTTTCTGCTGGAAATTTTCTTCATTGTTTGTAAAGTGTGGCATATACAAATACAATTATTATTAACAATATGCCAATATAGATCCAACCATATGTGGCTGAGTAGTACAAAGAAGTGCTCTATTTCACACCCTTTGCTCACAGGACCACTGTACTTTCTGCTGGTCCTAACATGGCATTTGGTTTGCTTGTTTGTTTCTGTAAACTCTCTCCATGGAGTACCTATACCACCATCACAATGGGATCTTGACTAGCCTCCTTCAAAAACTATTCGTAATGTTCCTTTAAAAATCCAGATGAGCAGTTATTATTAAGGGCCATAAGATAACACAGGAATCAGGGGAATTTATTTTCTTTTTACTCACAGAGGTGGAAATCAGAAGTCATATCTAAAGTTTCCTAAAGGAGAGTCAAACTGTTGGTCTCAGCATCATTCCCAACTCCTGCCAACTCCCTCTGAAACATGGACTAGATTAACTGGTGTAGGACAATGGTGCAACAGTGTCTACACTCAAAGCTGAACCACTTTAAGTGAACTGAACTGATGCAGCATTTAGACAGACAAACCTTTGGTGAGTGAGAAAGCTTCTTCCTCCGTTTGCTTTCAATCAGATCTACCAATGCATTAGTTTAAATCTGAGGCACAAGCATTGGCAGATTTGATTAGACCATGAAAAAAAAATAGCACCCAGAACCACCCAAATAAAAGCCTTTATGAATGGCAACTTGCATTTTTGGGTTTGGTCATTGCGTGTCCACAACATTTGGGACATTTTTAATTACACCACTGTCTCAGGTATGTCTAATAGTATAGTCAAAATAACAAGGACATCAACAAAGACTGCAAAACACACCCAAGGAGTCTGAGAAATACTTGTGTGACTAGTCTATCTTGAGCTATGCGCAGCCTTGGTTAGCTGGCTTCAAAAGGGTTTGGGAATGTCCAGAAGGACTTGCCTCACTGCAAGTTGAGATTGGCCATAGTCCTCGTGTTAAGAAAAAAAAAAAAAAAAAAAAAAAAAGTCAAGCTCTGCTTTTTTTTATTTTTTGCTTAGAAAAGGGAAGTGAGAAGTTAGTCTGGAAAACCACTCTGCATTTCTACAAGGTAATTCTGAAAGAGCAGAGTGATTTACCCAGATGAATAGATGAATGCACCATGATGCAGCTTCACTGAAGTCAGTGGGTATCTGCAGGAATACAAGGGAGACTACGGGAGATTTCCTGTTGACCAGCAGGCAGGGCTGGAGTCTACATAAATGATGAAGCTTACTTCTTAGAGTTGAAATTTAAGATTTATAATTTAAAAGCAAAGATTTAAAAAAGAATTTGGGCACTGAAATCCTATATATTTCCTCTAAAATATCTGGTCTGAAGGTTGTTTGGTTTGTAAGACAACCCTTTACCTGGGGATATACAACCCTTTGCCAGATATTTTTTCGACTTTGTCATTTCTGTCAGGACTCATTGTCATTTGAGATAGGTAAAAATCAAACTGAAAAACAGCAGGTTATAAGTTTTTCTTTTTTTTTTTTTTTTTTTTGCCCTGCCAAGTTTTCCTTAAAAAAAAATAATAAATAAATAAAGTACAGAACTATTTTTATTATGGCTGAGATTTCCCAAGGTCTTTTTGCTTATATAAAAATGGAAGAAAGCAAAAGGTACTATGTTGACATATTCCTTCTGTTTTACTAGTAGAGAAATAAAAATTAATTTCATTCCTATTGGTTTCAAGTCTCACAAATTGTCCCTTTTTTGGTAAAAAATATAACCCATCTCAGTTTTCAAACTGAGTTTTTAAAGTTTCTGTCACTTTCCAGCAGACATACTTTCTATTTTTCAACCAACTATAGCTAAAATCAACAGGAAGATTCCTATGAATGCAAAAGGGAGCAGGGTCAGGCAGAATCACAACAATTTCAACTAGATTTTTGTGAAGAAGATATTCTCCTCTCTCACAAAATAAACAAACAAAAGAAATATTTTTTCTGCTTTTGCAGGTAAAACAGTGGATATTACCATCCACCAGTGCTGATACGGTGTTTAAAAAAAGAAAAAAAAAAAGAAAAAAGTATTTTGCAATTTGAAAAATCACTGCTACAAAATTCAGGACTCTGTTATATCCAACCACAATCCAAGATTTTAGATTTTTTTACTGTCATCAACCAAAATAAGGCCAAGGATAGAGGAGTGTTACTAGTTTTAACACAGAGATGGTGACAGTTTGGAAGGAGCATCACCACACATAGAAGAAAAATCTTTGCCTGCAAGTACTCAACAAAATGCCCCTAACATTTCCTCAAATGAATAACTTCACACAGCTATCCAGAAATAACAAGAATTAAGAAACAAAATCTGTTTTTCTTTCAGACACATGGTCCCAATCTTAAATAAAACTGCATCCAGACGGACTCCTATGTCCACACAGGGCACCACTGGCTTCAGCAGGGCTCTACACAGGTTCAGGTTCTGCTTGCATGGAGTAATTACAAGACTGAGACTTGAGAAAAAAAAATTGTTTTAAAAAACCTCTACATTGTTCTATATATAATAGACAATTTTCTAAATGAGTTTGGAGTCCTTTATTACAGGCCTCTAAAAATTGTTGTTAGGGTTATACATTAAAAATACTAAAGTAATAAAAAAAAATGTTTTTTTTTTTTTTCTGTTTGCTCATTTTCTTCTATTGTACCATTAAGCTATAAATAATTTTAGAATAAAATGCCTAGTTATAAATGAAACCATTAACTGAACGTGTTTGCTGATGTCCCTTTCTCACATTGCCCAAGTTGGCTCCACTAATCCAGCATCTTCTCTTGTTTCTTGCCTTCCTTTTTCTTCTTCTTTGATTCTGTAAAGATAACAATAACCACAAAAAAATATCAACAACCAATACCCCTGAAATTACTGCTTATTTTCTCTATGCACATAAGAACTAATTTTGTTTCCTTATTCTGAATAGGGGAAGGGGAAACAGAAGGAAAAGAAAAATAAAAGGAACGATCAGGGACCTAGAGATGGAAAGGGGGTGCACGTCCAGTTCAGATCCCTTCCTATCTGAGCAGCTGACCCTGTTTGGCATGCAAAGCATTGTCTCAGGAACTTGCTTCAAAAATAAGAAAACAGCAGGCAGCTCCTGGAGAAACCGGGTCATGGCTCAGCGGAGAGCTGGAAGAAAGCGTTGCACACACTACCCACACACATTCCCCTCCTTTACTTCCTTTCTGTTTCATTGTTTGTCTTTGTCTTTCCCTGAAAATGAGAGCACTCCAGATCATGGTGAGAAAGCTCACTTGTTTCTTCAGCTTCTCCATTGCCAACAGTTCCGTTTTTGTCTGGGACAAACACCTACATACACTCGAGAGGCAGCTGAGGTTTGGCCTGGAGTCATTCAAGCACGGTCTGTCCAGCCAGTTATTACTGATAGGATAGGGATGGGAAGAGGGAGAATGTGTTGCTCTGACTAATTTGGGGTCAGTAAGGGAACAATGTGAAGCTACAAGTGAAAGCATATGTATTATACCACTGTCTGCAGTAAATTCCACCATGGTGTCAGGTAGCGTGTGTTCTATAGGAAGAGGAAACTGACAGAGGGGCCTAAAAACTAAATATGGAATTAAGGGGATGAGATTATTAATATATTAATATATCCTTAATATATTAATATATTAAGGATATATTCTTATCACATATAACCTTGTAATGGGGGAAATAACTCTCACTGGGAGCACGAATAAATCCTCACAGATACCACTGTGAAATACAGCAAAAAAGTTACTGAAAAGAGACAGAAACAGGTTTTGTGAAGTATCTTGCCTGGAAATAAAACAGTAAGAAGTAGACTCATGTTTGCCTTAACCTAGATTTCACAGATATGCACTTCCTTCCTTTGAATACTGCCTCTATTTCTTCCTTGTCAGAAAGTACAATAAATAAATAAATAAATAAAACTTAAAAAAAAAAAAAATCTCTGGATCTCAAGTTAAACAATGAATATCACAGAGAATGTAAAAGATGAGCACTTGGGCCTTAAGGTGGTCTTTTTCTTCAAAAATATTATTTTTTCTTTGGCCAGTTCAGGTAATATAGTTAAAAAACCATCACCTATGGCAAAACCAGCTTACTTGGATTAAAGCCAGAGGAGCTTTGTTGACATCCTTCAGCTATGCATAGGGCCACAGTACTTTCAGGAGAAAGTAGACTTAGGACCTCTGATTACTTTGACTGTTGCTTTTCCTATCCATTAATTTTTCAAAGCAACATTTTTTCTTCAGCTTTTTCAACAGGACAAAAATTTTGAATAATCTTTTCATCAATGTGAAATAAAATACTGGTTTCATTTTTCTAGCCACATAATCAGTTCTAAAATCTCATTCCCTTAAAAACTTTTTTTAAAAAAACATTGAAAGAGGTAATGATTTAAAACAATAAGCAATTGTTTTCAGTTTGAAAATGTGAAAACTTTTTTTTTTTTTTTAATTACTACTATTTTTCCTCTGTCTTTTTATATGTGTCAGTGTGTGTGTATGTGTATGCCTGTGGCCTAGAGACATTCACAGTATCTGGAAGTATTTTCCAAACTGTCATTCCAAAATGTTATTTTTCATTAATTTAATATAGAATTTGCTTTCAGCTAAAGCTTCCCACACACACACTATTTCTCTGTCTTCTCTCTTATCCTCTTTTACTCATGTCTTTCTCTTCCTCTCATTTTCCCACTGTATCACTGACCCTCCTGAACTCTGTATTTATTGGTCTCTCTCCCTTTCTTGACTCAGAAATAGCAAGATTTTATCAATCAGACCAGCAATGGAATTTGCTGGTCTGTAATTTGTAATATCTATTCAATCTCACCACAAACAAAAAGTCACTCTGCAGACTTCAACTATATTTACTAAAAGCAAAGCAGACGTGTAACTGTGGGCTGACCACTCTACCAAAGAGTATGTGCAGTTCGTGTTTGGGGTGAAGTCACTTATTATCAGGAGAAGTTTTTATTCAGCAATCATTGTGTGACCACATCAGATCCCCATCATCAAAGACTATCTGCCTTGCACTTCGCTTGAGTTACCAGACAACCTACTATTTATTCATTTGCACTTGAGCCCCTTGTGTCTGTATTTGCCTCTATTCGCCTCTCAGTAAAAGGGAAAAAGCTAAATCCTCCCCATTGGCCACCTTGTGGTAACCTGCATGTCATCCAAACCTCCAAATCTGTCTACCTACACAGACAAGGGATTCTGCTTCATGCCTCAGGAGAACAAAAGGCTCCTGCCTGGGATTTAATTCCTCTCACACCACCAGAGCTTAATCTTTTGGATGGGTATGCTGTATTGATGAAAAGCACATTTACTCCATGAAACCACATGCACCCTCAGAGCTGTAGCAAATATATATATATATATATATATATATATATATATATATATATATACACAAATTGTTGAGCTTTTATATATATATATATATATACACACACACAAACTTTTGAACTTTTATATATATATATATATGTATACAAACTTTTGAGCTTTTATATATATATATTAGCTGAAAAGTTTCCCATTCTCTTTAGGCTCTTTTAAAAACCCTACCCCAGACACCAACACCCAGGTACTAACCCACGAAAATGTTGCTGGTCATACTGTCTTGCACAAGTCTGTTCACAGGGACCCTTCACCCATTTTTACTGAAGTCAGACTACAGACTATGGTATGTAGAAGTAGACTTTTGCTTTAAGATGTACTTTATTCATGTTTTCTCACTACTTAGACCTACACTATGCATGTGTGTCATTGCTTTCATTGTCCTCATTGCTGTTCACCCCGGACTACTATCTCAACTTTTATCACATCCTATCAAGTCAGCTCACACAGCCATGCTGGGATCCACATCATCCTACTCACTCAGTCTGACAATGTTTCTCTTTCCAAGGCAGTCAGCCTTGACTGAAAGGGTCCTGACACCCTCCTCAAAAGCCCTGACCAATTCAGAGTACAGCGCCAGTTACCCGAAAACTCAGCAGCCCCATAACCCTACCAGTTAAGTTTACCTGCATTAAATCCACCTTAGCACAGATTGGATGTAAGTCTTTCAGCTCAGCCATTTTCTCTTAATATGAACCCAGCCTGCCATCAGAGTCTGCAGTAACCCATGAAGCTGTGCCCACTGGAAATAGCTTTTATGATGGGGAACCCTCTGTGTTGCTTTCCGCATCTCACTGGCACAGCAAAGCAGCTTGATCATACTGATGCTCAGTTTTGAGGCAGAAGGAAGCAACATGGTGAGTGGCAGCTACCTTGAGCAGAATGCTGCCATGAGCAAGCACCCTGCGTCAACAGCAGCCTCCTGCACCTCACCTAGCTGATTAATGCAATGTTTGCAAAGACAGAGCTGTGCATCAGCTGTGTGATGGCTACAGGGAATGTATTTGCCCAGACAGGTGCTACCAAGAATATCTAGTCACCATGGTGAGATGATCCAAATAGATAAAATCCAGAACATGCAAAATTTTAAATCTGAATTCTGATCTGAATTCTCATTGCACTAGCTGCTTTAAAACTAGGTGGCAACATACTTTCAATACTGAGCCAGACATTGATGGAAGGTATATACACAGTGGAGTTAAGGACCCAGAAAGGAGGGAACAAGGCAGAAAGCAGGATCGCTTCCCTACCTGCTCAACAGGACTAGGTGCCTAACTGTGACAGAATTATCCTGGAGGCCACATCTGGTTCACAGGTCACAAACTGGAACATCTTGATATAGAACCTTATCAAAGTTGAGTGAATAACTTTGATATTTACACTCAAATCCATTAAAGGCCTTATCAAAGCTAGTTATCCCATGGACACCGATACCAGGGTCAGCACTGAGCTGGGAGTGGGTGTTTTCTCTCCCTGTCTCTCGACACGAGGTAAGCAGGCTGTGCAGTGGAGGGAAAGGGCACGGGTAGCTCTTTGCCTACTTCTCTGAGCGCACCAGGCATTAGTGCTCCAGCCAAACTGTCCTTCCACCTCAGCACACAGCCACATTGAGGAAAGCAGCAGCAGGAGTTGGATATGTCTTCTCCACTCTGCACCAAGCTTGCTTCACATCAGGGAAATACTTAGCTTTACCATCCCTGTACATCCTTGCAGCAAAACAAAAGATGAGGAGAGTGAGCTATGAATGGTCCAGAATATTAATGAGGATGGCAAAACAGTCCTCAGTTTTTGTGCCCGTTTTACAGTATATGCTTTCTGCAGTCCCTCCCCCTTCCCTCTTAGCCCGCAGCGTGAGAGCTCTTGCACAGCAGGAAGCCAGAATCCTGGATCAGGGCACATGCAAAGAGCTAACTCAGAACACCTTGCCGTTCCTGCAGAGAGCAGCATCCAAGCAGTGCACAGACATCTTGCTCCCCGCCCCCGGAGCCCAGAGCACTTCCAGTGAGATAAAAACACCCATGTGGCGTTGTACAAATAGCCCTGCAAGAACAAACTGTGTTGATGTACACACACTTGATTTTCTAATCATTCAACAACCTGAATAACCCTATGAATAACCTAAGAACTATTCACAGGATTAAAAACTGCACAGTTGTGGATTAGCACTGGGCCACTTCTGTCTGCTTATACTGTCTACCAATAACAAAAATCCAGTGAATTTAAGTTGAGGACCCTACCAAGGAAATAAATTAATTTAATATGCCCCGCTTTTCATATGCAATTTATAATGGCAGCAGTTCTCCTTAAATAGGCATCTTTATTCTGGAGCCTTATTCTTACTATGCAAGCAATAAAGGAAAGTAATTACATCGAACAGAAGCCACGTAAGATTTGAAGCCCCTCTTAATGCATAAGGCACAAAGGTGAAGTAACTGCATTTTAATGGACTACAAGATTTGAAAGCCAAAACTTGCAGGTATTTATTTTCATTTGTTTAGGAGAAGGTAACAATTCACTCATGGCATTGCTGAACTCGTATACACAAAAGTCAAGCAGTGTCCCCAAAAGCTATAAAAAAATAAAGCATTCAGAATAGCAAAAGCTGTGCTGACAGAGGGTTAGAGCTATGCATTTCAACACCAGGTGTTCAAGACAGTTTTGTCAGGAAGCAGTGCTCAGTTCCACTCAGTACAGAGGAAGGTAGGTTTCCTAAAGAGCTCTCTGCTTCTTACTGCGGCAAGTTTCCTGAAGCACCTAGTTACTATGGTGGTAGTTAATGGATACAGGACACTTCTGAATTTTATGGGTAAAATGCCAGCCTCCATAGAAGAAAGAGGACTTGATTTTGACAAAGCAAAAGATTTTATTCCTTGGTGAAAAATATTCACCCTAAAAGGCTGTACCCTGCTCTCTAAGAACAAGAACAGTACTATCTTGTGATTTCCATGATTGTGGAGCAAATCTATTGATTCTGAAATACCCTTTAAATATGTTATTTCTTCTATTTCTAGATGAAGACAGCCCTTCATGGTCATCCAGTTTCTTGTAGTTATACAAATAATTTATTTATTCCAAATCAGTTTAAGAAGTAAAAAAATATAGCAATAGCAATTTTGTTCCAAAATGAATTATTAAAAAGCTCTTTGAACAACACCCAGTTGTACTGGATGGTAACAAAAGTAATATTCCACTAGCTACAAAGCCATAGAAGGGAACTGTCCAATGAATCAATGACCTTGATGTGTTTTTACTTCATTAATGTATTAGAATTGATTATATCCCCCACAAGTAAGCTCTGTGTTTAATCACTGTCTCTTGTTGTCCATAAGTGTTTCTCGATTTCTCTACTCCTTCAGTCACTCTTATCCAAGCAGGTTTTGTTCTGTGTCTCACTTTGCTAAACTTCTGTTTGGGATAGCCTTGAATTTGTTCCCAGCTGAACACTGCATTCACCCAATTCAACCTAAAGGATGAACATATGCTAGGAAAGTGTTCTGCTGTGTATGTTATCAATGGGGAAACAGCTAGATTTATGCCTGTAACAAACCCTAATGTATCTGACAAATAAATGGACAAAGGAGCCACTTGTGGAAAAGGTTCTCTAATTTCTTTCTTATTGGTATGGCAGGAAGAAATAAATGCAGGGAAAAATTAATCCAATTTATTCTAAAACCATCCGTGAAGCTCTAAAATTCTCTGAGGCAGAAGCCATCATTTGAACCTGTCATCTGAAGGTAAGACTTAAACGTTGTTAGGTTTAGAATTCTAACTTCAAACTAGTCAGGTATTACAGGATATTTTTTTTCTAAAGATGTAATTTGTTGAAATTTGTGGAAAAAAAAAAAAATCAACACTGCCTACACACAGACACACAAAAGACAACAGAGATTTATGCATCTTCTGATTTTGCTAGATGTCCTATTTGTCCAGTGACAAGAATTAGGAAAGTTCTTCTCATTTTATTTTATCGTGGTTTATATTTGTTGAAGATATTAGAACCTTAAGAGTAAGTAAGTTAAACCTTTCACACAATGTCTGTTTTGCACTTGGAAACTGCTGAAACGGTCTGGTTAATTGGAAAGTGTTTTCCAGAAGAAGCTAACTTTGCTCTTCTGTTTTCTTCTTCTTTTCATCTATATCTGGCATGTTTGCACTGATTATTCTTCAAGGAATGGACATTCTTACTGCTCTTTGTCATGTGCTGCGCTCAGCACAAGAAGGACTCCATCTCAGCTGGCTCTTCAGCTATCTGTCCCCGCTGTACACAAGATCCATCTTAATGCCAGTAAGGCAGGTGCAGGAGTAGACTGACACATTCAGAGCTTACTGTCTACATTCACTTGTCTACAGGATACTGCTTAAAACAAAGTAATAATAATCCCTTTAAAGTTTGGCATTTACCTACATCCACAGAGAAGCAAAATGCTACATTGAGGCAGTTTCTATGTCAAACATAGATCACTAAATAGTTGTTTAGCAGACAATTATTTGTGGTTAACTGTGAATAGAAACCTAATTTTATTTAGCTCTTTATTGAAAACCAGATGTGCACATTTCTTAGTTGTGCTTTCTGGATCTTCCCAGCCTGGGCATCTTCTCCATCTTCCCTCAGGGCATGGGACACAGACTTTGCTTTGGTCAGTGCTCCACAATGAAGAGCTGCCTGCAAAACTTTTGCACTAAGTACAGATAGAAGAACAGTTACAGAGAAGGTGATGTGGAAAACGAGATGGAGGGAGAAAGAAAGAAAGAAGGAAAAAAATAAAGCTTGAAAGGAAAGGAAGTGAAGAAGTAGAAAAGGAAAGGACAGAAAGAAAGGAACAGAGCTTTCTCTCTGTTTCACTGCTGGGAACAGTAATGAGTGTAAACATTTGCTGATGGCATATCTTTTATCACAGTAAGTCCCACAGCTTCAGGCATTTTCACGGCTGAGGGGCAGCAACCACTGCCAAGGAGACTGGATGCTGTTGCAAGCCAGGAAAGTGAGACAATGAGCATGTAAGAGAATTGGCACATAGTGGGCTGTTTAAACTTTCGCCCCAAACGGTCTGCATTAAGAACTAAAAGAAACTCCAGCAGGCACAAAAGGGTTAAACAAGAACATTTGTCACATCTAGTTTTTCCATCTTCTGGAGCAGCACATTAAAAAGCATTTGAAATACAAACTAGGGGGTGAGAAAATATGGAGGTCTAGTTTTCCCATGAAGTTTCCCAGCTTTTTTCTTTTCAAACTCACCTGTTAAAGCTGCAGAACAACTAGAAACTGAAAAAAAAAGAACTTAAAAATATTTCTCTTTCTCCCTCTCCTACAAGCATTTCTTGCTTCCTGGAATCAGGGCTGTGTGAATCAGATTGATGGTGCATCTGATGAAGAATTCAAATTATTTGTCCAAAAAGTCTAATTTTTCAAGGGTACAAAAGCAGTCTCAAGGGAAACTACAGTGGAAAGACTCCAAGAAACATAAGAAAATGGAAGCAGAAAAAACTCCATTAAATGACATCTAAACTTTATTAGGTTAGAGTTGTACTGGCAGCTTACTAGCAGCTTGAGGCCAGTCCACACTCTAGCCAACATTGTGTTTTATTTTTCATATATGGCTTATTCTTGTTCTCACTTAAATTAATGAGAAAAATCATATTTCCTGATAATACTGCAGCAGGGAGCCAAGTCTCAGAGACATGTTTCAGACATTAAAGTTCCCACTGAGTTTTACTTCATCTTGAAATAACTAGCTATGTCCTCAAGACTATGAAGGAGCAGTGGGAAACACAACCAAGCATTTAGTACCCGGTCTCACCCCTCTGGACCACTGTTTCTCCTCTTGGTTTTCACATTTCTCAGCTCCATAAGGTATAAATTATTCATGTCAAAACTGCCACTCACAATATTTATGCAGTGCTCAGTACAATGGCACCCTTTTTCAACTGGGGCCTCTGGGCACTCATGCAATACAAATAATCTTGATGATAGCAACAATAATAACAGCCAACCATGTTGTTCCCACTGGGCATCCACTGCCAGTGTCTGCCACGCAGAGCTCAGATCACTGTATTTCACTGCAGGCTCCTGGTCAGTGTCAGGGACCATTCTTGAATAAGCATCCCTCATCCTTCAGGGAAAGAGAAAAAAACTCCCCTTTTTGCCTTTCAGGGTTTTGTTTAACTATAACAGCTGTTTCCTAATACGAGAAAATCCCTCATTTTTATATCTAATTAGTTTGAGCACAGCCTATTGTTCTGCCTCCTGTAATACTAATTATTACGCTAGCTGTGTGCCTGCATGACTAATGAGTTACATTAAAGATGGGGAGTTCTGCAACCTACAGAAGGAGGTACAGGAAGAGAGGGATGCCAAAACAGGAGACACAAGCATCTTTCAAACAAAACAAAGTCACAGTCCTAACAGGTCATTTCTTCTCCCCCACATCTCCTCCAGCTACCCTTCAGAAGCAAGCATCTCATTGCTGCAGGGAGGAAGTTTGAGGGAGGGCAACACAGAAGAAGCAGCCCAACCATCCACCTTGCAAAATGGGGTAGGCCATGAGTGCTTCCTTTTTGTCAGAGCAGCACTCAGCTTGTCTGAGTAACAAATATCTGCATATCAGGTGAGCAATCAATTCAGACGTTATTGTCAGCTCCTTGCAACACATCAGCAGCCAAGTCATTCTGCCAAAGTGCAGACAGTCTGTCCCAGCAAAGCACTGTTATTAAGATGTCCTTTCTGCAGGTAGGAATCACGCCTGCAGTGCTCAGAAACCACATGTTGCATTCTGCTTCTGGCACCAAAGTAGGGACAGGGATAAAACCACTCACTAACAAAAGCCCAGCTCCACACTTTGACAGCAAGCTCTCTTAAGAAGACACATGGCAAGGTAATGTCAAACACTGTCATAAACCCTCTGAGATTATAACATCAACATCAAAGACCCTAGCTGAAGACCATAGTTCAGACACCTTGAAGTGAATTGTCACATTCTGATAATTGCAGACTGGGACAAAGGGAACAGCAGTGAGAGCTAATAGTGAGAGCAGGGAGCAAAGGGTCAACAGCTCCTAGCTGAGCAGCTGGACCTGCCAGTGATACTGTACTACCCTGGAAAATCATTTAGTCTTTCTGACTTTCAGTTATTACTTTTCTTGAAACATTTCCTCAGCTCCAGGGAGTGATAGGAGGATAACATAGTTGCTGTCTGTAAAGTTTCTTTGATAGAAGAAGCAATGTAGTACAGATTATTTATATTGAATTAACTCTTAAATAAAGCTCATCAAACAATGGAAAATTAGTAAAATCACAAAGTGCATTGTCTTTCCCCTAATGTAGGAACATGCACATTGTGCCAAAGACAGGAAACTGCACTGACACCTTGCTGGACTCTCAGATGCCACACCTGATCTGCATTACAGGAAAGAGATTACAGTCAATACTATCCACAGCAGCTCTTGCCTTCCCATGAGCAACCTTTCAAAAACAGTGTGCTGGAGAATGTGACCTTTGGGTGCAACCCCAATTATTAAAGACTGTGGCATAAGTAGTGTTAATATTTGTCAGCTGTAGTTGGAATTATTTTCCTAAGTGTCAAAGGCTGATCTGAGCCAGAATTAAGAAACTCATAAATCAGATACACTGTAAATTGATAAAGAGTTGTGAAGGGAGATATACTGAGAACTAAATACATCTGAGTGAGAAAGTTATCAGAGAAAAAAGTAGCTGAAGGAAAAAAATGAAGGGTACACAGCTGAAAGAGCAGGTAGACTGCTTATCCTATTTAGTTTCATCTTTATCAGAAGAGTAAGTAGCTAAAAGTACAAGAATTATGGAGAGAGACAGGAAGAATGAGAGTGACAGAAAGACATAGTGAAAAAAGAAATAAAGCCTATCAGGCTACCTAGCTCAATAAAAATAAATTTCTCCTCTCTCAGCAGTAAAAGCAAAATGTTTCCTGAATCCTGACAATACCCCATTCTTTTACTTTCTGGCTGGCTGGAACCCAAACAATCATCAATCACATTTGGGTGGCTGTGAAGTAGGCCAGATGGAGTTTGTCGGAAGCATTTTCTGCTCTTCAGTGGAAGTTGGCCATCAGAGCAGCTGCTCAACAGAAGTGCCTGATTCTTTCACATCTGTCAAGATGGGTTAGGGAGACCTTGAACATCCCCGGCACTTCAGACAGTGATTAGAATATGCAATTGTGTGTGCTAAAGGAGAGGTGGCTGCCTCCAAGAGGATCCTGTGATAAAAATTATCCTTTGATCTTTTCCAGCCTTTGTGATGGATTTTCTCATGACCTCATTTGTGCACTAAATACACAAACCCTAGTGTCTGGGATACTGCTGTCACATCACTGGCAATCTCTCTGTCAAAAACAGCATTCAAGAACATTCACCAATTTTTATCCTGTGATAACTGTATTTCAGCACAGCAGCCCAAGACCAAGCCACTGTCATCCAATCTGAGAACACTTCAGCAAAACTAAGGAGAAAAGAGCTCAACAAAAATACAAATAAAATTCAGAGTCCTGATTCATCGTCTGCTTTCTCCCTTAAGTCCTACATACAGCAAAGGTTCTCAAATAATTCTCCTATTCCAACCTCTAAGCTCCAAGACTAACCAATCCATACTTAGAATGTCAGCTGTTCAGAAGGAAAACACCAATACAGAGCAACTACTAATAAGGAAAAAATACAAATGTTTAAAGAAAAATTATCCAGGAAGTAACATTAGTTTCCAAACTAATGAGAGTACTTCGTAAAGATTTTAAGTCCTTTCCATGAATGATGACTAATGATAAAACAAATCCATAAAAACTCTTAGATCACCAGTTTATCAGGCAGTCATTAATTCCTAAGGTTAATGATGATCTCCTGGCTTAGTTTATCAGAAGTTTTGCTGCAGAACAAAGTTCCTCAAAAAAAAAAAACAAAAACAAACAAACAAAAAAACTTAAATCAATAAATCTGCAAAATGCTAATCCTTAGGATTTTTCTGTAGATGCAATTTTCCTTTCTCTTAAGCACAGGTCAAATGCCCACGAAACAGCACTCATATCCCAAATTGAGTGAGATGAAGGAGATACAGGATTCATGCTACCAGCATAGGTTTCCTAGGTTCATGAGGTTGGAAGGTGGTTAAGCAACAGGAGAACAGTTACAGGTGACATCAAATCATTCGTATTATTCTCAAAGAGCAGCGAAGGTAAGGAAGAACTTCAACCAAACTAAGGAAATGTGCCTGGTGAAATCTGAGGCACAATACTGCGTTGGGCAAGTCTAGACGAAAAAAATCTGACTTACTCACTTAGATTCATTGAGTTCTTAACTAATCGTATTTTTATTTTATTTCTTTTAAATAAGATTTGGGGAAAATTGTGAGGTCTCAGATAAAGATAGCTGCTCCACATGCAAGCTGTGATCAGAAGGAAAACATTAATTTACTTACTGAGCACAATGATGAACAACAAAAAGGAGTATTACAATGGTGTTTTCCTTTTCAATACAAATCTGTAGAGAACATGCTTGGAACACTTTGTACAGTCCAGCCATTTAATCTCAAATATAATTTAGTAATAATAAAAGGAATTTGGGCAAGTCCAGTAGAAAATATTCTTAGCACGGGCAAATTGTTCTACAATAAAATACTTAAGTCGGAGGCGCTGCCTTTAAAAACAGGCAAGTGACAGAAAGTAACAAGAGCCACAATTGATTGGAGAAGCTAAATGAGGACTTTTACTGACCCTATTTATATTAACAAATTAAAATGAAAAGTGATGTAATGAAGAGGCTACAAAAATGATCTAATAAAAGGAAAAAATCAGGGCATGGGAAAGAGGGCTAATCAGTAAAATTATTAAAACCCTTTTTCTGAATATAGTGCTACTTTTCTGTGAAATATTCTTAGTTGGTTCACATCCAGTTTTCACACTCCCAAGCTACTGCTGTCAGAGATGAACTCAATAATTATTTGCTTCCAAATAATGTATTATATGTTTGTTTTTTGTTTTTTCTCTTTTTCTCGAGCCACTGATGTGAAGCTATGGGAGAAAAAGGAGCCTAATTTGTATCTGTAGTTCATTTCAAGTGCTCAAACAATAATCTAGATCTTACTTCTTGGTTCCAAAGAATTAAATATGGTCTATTCTAACTATAGATTGAATTTTCCTTTACCTAGATGTGGGTAGGGACTTATGTCCAGTCTGTAATTTCCTTCTCCTCGGGAAGAAAACTGACATACTCTACATGTCAGCACTCCGATTTTTAACTCAAAAATAAAGTTCAGTAGGGCACAACATTTCACGCAGTATTCTTCTGTTTGACCTAACTTCTTATTCTAGTTCCTCCTACTGCAGTCAACACACTTTCCAGCATAGTTCCTATGCAGTTATTCACATATCTGCAATAGTGATTTCTTATCTTTAGCTCAAGGCCCAGGCAAACTGCAAGTGTTGACTTCCATGCTTGGTGCTCCTACTGATGTGAACAGCAGATGAATAAGCAGGTGGCACACAGGAAGATGCTGTAAGATTTCCAGGACAAAACAGAAGAGCAGAATTTCTGCCCATGTTTATTATGACTGCAAACCTACATTTGTACTTATTTCTCTATTTGCAATCTTTCAAATCAAATGAATTCAGGTTTGTTAATTAATTTGCACCACATAATTATCTTGCTGCAGCCAGTCACGATCCAACTTTCAGGATCAGTACAAACTCACTAAAATCTGGAATAAGTTAAAAGGAATCCCAGTCCAGAAATTACACAAGCTCTGCTAGGACATGCATTTAAAACCGTAACTTGAAATGACCCTGTACCACCCAACAGCACCATTCTCACAAAAGAATGCAGCACCAAAGCTCTGCTTTGTCTCCCTTTTCTTCCAACAGCCATCGATAGAGCCCACTGACTCCACAGGGGTAGGACAAGGCAGAAGGCTTCAAGTGGCTCTAGTGGTTGAGCTCCTCTGGCAGCTCAACAGGAAGCTTCATTCAATAAAATTCCAAGTGCCACTTAAGCATGAAAACTTGCTTTAAAAAAAATGTCTTTCCTTCCAAACTAATGAACAATAAAATCACACAGCTCAAAGCCCCCTTGCTGCTTTTATTCCCACTCAGTCACTTCTGTCCCCAAAGGAAGATGTTTATTGCTGTCAACTCAACCAAGTCAGCTGGTCTCTGAAAATCTAGTTGTATAATTTCTGCTTCACAGTCTGTATTATCTGCACAGGTTCTAGACTCAGCACTTACCTGATAACTCAATGGAAAGTGTGCAAGGAAGGCCAGTTACAGATGCACTGACTGCAAAGTACATGGATTCATGCACACATACAGAAAGCATCTGTCACCTAATCAGACACCTCTTGGGTTGCACAAGAAGAACAGGTCACTTGCAGGTACCCTACAGATCATTAGTGCACTGCCATCCACAGTTTGAAAACTGCTTATCCAAGTTCCACCTGTCACTCCTAATCACATTTATTTTTATAAATAAATTATTATCCAAATACCCAAAGTCTATGTTTAACCTAGCTGATTTTCAGCATAATAAATGCCAGGGTAGCATAGCTTGCATCATCCACTTAAAAACACATTACTTTGGTAGCTCAAACAAGATCTCACAGCTTTAGCTCCCACTATAAGTCATCCTACATAAATAACAACAATTATTCCAACAAAAGAGTATATTAAAAGGCCTCAATGCTTAGAAAGAAAAATAAATAACTAAACCACAAGTTTGTCTAATTTAGGACACCAGGAATCAAAATGCAGGGCAAATGCCTTTCTGTATACCTGGAATTACACTGTCACTTCCAATTATAAAAGACATTTACATTCCATACTCTCCTCCCTGCTGTCTTTTAATAAAGAATATACTACCCACAATGTCCAGGACTTCTGCATACCCTCTCCTCAGCATGCAGTGAGCAAACCATCCCTTCAACACTATGTGTTCAGAAGGAAAACAGTCCCTTTTCTCAATTACTCAATACCAAATGCCAATATGAAAGGTGTGTTTATCTCACCAAGAGATGTTTTTGCATGCTATTACTGTGGTGTTCCCGTCAACGTGCAAGTTATGAAAAGCGTCTGAACTCTGAAGGCCTGCATCAGCAAACTAATGGCAACATATATAGTGTAAGGTTGAAACTGGGACCCTAATCTTCATCTCACCTCATCTGTTAGTCTGCCTTAACTATACAACACAGTAATATTGCCTACCCAATAGCTGGCAGACAGGAGCAATGCAGAATGAGGAAAGGTTATTACAGTACAATCTCTTGTAGCACTGAGTTCCTGCTGAAGCATGTGGGACATCATTGATCTGAGTGAACTAGTGTACAACTTTCTGTAAATGGAATTTACCTTGAGGTTTCGGTTTGGTAAGCTTCCCACAGGGCTTTGAGATTGTAACAGTCTTCTGGCAATCAGCATTATGAAGAGCTCTCTTTAGGTTTCCAGTTCGAGTCTTCAGGGCAGTATTCAAGTCACATTCTCCCCAGGCCTGGAACTGGTATTTACACTCCGCTGCAATGAGTAAGTAAATGGCAATTTTTAAAACAGAATGACAGGATGAAAGTAAAAATGTTAAGAATCCAATAGTAAATCACAAACAGACAGTGCTTGTAGAAAAAATGATCATGCAACTGGTGAAAGGAATCCCAGAAAAAAAACTAAAGATGATTTGCAGTAACAATTGCTGTCTCCCCTGGCACAGAAATGCTTTAGGATGGAATCTTGCTTTTGCATGGATACTGCATTATTGTCAGTTCATAATATAGATAAAAAGAAAATGCAATCAAATAGGGAGATACACAATAAAGGAAAGAAGAAAAAAAAAAAAAGGAAAAAAAAAAAAAACAACAACGGGAAATATTGTTCGCATTCTATATGATTGTTCCTCCATTTCTACAATGCCAAAGGTTAGCAGACAAAGCGTGAACAGTTTCAAGAATGTATGTGTAACTATGAACTTGTCAAGTCTGAAACTGCTGCACTGATTGCTTTGGTAAGGTCACACTGATGTCAAAGTCATACAAGCTGTTTACTGGAAGAAAAAAAAAAAAAAAAGTCAAATTTGCAAGAGTAATCGAAGTCCTGGACAGACATCTTGTCTAACACATATTTCTGAACTGTTATAAAGGAACCTTATGAACTGAATAATATGGTTGAAATACCCTGGTCTCCATTCACTACTCTCAATGCACACACACAGTGATAGCCACCCATGCTCCATGCTGCAAATCACATATCACAAGGTCACGTAAAGTCTGTGGTAACCACAGCAGAGATTCACAGCTGTGAGAGAACAGATGATGCTTACATTGCTGCCTTAAATAGGGTTGTACACAACAGAAAAATAGATTTAAGCATGCTGCTGGAATACTGATTTTAAAATAAGTAGATTATATGGACTCTGCTGGAGGAGCTGCTTTGCTCTGGGGAAGATGCCTTCTGATGCTTTAACTGCTCTAGTTGCAATGGACTTGAAATGTGGAGGTACCACCTTCACAGACATTTACAGTGCTAAGCAGAAAATACAGGCTTCCTTCAAGACATTTAAGAAAAAAAATAAAAATAAAAATAAAAATAAAAATCCAGCCTCTTGAGACTGCAATGCTTACCTCCAAATTGCTTCTTCCAGTTGCAGGGAATTTTACACTTCTGAGTCTTGGTGGTTTGCTTGCACTCTGCCCCAGTGCGGGTGCCCTCGCGTGTTCCCAGGCCACAGTCCCCATTGGTGGGCACACAGACACTCCACTGCCATTCCCCACAGTCAGACTTCTTCGCCTTTTTCTCTGAACAAAGACAAGGAAGCAAACCCAATCAAGAGAAGTGGTCAGTACCCACAGCTGACAGAGCAGCTTCCCTTTACTAAACATGTTAAACAGTCACAGCACCTGAAAGGGTGACTAAGGAAATGGTTTGTAAAACTGCTTCACCAGCAAAAGATCTGCCATCCTTTTCACAGTTGTGCAGAGCCAGGTCAGCCTCTTAGGCTTGGATTCCAAAGCAGGGTGAATTGTTCAAATTCAGTCCCACTACTACATCTAACAGTCAGAGAAGATTCTCACCTTCAGAATGGGGAGTCATCTAGACCCCCCCTCAGGGACCATTGACCAAAACAAGGAGAGAGCACTCAGAAAGGGACTCTCTGTTTCCCATAACTGATGTAAATATTTTCAGTTTCATCTGAAGCACTCCACACTGCACAGATAAGGAATTTATGTGTATTGGGATTTGAGCACCTCTAGGGAATAGCAGTGGGTTACAGGCTTTTCACTTGGTGAACACCATGTTACAATATGTGAACACCATGTTACAATATGTCTCTAATGGCAAAGAACAAACTACATGGAGAAGGGCACAGGGTTCATGGCACGTTAATGCAAGTTACTTATGGTTATTGATCTTCCTGCATGTAAATGGTCAGAATCTTATCAGTACATCTTGAAACGCTGATAACCTATAGTGGTTTTGTTACTCAGGGACAAAAGTAAGAAGCAAGATTTCATTTAAATCCTTACACTCAACTCTGATGAGAAAAGACAGCAATGTTATGAAATTGAAATGTTCACAAAAATAATAAATTAGTCCCCCAAATAACACAAGTAATTGTAGATAACCTTATACGGAGTGGATTTGCCTTTTAGTTATTGCATATTTTTTCATGCTTCCTTACAGCCACAGTGGTTAGAAACACTCATTTTTAATGGGAATGCTCACAAATCATTATTAACCAGTATGTTAGCAGCCTGTAAATAATAAGACCTCAAGAAAAATGCCATTAAGATGTGATCCTTAAAAACCATCAAAACTGGGTTTGACGGATGTGAGTTTTCCACTCTAGGCCTGTCTCTTGCGACGAGGTCTGAGTTCATCACTAACAGAGAGCACTTACTGCTGGATATCTGGCTGTCTATCTGCAGCACTGAGTTAGTTCAAACCTTTGCTGAAAGATTTCCATATCATGCAGCATTGGTGTAGTATTTACTTATACCACACTGAACAAGTAACATGATAACTGCTCTTTCATCACACATGTGGCTCTCCTTAAGTCAAGCAGGAACCCATTCCCAGAGCAAATTTTAAGGAAAGCTGCTTTGCAATACCCAGTCTCTGATGAACTGAGGACTCCTGTCACTGGGGCTCTCAAGCTGCTAGCTTTCAAGGAAATTAATTTCAGTTTTCCTATTTAATATAGAATAACATGTCAAAGCTACAAATCCCTATCCTGCATATTAAAAGGTTAATGAATGCTCTGAATTTCACAACAAAACAAAAAACATATGACGTTCTTCCACACATCCAATGTAGCTCAGGGATTAACCCTGAGTTAACTGGACCTTACCTGGCTTCTCTTTCTTGCCAGCCTCAGTGGTACTCACTGCTGCCAGAATGAAAACAAGTGCCAGGAGGGCAGCTGTGAACAGCCGATGTTGCTGTTGTTGCTGTGGCATTCTGGGGAACAACAAGACAGAGTAAAAAGAGGTTTGGTTAGATTGCAAAAAGTGGGACCCCATCTAAACTGGGGGAAGCTCTTGGTGGAAGCTCTGCTTCAGGGCCTGAAGACACAAGCAAGTCAAACACAATTAGCCATTGACAAAATTAACAATTACTTTCCTTTCAAAGAGAATACAAAGATTCTTAACATTTATTTTCCATCCCTTGTACCAAATCCCTGATCTACAGCACTGTGGATGAGTTTTGCCCAGAAAAGTCAATAATTATTGTTCTCTGCTAGAAAGCATCACAGTCTCTTGATGGGCCTGGAACTTCTCTCATCTTTCCTGATCTCTGGCTGTGATTTATTGTGTAAAACTACACACAGCATATAGTTTGTGTTCTACTTTATCCGTTCATACAAAGTAGGGAATGTTACATAGTCTACCTTACAAGTCTACCTTGCAAGGTTCTTATTAGGCTTACTCAACATCTGAAAAGAATTTTTTTTTAAAGAAAAAGACTTGCATAGGTTATATGTGATGCATTACCTTAATTGTTATTGGCATGTTGCTATCTGTCTTCTCCTCCCCCACCAATTAGTGTCTCTTCTTAATAGCAGTTAAGCTAATTGACTAAAATGCAAAATGGGCACAGAGATAGGACTTGTGCACACAGAGGCTATCCACAGCATTCTAATGAACCCCAAAACTGTATTTGGGAAACAAATATTTAAATACAGGGGAAAAAAAAAAAAAAAAAAGAAACAAACAAAAAAAAGATTTAAAATCCTTTGCTTGGAGGTGAAGGATCAGCCAATCACCAAAAGTTACTCAAAGCTGTCTGACTTAAATGTGTCAGATCTGGATTTTAGCCTGTATCAGGAGTGTGGACAGCAGTTTGAGAGGGGATCCTTCCACTCTATTCAACTCTGGTGAGGTCACACCTGAAATACTGTGTCCAGTTCTGGGCTCCCCAGTACAAGAGGGATATAGAATTTCCAGAGAGGGTTCAGTGTAGAGCCACAAAGATGATTATAAGACTGGAGCATCTGTGTTACAAGGAAAGACTAAACAACTTGGGCCTGTTTAGCCTAAAGAGGAGGAGATTGAGAGGGGGATCTTATCAAACTCTACAAATACCTGAGAGGACAATGTAAAGAGGATGGGGCGAAACGTTTCTCAGTGGTGGCCACTGGTAGAACAAGGAGTAATAGGTATAAATTGAATCACACAAGGTTTCATCACCATATGAGGAAGAACTTTATGATTTGGGTGACAGATCAGTGGAACAGGCTGCCCAGAGAGGTTGTGGAATCTCCTTCTTTGGAAATACTCAAAACCTGCCTGGATGCGATCCTGTGTAACATGCTCTAGCTAACTGGTTGAACAATGGTTTAGACAAGATAATCTCTAGAGATACTTTCCAACCTCAACCACTCTGTGAAATGGTTTACACACATTCCTTTCTCACTTGGCTATAGTTTGCATTGTCACATTGTGGCATCATTCACCTGAAAGTAGGGCTATAACAAGTACTTATGTGAAAACTGAGAATCCTCCCCCATTTCCCAGAAGTGTCTCTCTAGTAGGTAGCAGGGTACCAAGACAGTAGTCTAATGGTTGCTTGGATGAAAGGTCTCCCCAACCTTTTTATTTTTTATTTTATTTTATTTTTTTCCAAAACAGATCTATGCCAGGACCTAGAAGGAGGCATCACCAGTGCTAGCCACTAAGATAGCCTTGAACACTCCACTAAACTGATACCACAGAGTTTAGAGGATATCTGAGATCATTTCACTGAGAGGAGAGAAATAATTCTCACCACAAACAAAGAACAAAATGTATCTGAAATTTAATTTGGCACTTCTCACTATTCCCTGCTGGCAACCATCTTGTTCAAAAGCAACATAATTGTAATTGACATGGAAAACAGGAGAGGAATCTGCAACACAGGGACTTTTAAGTATCTATCTTTAGATTGATAGAGAGATGTTAGAAGCCAGATGACAAAATTTAATAGTTTTGTTTCAGTATAGTTCATGTGCAAGCTACAAGATACCTGGCATTCAAGTGCCTAAAGCAGCTGTCATTAACCCCAGTTTGGTTTACCGAAAAAAGGACAAACAGTGTTCCCAGAGATCTCAAACAGAGCCTGAAGCTGAGGCACACATGAATCCTTTGTAAGGTTTGTTTGTTTGCTTTGTTTTCTTTCACTGTATGCTTCCAACTAGAGCCTCTTCTGTTTTAAAGAAAATGAAATTAATAAATAAATACATAAATACAATATGCAATAAGAAAATAACAAATCTGCCTTTTTATTCAACTCATTACACAAACTGGATCTCCATAATTAAACATAGTTACAATACAGTTAAGACTTGACCTTTCCCCCTTTAGCCCCTATTCCTTGGAGAAACGTCACCACCAGTAGCACTGCACCTCACCTCACATCCCATTTTCACTACAATTTAACTTCTCACTTCCTCTCTTCCAAACAACTAACTCCTTAATTAAAGAAATATTAACAGCTTGTGTGAAAACAAAAAGGGAAAGAGAGACAAATAGTTCTGTAATCTCAAGGCACTGTCACATGATGAAGCAAGGCAGCACTAGGGGCTTTGTAGCTCAGGGTGCCACCAAATGCAAAGAAATACATGAACTGTGCTGAGAGTTTCTTTCTGCATCATTGCTGCTCACCCCGAGGACCTGGGATGCAGTAATGCACAACCCCACAGGCTGCCAGAGTCACTGGGAGCTGTGAATATCTATCTCTAGGGAAGCTGATTTACATTGAGTTGAAAGAGACTCAAATTCAAATCTCATTGATATTATTTTCCACAAAATTGCCAGGAAAAATACCTGGGTTGTAGAGTCTGAAATGCTCCAGAAGCCCTATAAACAAAACCTCATGGAGCCCTGATGTAGCATATTTGCCAAAGTCTCCCTGCAGCCAAAATCCTTGCCAAGTTGTCTAAGGAAACACTAGACCTGCAGACATGTGTATCTCTCTGGCAGAGAGAGCCAGGCTGCTTCTTAACTGCCTTTGCTATTAATTATAAGCAAGAGGAAAACCATGTTGCACAGAATGAAGCCTCATCTTACACCACACAAACACATCAAATCCAACATAACAGGTGAGACAACAGAAATTTACATCATTGTTTTGTACATAATAGAACAGCAAGGGCAGGTGCTCCCATGAAATTACAAATATGGATAACATTTCTAGTTCAACCTTTGATTTAAAGAACTGTCAAAGATATTAGTAGCAAATGGACTCTTTGACGTTTTGATTTTTGTAATGAGACTTTCATCTACGCCAATGGTAACAAGATCAGGTGATATTTACAACCAACAGGAAGAGAGAAAAAAAAAGAAAGAAAGAAGAATTTTGTGGTGGGATGAACTGCAAGAAACAGCAAAGAGAAAAGGTAGAGAACAAAAAGCTTAGAACAGTTTAAATGATGAGTTAGACCAAGATCAGAGAGAGAGAGAGAGAGAGAGAGAGAGAGATTTAATAAGAAAAGACAGTGCTAAAACCATGAAAGGAGCACCAAAACAGAACTACAGAAGACAGAAATGGTTAATGAGAGTTAAACACTGAAACAGAAAGCATTAGGAAAGAATGAAGTGTGTAACGAGGTGAGAACTGAAGCCCAGCTGAGATGCACTGTAGCAAATAGCTTCTTCAAACAACTCTGAGGCATAGGAATTACTTCAATCTTACAGCTGATTTCCCAATCAATCTCTGCTTGGGAGACCAAAAAATAAATGGGGTGGGGGGGGTGAGGGGGGGTGCAGGGAGAGAAGAGGTGGATGAGTTCATCCACCATCCATCTACACTGAGAACCTGAGAGAGTCAGGCAGAAGTCACACTACGTGTAGAGTTTAAAGAGCTTGAGCCTCCACTACAAACCCCTCATGGCCTCCTGACCTGATTTTACAATTACACACATCTTTCATGAACCTGATTCATTAAATCATTCGTTTCCTGTGATAACTATAGTTCACATGACTAGGTGCACCAACTCTTCTAAGAAATATCTATCCCATGGACACACATCCCAACTCTAACGGAGATCCAAATTGGTATCCACATAGGGTAGCACAGTGGCAGGCAGACACATCCACTTGTAGAAACACTACAAACACTTTCATGCAGTCACCAACAACCCAAGAAAAAAAATAAAAATTACTCTCTCCAGCACAGAACCCTGCAAATGCAGCTTGTGTTCTCTATACCTAAGTTAGCAGCCCAAGGCAACCCTGATGTCCCTGATGTTTTCACACTGCATTCCTTAGACCTTTGGACTTCAGTTAATGCAAGTTGTAGTCCCTGGAACAAACTCACACACGGTTTCTCCATTTCTCACCTGCTCCAATCAGAATAAGTCTTTTCCTGAACACTAGCATCCAGAACAAAATAGACAATTTTGGATGAGGATCCATTGGTGAGCAGCAGCCTTTATTTTTCCTATCCCTACTGAAGTTAGCATATGCAGCATATCCTAGGATCACATATGCCTTTTGCAGGTGGCTTTTTTCCTGTTAATATCTATTACTCAAAATCTCTTCCCTTCGTCTGTTCTTCCCAAAGCAACTGGCAAGGCCCCAGCTTATAGAAATAAGTGTCTTATTATTAGTCCATATGAGTGTAATCTCCCACTCCAAGTCTTGTCACGTGATTTAACCCATCCATATCCTCCAGTTCCTTCCAATAAAATATACCAAACACCATCTGTGCTGACAATGTTGTTACCCTGCAAGTATTGTAATGCTATATGTATTGCTGTTCCTTAATACAGGCCAGAGGCTTTGTAATGAGTTTGCAAGGCCTTGAGACTGAGGCTTGTCATGGTTTGCTCTGTCCAAGCTTTCTTTAATCTATCCATAGCTTTGTCACATTTGGTTTAGCTGCAGCAGCAATTTTTCTAATTGACCAACTGGCTATGGCTAATTTGATTTACTTTTGTTTATCTTTGCGTGGAGCCGCTCAGGTTTTATGACTCTATTACAATAATGTACTGTAAAGAAATATAGGCTGTAAAGAAATATAGGTACAAGAACAGGCATGGACTTGACAATGCAGACCTCAAAGCTATAAAAGAAATCTCACCAATGGTCAGATAAAGAAATGAAGACCTGTAGCTGAAGAGAAATAGGAGTAAGAAAGAGAACAAAGAAATAGTTTCTAATATACGCAAAAGACAACACATATATAGTAAGCTTGGCTATAACACGGAGCCACAGACCAATGGAGAAACAGAAAGGTACAAAAGCAGGTCATCAAACATTTAAAACCAACCCTAAGATGATCCCAAAGTAAGGAGAAAGGAACCATCAACATGGACATCACATTCCTCCTGGGAAAGGACTCTAGATGCTGAAAGGTCACCATAGCATCACCAACACTATAATGAAAACACTGACCTCAGGGCTCAAAGAAGCTGGGGAAGGGTTAGGATAATATCAGGAAAAGCAGTTGAATCATAGTGTATGTATGTATGTGTAACTATTTTAACTGCTATTATTATATTTGATAGACATATTCTTTCTCCTTCTGTAGTAATTACATTTAGACTAATAATAATTCTTGCATCAGACTGCTAAGGTTTCAATCATATGAACAAAATTCTCGATGCAAATATGTATAAAAGGACACAAAAAATATTACTCCTTGGCCACAAGCAATATTTTGAGCATCCTATGATTCACAATTTATTACAATATCATTTTCATCCCATGATCATGAATAAATAAAATGCATCCCTAAAGCATACTTAAGTAATTCCTACAGCCCAGTATTTCTCTTCACATCACTGTTCATTTTGATTCCTCTATAAACTCCTTACGAATGTTAGGACAACCTTTTGCGTTGATACCCACCCACCCCCCTTATATTTTTTCTCGATTGAATTAATTTATCATCGAGTTCTGAAACAAATACTTTAATAAGTTATGGTTTGATTAGTCGCAGATTAGTCACAGCTAGAAAAATCAGTTTTTAAGTGAGGTAGTTTGGGAGATCAATCTCCTTTCAGTAAGCACATGCCATGTTTAATGAACATTTACATCTATTTCTTAAATATTTACTTATTCAAAACACTATTTATTTTGCAGTCTATTGGGGCAGATTAACAGGTCAGCAGTTACCTGAATCCACTTATTTCTTCTTTCTAAAATATAAATATTGTATTTGTTATACTTCAGTTATACAAAAGCTGGAAGCATTTGATGCATGTTTTAACAATCATTTCTAACAAACCCAAAATGTCAACTGCCACTTTTGCAGTTCTCTAAGATGGAAGTAGTTTTCTCTGTAAAGAAGAAGTTGAGAGGCTGAAATGAATTTCTTCAGAGTTTGACTTCTGCAACAGTTGCAGAAACTTCTGCTTCCCCAGTACGCTCTCATTCACAATGTGACACGTGCCTCTATATCCTACGTGATCTCCTGTATTGAAAACTGAGACAAATGCTTACTCACTTTCAGAGCTAGACCTTTGTGAACTGTAATCACCCCACTGTAAAGTGTTCACCCTCCACCCCACACACATTTCCTCTATTGCATTTGTTAGTAACAGGAAGAAAAATAAATAAATAATAATAATATTAAAAAAAAAAAAAACAACACTGTGTTTGCCTTTAAATTTCCCTTGAAAGACTTAAGTCAGCTTGATTTTTGTTGATTCTCAGCAGCAGGCCACTTCTGGACTTTAAAGACACTGCCTTCCTGGGTGATCAGTATGTTTTCCACAATTCGTTCAGGCTCCTGATAGCCCTTTAATGGATTGATTCCCAGTTACGCTTGGAATTACTCTAGGGGCTTTCTTTTCCTTCTCTTTCTTGAGGAAACAGATTATTTTTAATTTGATACCAAGATCTGAAAAGGTCCTTTATTAAAAGTCTTGCTTTGGGCCAACACATTTTACCAGTTCAACTAATTTCTTTAAAAATTTATTTTAAAACTGAAACTTTATTTTAAAACTGAAAAGCTTAGACTTTTTTAGTTTATGATCCAATGTAATATAACCTGAATCAGCTTATTAACATTTCATACTAATGGTTATTTTTAAGGATGAGTTTTGTGGTTATACTGAAATAAACTCTAAAATAGCATCAACATTTAAAAGTCCTGTGGTAGGTAGTAAAGAAATCCTATCCACAGATACCTAGCCCCTATTACTACTAGGGCTTTTTGCCATCCAATCTAAATGTAGAAAGATAAACCCTTCTATAATGGGAATTACAGTTCTCTTCTATAACAAGAATATTATATTTTCCTCATGCATAACTCTACCAGGACTTCTAACTAAATCTACATCCACCTTTGGGTTGACATTAAAAACACAGACATTTCACTGTACTCCTCCAAATTAATTCTGAATCATGAGTTCTATCCTCTGTATACCAGTAGTATTTATTTGATTACTGACTATCATTAATTTTGATTATAGCTACATCATTTTTACTCTGATTTCTACTGGGACATACTTTTCAAGCCCTGGCTTCTGGCCATGTTTACAGTTTCAACATGTACCTGGGCTAACCCAATGATATTTGCATGTACTCCACCTTTTTCCATTTTCTTCAATTCATTGCACAGACCACTTCCATCTGATATTTCTGTCTGATCTCGCACAAATGTCTTTCAGGTACCAGCTTTTCCTTATGTGTCTTCCACCCTAACCACTTCAGTTATCAATACGTAACATATTTCTTTGTTATAGCTGTCCCTCCACTATAATACTGTTTCTTTATCTAATGCTACATGCTTATTACCTTTATTTTTCCTTTCTGGGTACTGTAAGTAGACATGGAAATGACACACGTTTCTCTGTATGCTTCCTTATGGGTAAAGTTCCCCAAGCCCTCCTCATGGCACAAAGCCTTGAGCCAGCTTGCTTATCTCCATCATTTAGTTGCACTTCCACAGGTCAAGAAATGCTGTGCTCCTTTCAAACAGAAATATAACTTTCTGTTTAAACCACTAAGCCTATACACAAGCTAAGTTTTCTGAGGAAAGTACCTTTAATTATAGTATCGTTTGGTAGACAAAACAGTTGCTATCCGTCTTGAAAAAAAAAAAAAAAAAAAAAAGCCTTCTCATTTCTCACCATGATTATGTTTCAGAATCATTTTATTAAAGAAAAACCTATTAGAGCAATTATGAAACACTGAGTTTCCATATATCAAATTAAATAATGAAATGATATTTTACCTTCATCTAGGAAGAGTGGGGGAAAAAAAAAAAAATAAATAAAAAAAAAAGCATTTGTTCAGAGTCCTGCAATCCTCTACAAAGCATAATCTTTGTCCTCAATTCTCTTGCACCTTTTACTTTCCTCTGAGGGATCATTACAGTTCTATAACATGACATGACATTTTGGGACCTGCACCAGCAACACCAAATAGCAATAGCTACTTGTCTTGGTCTGCGTGCTAACAAGTTAGTTGAAAGTGGTGTAGGAAATTCTAAACCCTAATGGAGAAAAGGTCCTTGCATTTCAGCTGCAGGAGAACGGCTGCTTGCAGGGTTCACATCTCAACTCCAGCCTCCAGGTCACCGTTCCAACACACATGAAACACTGCAGCCAGCAGGTTGCTCTGTTTGGCAAAGCAATACAGAATTTAAGCTAACAGGAATATCTCAGCTTTTCTATTTTCTCTCTTTTTTTTTTTTTAATTTTTTTTTTTCTTTTTTTTTTTTTCTTTCCATTTTTCCATCTTCCACTTCACTTCCCTGTGTGGGGGAAAAGAAGGGCCACCCCACATGGAGGCAGTTCCAGCAATGCTCTCCCCTTTTTGTAGAATCAGGGAAGCTGCTAAATGGTAGCTAGTAGGGAGGAGGCAATTGCCTCAAATGAGAACCAGTACTGGAAGGAGCTGCAATGTATTCGGTGGTGTAGTAGTAAATAATAATAATAAAGTATAACGATCTGTTTTTTGCTATAGATCAGCCAGGGAGAAGTAGGAAAACTTTAGAGAGCTGAAATTTTATTTGGTCAACTTTCTTTTTCTTTTTTTAACCAGCATTTACCCTCAGCTACAGCACAGGGCACCCATAATAGCAAGCCACAATCAAACAGTTAGCTTAAAAGTAAAAATAAAATCACAGTATGACCCTGCTGATAAGCCCAAGTCAAACACTTCACTTCAAAAATTGCAGTGTGCAGCTTGGGGACTACATTTTCCAATATGTAATCAACTTCACATTCTCTTTCCAACATAGGCATCATTAAGGGCCAGAAAAAGCAAGCACTGAGGCCAGCAGGTTATACCAACGCTATACAAATGAGCAGGGAACTAAGAGAGGCACAACTGAAGAAAATGATTTAAATGTAAACAAAGAAAAAGTTGAAAACAATGATCAATTAACATGCCTCATCTAGCTTTGTTCAAGTAAATAAGCTAAAGTAATTAGTTAACTTGTGGATAACAGTTCCCCTAGCCTTTGATATTTACGTAATCAATTGCATGCTTTTCTCTTGCATCAGGCTAGGGCAAACACATGCTGTGGATATTTTATACTTCTGGTTCTCCAGACATAAATTAATAGTTCAAGCTGATAACAGATACCCCTGGGAATTCTACCTTTTAGTGCAGACCACCATAAACTCAGAATGACTCAAGATTCAAGGAAAAAGTAAAAAAAAAAAAAAAAAAAAAAAAAAAAAAAAAAAAAACCACTTTTTTCCACTGAAAATGTTTTGTCAGAATTGAAATGTTTCACGTAGAACAATTTTAACAAGAAAAGACAGCAAGTTTATGAAAGTATTTTTGTAAATTAAAATAAAATTATTTTTGTTCTTATTAGCTTATTAGTATTAAACTATATTCCCTACAATAAATATATATATATATATATACACATACTGGCTTTACAAGGTGTCCTACTTATTTCACCCTCATCCACAATGCACACATTTACTTCCTCTGGTATCCTCATGGTGGGTCTGAGTGAGTCAGTGGGAACAAACACTGACTTCTGCAACTGCCTCATGTATTGACCTTCCTCTCCCACAGCACTAGTTGAAAGACTTAAATATATATATATATATATATATATTTAAAAAAAAAAAAAAAAGAAAAAGAAAAATTTCAGTTCATACAGCTGTATTCCTAGATCCTATCAGGAAGGCCTCTTTTAAGCCACTTCTCTGTGATTTTTTTTTTTCTTTCTGCTCTGCTCTTTCCACAACAATCACACCTGCTGTGTCACTATCTATGAAGTCACACAAAATTTCTTTACATTTTCATTTTTCCAAGACTAGAGATGAGATTAAACAATCCTGGATTTGATCAGCGAACACCTAGGCAGACAACAGGAGACCCACATCTGTTCTCTCCAACATTTTTTTGTCTCATTTATAGGAAAGCCAAGCTCCTGACTCAACTCTCCTGTGCATCATCTGCATCCATATGTCTCTTCTGGAGAATCTGTATGTTGTAGTCATGTTTCCACAACCATCAATAAATCATCTAATCTCCTTCAACACCTTTACAGCTTCTCCAACGTACAGAAAATAAAACTGCTTGATAATAGCAGAAGGTCCAAGCATGCCTATTTGGGGAAGAACATGCCTTATTCTTTCTGCCTCCCTTCCCACCCCTCCAGCTACTGTCTTTGCTTTAGCTAACAGTCTTCTTGTTGACTGAAATGTTAAGACATACAAGGTATTTTTTCATGGTTTTGCAACTCCTCTGACAGAAGGAGTTTTGCTACTACTTGGCTACCAAGAAACTACAGGACCAGAAAAGGGCAAATAAACATCATAATACAGAATCTTTTGTTATAAGGAGCACAGCTGACATCTACTTGGACAGCTAATGTGTTTTCATCTACCTGAGATGAATTTGGGTACCTACTGAAAATGAATGAGAAAGGGGTGGCATATTCCATCCAGTTGGTAAACACAGAAAAGAATTTCTCATTGTCTCTGTCAGGCCAAGAGCAAGTGTTCTTCACTATTCTAAATCTATTGAAAATGAATAAGCTTGAGAGGCCTCATTTTCTTTACTGCAGTATTTGTAACAATGCCTATGGATAACAGATTAAAAAAAAATAAAAAAAAAAAAAAAAAAGGAACAGAAGCAATCAATGCATACAACTATTTTTGTAATTAGGACCACAGCCAAGGGCTATTACTTCTACCATGAGGAAAAAAAACTGTGTGCAGATATAACCTGATATCACCACAGTCCCAGTCAGTAGTCACATACTGTTATGGAGAATGCATCACAATTAGAGAGCTGTTTAAACTGTGATATGATTTTCCTTACAAACAGCTGCACCATACAGGCCAGGCAGCTACCTCCACTGTATTATCATTTTCTTTTTCTCTTTCTGCCCCAGTGAGGATGTTTTCAGCTCAATAGCAATATAGGCAAATCACAGCATTTGTCACTGTCCTCACTTCTCCATCTATGAAACAGGAATAATACCACTTGACTCCTTCGAAAAACACCGTGACACCCATAATGAAAAAGGTGTATATTCTATACACCCAAAATAAGATAACCCATTTCGTTATTTCCTCTACTTATTATGGCTCCCAGTCTCCTTCACTGTCTGACTATTCAAATGCCATTCCAGAATATGCAATACAATCAGAACCCTATTTAAGCTGAAAGCACATGCCTCAAGCCTCTCACCTATGCCCTCTATTAATCTTTTTGAGGTACTGCACATTTTGAGGTACTGCACATTTTTTTTACGCCAGACGAACTATTGCTTCAAATGACAAAAATCTCACGGTATAAGGGACAACTATGCAAAAACGAATGAGGAAAAAAATATATACATGACATGCAAATGAATATTTTTTTAGCCACATTGTAGCATAGGGCTACAATGTGTTTTTCAGTCAAATTTCTCCAAAAGCAGGTTTGCTCCTCTGCCGGTCAGAAAGGAAACAGCATCTCCAAGGCACATACACTCTCCTACCATAGTATCAGTCAGAAAAGAAAGAGAAAACCCCAGGCCTCAGCTTCTTCAACTGGTATTCCCCAGACTCCGAGCCTTTCCTACTTAGTTAGGGCTTTAAGAACAGCCTCTCTTATTCCAGTGCAATTTAGCAACCACCCAGAAAGGAGCCTACCTTGAATTCATAAAGGGACATGGACCATGGCATTTTATAGCAGCAAGAAATGAGTTGGGATTGAGAGCAACTCCCTTTTCAAGTATGGGAGCCTGGCCAATGTCCACAACCACTGCAGGACTCTAGGAAGAGTTGCCATTTCTACTCCTGTTACTTACTTTACCTGCATTAAGCTTCATATTTCTATCCAAGGCAGGAAAAAAAATATATTATTATTGTGGCTATACCATTAGATGCAGACAGCAGAAGATGAACTTATAGAGTAGACTTCAGAGTAGCCACATTGTGTTTTAGCCACATTGGGCTCTTTTGTATACTCCATTAAAAAAAAAAAAAAAAAAAAATTGGAAGTAAATACAGAGCTGCATACTCCCACCAAAATGCTGTTAGCTGAACAATAAATCTGCTTGCTGTTGTAGGAGTACAGTTTAGAGGCCGCTGTGCCTGTCAGCTGTCTTCCAGCTACACAACAGGTCAAAATACTTGTGATCTTTTCTATGTCTGTTTCCATCTAGCTGGTGGGAGAGAGGGGGATATGAGGGGAAATTGACTGATTAGCTTTCCTCATCTCTTGGAATGCACCTGGGGGAAAAAATGAGGAAACCCCTTTTGACTAAAAATTCTCTTTATCTGACATCCCTTCTTTAGTTTGATGTCCACCATGTAGCTCTGTTCTTTTAATTATCCTTCCAAGTCTCATCTTCTCAATCCCAGATGATCTCTCCTTTTACCTTCACTCCTTGATCCTTGTACACACATTTTTTCAGAGAATCAATTCATGAGTCACTCTACATCTTACAGCTGCTTCAGGTCACAGAATACTCTCTTAGGACCACTAAAACAATTCTTTTTAAACAAAAACAAGTTGCCTCTCCAAACTGGAAGACAGTGTTCATCAAACCATTTAAAGTTTAATGTTCCTAAGTTCCTAAGAGAAGTCATGTCATTTTAAAGCCAGACATATCTAATTCCATCCATGTTTAGAAAACAAAGACTTATATCTAACATTGGAGGAAAACTAGGCAGGAGCACAAAGGAAAAAATGGTGGGGGTTATTTATACTATTAAATATTTAACAGAATAATTAGGTAGGAAAACCATACACACCAATAATCAGAGAACTAAAAAATTATTAACTAATGTAAAGCGTGCAAGACAAAACTGAAAATCTTCTTAAGATGTGGGCAGGCAAATTTGTATTTCTCCGTATTCACTGTCCAAGCAAGAGATAGAAAATCTCAGCAAGACAACTGGAGATTTTGACAGCTGACAGAGAGAACTGAACCCACCATTATCCTGGAAGTCCAAACAGGAGAACAGGATAGCCAAAAAAATTAATAATAATAACAAACAAAATGGAATTGAAGATGATCATCTGCAGTGTACAGAGTTAATAGCCAGCCGAGAAGAAAAATGATACAAAGCCTATTTTTTTCATTTTATTCAAGATTCAGATTGATAAAAATGCAACAGGTCAGACTTTAAAAGCTTTCCCCAAAGTTGTTTTTCCGAACCACGATGCATAGAGATATTTTTATTATTTTTTTAAAAATAAAGTCCAGATTCTATGCAGACGTGGCAAGAATTGTAACAAACTGTATCATCACAGTATCACAGAATAAGCACAGTGAACGCCAGAATTACAAGACTGAGTTTAGGAAGAAAACAGTTGGCATTTTTAACCTCTGAACGGAGGTTACAGCCCTGGAGGAGGTTGTACTACTGCTGGAAGGCAGCTTTGATTTGAATGGAGTTCTTATTATCATATAAATACGGCAATTTTTTAAAAGCTATACACCAAAACGTAATAATAACTGGGAAAAAAAAAAAAAAATCAGGCTGAGAACAGCTCAGATTTGCTGTTGATCTACTGGTTGGTTGTTTCCAGAAAGTATCCTTTCTCACTTCCCTCCAAACTAGGCTGTATTCAGCTTTAGACTTTATATAATAGCATCCAGCCAAAAGCTATTTGAGAAGCAGCCCTCTGGGACTTTGAAAAATGAGTTAGTTACACAAACTGAGCGCTAATTCGGTGGTAGAAAATAAAAGAAAAAAAAAGTAAAAATCATTTAAGGTTATGCTTTTTGTTGAATTTTATAATGATTTCAAAATAAAAATGTGAAGCTTGGAAGATCTGTCTTCAGATACTTTGTGATTGATAGAAGAGGTTTTGATTAATTTCTTACTTCTCAAGAGAGTCCTAGCTGCAGCTCAAAGATTTTTCAGGTGAGCACCTCAATCTCCCATGCAGAGGCTGTAACTCATTTCATAGTACAGATATTTCTAATGGCCTCAAAGGCATTTTCCTGGAAGAAAAGATTGTTGTGCCCTAGTAGCTATTTAAGTATTTTATACTACACGATTAGCTTTCACATGAGATTTGGAGAGGCCGCTGCTATAAAATGCCTTGTAGGATAGTATTTGCAGCATTCAGATATGCAAGATTTTGTCTGGGAGGAAAAAAAAAAAATAAAAAATGTTTCAAATCCAGCAGAGGGGGGATACAAATCAGGGCTCTTTCACTAAATGTTCTATGCAAAAGACCTGTATACAAGGGCAAGGCAGTACAATATAGAGTAACTTCACTACTCTTTCTTCCCTTGTCTGAGCAGCAGTTAGTCTTTTTTTTTTTTTTTTTAAACTTAACCTGCAGTTATATGCAGCTGCATCTCATAGTTGCATTTCTTGGTGAATAAAATAATTGAGTGATTCAAGAGATTTTTCTTGAGAATGTGTCTCACATCAGAGTTGCAAGACAGTCCGTTTTTTTTCATGTATGAAAGAAATTGCTCATGCTCATGAAGGGAGGAGTTTTAGAACAAAGTTTCAAATTTTTCTGTTCCCTGAATGCTGCACTCAGTGTTAATTAGAGATTCAAGTGAGAGGACTCTGCAGGCTAAAACCTGCATTTCAGACTATATTCCTAAATCTGAAGCCCAGGTGGTCTCTTTAGAGGCTGCTGATCAGTGAAGCTCAAGGGATCACGCTGTTTACATCATTTTGGATGTACATTTTTTCTCTTCCTCATGTAGACTGCCATTTCTCCTCCTCCTATTCTTTTGCACTGCTATTACGTGCAGAAATTCAGTACTGTACTTCCCCATATGAAGAAATTGGCAAGGAAAGACTGTGTACTCTTGGCAGAAGTTTATCCTGGAATTATGCCAATAAGCAATCATTTTCTGGTTGCCACAAGCATTCCATTATTTCAGTTTGGCCATTCAGTCCACTCCAGTTCTGCTCTGTTAGTGCTTCCTTAATAAACCCCATTATCAGGGGCTTAGGCCTCAGTCATTTGAATTCATGCTCAGCTGGGACTTGGTATTCAGGGGCCCAGTCCGAATGTCCTTAAAAAAAATTTTAAACACTTACTTTGTCACAGAGCAGAGACAATGGTATTTCGTTGGCTGCAAGTTATATTTGCACTCTTGAAGACTTAAGAAAAGCTGTATTTTGAGACTTGTTTTATAAACACTTGGAGGCTTTGGTTCTGGCTAGAAGAGAAATGTGACAGCAGTCTTTTTCCTTTATGCTTCTCTGCATGTATGTGCCTGTTGTTTACCACAAAGATGGAGGAGGAAATGAAACTGTTTTAGTCACCTCGATTTTTTGGGGGAAAAATGAAAAGCCTGAGCCAGCACCCAGGGACAGCACCTGAGACAGCTCCCGGCCAGTGTGGGGCAGCCCCAAAGCCCCTCTACACAGCTCCGGCTCTGCATTCCCCCTGGCTTCTCCTCCTGAGAAGAGTCTGTGGCTTTAGGAACACCTCACACACACTAAGCTAGCAAGGTGACCGGCTCCAGGCTCTGCATTTCAAGCAAGCAACGTCAGCTGCGTTGCTGCACGCATCAATTAGGAAAAACAGTTTGCCAAGAGATTAGTTCTAAATCCCAGACTGTTGTCTTTGCCACTGAAAAAGCCACCTCCTTCCTCTCCTTTGCTCTCTGTAATTATAACCAGAAATGCAAACCTCGGAAAACGCAGCATCTGCCCTGCATCCTAATTAGCGTGGCTGATCCGCTACTGCAAACTGACTTGCAGTGTGGAAGACACTGCTGGCTTGTTTCAGAAGTAAGAACAGGAGAAAACCAGAAAAGTATGATAAAAACATGTATGTGTATCAGACTTCTCAGGTGAAACCCTACTCCATTTGCTATTGCTAGTCACTCTGCAGGTTACAGCAGAGTGTAGTCTAATATAGGAGGAGAAGGAAAGTACACAAGTTTTCCTCAAGAAAGGTGCTTTACTCCAGAGTCCCTTTAGGAAGGCTTTTTATCTTTGTTCCTATAAATCCATCTGAAACCCTTTGCTCCTATTGCTCATTCAGGAATTTGGAGAACAGCCTGGTAAAAGCTGCAGTCCAGGGACTGCATCAAGACCATTCACTGCTGCAGTAGTAACGAAGGGGAGTTTGTGTGCAGCTGCAAAGTCAGTTTCAAGAGCTCCTGTCTGGGCCCTGGGGCACTCATCAGAACAAGGAGCTCCTGAAGACGGGCTCTGGGTTCATCCCGTGCACCAGAACTACACAGAGATCAGACTGGAGACACCAGAAGTGCAGTTGCTTCAAGCAGGATCAGAGTCACACAAAACTCTGAGATTGCAGCTGTCTAAAATTAAAACTGGAGCAGCAGACCTTGTAAGATCTCTACTGAGTTTGACGTGTTTCATGAGGCAGTAGAGAGCTGCATACATCTGTAACTCTAAATGGCCCTTCCCACTGGCACTTTGTTTCAAATTTCTTCACTGATGTTTAATAGACAGAAAAGTATCGTGGTATGCATGGCCTTTACAATTTCAGTAAAATGGGAATTGTTTCGATGACTCTCCCAAGAATATGGTCCTACTTAACTACTGAGCTATGTTATTTCTCCTCTTCTTTGTGAATATGCTAAGAATAATGATGGGGAAATAAAAAGGCCCTAATAAAACTGCAGTAGCCAAAGAAGTTAATAGGCATGAATGGGGTGGGGGAGGAGGCATACAGGGGTTAATTAAAAAAAAAAAAAAAAAAGTGGAGGACATTAACTTTACACCAAAGTTATCAAGAGCTATGATGAGTCATCATTTTATTTCTCTGCAGCTCAGAAATATAATGCAATCTATCCATCCTTGTATTGGCAACAACCAATGGGAGAGATTTCCCCAGCCATACTACAGAAATTTATTAAAAAACCCCAACCACAAGGTTAGTATAATCTATCTTGAATTAAATGCATGATCTCTCATTAGAGAAGATAATTCAAAGGTCCTCGAGGTAGACTCATTTGCAATATCTGTATAGGTGCAATACAGCATTGCCCTCTGCTGGATTTTAAGCTGCCTACTTGTGCTAAAGTTGCCTCTGGCTGAGCTTTAAAGGATGATTTCTAAACAAGCACTGTAATCATCACAGGGGCAACACCTCACCATGGAGCAAGGAGAGTAGTAGTGGATTAACACTTATTCCTAAGGTTTTCTTTCCTCAGCATGTCTTCAGATAGGAGTAGTGTTGACTCACTTAGTCCTTGCCTGGTCCAGCAACAGTCAGACAATTATGCATTCCTCAGAGACCAAACTCTGATCAGGAGCCTTGGACATTCAGATCCACAGCATCTGAATGGGCAGAGGCTAAATCTAAAGTGAACTCTGGCTAAAGCCATGGCACCATTCTGGTACTTACAAGACTGGTCCACATTCTGTCTCTTTCCACATCCAATTGGGCACTCTCAACCACATGGCATTTCTGCTAGACAAAAGTCTGCTGCCACTGACAGTAAACTCCATTTTTGATATCTCCTTATGAGAAGTCAAGTGCTATTTCCAATCTCTTCATACAGATGCTACCTCAGTGTGGACTGATGTATGAGGAGTCTGACAAGAATGAGGAAAGGCAAACTGGACACAGCACTATAACGTAACGCAAAGCTTTTTGGCTGTTCTTGCTGTTCAGTGTCCATCATGTACCGACTCCTTCATGGCTTATTGACATTTGGTATAACTACTCAAGTGCACACATATACACAGGTATACCTACAGGTGTACACGCATTTAAACACAGCTGTCTGCAATGGGTTAATTGTAACCCATCCTATCTAGATAAAGACAACAAATCCCATTCTGTACTCCTTCAGCTATTCTTCCTGCTGATCATGTAAAAGACACAGCAGGGCATTTTGCATCCTATAGCTTGATGCTGTGCAAAATGGGACCACATCCAGAGAATCAGGACGTCTGCTAATTCAGACTAATATATGGGAAACAGAGCTAGCAAAATACTATTTCAGGGAGGAAAAAAAAAAAAAAAAAGGCAAAAAGAAAGCTGTTTTCCATTTATACTACTTCTACACTCCTGCTCTCCTTAGACGGTCCTTTATTGAATTCTTTTCATTTTAGCTTTTCCCACCATTCTTTCTTTCAGTTGCTGCTGCCACATTCCCTGCTTTGTCTCATTTTAACAGTTCTTTCATTTTTAGTCTTCCACCAAAAATGCATGCTTTATTTGCTCTTTTTAACAAGCAGCCTGCAAAAACAGCTGCTTATATCCCTAGTTTTATTATGATTCCAAATCTATCTTGTATCTCTTCCACACTTGTTGCTGCAGGAGCACCCACTCTCCTCTGTTAGTGGCATTCTTAATGATAATAATACACAACAATAATAGCAATAATAAATAACAATAGCAATAAAAATAACAGACAACTAAATTTAGAGATACTTTCTTGCTTTGTCACTCGATGAGAATCTCTATACTCTGAAAAGCCTCTTGTCCGCCTCTCTCTGCAAGGTACTCTGCAGTTCACTGTGGGCGGCATCTTCCTAAAAATAAATGTCATGATTTGATTTCTCTCATGTTACAGCTAATTAAATTTTGCCACCATAACATTTCACTATTGCAATATGTTTTATTTCCAAAGTATCAAAAAACACTTGGTCCTTTTCTTGCTTCTTTTTCTTGAAAAAAATAAAAATAATAAAAAACACCTACATTGCCTGATCTCTTAGAGGAACTTAGCACCAATAGTCAAGAAGATTAGATAATCTAAGTTTAGCTGGCAAACTGTAGAAATCGGGATACTGAAGTGTAATAAAAGGTCTGTGTCACTACATATGAAAGCACTTAGATGCGAAAATGTCAAGAATAGTGTAGAGATAAAAGGCTGACAGACACAAGATAAGAATCATATCTAGTAAAAAAAAAAAAAAAAAAAAAGTAGTGAAAGCATTCACATAATCCAGAAGCCAAATCTTACATATAAAGATCTAAATTCCAAAGTTTTGTGAACCAGACATTAAAGAAAACAATTTATACCATCACTCCATTTTTTTTCACACTTGTGCCTTAATTTGCATATTTGTGTAAACAAAAGAGCAAAATGAACTATTAATATTTTCCACTTACCTTAAATAAGTGACTGAACCACACACAAAGCCACAAAATGGATCTTATAATCATGGCAGAAAACTAGTCATGCAGTAACTCCAAAATAATTCCAAAACAATCAATAGTTGGTGTTATTAGGAGTCACTAAGGCCAGTGATGCAGATGATCCCTGAAGCTTACCACCAAGGGAATAGGTCATGATGCAAATAGTTCAGCAGAGTAGTCACTGTTGCCAGGGAATACGTAAAAGTCTCCAGAAGTAACACACAGGTGCATTTCCTGCATTAGGTCTTAAAGCCCAACCATTAAAAGGAAAATATGAGGGGAAAAAATGCATTCCTGTTTGAAATATTTTTATTTATTATTACTTTTGCATATCAGACACTGTACACAATGAATAGAGTAGCACATTTTCTACAACATTAGCTGTTGTTTTTTGTTTTTTTTTTAGTTGGTTGGTTGGTTTTAAACTGGAAAATGCTTTGTGATGACAATGTATCAAAATTAAATTTGAACTGTAAAAAATCTCCTTGTGACTACTGTCCTGCCTTAAGTCTATCTACTTGCAAAAATACACATTGGAATAGAAAAAAAAAAAAAAAAAAAAGGAAAGATGACTTTGCAAGACTATAAATGGCCACAAATAAAACAGTGACAATATATCCCTGATAATTCTTAATAGCAATGCCAGAAAGCCAATGCAAGACAGCTACCGAACTGATGATTCCTCTTTTCTTTCCCAGAGTGTGGGTGTCCCAAAGGTCCTGGCACATTCCAAAGCGGTTTGCAATGAGAGCCTGGAGGCCAGTACAGGAGTGGGAGGATTCTGGCAATATTCAGCCTCCTCCTTTCAAGTTAAATTCTGCCAATAGGGAAGGGGGAAAAGAAAAAAAAAAAAAGGGGGGGGGGGTAGGGGAAGAGAAGGAGGGTTCTCTTTATAGTTATATTATATTATTTGGAAATTACTGCCAATAAGAAGGTAGAAAGTGTCTAACGTGGATTTCAAAGGATACATGTCTGGAGTATGGACTAAGAAAAAAATCTCAAGAAAGCCTATCAGGGAAAATACCTATGGAGATTGAGTTCCAGATTAAACTGCAATAAAGTGTGAGCAAAGTAGCACAGTCTAAGCTCTAACAGATTTTTTTCTTATTTGTATTCACTCAGGCCTCTTGGCATTATGACACTTAAAAAAATTTGCAAAACAGTGCAAATGGTGGGGCAATGCTGATAAAAGCGTAACGAATTACTTGTTGTTATTCAAACTTTATGAAAATGATGCTGTTTGTTATTCTCCATTTTAAACCACTAAAAACAAGCTGAAAGATGCTTTGTTTACAAAGCCTGAAATACTGGACATTTTCATGAACACACATCTTTCCTACCTCAACGTCTGCACATCATAAAGTAAAACAAACACTCAATGGATCTGGATTCAGGTCTCTTCTCCCATATACAAGTACAGGTGTATGTGTTCATTTCTGTAAGGTTGCATGCTTTAATATAAACCCTATATTAAGTGAACTTGTTGCCTTTAATGAATGAGAATGGAGATCCCACAAACTCCATGATTTTTTTCTGGTAACCTGCCATACTGAGAGTGTTAACCAAGTATCTGCTTGGATACAAAGTCCCAATGGACTTAAAGACTTTATTGGTATATGAGATGCCTACGTTCATAGTATGTGGATCTTTTTTACCTCAGTGCCCAGCTAGTGCTCATAAAGTCTCAGATTGCAGTGCAATTTAAATATAGCTAAATATAAATGTAGTTCAGCTTTATCCTGGATAGCTAGAATATTGGAAATAGCTGGCATCAACTGGCATAGGGTTCATTATAAGCTAATTTACCTCATTACCTTTTTGTATTACTGTAGCCATGCAATCTTCAGCATCCAAGCTACCACTCAGTCAGCAGGCTTTTCTTGATTTCAGGTATGTGCTCGTAGTTTTCCCGGTACATCATCCTTAATTCTTGATTCTGCTCCTAAAGAATTAGCTCAACAAAGCTGAATTCACCTTCTATGGTGTATGCCAGCACAGGAGACAAGGGAACAAACCCCAAGTCCAGTCTAGCATTTTGCTTTTTCCCTTCTGGATAGTTTGCAATACGTTTGGTATACTGAAACCTGTTGGCTCTTTTCTATTTTTACTTTTTGCCAAGAAAGGCGCAATTCAGCTTTTGAGTAAGATTACCTCCCTCTTCAATAGAGAATGGCTGGCAGGCATGCACACAGGAAGGCAGGATTAAATTCAGACTTGCATGGAGTTCCATACCATTTCAATTAACTCCCTTCTTCACCACCCCCTCTTTAGGTCACTGTATCACATTTACAAAGAAATAAACCTTCTGCATATCTGTTTGCCAGTTACTTTCACTCATCTCTTTGTTAGAGGAAGCAAGCAAAAAAGTGCTGTCACAGGGCACACTTACCCTGGTTCGCACAATGTTTGTAAGTGCATGAGATTGCTTCTCAGGATAATTCTCCCATTCTTTATAATAGAAGGAACAAAACCACACAAAGCAGTACACACAGAGAAGAGTTGAGGAAAGAGGATACTTGATCCCAAAGTGTTCCCCTATCTTCATTTCATTAGTACTCACATCTTCTTCTATGATGGAAGGAAGAAAGAACAGCTTATATTGCTAAGGATCATAACACCAGCTTCCTCATGTGTAGATTCAGGGAGGCAAGAGGGAGCATTCCTGCAGGTAATTAGCCTTGACTGCTAATCACATCAGCCAAAAGTGATGAGCAAATTAGAGCTTCGGTAGAGTAGTTAGTCTGATGCTCTTCCTAGATCCCCAGAGCAGCATTGATGGTTACTACAATGCTCTGATGCACAGAAATCAGCAATACATCCTCACTAGTAGACCAGGGCTCGCCTTCACAACCCACCCTTCCTATGGAATTAAAGACAGTGTGTCATCCATCAGCTTCTCACTCCACCCCAAGTACCATGTTTCGTTATAGGTCAGGGCAGATACTCAGCTTGATTCATTCCACAGATTTGCCTTCACGCTGCTACAGTACAAACCAAAGAGCAGAATATTTGCTTGATTTTCTCAGTCAACATTTGCTTGTTTTGCAGTTTCTCAGAAAAAGAACGACATTCCACTCATACTGTGAATGCAGTAAGAGTTTGACAGGGACTTACATTCAAATTTGTCTGTATCCCTTGACTACTAACTCTTTTAGACTGTTTTTTCTTTCTGTTTTTTTTTCTTTTTTTCTTTTTTTTTTCTGTTTTTTTTGTTTGTTTGTTTGTTTGTTTTTAATTAAAAAGGGATGGAAAAGGAGGGCAAAAACACCATAGCACGGTGCTTCTACAGAACCTGTCATCTGAGATATTCATTTCTGAAAATAATAGGTAAAGCCTCAGCATACATACCCACATACCCACCTACAATAAAGGCACTTCAATTCAAAAGTTATAGATAGGAAACAAGCAAGCATGGCACAGTTTGCAGCTACACCATCCATATCTGGGTCCTGAGGGAAGTGAGCACACAAGCAGTCCCAGCACCCAGTTTTACAGATCTCTGCCAAGTGTCATACTTGAAGCATGAGACTCAAGAGCAGATTCCCTCCAAAAGCCCACTTGGAACCAGGGCTAGATCTCACACAGGTGGGCTGTGGCACTTGCACCTTTCCTCCTTTGTCTCGAGCCCCCAGACCTGGCCCCTCTTCCCAGTGAATGCTGCCTTGCCAACAGACAAGGGGCACAGGAAAGGGATGTCTCACTTCTGCTTTGCAGCTGGGCATCACACCAATCTATCTCTCATTGGGTTCAGCTCCAATATGCAGCACAGTGCCATGTCTCTTTCTTCATCCCATGCTTGATATTTGCATTATTGCTTACATCTGCCGCAGAGGAAGAGAAGCAGGGCCCTTGCTTCAGAGACATCCATGGTCTATGCTACAGCCACCCCAAAAGAGTGAGCTTGCCTAGTCTGTGCACAGAACACACAACTGTGACTCTCTACTACAACTAAGAAGTTCCCAAAGGGGCAAGGGCTTGCTTTTACAAGTGTTGCATATACACACAGACGTGTTATGGGAAATAGTCTCCAGAAGCTGACAGGGATGGGACAAGCGCTGTCTTTATGTTAGATACACTAAACAGAGAAAGAATCAGTCCCAGCTCTGTCACCCAAGAAACAGACTCTGAAACCTTTCAGACTCTAGGACTGTGTCACAGATGGTAGAAGCCTAAAACAGATGGGATGAGAAAGGACTTGGAAGATGATGATGATCAGGAATGGAACAAGCCAGACAGCAATAAGCAGGCTGTGCGCTGAGGAGGGTCCCTGCAGGATGAAGGCTGATACACAAGTATCTCAATATGAAGCTCAGTTCAGCCCAGCCAACTGTGCTGAAGCCATGAGGGCTGAGGCAGTTGCTCAAAAAACTCCGAGAGCAGGCAACTACTTTCTGTGGTCTGACATTTTAAGAAACTCAGCCTAAGGAAATGGAGAAAAATAAATCCTTCTGAAGATTCTCTTCTCAATCCAAGATGATGGTAGCTTAATTACACTGGAACTTATTAAAGGCTAAGCCTTAAAGAAAAGCAGCCTGTGACATTTCAAAGGATGGAAACATAGAATTTAATGGATATTACTACTAAGTCCTACAGAATTTAATTGAAAACAGTCACAGGTAGATGTCAGATTCCAAACCACTGGAAGATCAGAGTAATGTGAGTCTTGCTCATATAAACATTTACATAAATCAGAGGCTGCTAAGGGATTTAACAATGGAAGTTCTGCGTCAGAAGAGTGGGATTTCCAGCACCTATTTCCAGATTTGTGATTCAGGCTCTCCTACCCCATTTTCTGCCCCCTTTCTCTCCCTGTCACAAGACAGGCTTGCTGTAAGCAGCTTTCTGCCAGAACAAGCTCAGATGATTAAGCTAACTACCTCACAAGGCTCAAGGATTATATCTCCCTCTTTACTGACCCAGAAATAACCTTAGAAAGAAAGAGCAGACCTCGTGGTGGCAAAGGCTGGACACCGGAGGCAGGAAGAAGTGAATGCATCTGAAGAGTTCAGGCTATTCCAGTACCAAGATGATACCAGCTTGTTCCTGGAACACTCCTACCAGTTTTACTAGCAGCAAGTCATACTCATGGGTTTCAGAAAAGACATATTTGAACTCTTCATGTACTCAGGTCATCTGGACACCACACAGACCTTACAAAACATCCAACTGTTCCTCTACATATACTGGAGATTTGGCACTTTCTCCAAATCAAGCACGTTTCTGATTTAGCTAGCTTCCCACCAAAACTAACCCTTGGCAACTTTTTCTTCCCCCCTCCACAGCAAAGGGAGCCAGACAGGATGCCTAGGACTCATTTTCCTGCAGCTCGAGCATGTCTTATACCACAATAAGGTTTCTATGAAGGAACAAGAACATTGTCCCTGCAGCCACATTTCTTCATCAGGATGTTAGTTGGTGCACATTTCTGGAACAGCAGTTGAAATGGCAGTATTTCTATCACTAGTTTTTTCAAGTAAAAAGCCAGTTCAGCATCATTTCTCCCCTTCTTTAAATGCAACACGGTTCATGCCCTTCTCTTCACCTCTACTAGCACACACTGCCAATCTGTATACTTACCTGTAGCATACATATTGACCAACTGAAGGGCAGAGATGGGGTAAAAGCCTGAACAAGACAATCACTTTTGAGTCACAGAACTGACGCATATAGGAATCACAGCACTGCTGAGGCTGGAAGGGACCTCTAGAGGTCACCGGGTCCAACCCCTGCTCAAGCAGGGACAACAAGGGCCAGTTGCCCAGGACTACGTCCAGATGGTTTTTCATTATCTCCAAGGATGGAGACTCCACAACCTTTCTGGGCAGCCTCTGTCAGTGCTCAGTCAGGAAGAGACCCACAGTTTCACTTATACTCAATTCCACAAGCAGGCCTGGTTTTATACGAAACTGGACACTCTAGCAAAGCCCTGATCAAAAGCACTTAGCATTATATGGAGATTTGCATCTCCCAGCCCTGAAGCATCCAAATCCCTATGTGGCATCCATAATAATGTGTGCAAGTTTTACAGCCAAGACAGAGAAGCAAAAGTCTTGTGAATTAAAGAGCTCCTAATCATGGGTATCAAGGGAAAAAAACATGCATTGCCCTAAGAATGATATTGCAGGCCAGATCAGAAGTGCTACCATCTGCTCTCCTTAACTGGAAACAGAAATAACAGTACTTGTGAGTGTGGGGAAAGAGGGAAGAGAGATACTAATACCTAATATACAGAAAGTAGCTCTCCCAAATCCCTACCTATTCAAGGAAACAAAGTCGATCTCTCTGGAAGGCCTGATGAGCTCACAGACTGTTAAACTTTTTTACTTTTTTTCTTTAAGGTTCATGCATAACCCTAGAGCCAAGTGAGAGCCACAGCTATAGATTCTGAACAATCACCTACCAGACATGGTACAAGTTAAATAGGACATAAAACCAATTCACCCCTAATTCACTGGCAGCAAATCCCTCCCCAGATCTTCTAATTTCTTCTTCAGCCCAGGTCTTATCATGTCAGCAAGATACACGTTCAAGTGGAAAATGTAGCTAGCTTGTGCAGTTCTGTATGCTGCATTTTAACTCTTGCAAAATGGCTTGACAGAAGAAGGGAAACTGCTTGTGCTATACCCAGCCAATCCTATTACAGCCTCTGCAAGGCAGTGTACTCCCACGTCTCAGATAACACACAGATTAACAAGGTTAGCTCTGTGATTGCTGTTGGTACAGGAGAATCAACATTAACAGGTGGGTTTGCTACAGAGAGGGTAAGAATATATTACAAGCGGGTCTGAAAATAGAAAGAAATGGAGAGGAATGAGGAAGAAAACACCTCTGAGGGTGAAAGTACAAGACGCTCTGTGGAGAAGTTATATCAAGCACAGCAGAGCAGGTAAATCAAATCTCCACCTTAAATCTGTTTCCTCTCCATTGTCTGCATTTCGTATGCATTCTGTTTTAAGTGAAAGGAATAGAGGAAAGACTAACAGACCTGAAAGTCCTGCTGGAGCAGGTCTATATCAAACAAACATCTCACCAGCAAGAACAAAGGAAGAAAAAAAAAAGTCTTACAGGGTGGTTGGGGGAGAATGGGCCTCACCTGTCAGTGTGCTTGTTACACAAGCTGCTATTGGGGCAGATTTTTAGCTCTTTTGCATTAAGCAATTGAGCAATACTATCCAGCAGAGATATCACTGATCAAATGCCATAGTTACAAATCTGATGGCTGAAAGGACAGCCTTCCTGCTCTGGTGCCTGTAGACTGGGTGCAAATCTACCAAAGTAGGCCAATATCTTCCTTACTAACAAAAACTCTCCCCCCTCAGTCCCTGCACTGCTTCATTCTACCTCTCATGTAAAGAGAGCTACAATGCTTTTATTCTCCACTCACTTCATCTCTGCCCTATTTCTGAGGTCCCCTTGGCCCAAGTTTGCATACCTCTGAACCAGTGGCTGCTGCTGTTGTTTTGATCCTTTCCCTGGCTGGTTTAGTTCCTTTATTAGCAGCAGCATGTCTCCAAAGTTAGATCTGTTTCTCTCAGCAGTCTCATTTTGCATGAAGTACATATTACAATTGATTGTCTCCCTAATTAGGGGACTTTTAACATCTCTAGAGTAGAGTTACATATGACTGACAGAGTTCTCATCTCATTTAGTAGCATAAGCATTTATTCCTCCTTTGCTTCTCAGTTTAGGGTATTTCTGGCATCTCAAGTTATGCCTTCACTATCTCTAACAAAAATAAATAAATAAAAGCCACACATGAATATCAAACTTCTGTAATAACCTTCCTAATTCCCCATTTCTATCTCCTGTGGTAACTATATAGAGTTTTGATTCTTATTTTTACTGCATCACAAAGATGTAAGAGTTCTGCAATTTCATCTGAAAGTCCAGTATTTCTTTTCACTTTATGCTAGTTAAAAAAAAAAGTGAAGAAATGCCAAAGAGAAAATAATAATAATAATAATAATAATAATAATAATAATAATAATAAAAAGTCCTTTGGCAGGGGGAAAAGGATGTAAAAATATGGACTTGAAATTTAAAAAGAAAAAAAAAAAGAGAGAACCATTTATTTTAAAAGATACTGCAAATTATTTGTGATACAAAGGAATAAATTATAAGTTTGTTTTTCTTTTTTTTTTAAAAAAAAAAAAAAGCACTGTAGACAAAGAACTCTACTAGCCTAAGGCAGCAAGAACAGCAATTTTCTAAAAAATAAAATAAAATAATAATAAAATATAACAAAATAATAATAATAATAAACAACAAACACAGAAAACACAGGATCCTCAAATGCGTTGAGCCATTTCTTACAGTGCCAGAAGGAAGCTCAGGGATGCTAGTGAACAATAGGATATGCAGAAGAACCATTATGATGCTACAGACCTAGCTACTGTATCCTGAGAGAGGGGCAACCAAGTCTTTCCAAACATCCCAACTTGACCTGGATACTGAAGGCTTCACATCAAATACAATTCAGAATACAAACAGATTTTAACAAGTCTCAGTTGCTGAAAGCATACTCAGGACTGGCAGGGACAGTATTGCCCAGTTTGGGATCTAGACAGATTTTTCACAAGCTGAGAAATATAGTGAGGGAGGTTTGAAAGAAATCAGGAGTGTAGCACCCAATTTTTCACATTTTCATTTAATACAGAAAACACAGGAGAGCAAGGATAAAAGCTTCATATAGTAGAAAATTAGTAGACTTTTCTGATAGTGCATATTAAGATTAGACCTTCATAAAAGTAGAACTAGATAATCTTGAGGGTGGAGGAGTAAAAAAAAAAATCTGAATCTCAGCAGTGCCAAGAGCAATATCTTGCACTCAGGAGCTAACAGCAAATTCCACTTTGAACTGCTGGCTCATCAGGCATTACTAGTGAGAAAGGGGAATTTTCATACAGGATCCTGATTACAACCATGAGGACACCATTCAAAGAGTGGATGGAAATTCAGAATACATCATGCACCCAGGGAAGGAGGTCCTGCTACTTGCTTTAATTTCCTCCTCTCTGTTATCAACATTCGGTGAAAAAGAAAATCCAGCAAGTTTTGTGTTTTTGTTTTGTTTTGTGTGTGTGTATGTGGTTGGTTTTGTTTTTTAAGTATAGGTATTGGCAAGTTTCAAAATGTAATGGTTTAAAAAGACCTAAATTTTGAATGTTTGGAAACAGCTTGATACACTTTCCTCTACTTTACATACTGTCTTCTGGGACAGACTTTCTCTCAGTGACTATTTGTACAATGCCAAGAAAACGTCCCTCATCTTGGTTGGTTGAGTCCTCCTGGCACCTCTGTGAAAGAAATGAAAGCAAGTATCCTAATGAAATCTAAAGTGCCCAGGACATTTATCTATATTCAATTCCCTCCTCCCATTTCTTGGAGGGGAAGGGCTGTTTACTTAACCAGAAGATTACATTTGTTGATCAAAGGCAGAGGGGAATCCTCTCTACCTCACGCACCCCATCAGCATGCAGATTTCAGAGCCCAGCCTCACTGAAGCAGCAGTGTATGGTAACACAAATGAACTACCCCTATATTAAGTCACCAGATGTAATCCTGACAGAAACTCCAAGCTCTTGGGTCCTTCCTCCTCTGATCTCTCTCTCTCTCTTTCTCCTGCCTCCCCCTCCCTTTGCTTTGATGACTTTGACAGCCAAGTTCTTGGAGAGTTACTCCAGGTTACGTGTCACTTTTAATGGGATTCAAAGCTTTAATTCAGAAAGTGGCCACTCTTGACCTCTGGCCCCACTACCACCCACTCTGCCACCCCCCTTCTTTCTCCATCGCCATGGAAATGAATAGTGGAGCGAAAAAATGGGAGCAGGCAAAGTCTAAAGCTTTTCACAGAGCCCCCAAAAGAAAGATGAATGAAACTCATTCATCAGCGAGCAAGAGACCCAGAGAGCAACGCTGGCTGAAAAGCGAGCCAGAGGGAGAGCAGGCAAGAGAGAGAGGCGGACAGAGATAGAAAAGGTTACCTCATGCAGGAAGTTATGTGATTTGAAAAAGAAAAGCACAGGAGGTGTGAGGGAACATAGTCCATTTTCAAAAACTGCAGATTCCACAAAGAAAGATGTCGTTATTTGGGGATGGGGGTTTATTTCCTCAGCCTCTTCCCAAAAAGAATTTCTCAACAGTTTACCAGGAAAGGATGGAATTTCAAAGGGAGAAGAGAGAAGTGCCTGAAAAGAAATTTCAGTGGATGCCTGTTGGATAGGTAGCTCATTTAAAGGAAAAAATAAAAATGAAATTACAAAGCTGCGTTTGTAGTGTTGAAGTTTCCTTAATCACATCTCCTATGTTGTATGTATTTTACCCCCTATGCAAATATCAAGGCAATTTTTAGCACTAGAGATCAGATGTACATAAGATGCAATAGCTTATTCACTTAGATATAGCAGAGATTTTCTGGCATATTCCTCTAGCTTCTACATTTTTCACATCCTCACTACAACAACATTGGCGAATAGCTCCTTCTTTCAGGGGTCTTGAACAGATGCATATTAAAAAAAAAAAAAAAAAAAAAAAAAAGTTTAATAACACCATGTATCCCAACATCAGACAAAGGAAAGATGTCCTACTGAATGCTGGCCTACAGAGGTCAAGGAGGGAGCTTGTTGATGCCAGCAACAGAAAGAAAGGAAAAGGGAGAGAAAGGAAAGCCTGAGATGTAACAGCTCCAAAAAGCCTATTTATCTGCACCATCCTGGCAGGTGGGGGAGAAGCATAACAGAAGAAAGGCAAGAAGCAGCAGCAAACAATTCTCTAAAACTAGAATCTTTTACAAGAGGTATTAGATAAGAGAATCCTAGATTATACTGGGATATTCATACCATTAATGACTTCCCAGAATAACCTGTCAAAATTCATCTCAAGCATACCAAAAATTGCGTAGAAGCCAACAGGACAATTCAGGATGCTTATGGGAAGAAAAGCTATAACAGGCAGCCCTCAGTAAGATGCAAATTATTACCTAAGAATGTCTTCCTGATAGAGAAATGATAGTGTAGTTCTGCCAGCCCAAAGATCACCAGTTAACCAGTTAAGTCCTACTCAGAAGAGAGTCTACCTGGAGATTAAGAAATAACTCCTGGAAATAGTTGCCCCTTGCAGAGCGATTACCATTCTGAACCATGAGATCTTTTTCCTCCTTCCTAAAGCTAGTCGGGCATGATTCCTTTCATTCCCTCAACTCCTTTAAAGAGAAAAAAAAAAAAAAAAAAAAAAAAAAAAAGACACTATTAAAATAAAAAGGTATCTCCCAAGAGATGGGGATCACTAAACTTTATTCACTGTTAATCCAGCGAACAAGATTCCAAGCTTCCTTGAAGTGGCATTAGCACCTTTACTGACCAGTGAGCTCAGACATAGAGTTAATATTTAAGCTTCAGCTTCTTGATAATCAGTATTACTCTCTATGGTGGCTCATACCCTAGCTGTAGCTAGAGCCACCAGGCAAGGTAGTTCAAGCACATAAGGAGAAAAGCTCACTTTAGCTGTGCCTCCACTGACAGCACAGACAAAATCTGCTGGAGCCACTTGGCTCAATGTAAAAATCACCACTACTAAAGAAATAGAAACAACAACTCAGTATACTCCTAGTCTCTTTAGAAATAAGGAAATATATAGATGTCCTGACTTTTTTGCCTCTTCTCCCCACTCCTCTGGCCTGAAGCATTACCTATTCTTCTCTCCCTAATGCCATGGGCCTGTCTCTTTGAAAACCAATTTTCTGAAGAGACAAGCAGCAAGAAAGGTCTCTATGCAAAGGTGTTTCTAGTCTTCCTAAATTACTACTCATTCAAGACATAGCAAAAGTTAGTAGGATAATGCCATTTCATGAATGCAGAGCAACCACTAGGTTCTGGTCTAAAATAACGTGTTTTAGCATAAGAACAGATAACAGTAACATCTTAGTGTTAAATTACTGCCTAAATGATTCTTCATTCTGGTGGCCTCAGGCTAAGGCTTTGAATTGTCTTCAGTGAAGATATCTCTGATCCATCCTTAAATCCCACTGTAGGGAAGTTCAGGTCAGTTCTGTGCCGCACATCTGTTTGTTAAGCAGACAGATTTTGGCAGCAGTAAATTGCACCACAAATGGCTCCACAGAGGTGGGAAGCCTCATTTGGTCTTCAAAGTAACCAACTTCCTACAGTAAATTTAAAAACTTCAGTGCTCCAAACCATGAAGGACACCTGCATGTCATTAAGTACTTAATGCTGAGCATACAGCTTTCTGGGTCACCATCTGTTCCGTGGGAGCACCGGCTCTGGCTGCTGTTCCCAGTTTTGCCTGCTCTAGGGTTTGAACTGCCAGCCTTGGCAGCTTACAATTACCCAAAAGGTAGTACGGATGAATCTTCTGTGTCAGCTATACAAATTCAGAAACAGTGTCCCAAGAGAGAACAATTCAGCCAGCCAGAGTTCAATCAAGTCTGTTTAAGGATTAGGAGCTAATCAGGATAGCTCATAAGGTATATGCCTCTGTTTGTTGTATCTACTGCTGCCCTTCTAATCTCATCAAGATGTCTGCCTACCTGAAATTATCTGGCTCTGGTAATACTTATCGTCTGTGTCATTTAATCAAAGTTCTCGCTTGTGCTTGGAGGTTTGCTATCAAGGCAACTATATACAAAAGAAAGTTCAAAATCAACGTTCTTGCCTAACCTATGGAAGTTGTTGAAAAGACTGTAGCAGAGAGCTACCTGCACAAAGCCAGAGAAGAAATATCTAAACTGCAATGGAAATCCAGAATGATTCTCCCTCTGCTCCACAGGAGCAACATGGGATAGATGTGCCTGCACTTTGCCGAAGTTTTCAGCCTTGAGTTTCAGCCCTTTTCAGATTGAGTATCTCCAGATGGTTACACCACATAGATACCATTGTTAAATTAGGAAATGTTAATCACATAGAAAAAAAGAAAAGGTAATGGGGTCCTAGTGGTTACTGGGGAAGCATGACCTGTACACAAAGCAAAGTAGAAGAAATGAGAACAGAGGCTGCTCAGAGATTGGGGAACTGATGCAAGCTATAACCGCTCTCCACATCACAGGTTTACCTGCTTTTTGCCATGTGTCCTCCCCACCCAAGTTGTATTACACATGAAAATCCAATTCAAAGAAGTGTACTTTGTAGAACAATGCAGTATTCTATGGGAAAGAAATGAGCAGGTTTTTCCCCATTTGGGAAAACCTTTTTTGGGATTTGATCTTTCAAAAGCTTCCTAAATAAAGCCAACAATTTATTATAACTATTGTTGGTTTTTGAATTGAACTAGACTTCAAAGCTACTAAACTCTTTTATTCTTCTCAGTGAGAGGAAAGCCACCATTTCTTCCAACTCTGGAAACAAAACTTGCTTATCCACATGAGTACAATTATATAAATAAAAGTTCCACACTCCCATCAGCAAAGGAAGCCAATAAAGCTGAAACCTTCCTTCTCGCTTTCCTGAGTCTTGCAAAGCCCAGAGGATCTATTTACCCCTGCACACCTTGCTCATTCCCCAAGTAAAGAGTAGGTAACTAATAGCACAGCCACTGGCAAAGATACTCTTCTCTGAATTCATTTGATTTTGTTTGTTTCATTCTAAAGAGGTAGACCTTTATGTAGACAGATCTATTTCACCTTAGATGCATGCCTTCATTGCTTTATTTACAGAACAGGCTTAATTTACAGAAAGTCCAAAGAATAGCAAGACAATGCTTGGATAAAAAACATTTGTGCTGAAGGACCAAACCTTCAGAAATAAGGGCTATAAATAAGGCAGGGTAAGAAAGGGGATAAAAAGAAATAATAATAAAAATAAAAGGAGAACACAACTCCATCTTTTGATGGTAAATGCCCTCTAATCATGGCCCTTCTGGTTTTAAAATGTACGTTTCCCCATTCGCTTTGGTTTTGACATTATGTTTGACTGTATTCTACATCTACAGCAATTGAGTTACAATTTGATATGATAAAAGGCAACACATTAGTTGTTACTTAAAACATGTTACAGCCTGTATATGAAGTAAATTGGCACCTAAATTGCAATATTCATGTATTACAGTTAAAATTAAAACTCCATTATTTGATGAAGCGTGTCACATTTGCCATCTTTTAAAACAGACTTCTGTTCTGTTGACCTGCCCACATCTCATCTCTGAGCACATGCAGAAAAACTCTCCTGTCAAGTCAAAATAGGTATTCTTGGGCAAAAGCCCCAAATTAGTTCCTTATGCCAATCTTCTGGAATCCATGACCCGCATTTGCTGCCTACTTTTCATAAAATGAGGGATCCACCGCCTTCCATGAAAGCTTTCGTGAAATTATCATCCTGCATCCCCATCATCTACCCTGTAAAACTGAAAATTAGTTTTTAATTTATTTTTTCCTATCATGGCTTTCTCCTGTAAGTTAGAGGCCTTCTAACTTGTTATTTTTCTTCCTTAAAACATATTTATAATGTGGTTATCTGTCCTTCTCGAGTCCGTCAGATGGATTAAGCTCTTTAAGCCACCAAGCAAACTTATTCCAGCTATTAGGTTGTTGGAGAGCTTCCCCCCCCCCCCCTTTTCATTTCTTTTCCTTTTGAAAATGTTGACACTGATTCAAAATGCGTTATTCTGGTGTCTTTCAACAGCAATGTCTCCTTACTCTGGCCATCTCATGTATATGCCTAAGAATCATTTTTAGACATTTCTCCAGAGCACTACATTCAGAACTCACATGGCCATGCCTACCTCCTATGACCCCTAGAAATCATTTTTAGTCACTGCTTTCCAGACATTTTCCACTATGTGACTTTCATTCATTCATTCAGACCTAGAAAGGACCAGATCACACAGGGCTAGGACACCTGCATCTTTATTTTCAGCCCTGAAAACACAACAGGGAAAATGTCACCTATCCCTGAGACACAGACATAGGCATAGGAAGGAACAGGTCAAAAAAGGCTCCCTGCCCTTCCCTGGCAACTCTCCCCATTTCCAAAAAGGTAGATTGAGGACTTCAGCAGCCTCAGGCTGTTAATAACAATGCCAGTGCTCAGTTAGTAATGAGTTTTGCAACATTTAGCATTTTCCTTACAGCATAAAGTCTAATTCTTCATTAATGTTTAAAAGAATAAAATAATATTTTTATTTCAGTCTTCATTTTTAAAGAAAAATACTTGGAAGTGTGACCAACGGGTTGCATTTAAATAATAAAAACCTATGTAGAAGACCAGAACAAAGGATCCCATCATTGTTTTGGATTTTCTTCATCTAGTGATTTTTAGGCCAATATCCTGACAGGAAAGGGGGAGGAGTGGGGCTGTCAGTACTGTATTCAATGAGTATAATTACTCTGAATTAGCGCTAAGGGGTTTAGAGAAGAAAAAAAAATACTATTCCACAGAGTTAATATAAAGTGGGCTTTCATGTACATACAAACCCACAAGGAGTGAGCTACTGCCTGCTGAGAACCATTTGAGAGCCAGGGGATTGATCAGACTCGGCCAGCCCTTTGCTTAAGAAAAAAAAGCTGCAGTTGTGAATTACTGTAAAGCAGTATTCACATGACTGATGGGTTTACCCCCACCACCCCCCCAACACATTTGTTTCAAAGATCCATTTTGTCTTCTGCGCTGATGGTGTGAATTAACCCCTCTCACAACGGCTTGGCTGGATCCTGCAAAAACAGTCCAAGGCCTAGCAGCTCGATGAAGCTTTTATCTTATGTTGTTGTGTGACTGGGAAAATTGGAAAGAGATGCTATTTAACACCCAGACTTCTGAGGAGCACCATAATATCAGCCTTCTCAAATAGTCTGCAAACCATCTGCCATCAGACCTGCCAGCTCCTCATCTTTCTGGAGCATCATTACTGAAGGAGCTCTGCTTCTGATTTCCCTTGCTGTCTGATACTCCAGCACCCACTTGTCCTTACATCCCAGGGAGCATAAGATATATTTCCACATCTTGCCTTTTTAGCCCTATTTGTTATCAGCCCAGATCACATGAAGCTTTTAAAAAGCTCCTGAAATCTCTGAAATGGATAGTATGACACAAAGATAGATTTCCATGGAACCCTGATCACACACACCTGCTTACAAACAGGCCCACTCTATCTCAGCAACAGATTATTCAGTCAGAAATAAACTGTTTATGACAATGCAAACTGCCCTGTGCTATTCCTGGTTCCCAGTAAGACTCTTCACATATGAGTATGATTTCTTTTCCCTTAAAAATGGGAAAGAAGAAATGTATATGTATATAAAATATACACGTATATAAAAGAAGAAAAATGAAACAAACAAAAAAGTATTAAATGCTATTAGTTACATCAAGATGCATGCAGATAAGTGAAATGTAGCCTTCCCACACACAACCCCATAAACTCATATCACATTATATCTGCACCATTTCACTTGTCTTGCTCTGGACTTCCACAAAACTGTGTGTCTTACCCCACAGCACCTCTGCATTCACAGTCCTGTCCTAGCTGCATGGAGGAAAAAAAGGAAGAGAAGAAACGATGCATTGCCACCCCAGTTATCTATATCACAGCTGTACTCCCTACCAATGCATGACCAAGATTTCTTAATGGCTTCCTGCACCATCCTCTGCCCCTGCAGTGCAAGAGCCCTCCATCCCAGCCCAAGCACAGTTGTCCAGTGGTTTTACAATGAACATTAGGCTAGGGAGCTCCTCAGGATGTCCTGCCTTGGTTTTGTCAGGGCACATCGTGGAAGTTTTCTGTCCTCGAGCTTAGAGTGCCTTTTATCTCTCTGCTTGCACAGTCCTTTCTTTGGTACCATCTGTTGTGATAGTTAGGGTAGATGTCACAGGAATCACAAATGCCAAACACAAATACTAGGAGATATCTCTGCTTTAAAAAAAAAAAAAAAACTTCAAAAGGGACAGATGCTGATGTAGTACCAAACGTCACACACATTCCAGCCACTACAGACTTAATTCTCACTTGAAGATGCAAGTTTTCAGGCCAAAACTTGTCATGTCTGAAAGCACCCAGTTGCTAAGTTAGTCCATGTGCAACAAAGTTATCAGGGACCAATAAAAACCAGTACCAGAGCTCAGCTTTCCAGGGATAAATGGGTTAGTGGTGAATGCTCAGCATCCTCTACAGCCTGCAGTAACTGCTGTCAGACCTTCTCCTGCTATGCAACAACTTTGTTTCCAAATTTTATACGAGTGCATTTTATTTACCCCAAAGGATGGCATGTTTCATTTCTCTGAGAAGAACTCTTTCAATTTCAGTGGATCTGTCCAATTTGTCAAGATCATTTTGACTTTTACTGCGCTTGTGACCTCTGTTGCTGTGATTTGCAAGTTCTACAAGTGTACCTTCTGTTCCCTCAGGCAAACAGGGAAAAAGGAGAATTAGATCAATGGCCACTATTCTGGGACCTCACAGAGCTGCACACTGCCTGTAAAACACACGTATTGAAAAGCAGCCCTTAAGACAGAGTAATGAATTCTCCTTGAGCCAGGGGTAGCGCTGGGCCAGCAAGGTACACGAGCATTACCAGTGTGCTGATATGACACCGCCATGCTAACAGAGTCGTCAGGTCCCATGGACACACTGTACAAAGCTTAAGGCTCACTCCTGCACCAGGCCAGCAGTCTTTTGTTTTTTCTGTCAAAAGTGTTTCCACCCAGCTCTGGCCAGGACACTAAATTATTCTCTTCCCTCCCCCACTAAATCCCCTAATTGTGCAGCCTGGTCCAGCAGCAACAGCAGCAGAATGTCAAACACAGGTGTGCTATTAAGAAAGGTCAAGTTATTTAACTCCCAAAGCCTATGCACAGTGGAGTACCATTAAATGTAGACTCGTTTTCCTCCACATTCAACCTAAACAACAATTTACTTTAAAACAGAAGCTACTTGTCGTCACCTTGTGGGCTTTTTCATTTGCCATGTTCAGCAGCAGCACAGGCAAATGATTTAAAAGCATCATCAGGAGAAGCAGCAGGTTAACTCTAACCTCACTTAGCTTCTGCTCCTGCTGATACTTTGTGCGCCCCAGCAAAAGCGGTAATGCATTTAGAGTCACATGGTGACAAGCAGCACTAAGCCCTTGTGTCCGTTCATAGCATCCTGCATAAAAGCCACTTGAGCTCATCAAGAATAAGAACGAGCTCTTTCTTAAGCCCAGCCCAATCCAGTTAACAGGCTTATATGGAAATGCTGAGAGACAGGGCTTACAAGTGGCAATGCACCTAACTTGCACACACTGCTTTACTGAAAATTAAGAAAGACAGTAGGTATGCACCATCCAGCATACATTCCAGTTCATAACCCTTTTCTCTCTATATATCTCCTTCTGAGATCCTTTTCTCTAAAGACACAAATTTAAGAAAAAGCCCAAATGACCTTTGAGATTAACAATCATTGCTTTAAGTCTTCTTCCAGTAGCAGCAAAACCAAAAAGTCCTGATAAATACAGCAGCACATTTCTGCCATCCTAATCAGTTAGCCTTCCCTTCCTGCTCTTGGCATGTACTTGTGTAAGTTGATTGACTTCTGCTAGAGATGCCAGCGTGCACCAAATTAGAAAGAAGATGCACTGAGGCTCTGAGATTGCTTGTTGTGACATTAGTTGGTGATAACATACTATTGCTGAATCCATCTGTGGACAGAGATGCAAGCTGGGGAAGAGGCTTGTCCTGACAGTCTTCTAAGGCAATTCAGGAGGTGCCTAAACTCTGCCCCCACCACCACAACCACAGAACATATGGGGTAGCTCCAATATGAAGGATACAACTAAAGATGCCTGCCATTTTGAAAGCCAAAGATTTGCTTTGGGATTCATTATTGAAAGGGTAATATACTTAAAGTACCTGTAACCTTAAAACCTCAATTTTTTCATAATAGAAATAAGGGGTTAGGAGGGTGGATACATCAATTTTTCCCAGAATATGGATAATTCTAGGAATTAAATGAAAGACATTTAAGAAGTATGAGTGTTACTAACAGAATTTAATTTAAAGCATTCTCCAGGAGATGCAGGGAGACTAAGTCAGCATCAGATTAATTGAACACAGCCAGACTTCAGGGAAAATGGGTGGTTTTCACAGGATATTCCCCCTCTGACAACATACTTGTTTTCAAATAGTTGTCCATTTACCACAGCTGGAAAGCATCAGGGCATAAAATTAGATATACATGAGCACAATCAGCTTGCATTTCTGGTATCACAGCTTCCTGGAGCACAGTTTGCTTTAGTGTTAATCAAAAAAAGGCAGTAACAAAAAGTATTAATGACAAGCTATACAGCCAATCCAAATCACAATAAGCCTATTTGATATATAACATTACAAATAAATAAATATGCATATAGTAACTATATATTTAATACAGTTACTTTGATAGACTTTAGATCAAGCCTTTAGCTGAAATGCTTAAGGGAGGGTCATTCTAAAAGTAAAAAAAAAAAAAAAAAAATGTGCAGTCTTGAGCTATACACTCTACACACCTCCCCAGCACATAACAAAAAGACTGTCTGAGTCAGAAGTATAAACCTACCTTCTCACGCTCTCTACAATGAGCATTTTGTTGCTGGGAGGTACATTAGGAGAGTGTTTCCAACTACCATGTTCTGATCTACCATGGTAGAATACAAGCCTCCAACTCAGACCAGAGATAATCGATGTAAAATACACAGTGATCTAATGACGATGACATTATCATTTTATGGGAATGTGAAAACAAGATGATTTCAATAAATGATTTCTTGTCAGTATAACCAATTCTTATGGTGGCAGCTCACTTGAAGCTTACAGAAGAAAAGTTAGTCACAAAAAATGGAAAATAATTGACTCAGGAACTGGGCTACATTTTCACACTGATTTCCAAAGGAAGAGAGAATAGCCACAGTTACGATACATTTCCATGGTATGCAAATATAGGATCCTCTCACAATTCTTTGAAATCTTAACTTAGCACATTATTATGGTGGATATTATGCTTGGGAGGTTGTTGCCAGTCCTAAAAGAACCAGACTTCAAGCACAGCATTTGAGAGTCACTTCCTTCTGTTCCCTGCAAGCCTTCCTCTAATAAAGTATGCAAGGACTGAGCACAGATATTCTGAAAAGATGCTAAAGTGCAGTCACTGATGATACTCCTGGTCACTCAGAGGGAGGAGGGGAGCACTTTTTGAATGAATTTATTCACTCAAATATCCTTAAGAGAAAGAAAATGGAAATCCAACACAAGGGAAACTAATAGAACAACTTTGACAGGTGAGATGTAAAATGGAGAGTAAGAGGTCCAAGAGCAAGGTTGAGGAACAAGGAAGCAAATACATAGTGACAAGTAATAAGGCATTCTTTAAGCACATGGGAAAGCAGAACTCTGGAAGAGCTGGTGGGTCCTGCAGACTGCTGAGATGCAAAAAAGTCAATGGGGGCAGAAAATGAGATTGCAGAGAATTTAAATGGTTCCTCTGCTTCAAATTTCAATTGAAAGCAGGGAAGAGAGATGCAAGACCTAAGGTTATACAAGCAAAGAACTTGCCAGACAGAGTTAGGGGAAATAAAATAAAACAAACTCCTAGAGAAATTTGCTTGTGCTAAACTGCATTCCAGCACTAGGAGCTAGAGCTGTGAAAAATCCGTTAAAGGCAGATGTACACCTGCTAGCCTGAAATAAAAACCCTACAAACTATTTTTCACAAGGATAAATCATCCCTCTCTAATCTGGAAGAATAGTCAGGATTCTTAGAGGATTCTTTATTAGATATAAATTGTTTGGATTTTCAAGAAAAAACTATTACGATACCTTTGTAATCATGGGATAAGAGATAAGGTCCTGTTACTCTTAAAATATTAGTCAAGCAACTGAGAATCCCATATTAAGAACAATAACTTCTTCATACAGAAGGGGGCTGGCTGGTAGTGACCAAAAGATCAGCCTAGAATCAGTGTTGTTAAGTGCATTTCTGAAGCATCTGATAGAAGGAATGCAAACCAAGGTAACAAGTTGCACTACTCATAGAAAACAATGATTAGTCTATAGTATGGAAGCCTTTGTCCTCTCAACAACCCAGGCAACTGAACAAATACCAGAAAAATAAAATAAAAAAAAATCACCATGGGCATCAAAACTAAGTGGAAAGAAAAGAAAAAAAAAAAATATATATATATATATACATACACATTTACATGCCACTATATACCAATGATTGCTGAATTAACTTACATTATAAACATCAAAAAAGTCCCTGAGACAAAAGATGACATACCCCTGTGCTTAGCTCAAGAATTATTTCAGAGTAGACAAATATTTATAAGAGCTTTTAAATTTTTAAGCTGTAATATGGAAAAGAGTTTGACTACAGCAATTATAATGCAGTTCTGGAATGTCAGGATACATTTCAGATACATGTGCCCACTAGATAAGGACATGAATTATAAGCACTCTTAGAAATAAACAATCAAGTAGTCTACTGATTTATAACTTAACACGGGGCCACAAAAGGCCACTGAAAATGAGAAACATAGGAGAATGTGTAACATTTATGAAAAATGACCTACTAGACAGTTCAAGTAGAAGAGAGGTTAAAGCAAATCGTAGATGGTGTTATGGAAGTAAGGATATCAGATACACAGGAAATCGTAATTAAGATTAAGAAAACCTTAGCTACTGAGAGTTATGGAAATACATCTTCAAAACAAAAACAGTTGTTTTTTGTCCATGGGGATGGTTTATGTTAGGGGGAAAGATTTCAAGTCTATGCTCATTTAAAGTTATGGAAGATGAAAACTACTTGCAAATAGTTTTAAACAGTCCACATAAGCCCTTTCTACAATGTGACCCACACTCTTACATCCATTTTCATATCTTGTGCAATTGGCCTACTACTCCTCACAGGACATAACCCATGCCTTAGGAAAAAAATCCAGATCTATTCCACAGTTTTTATTGCTGCAACAGAAAGAAAACAGCAAACTGGGATTGGATGGGAACCAGAGTATGGAAACTAGAGAAGTAGATGGGGCCCTGCAATGCAGGCAGCGTACCTGGGATCAGCTGCTGCAGCTTGGAACTTCTGCTACTGCAAGAAGATCTGAGTAGAAGACATATAAATTAGATTTAAAGGAAAACAAACAAAACAGGAAAAGCACAAATATCCTTCATTTCAGAAAAATCACACACAACCATCAGGAAGTGAAAACTATACATATTCTACACTAAGGGTCTCAACCTAACATTGAACCAAAGCTAAAATGCGTTTTGCAAAAGAAACTATGATCGTATGGGAAGAAAAAAAAAAAAAAAAAAAAAAAAAAAAAAAAAAAAACACAAAGAAATCCCAAACACTTTGTCTTGTGGAGCAATTGAAAAAGAAAATGTGCAAGTCTTTGGGGAAAAAGTGAATCAAAATTTCATTTGTATTAAATTGTGTAATTATAATGAAAATAACTATAAATCATAATTACAAACTATTAAAATTTACATGTAAGTTATATTCTAATTTTAAAATATCTACTTTGAAAGAAATTTAAGCTGATTAGGAAAGGATAAGTTTCAGAAAATGCTCAGCTTTTAGTTCATTGCCTATCGATGTACATTATACTATTCTTTTTGTTAAAAATCGTGATCATGAAAATGCCAAAATGAACAGCATCAGCTGCACATCATGGGGCATCATGAAAAGCTTGCTGTAGATAGCATATCTGTCCCATATATGCTTTGATTTCTGGTTTTCATTCCCTCGATACCCATTAAATACTGCAAATGTTCATATATGAACTATATTTTCACTGACTTGGAACAGTTACTGAATTCAGTAATCAAGAATTCCTATTTTGATAGTCCTGATGTGAAATATTTAAGCTTCAACTTTTCTTGACTTAGACATGTAATTTACACTTCACAAACTTCTCCTGCTCTGTTTTTTTTTTTTGTTTGTTTGTTTCAGAATTCCCTATTTAAATAAGATGAGAAATTCCCACCTACTTGAGAAATCTCAGTTGGCAAAGTCCTATCTTGAAGTAGAGCCTTATTGCACATGCTGAAAGTGTCAATACCGAAACAAGTGAACTTGTCATTTATAGTATGTATTGTGCAATTGGAAAGTCTTAAGTTAAATAACACATTTTAAAGATGCATCCCTACAGTTTGGAAAGTTTCTCCAAACAGAGAGACACTTCTGATGTGGGGCAAAGCATCTACACATCTAATTATTTTTTTCTTGTATAAAAGTGTTCAGTCTACATATCCACTCAACCTACTGCTGTGATTAGCACAAGAAAGAGGTTCTCAGTTATATACTTCCTTGTAGGTATAGTCATAAATAATTCAAACTATAGTACATAGCAATTAAATGAACTAAGTGCTTGCTGTAATATGGTACACTTGGTTTTCAGTCTTTTCCTCGTATAGCTGTATTCAAATTCCAGCCATTCACAAGAGCACACACCCTTTGTGAAAGCCAGCACAGATTTCCTGCATTTGGGCTCAGAGAAGCAACCAAAGGAAAGCCAGGACCACTTTTCATGTTATGCTACTACACAAACAGATGTGTTTGTAAATATTATCTCAGTTGCAGAAGATTATAAGGATCCATTTTTGAAAGTAGCCTGAAAATAATTTCCTAGGTCAGACTCATGAGTAGGAGGAAAAGAAGGTGAAACTCCTTGCTCTCATTCCTATCCTTTTTAAAGTTGGGATTCTTTCATCACAAAAACATTACCAATTCTGCAGATTGCTGGGGACAGGTAGAAAAATGGTCCCCACTTTGCCACATTACTGATTTCTGACAGCTTTACAAAGCCATCTCAAATGTTATGTCCAAAAGTTTTCTCCTTTCACAGGTGAAAACAGAGGCTGCTCTTAGTGGACAGACAGAAGCATCCACCTGCCCTCAGGATGATGTCCAAACTTTTCAGTGCTAGAAGGTTGTAAGATAAAAGGTTTGGGCAATGGGTTATGCCTGGCAGACACTGTGCCTTCAAAAAATACAGTTATTCATGTTGATGGACAGAAGCTTACATCAGAAAGCCTTGGAAAAGTACAGTTATTAATATTGATGGACAGAAGTTCACATCAGCTCTCCAATAGTTTGACTTTCAATATAAAATACTTGAGGAGCTCACAGTTAAAGAGAGGATACCAAAGACACCACAGTAAACACATTGCTCTGAAACTTATCACAAGAGATGTCATCCCCACCTACACATAAAAGGTATGAGCCTGAACACATACAGTATCATAAAACACTCACTTCAGCTGTGTTAATCTTCTATATTAAGGCATTGATCCAGCAAAGGTTTCATATGCTTTTTTTCCATTGTCTAAGTAATCCCACTATTCCCAGTGAAATAACTCATGGCACATAAAGTTGTTCTAATGCATAAGATTTACAAAGATTATAGTTAAATTACAAGTGACTGGGATGACTGGTTTTAAAAGACAAACATACCTCTATAATCCAAGCAGACAAACAATGAGTCTGAAACACAAACTGACCTCAGCATCCTATTTAAAGCTAGAAGCCACAAAGGGCTTTTGAGTTTGCCTTCTTTATGACCCCATAAACTCAGTTCCTACACTATTTTGCCAGGGCAGGGCAATTCCTAAAACACTAGATTCAAAATAGCTACTCCTATTTATGCAGTCCATAATCCCTGCAGCTCTTTATAAATCCTCTGCTGGTGGAGGACATGTGATGATTATTAACCACAGGAAAAGTGGAAACAACCTTTAGGCTCCTGTGAGTTCTGCAGGTCTTTAGTCAAACTGCCCATACCATAACTGAATCTCTTAGGGCGGGTTGGGGTTGTTTGGTTTCATTCCCCACCCCCTAATCTTCTGTTGCTTGAGAAAGCCTAGAAGAGGAGGCAGCCTGCAGCAAGTATGCTAATGCCATATCAAACTAACTGCCATGCCAACGGCAATCAAACACACACGCCTGCTCACACACTTCTGCCAAATAATCACTTAAGCAAACATCAACTACAGAGATTAGCAACAGCATCTGACAACATGCAAATCAGGCAAGAAACATGGGCTGAAGGGACATCTTAGCAAAAGTGAGGATTTAATAAGTGAAATGTGATGAAGTTCCTGAGTCAAAACTCACAGGGTGTTTGGAAGATTTCTGAAAATCCAATCTGTTGGCCTTTGAGAGAGAGCTAGTATATTGGTTTCTTTTCACCACTTGGTCCCTACTGCATATCAGTTGCACCTAGGCAGGCTTCTAATAAAAGAAAGTGACTCTCGTGCAGATAAAAACATCTTTGTGACCTCAGGGAATGCAGCAATCCAAACAACCAACCAGGCAGTCAGTCAGGTGGCAGGAGCTACTGGGAAGCAATCAGAGCATCTCAGGGGCCTTTCATCAGCACCAGAAGGAAAGACAAGCCTCCACAATAGAGGACTGGGTTTTAGAAAACTAAGGGCAAATCACCCCTGGAATACAGAAAAGGCTACTTTCAAGTAATTTTTATTTTTCAAACTACAGAAACAAAGTACTGTCCTACCAGAATTAAGATAAAGTATCAGAAAAATCACTTTATTGGTCTTTAATTTACTAATACATACACCACTCCAAAGACACTCTCAATGAAAGCAATAAGATTCTGCCACAAGGAATGTGAGAACAGTCACAACCATTTGCCAGCATTATAATGCATTTGGGTCTTATTTTTAAGATTTTATTACCCAAACAAAGGGATGGCCACTCTTTCTAAATCTTAGGCTGAATTCTATAATCCATCTTCTGACAAAGCTCTTGCTGAAGCATCAACTTTCCCTGAATAATGGCTGGAGAATGTGTCCCCATATTAGTATTCATCTCCATTTAGCAGGAAGAACATGATTTAGTGAGCTGGAAAACATCTCAGTATGGAAGCAGATGAAGTTCAGTTGTCCCAAAGAAGACTATGAGGTGTAGTGCCATAGCACTGCAGGGACAGCACTGTATTAGAGTTGCCATCTTTCTCGCATGCTACATCTAAGCTCCTTCCTGTATCATTTTCAAAGTCAATAGACAATGCTACCTTTCCTTTACTATCTAATGAAGTGTAGTACAAGAGTATCATAGTATATTAGTATATATTATATTAGTATAATATATTAGTAATTATTATATTACTATATTAGTATTAGTAATATATTAGTATATTAGTTTAGGTATTTTGAGCAAGTAGCACTCTTCCCATTGTTGTTTGCAGGATGCAAGCAAGAAAGAAGAAAAAAAAAAAAGTAAAATCCTACTTTTTTTTTTTTTTTTTTAATTAAAACAGATTTTGATATGGAACTACTGACATGCTGTGTCAAGCATATTTCAGATAATTCTGTCATGGAGGCAAAGATGCTCCAGACTGTGGGCCTTCTGCTGCTGACTACAGAAGGGCACGTATATTTTCATTACACTATTAGGGCTCTCTAGCACTTTGAGATACATGATGTGTGAAAGGTATAGCTAAATAAATTAAAATGTTTAAAAAAATAAAAATAAATAAGAAATTAATAAATCTGTTTCACTAGTGATCCAGCTGAAACAAGGATCCTTAAATGTAATAGTTTGAACATCTTTAGTTGGCCATGAAACTCATCCCATTGTTCCCAGGATTCTGAGAAACAAAACCCAAGAACAAAGCACGTTTTGTGCCTGATATTCCATGGAACTGTGTTTGAGAAGCCAGTTCATTCATGGCCATTGTTTGCAACCAGGCAGGAGCATTCTGAGTTCCACAGATATCCCTAAATGCTTGTGTCAACACACAGGGATTTCCTCACATCTTAGAACATACCCACCGAGAACAATTATCTGTTTTTTACTTTATAATTACTTTATAATTCCAAGGGAAAACCTAAGGCAACAGTCTAATGCAGGTAGCAAGTCAGATGGTAAAGACAACAGTAAAGGGGTCTATCTTTCTTAATGGGCTTGGAGTTTGCTCTCAAACCTGAGAAATATGCTTCCTTAACCTTATAGCCTGCATGCCTGTGCTGTACCTGTGTCCGCCACCAGCTGGACTGGCTCCACCAGTACCTGAGAGCATCATCCCAAGCATGTAGTGGGAGACTTGCTGAAGGAAAGAAGAGCACACACAGCCTCTTTTCCCTTACAGTTGTTCCATCTGTTTTTACTCCTGCTGCTTGGAGGAGAACTTGTTCAGATAGTGAGCTGCTCCAAAAATATTTGGAGACAACAAAAATTCAGTTTCATGTGCAACATTAGCTAGCTACAGACCAGTGCCAAAACAGGAATTTGGACTGTGGTATTAGAGATTTCTCTTCTTTCTCTTCCCTCCCCATAGACATCTAATGATGGTATCATCTGCAACTAAACAAGGGATGCTCTACAAGATCCAAGCTACATGGGAGCTCAACAGAAACTAAATGAGGAAGGGCAATTTTTATACCACTCCTGTGAAATATTCAGTGAGCTCTGAAATAGCACTGGCAGGCCTCACAGGAGCAAGGACCAGTTTAAAATTGAACTTGAGTTTACTAAACAGTCATGAACTGGAGCCTCAAGTACTATTTATTTTCAGAAGCTATTTTTATCAGAAAATTCCCAGCTCCTGTAATGTTCTTCTGCTCTGCCTGTGCCCCTCTCTTGCACCTGCCATTGAATAGCACTCACCAAGCACGGTGCTCCTTGGGACCAAATTAACATTTTAATAATTTTTTTCTTAACATAAGGAAACCTTAGCATAAGGTTATACACACTGAAACCAGAATGTGCTATTCAGGGAAAGCAAGACACATTCTGGGAAGAGGAGGGGGTGGAAGGGTAGAATCACCTGATTGCATCAGTAATACATATAGCTCTTTTTCACATTCCCTCTTCTCATCTCCCATGAAACTGCCTACAGCTGTGTTCTCTCAACCTGCGGTCTGAAAGACATTAAAAACCAGACTGCAAGAGGACTACACTTTTTAAGAAGTCACTCCCACACATGTAAGCAAGAAAGGAAATTAGAAAAGTGTCTTAGAAAAATGCCCCCTTCCCTCCCAACATTCAACTATTCATATTCAGTTCTAAACAGCAGTCATCATGGTGCTGCCACAGGAGGTAGTGCCAAATATGTTAAATAGTTCAGTGATTCCATTCTTTGTAATAACATAAGGTGAGACATACTGATCTAGTTTGATAAAATCCTACAAATCCCTTATACCTTGATAAACTAGGCCTCTGCTGAGAACTTAAAGTGAATTACTTTTATACTACTATGTCAAATATCACCTTCAACAGGGCATTTCATGCCTTGGAGGTCCGTACTCTTTTACTAGTGAAAAGACTGTTGGAGCCTGAAGACAGTCTGAAAAGTATTAATGAACTTGCAATCACAGATTCAGCTCTTGGAGCAAATGAAATTTTAAGCAGCAAACTCCATTCTAGCTGCCAACTCTTATTTCATGGGCTGGCTCAAGTTCATGTTAAAGACATTGGGATTAAAGAGTTTCTCCAGCTCATGACCATCTCGGTTTGATACAAGATCAAAGGTTTGCAAAGTATACTTAAAAAAAAACAACACCCTATTTGTCTCTATTTAGTGTGTAATACTGCTAGCACAAATAACATTATCTGAGGTGTCCATCCCTGGGAAGTTAATGACATGTGGAAGATACACCTTTTCTCAACTTGCTTGGTTGCTGCTGTATCAATCCACAGACACATTCCTTACACAATTATAATGCTCTGTGGGTTTTTGTAGTAAAATGCAAACTTCCACATTACAGAAGTCATTGATCACTCCTTTAATTTCATTTTTCCACAGTGCTTCTGATGAAGAAAGCTGATGTGAAACAACAGACTCAGATTTCCCTCAAATCTCCTCAAATGCACATTGAATATTTGACAATGCCCACTTCTCTATTTTCCTCCACACGGCTCCATCAGAGAGAACCCTCTATGCATTCAGAGCAGCACAATGGATAATGATTTCCAAAGCATTAACTTGGAGCCATTGAGACTTGGATGTTTTCAAAATGCATCTATTGTGCACAAAGGATTCTAGACTACCCCAGCTACTCTAGAAGTCTTTTTTTGCCTTTCTCAAAACATCCATCCCTTGAGCCATCCCTGGAGTGCATTGTTGGGGCTGATTCCTTAGTGCAGCGAGTTCCATCAGTCAAAGCTCAACAGATACAAATAATATCAGGATATGGATATAAATTAGTGAGACAGACCCTAAATAGTTTTGACAGGTTTACTAAGTATATATAGCGACACAGAATGCTATTCCTGCTGTCAGACATCAATATGTAGACAGAAGATTGGGGGCACCATGGAAACTCGGTGACATAAGAGTGGTATTGATTGGACAGAAAATGAGGCTGCAATTTAAGCTTAAGGCTGCCAGAGATGCCAAGAATGGAGAATGACCTCCAGCAGTGAATTTTCAGCATAAGCTCCCTGTGAACAAACCAGTCCAAGAAGGATAAATCAGGGACAAGCTCACCAGGGATATGGGTCGACCAAATGCAGGCTACCCTAAGCAGACAAGAATCACTGTGTGTGTGTGTGTTACAGTGACCTAGTTCATTCAAAGACAGCATTTTAAATAGTTTATTATAAAGAAGCTCGAAACAAAGAGACTTCCTCAATTAAAGTCCTGAAATGAATCCTCTAAATGAAAATGCTTTTGATACACTGATCAGCAAGAGGTTGTAAATATCAAAGCAAAGCTTACATTGTTAAAGACCAGTTCCCACAGAAAACAGCGCTGTTGGAGTATAGGTTATGAGGAGGTCTGAACAGAGCACTGAGTTTCATGAGCAACACCCATTACAACCCTAATGCCTCAGTGCCCCACTGGTACACTTGATAATCCTATCTTCCCTGCTGCAAAATGCAATAGAGTATGTGTTGAAAGAGTGCATTTTCAGAACTCCTGGGAAAAAAGGAAAAAAAAAGAAAAGAAAAGAAAAAAAACACCTATTTTTAATTATTTTCTCGGCATTCAGGACTATCTGTTCCTAGTATGAGAAAGAAGAAACAGAGGACATGATGGGGAGGTACCTTGCTGGAGCCATGACCGCTGAAAGGCAGCTACGGAACAACGTTCACACCAGCAAGAGAAGGATGAATCTACACAAAACATCCATCAGTACAGGATCCTCCTTAGTGCCAGTATGGGTATACAGGAATATGGCAGTGGGATCACACCATGGTCATGGTTTGTATTACTTTAGTAAAACCAACCTTCTGCTGGCAAGGATGTATCAGCTACAGACTGTATCTCAAATAATGGTGATAGACATCTGGATAATTGTAAAAGTCTGCTTTTGGTATGCAACTTCTATGCTATAAACAAAGACTTACCCATTTGTAAAAGAAAGATTTGTTGCTGGCTTCTTTTTTTTTTTTTTTTCCCCATCTAAGAGCTTGCTTTGCAGCATGCTAAAGTCAGTAAGTTTCTGTCCTTCAATTTCATCCAAAGGCTTGTAAATAATAAGTCATCAAAGTGTTTAGCTTAGACTGGAGACACTGGTATATTAAACCTTGCCATTTCCTTTCTCTTTAGAGAAAGTTACTAAATTGCACAGCAGGGTTTGTTTGCTTTTTTTTCCTGTTCTATTTTTTTTTTCCTCTTCCCCCCTCACCCCATTTTGTCCTCTCCAATGAAATACCCTATCCATTCACTTCCAAATTTTTATTACCATAACAAATTAATATTTCTTGTCACAGATATGCAGGTTCCTTTATCCCTTCAGACCTCATTATTTTTAAAAGCTCTTTTTTCTTTGCCGGGAAGAGATAGAAATACATAGACAAAAAAAAAAAAAAAAAAAAAAAAAAAAAAAAACTTTGCTTTGTAGGTCAGCTCAAGTCCACTGTCTGGAAAATGTTAAGGACAAGTATTTCTTCCTAGTGACTTTTCTCATACCCTTCCCTTCTCTCTCTGTTCCTTCTCTCCACCTCCCTAATATGACCACAGTTACACACTTAGTCATTTCCTTGACAAAAACATTCAACTTTGCTAGAAGGATAGAACAATCATGGCCAAAGGGGGACCAAAGAAAGAAGAGAGTTCAAGAGTCGATGAGCCACAGGTAAAGAGTTCTTCCACTGTACTACAAGCCGTTTAGAGCAAGTAGGATCTAATTAAAGCACCCACTGCTATCCATAGCAGCAGGGTTATCTCACAGAGAAGGACTTAACACGTTGCAAACATTTCCACAATGCTTCTAAGAACCAGCTAGTCTAGGACTGACATCTTATAATCCAGCTTCAGAGTTTCACTAAGCTAATGCACAGCAGACATTCACTACCAAAGCGGATCGCTTGCCGTGTGGAAGAGAGGTGTGTGACGGCCAGCTAGAACATGTAAAAGGAGCAGAGGAGCTCCCAAAGAACTGATTTTTCCCTTTTCAAAGTTCACCTTTTCCCTATGCAAAGCTCTACTTTTAAAAGGGAGTGGATGAAGGAGGGCAAGGAGTTAGAAGCATCAGTGTTGGAGACCACAACACATTTGCAGAATAACCTGTATGCTCAATAGGAGAGAACTGTATTTTCACCATTGTTAACCCAGATTTTCTCCCAACCCACCCTTCCAGAGGAAATGCAAGACATAAACTGACAAGAGCAGTTTTAAGCAAATCAGCACTTGCTAGAGTCAGTTGTTTCGCCAACATCAAAGTACAGACAAGAAAGCTAAGTCCCAGGGAAAAAAAAAAAAAAAAAAAAAAAAAAAAAAAAAGTATATACATATAATATATAAATGTATGTATAATATGTAAATATCAGTTAAAGTGCTCAGTCTGAAGGTACAATTTAACCTCGCTTATCAGGAGTCTCAGCCGGGACACTCCTGGCACAGGGCACCTGAGACCTGCAGGAGTTTCGCCACCCTGGGGTCCCTGCTGCCCTCTCGTCCTCACAAAGCGGATCAGCCCGAAGACTCTGCTTTCCCTTCCCCGCCGTGCCACGTCCCCCACCACCACCAGCACCCCTCTCCTTCTCCCCCTGCCACGGCTCTTGCCGCTCCCTGCCACCCCGGGCCACCCGCACCCCGAGCGGGGCTGCTGGTGGGCAGCCCCAGATCTAGGGCAGGTGCCTGTGGGGCCACAGGTGTTCCCCACCACCAGCACCACCACCACCGGCCGCTCTCCTCAGCACCTCCGAGGACCGGGGGGGACCCGATGCGGTGCTGGGAGGCAAGACCCCAGAGCCGGGAGGGGGTCGCGCCTCCCAGCCCCTGCTTACTTACTTGGGGCGGAGAGAGGCTCTTCTCCCGCAGCTGAGAGGGGCGAGCCGCGGGTGTCCCCGGTGCGGAGCTGCTGGTGGTGGTGGTGGTGGTGGTGCTGCTGGTGTCGCAGCGCGTCCCTTCGCTTCCCCACGGACGGGCTCGCCTTCTTCTCTTCCTCCTCCTCCTCACGCCCCGCCGCTCTCTCCGGCCGGGGGATTTCTTCCCGAGATTTTTATACCGGAGGCAGGGAACCTGATCCTCCGCGCTTTGACTCGACAGAGCCCGGGCTGCGGCGAGCCGGCGAGAGGAGGGAGGCGAGGCGGGCGCCGGGGCAGAGCGAGCGGCCGCGCTGCCCCCTCGCGTGATGCGGCGGGGGCGCCGCCGGGAGGGTCACCCGCGGGGCAGCCTCGCCCCCGCCGCCGGGGGAGGGATGGAGGGAGGGGGCCAGGGGCGGGACGGGGCCGCTCCACCCGAGGATGGGGCTCCGGGGGGCTCCCGGGGCGCCCCCCGCCGCCGGGGGGGCTGGAGGGGCGCGGGGCCCCCGGCTGAGCCGGTGCCGGGCTTTGCAGGGCGGTCCCCGCCCCCCGTCGACAACTTTTGTCGGGGTGTTTCAACGCTTCTGGTTGTGGTGCTTTGCTGGAGTTGTGTCAAGGCTCTTATTTAGGCTTTTCCAGCTTTTGGGTTCATTACATCCATTGAAAAAGAATGTTCCCCAAGCCACAGCTTAATTTAAAACGAAGTGGACTTGTTCCAAAGTCCAGGCAATTTCTGCCTAATTCCTGATCCCCAGAGCAAGTCTCCGTCTTGATTGGAAAGAGTGAGCCCATTGACTGCTTGGGTCTCGGCTGGGGTTGCAGCTTGTGGCTCCTGCTCCAGGTTTGCACAGAAATCCAGTTCAGATTCTTCTCCTGTTTCCAGAGGAATGAGCTAAAAAAGTAATTTGTCTGGCACCGTACACATTGCATCATCTAACACCTACCATCTGTGACAATGGAAAGCACTGTGCGGCTAGTCCCAGCGTGGGCAATTGCACCCACCTGGAGTCTTTCTTCGTAAAGTAAACTACTCCCTTCCATCCACACCTTGGCATCTTCTTTTCATCACAGAGTTATGTGTTTAGTCCTGGCATGGCTGTTAAGGATTTGCACGACGGGCAGATTTAATGACAGTGATGTAAGTTAAAACAACAACTTTGGTTTGCAGTATAAAGCGGTGGCTTGAGACGGACAGAATATTCTTTCTACCAGCCAGCTGAGTGGAAATGAGCACTCTATAGTACACTTTGTCTTCATGTTTCAGTGTGTGTGAAGCTGAACGAATCCTTGACAGCTACCTTGCACCTTCCTGGGGGCTTCTTAATGAAATCCTGGCATGCTAAGCACTATGTACATCTAGAGAAAGACGCTCCCCATCAAGAAGCACCTGGTGGTGGCTGACACTTTAAGCCTTCAGTGGGTCTCCATCCAACCACAATAGTACATTTCAGATGGTCTACTCTGTCTGAGTAGCAACAAGAAAGTAGGGAAGAGGACAAAGTCTGACCTGAAAATTCACCTTGATTAAGACCAAAGGATTGCACTAAAGTGAATCAAGAGATTTCTTCACAGAAATCATCTTACAGAAATTTGAGTCTTAGTTAAAGACTGAAATTTTCATTTTCCACTTATCAACAAACAATAGAAACTTTCTGCAGAAAGCAAACATTTTTCACGTGAAATGCATATGATCTCAGAAGCATAATTTGTCCATTGAATTTTAGAAGCATTGGCAATCTTTGGCCAAACCTGCTTGCAGCTTTTCTTCATGCCTAGTTTTCCATAGCTCAGAAATTAATTTTCTGATGCTAAGTTTACATGCACTGAAATTAGTTTTGTGTGATATGGTTTGGCTCTTGATTCAAAGGCTAAACTAAAATTGCAGATGAGATTAACACAGCTGCTCAAGAAACAAATGGTCTGAGGCACCTAAGAATGAAAATGAAAGTATCTCAGTCTTTGATCGACACAGTAAAATGTCATTTAATATTAGTATTATTTCTGTCTCAATAGCACCTTGAGGCTTAACCAAAGTTTCCAGTGTAATAAGCACTCTCCAGACATAGAAAGATATTCTTTACCCTAAACTGCCCAGTGTTTGATGTCTTTGAAACTAATGGAGTACAACACTTGAATTTCATGACTGAACCTTTGCTATTGAGAGAGAACTTGTGAAGACAAGGAGGTGAGACAGTTGGTCGAGACAACAATCTTGGAAAGATCGACGTAATTTCTTTTGCCAAGAAAAAAACATCGACTCTATGTCGACTCACTGCCTCAAAGGTGCCTGTTCTGCTGGTTCCCAGTGGAAAAGAACAGGAGAGCATGAAGGGACTGATAGAAGACAAGTTATGGCTATTCAATTGCCACAGGGATATTTTCCTTATTGAAAGAACTGTGAAGTTGAATAGGTTTACCTCAAGAAGTTCTCTGCTGTTTTGTCATTCCTTTTTTTTTTTTTCTTTTTTTTTTTTTTCTTTTTTTTTAATGTCTTTTATTATTAGTTTCCTGGTCTGGATGCACAGATAACCTAGAAAGGAGAATTGCTTGCAGACTGTAAGTGTCTTTAACATCCTCAATGTTTGTTTACAGCTGCTGGTTCAGAAACAGCAAAAAATAAGTGAAGAATGGACCAGCAGCTGTGGAAGTCAAACAAGCACTTTCATGTATCCACTTTGCTTCCCAAAACTACAGCCTAATGAGCTGAATTTCCTTTGAAAAAGGAAAGATGAGGGGTAGGAGCATAAGAAGTTATAGAAGGACTTCTTATTCATGCCACATGTAAGTGCTCTTATAGGCAATCCAAAAGTATTGGATCCCAAATATTTCTATCTGTAAATGTTCAAGGCTGTTTGGGGGAAAGAAGCTCACAACATGAGATGTGATTTGTGCCAAGATTTAGAAAGATCCTCATAATAAATTTCCTCTTACTGAGTTTTTGTTGTTGTTTATTTTTTCTTCTTTTGCAGAGTAGTAAACAATTTTATCATCTGAAACTGCTGTGTTTTGTTTTGCTTTGTTTTGTTTTGTGTTTTTGTTGTTGTTGTTGTTTTGTTTTGTTTTGTTTTCTGTACTTCCAGTCAATCATTTCATCAGCAACCTGAAGGAGATACTTGGATCTTGTGACCTTCTAACAGGAGTTTAGCACTTCTTTTCTAAGATGACCTTGAAAAATTCTGACTCCAAACCTACAAAGTCAGTAATTTTCTCCCAAGAAGTGCTTCACTGGTTTTGGTCCCACAGCTGAGTAGAAGGAGGCTGCACTTTTCAAAAAGCAAACAAAACCACTTGTGCACCAGTTAAAAGGTCAGCTTGGCCTGAGCTTGCTTTGTTTGTTTCACAAACACTGTAAGTATCAATTTCTTTCTCCAGTCCTCTCTAGCCATCAGCAACAGCAGCTCCAGGAAGATGTAATGTGATTCCAGGAAAAGAAAATAGAGAACTCGAGAACAGCTTAAAGATTTTTTCACCTTTTGCTCTATTGTTGTTCCCAAGCTATTGAGCTGCCAAACTCTGGCAACTGAGTGCCCTGCATCCCTATTCCTCCACTAAGATCAGATTTCCATTAGTGATACTGAATTATTTAGTGAATGCATCAAACATGGAAATCAACCACTTCTGAGCTGTGTTCCTTCTCACTCCATCTTTCATTTCAAGTCCACACAATGGCAAGCTTATTGTCACAGGGACTATCAACCCTATAATTAGAGTGGAAAAATCCATGGAGTTCAAAAATAATAATTCATACCTCATTCTCTAGTATAAGTTCTCTAGTATATTAAAAATCAGTTTTCCCAGATGTATGCAGAAGAAGGCAAACAGAGAGTGCGAACCCAGAAGAGTTATTTTTTTTCATGCACATATGCTAAAATCTTCAGATATTTTAAAATAATAAGTCACTGTCCCAGGACTTGGTCTTATGCTTCAGTCACCAAACCATGAATACACGTTGCAACTTTACACATTTGACTGATTCTATTTTCTACAATGGGATTAAAGCTCTTGTGCTCAAAATTATTCATGTGCATACATCTGCATGTTGCAGTTTGAAACCCACAAACATAATGCAACACAGCAGGCCTTTCCAGACCCCAGCATTTAAAAGAATGCCATTCGTATGTTGGCTCCTCTCACTATTTTCTTCTTTTGTGTTGGCAATCCTGGGAATGGAAGTCCTACATATCCAGGATTTGAAATCTATTAGATAGATAGATAGATAGATAGATAGATAGATAGATAGATAGATAGATAGATAGATAGAAAGAAATATAATCATAGCTCTGGTAAAGAAATTGATGTTATGAGTAGATAGACTACCACTTTTTCTTTCTTCCCCTGTTTAAATGAACATGCTCATTCTAATTAGTTTTAGAGTTTGGGGAGAAGTATGAAATATAACAAAATGGCATTTTATTTTGAAGGGCTGAATAAAAGCTTCTTTTTTTTTTTTTCTTTGTCACTGTATTTGTATTAAAAAAAAAAAAAAAACCACAACACTACTATAATCATTTGCCTATAAGCTCAGACATAACACGCAACAATTTTCCAGTTAAAAGTAAAACTACATTAATCAAATTTTGATATACAAAATCAGTACCATTTCATTCAATGTTTATACAATTTAAAGAAATGTTTCTTAATATATTCCTTTAAAAATTAATTAGTCCTTCTGTGGGGAGATACCATTAGGCATGCCCTGAATTTACAACTCTGAGCTGAATGTATGAACAAAGAAGAATTTCTGCTTACAAAAATGTTCTCTTACCTTTTAAAATGATTTGTTTGTCAATTTGTAAAGGGTTCACCTGTGTAATTATGATTATGCTAAACTTCACATTTAAAGACTTAAGTGGTTTTGAAAAGTTTTCCTTACGTGTAATCAAATGATGAGATGTTCTCCTTCAGTGCAAGTGTTGAACAGACAGCTAAGTCCTTGATTATGAATTTTAGTGAAATCACAGCAGTAAAAAAGGAACACTGAGAATATAATATTGACAACTAATAATCAAACATGCTCAGAAATACCATTATCAAGACTGGTTTATAGCTGGTGTGTTTATTCTGCCGCAAATATCTTCCAAGACTATAGTGTTTCAGCCTCAGTTCATAATTTAGCTTATCAGCTTACTATTTCAAAGAATATAGTAAAAGCTTGTGTATATTATCTGAGATTTTTGTCTTCAGTTTAGCTAGTTGCACTCACTGGAGTAAAGTCAAGCCTGTACAGACTGAAACTAACAGTTGTTAAGTAGCAGCAGCTCATCCATAAAGTAGGACATAATAAAATTGGGGCCCTAAAAATGGTCGCTGCTGAGGATGATGGGGTCGCAAAGCTATTCAAGTGCCAGCTTGGTAGCTAGATGTTTTCATGAGAATAAAATAAAAACTGAATTCATTTTAAGGTTAAGTAGTACCCTCTCCATGCTACCATTTTAGAAATAATTATGGCAAAATGGGAAATTTAGGAAATATGTAATGTATAGACATAGACACACACATAATGAGTAACCAATATAAAAGTCTATTGTCAGAAATACAGAAACTGGAAAATGAACAGCATTATCCTGTGCATGTGCATACCATATTAGTTAATATAATGGCCATGATTTTCCTCCATAAGAACAAAATTAGGTACATCTGTTCTTAACTTACTGGCAATTTCTTGCTTGAGATTTGAGCCAGTTGCATGGCCCTAATAAAGCACAATACATCTTTGATGGAAACTCCTGTGGGATGCTGTTGCCTTCAACATCAGCTTGATCTAGGTTTTCGTGGTGGTTTTACCCAGCTGGGCAGCTGAACTCCACCACAACCAGTCTCTCACTCCCCCTACTTCTGCAATGACCTTGGTTTCTACAGGGCTGTTTCTCTCTACACTTTCTCACTCCTCTCTCCCAGCTGCTGTTGCACAGCATTTTTTTTCCCCCATTTCTTAAATCTGCTCTCCCAGAGGCACAAACATGACTTACTGGCTTGGCTCTGCCCAGCAGCAGGCCCCTTTGGAGAAGGCTGAAACTGGCCCTTATCTAACATGGGGCAGCTTCTGGACCCTTCTCACAGAGGCCACCCCTGCAAGTCCCCACTACCAAAACATTGCCACACAAAAACAATATAGTTTTCACACTCAAGAGTTTAACAAAACATGGCATCATCATCCATAAAGCTAAACCTGATTGTTATATAAAAAATTAATACATTAAAAACCTTTAACACCCACATTAAAAAAATCATATTGTGTCAAAGTATGGAGACTACTGTGGCTGAATGAAATGTGTTTTTCCCCAGAGACCTAGTTCTCAACATTATGTGATTGCATTAGACATGCATTTTTTAATAGCAAAAAATGAACAAGCGAACAAAGGAGAGGAAGTCCTTGTTATTCCACTCCCACTTTTAAGGGAAAAGCTTGAAAATATAAATGTTAAAAGGCTGTTAAAAATTCCAAAGTTAATGAAAATGTTCAGAATATGTGTTAAAATCTGTAACATAGACATATGGATACACATATAACATATAAAATAAACATATGCTATGATGTAATGTAACGTAATGATATGATAAACATATAAATGTTAAAATTTGGAAGCCTTACTTTTTACACATTTTAAATCTGAATTGTCAATATAGTGATAAAGACCTAACAAATCCATACTTAAGTTCTACGTTGGTTTCTTCTGGTTTCTCCTCCAGCATATTTTGCAATTCAGTGGTTCTTTGTTCACATCAGAAATTAAAAGGGGGCAGAACACAAGGAAGGTATCTTCCTGTGCAGTATAAATTCTGACATCTCTCAAAAGACCCTGATTTTAGGCTCATTTTGACAAAACTATTATAGCTATTTCCAGTAATTGTTTTTTCCATATTAGTCATTTTTGGAGGGAAACTATGGAGATTTTAAAAGGAAGTGGGTCTGATAAAACATTTTTAGTTCCACTTCAAGAAGTAGGAACAATCTGTGTAACTGTACAAAATCTACAGCTGTACTCATCTTTGGGCTCATTATTACTACTAAGAAATGGATATGAAGTAGGGTCTCATACTCAGTCTTCTGAGATCTATCAGGCATTTTATACCTTTTGATGACCCTGAAATCTTTTAGTGTTATATATGCAATGTTTAAAACAAAGGAACACAATCTTAGCTAAGATCTGTACTATCTTTTGTTCTATTTTTAGTATTAATGATAATTAGTATACTACATTAGGGATGAAATTATATTAATAGGGTTGTAGAACATAAGAGGATAGATGAAGTTGTATCTCAGTAGCAATATTCTTTTTTTCTTTTTTCTTTTTTCTTTTTTTTCAAATTTGCTTTTCAACACTATAAGAGATTGCATATACTTTTAATTCAGAATTGTTTTTGCCTCCCCAAGCTATTTACTTTCCAATTACTCAGGCTAAACACTATAATATAGCAAAGTAGACCTTTCCAAACAGATTGAGCTCCTTCACCCTTTCTGCATCTCTACCCTCTTCAGCATTCTTCACATTCTCTTTAAATATCTTACATCCTCCTCTTTACCTGAATGACATGAACAAGATCCTATTAGGACGGTGTAAATACTGCATATTTAGGAATTGCACCATTATGAAGGAGTCGAAAGCAATAACAACACAAGATTTATGATTGGAACCACTGTTAGCTGCCTGAAGACAGTATAATATATAATGAAATGTTCACAATATTTAAAAAATGTTCGTGTGCCTGGTATAATTTACCTACTTACATTTCCTCCATCATTTGTTCTTAGGAAATAAAAAACATGAGGCTTCAATGAGGAGCTTGTATGTGTCAATGACCCTGCAGCACTGTTGTTGTCTGAACTCTTTCTTTATTAACATATTTTAAATTTTGATTAACTTTTTTTGTCTCTGTTTGTGTGTGTGACATCTGTTTTGTTTCAGCTGTCTGGGATAGGAAATGAGAAACACTTTAATTGTTGGCTTGCCTGTCTTTACTCTAGCATCTACAGGTACCGTTCATTTTTCAGTTGAAATATTGTTTTGGAATGTTGTAAAATGATACTCCCCATAAGTCTCAAATTGTTCCTGCAATGTTGGTCAAAAAACTGAGACACCTAATTTTGAAGCATAGTCATTGGACCAGGTCATGAGTGTAATTCAATGCTCTTTAAATAATGTTTTTCCCTTGGTTGTTCTGATGATGAAAGAAGTGCTGGGAATTTATGAACTTGTTTAGCAAGTGTGTTTTCTGTGTTTTTTATTATTCATGAAATTGAAAAGTGAAGATGGGAGAGGTCCCTGCAAACTGATACACTACCTGGTCTGGCCAGGAAAAAGTCATCCTTCATGGAGACCTGGTTTATTAATAGGAATAACATTTTTTATTCAATCCTACACGAACCCTGACAGCTGGAGTTTTCTCTGCAGCCAACACTCAGCTTCATTTCACAAGAAACACCCAGGTCATACTACAGGCAGAGTAGACAGACACACATTCAAAATCTTCTCACCATGGTGCCTATTCTCACCTCTGATTTGCCACATCGACATAATAAGCCAGCTGCATAAGTGAGTCAGAAAAATTGCCTAACACTTTGCTAGAAAAATTGATCTAGGAAGGGGGCTTACGGTAAGTTTTGCTGGGTTTACTGTTATTAAAGAAGACGGAAAAAAAAAAAAAAAAAAAAAAGAAAATTCATTGAAATTTACACCTTCTTGGGCTGGGATAAGAATGCATTCAGAATACTTCAGGATCGCAGCTACTCAGACTCACTGATCATCAAGCTATCACCCAAGTGTCACAAAAATGCTATTGATTTAAACTCTCCTCTGGCTACAACTTTTCAAAATTCAGATCTCACCCACTAAGATTACTGAATGGAATTTGAGAGAGGCCAGCAATACCATTTTAAAATTCAGGTGCCTCGTTACTTGGGACAGTTGAGAACAGGAAGTGCATTGTATCTGGAGCTACTTCAGAATCCAGATCACTGTTAAGCTCAGGCTGTCTGAAAAATGAAGACAAATTAAAGAAAATGGAAAGTGATTTCCTGTTCCCTGTGTGCAGAATTACTTCACCAATATTGTGAAAACTATAATATTCATAACTGCTAAAGTTGTTAACTGAACGTCTTCCAAACTGATGAGGTTTCAGTGAGGTGTAGGAACATCTCATTAATACTTAAATATGGGACAAGGCTGAACTTCTATTTTTGATGACAATTCCATTGCCAAATTTTGGAATATGACTTCTGTAATGCGTTTCTTAAATTAACATATAAAGCAGAGCAAATTAGCCATTTCTGCTCAAGGTTTGTTTCTCTAATAAGGATGGTAGATTATTTTTTATTGTTTTGATTGATACTTCAGAATTGCAGCTAAGAATAGATATATTTATTTCAAGAAGAGGATAATAGATTGGAACATGAAAGAAAGAAAGAAAGAAAGAAAGAAAGAAAGAAAGAAAGAAAGAAAGAAAGAAAGAAAGAAAGAAAGAAAGAAAGAAAGAAAGAAAGAAAGAAAGAAAGAAAGGCTTAGAACAGCAGTTTTACCTAAAGAATATTTAGTTTTATCTAATTCTTATTAATAATAGTAGAACATTTCATCTGAAAATCTATAGATTCATCAATATTTTCATCCATATTTTGATAGTAAAACTGATTGTTAAGAAAAGATAAATCCAGCATTTATTTTCTTTAAATTGGTAAGCAAAACAAATGAGTCTAAGTTCAAGCCACTGGGTGCTAGCTTGCATGTGTGTAGGATACTAACTGGATTCTCCCTACCACCAGTTTCAATCCATATTTTGTGCCTGCTCTGATCCCATGACAAACAGCAGTAGCACAGCTTGCTCTTTTGTCTTGTGGTTACACCAGACCTCATTAGACTTCTTTATTTTATGGATACACAAGTAAACACTGGTGACTGAATTACTGGTGTCTGAGACCTGAGTCAGAACGCTGAACTGTGTCTACAGTGTTATGTGGTGTCATGATCAGAAACCTATACCTTGTGGCAGAAAGGTGAGGAATGAATTACCTGCTTGTCTGGAAATTGCTTTTGCTTCTTCCAGGCAAGTAAACGGCTTCTCCAAGGCCACAGTAAGGCAAGCATGAATGCAGCTGTACCCTTGAGCAGATCATTTTTTAACTGTTGTGCTCGGCTCACACTGAGATAAAACCATTTTGTTGTTGTTGTTGGCAGGTACGCTGGTGTTTGAACTTGTGGGGTAAGGAACTCCTTCTTATTCTATGGACTAACAGAGAACACCAGACCAGGCTAGGCTCCATCGTGCATTATGCTCCCTTTAAAAGGGAGAAGAAAACAAAACAAAACAGAAAACATTCCCCTATCTATTGTTTTAGGGTCTCAGAATCAGACTTTTGCCTTGTGTAAATGCGTATCAATGGAAAGAATGTGGAAGGCTGCAGGCTGTCCCCTCCTTCTCCTCCTAGTTTCCCACTTAAAGGCCCAACAGAATCCAGAAGAACAAATCTGTTTCTTATTTTCTGCACAATAGGGATGCAACTCTTAGCTACAGGGAAAGGAAGGGGAAAAAAAAAAAAAAAAAAAAGACACAAAACAAAGTGCATAAGTTCATGAAACAAGCCTCGGTACAAGAGAGACTGCAGCAACTAGAAAACTCAATAGCAGACATATACTGCAATAAAATTTGCCAGATGTGAGGTTAAAGAAGTGGGAGACAGGGGACTTGCAGGCCTGCTGTTTTTTCTAACAGTGGTTTCCTGGGTGCCTTTAAGTAAATGATAGAAACTACTCTTTAGATGGATTTGGTGTTTTCAGTTCCTGATATGGAAAGTCCCATACATTTAGTGTTGCCTCAGATTACCAAAGTGGGGGCAATAAGATCGCATTTGTCAATTCATGTTCCTAGCTTTTCACAAGTACTTTTTTTTTCCCCCTGCCTTTTGTTTTCTGTTTTTATATAACACCAAGGAAAGCCTTGATCTAAATAAGGGTTCTAAACAACAATATGACCCCAAACACCCTGACCAAACTTGGAAGTTAACCCTGGTTTGAGTTGGACCAGATGTCCAACCCAACATAAATTAGCCTGTGGTTCTATGTCACTGCAATAGAAATTCAGTGCTTTTAATAAGCAGACAGGTTGGTCATGAAAGTCTGCACATTGTCAAACTGCAGCTTAGGGAACTAGACAGCTTGCTGCAGTTCCTAAAGTCAACTTGTTGGACATTACTCACAGTGACTCCCACATTCATCTTGGGTTCAGCAGGCTCATATATCTGTGTATAGTTGGTGAGCAATAACCCATCTCTCAGATTAAACAGAAGGTGCAGTTAAGCCTATTGCTGATGATACCAAGGAACAGCAAAGACAATTCATGAAGGCAATCAGTCACACAGTGAGAGCTAACCCTTTCCTTCTAACTTAGCTTAATTTCCTTTTATGACAAGATTACCCATCTAGTCAAGCAAGGGAAGCTAGCAGACATAATTATTTTGTATTTGCAAGCCCTTTCCAACATGGGATATTCTATGACCCAATGATTCTCCCCAAAATAGCCAGTAAAGTCACTCAGAATTGAAAAGGCTTTGTGCAACTCTCCCAGTAGTGGCAGAACTGGAAACCTCAAGAAAAATATTTACCCCTTGCAATTAAGGATCTCTGCTGTATTCAGCAGAAGGGGATACTGCATGCATTGCCTATGAGGAAACAGACACTGGAGAACACACTGAATTTGTAGCATCCATCTCGTCTCCTGTTGAAATAATCCATCAAGCTTGGATTAAATGCTATGGCTACAGAACTTAAAGTGAATTTTCTTTCCAGTTAAACAGAAAAAAAAAATAAAAAAAATTCTCTTGCTGTATGTCCAAAGAAGGCCCATACCAACCAGCTTTTGTTTGATTATGTTGTTTCTGAACTCGTGAGGATACATGGCAAAGGGCTACAAAAACTAAATGCCCCATATTGTTTAGAGTAGATGTGAAGCAGAAACAGGGAGGTTTGATACGTCTGGGTAAGACAGAAATGCAGATCTGAGACAATTATAAATAAGCATCTCAGCCTGGAAGCAGAAAGTTCATTTCTGACATCAAAAAGATCCAACTCCCCAGATGTTAGGTAGGGAAAAAAAAAAAAAAAAAAAAAAAAAAAAAAAAGGGCTAAAGGGAAAAAAATAAAAAGCACTGCACTTGCAATGATATTTCTGAACCCCCAGGTTCCTGAATCTAAGGCCTTCACATACTTACCACAATTTTTATAGATGTGATTTTTTTTGGATGTCTGAGTTGCAACAGTGAAAAAGGCTGACACTTAGAAGTATCTGTGAATCTGTATTTTGGAAAAACTAATGTAAGTGTTTGCTAATTAAAAAGTAAAATAAAATAAAATAAAATAAAATAAAATAAAATAAAATAAAATAAAATAAAATAAAATAAAATAAAATAAAAATCTAGATTGCTGGCTTTTAAGATCAGAATACAGAAAAAAAAGTGTAAAAGTTATAGAGGCTTTGGAAAAAAAAAAAAAAAACACTTTCAAATATGAGAATGTTAGAAAATATTAATATGCCAAATCAAACAATGACCAACAAACCTAATTATTCCTTATTCTCTTTTCCTCACATAGGCACACAGATGCCTAACTTCCAGCTACAAGTCTGACCTCCCTCATTATCAAAGGGAAAAAATATCCAAAATGAGCTGCAAATCACTGCAATACCAAACTAGGTCTCCCAGGGGGAGGTCACTTTTTAGAAATGAGCACTACAAACACAATTCAGATTGACTGGAAATCCAGTGTCAGAATTTCAGGCTGACTTGTAGAGTCATGCACTCATGCAGCTACAGACATACTGCTCATATGGTTTTATATTAGGGGACACTTATTTCTGTCTACAAGCTTAAATCTAAAATCTACAAACTGTCTAGCAGTTTACTGTAACACATTTTTGGTTGTATCTGTTATTATATCCCAAATTTCCATCCCTCACTGCAACATTAGATTATGGATAACTGAAAATTAAAAGCTCAAGTGACTGTGAAGACTACAAAGAACTTTTTATATCTGTATGACACTGAGAAACTGTTGGTTACTGAGTGACCTTTTATTCTGCTATCACCTCGTTCAGTTGGACACAACTGATTATATCTGTTCTTCCATCTTACATTTGATGAAAGGCAGAATGGAGGAACAAGGAGAACAAGAAAACAGCCAGAATAATGACTCTCAAAAGTATATATGGTGCCTTGCAACCCACTATTACCTACTTATGGGAGGATACTGAGACCCATTAGCAAAATGCAGATACTCCTGGAGATAAATATATATTCATCCATGGAATAAGAAAGACCAGAGCTTGTTAGAACATCATTAGTTCTGCCAGCAAAGAAATGGATGTGATACATGCACACATTAACAGAAGTAGGCAGGTAATCATACGCTATTTCTAGAGAATACAATCCTCAGGCCACTGGATAAATATGTCAGCAACAAAACCACAAAATTTTAGACACAAAATATTATTCTGAATCACACAATAGCTTTGTTTGATTTGTTCAGACTGGATAGGGCTACAGGAGCCAAAATACCATTCAGAGCTACCTTTTAAATCTTACTATTACATTTTTAAATCTCTTCTTTATTCTCCTATCACCTTTAACAAACAAAGGAAAAAAAAATAACTTTCTATCTACAATGTGTACTCAACCTTTTGTCCAGCATAAAAGAAATATGCACCTAAATTGACCTATACCCACCCCTTGATGAGAGGCCTTCTACTTCCCTGTAACTTTGACAGAATGCTGCATCCCAAAACCAAATACCTCTCAAATGACAGTGAATTACCCCATACAGTTCCCTCTCAGGCAATTAGATGCTTTGGTAGCAAATGCAGAACAGACTAGGCTGACAACAAAAATTCCTCTGATACTCAGTGCTACTGCTTTCTGTTACCTCCCTTGTTAGATAGCAAATTGATTAGAGATATTAAGCAGGCAGTGATTCACCTGGTTTCCCATCAAGCTACAGATTGTCCATGTGAGTTTAAGTCCCACAGGGTAGCTCCTGTTTCAGGTTCATGGGATACAAAATCTTCATTTTTCTGGGTCTTGGGATTCACAGCTCACTTTCCTACCTGCAGGATTGCTTGCGTTAACAAATGAGAGCAGCAGCACCACTCATCCCTATTTTTTTTTTTTTTTTTAATTTTTTGATTTCTCTGGTAGTACCCATGTAGTTGGCACGGTCATAGTTAAACTACACTTATCACTACAGTCAGTCAATCAGAAATACAAATGTGCACCTAGTGCCACGTAAGATTATAGATGGATGGATCAGAAGGAGAAAAAGGGAGCAGCTCTGAAAGTTCCCCTGTCCTGAGTTACGCCTGCTGTGAACTAATACGGCTGCAAATGTAATACCCATCTATCAATATCAACACTTCAACATGAAAATATGAGAGCCAACACCTTGAAATTATGGGACCACTTCCAATATTTACCTGTTTTTAAACTTAACAACCTTGGCAACGTCTCTTACAAGCATCACTACCTAGTTTAAAAGATCCCTTGTGAGAGAGAACAGCAGTTTAACTGCAGGGAAATACTGAAGTCACTTGGCTGAAGTGAAACTGCAAGGATGGTTTTTGTTGTTGTTGCTGTTGTTTTTGTGTTGGTTTTGTTGTTGTTTTCCCAAAGCAAATGATTCCCATCAGGATTCTTTCTTTCTTTTTTCTCCTGAGAATGGCTTTTTTTTTTTTTCCATTGTAGTTGCAATTATGAGAGGCAAAGATTTTTAAAGAAACATTTTTAAAAAATTACATTTCAGATGTAAAAGAAGGAGGGAATTCCCCACTTAAGAAAGTGCATGAGAAAGATATTTTTATGTATGTGTGTGCATATGTTTATATGGATACACATATATATGAATTTCACCAGCTTTATGAAAGATTTTTGTAGGGTAAGTTGGCTAGAAACCAGCTTTGAAGCAGCTAAAACAGCTGAACTGATGAAGAACAAGGGAAAATTACAGCAAGAATTTGAAGCAAGAATTGGGCTCTCTTCAGAGCTGCATCCACACTCAAGAGTTTTGGGGTGCAAGGATTGTATGCGAAGCTGCACAATCTTTCAATCTTTTTTTTTTTTTCTTTTAATGGCAGGCCAAGCAGCTCTGCCTGCAGGTGGTGGAACACCTCCAGATGTTGCTGTAAGGGCAGCTCTGAACACATCAGAGAGCACCTCTTCTCAACAGGCATTCCCAACGAGCAGCTGCCAGCCATTTGGCGCAGCTTGTTACAGCAGGGTACCCCAGAGGAGCTAGTGCTTTGTACCGCAGCACGTACAAATGTCAAAGCTGTGCTTGGTACTGCTTTTGTATGGTGCAGGAAGGCCCAGAATAACCCACAACCAGACCAAATCCTTTGCCAGCTCCAGCCAGTCCAGTACAAGCAAAACTTTTAGTCTTCTTAGCACCATTATTATTAATAATAATATTCTTGGGCTGTCTGAGACAGCAGGAAAAGGGCGTTTAAGATATCTTTTAAAAGAGACAAGCACACAGCTGGCTGCTAGCAGCAGTGGTGAACATCAAAGGGCCCAGGGCAGAGGTGGGGGCCAGAACCATATGTGAGGGAGGTGTGTTTGTGGCATGCCCTGTCCCAGGCAGACAGGGCAGGGGAAACACCACGAAATGATTCAGGAATATGGCTTCAGGATGGAAGAGTGACAACAGAACCGTGGGGAAGTACCACGCTGCACAGGAGAGTCCACAAGGATCTCAGTGCCTGAACAGCATGGAAGCTCACAAGTGTGGCAGGCAGGGCAGCTGCTGAAGAAGGCGAGAGAGCAGGCAATGGACATGACAGAAATTTTGTCAGCCACACACAGCTGGGCAGAAACAAACGACGCCATTATGTGATTATGGGTTAGCCCGAAACAGTGTTAAATGAAGAACCTAAACTAAACTGGGCAGTGAATCAGTGCGTGCACTGGCAAAATGCTCTTGAGAGGTATAGATACAGCCCTGAGGTGACCTATATGCCTGTGTTACAGTCCTGCTGGTCTCTGCTTGATCTCTTCTAACAATTTGGGCATACTAAGAGACTGAGAAGATTTAACCCTTTTTGTTACCACAAGTCTGAAGATGGCCTACCTAAAGGCCTACCGCTCCCTTCCCATCCACTCCCCCACCAAGGCACACGTGCAGAACTTTTATCCTTGCGTCCCTTTCTTCCACTGCCCCTAACTCCTCACAGCTTTTGAGTCACGCTAGTTTTACAGCTCTGCCAGAAGCAGCAGCCCAGCTCTGCTGGCAAATAACAGAAGGAAACAGCCCAGCCACGGCATGCGCTTCTTCACTTTTATTCTGTACATTTCCACACAAGTCACAATACAGAAAAAGTGTCCAAAAGGAACAGTAACCAGCTCTTTCACTGCATACAGATTTCCTCCTTCCCCCTGTTTAAAATCTCCTTGTTTAGCAACACAGTGATCAAGATACTTCATATAAAGAGGAAATGCAAGAAAATGAGGGAAGAAAATACTTTCTTAGTTAAAAAATAATAATAATAATAATAAATAAATTGAAAAACACCTTCCCCTTCCCATGTCCCTCTTCACTGCTGGTTACCTGGACCCTAATTTTCTGTTAAATGTAGCTTCATTTCATGGGTGCTGCTGTGTGCCTCTGATTCCTTTTGCCAGCTGGCAGCCTCATGACGCACAGCTCCGGGGCATTATGCATGGGGTCAGACAGCATAAAAGAGCCCTTTGTGATGTTATTACTACTCCTGGAGCAGATGTAGGTTCAGATAATAGGATATGTACAAATACTGGAACTCTGGATGCCCATGAAATGTTGGCTGAATATGCGCATTTATTATTTGGCTTTACTATTCTGTGTAGGGGACTAAACACATTACGGATTCATCCAGATTCTGACCTCTGTCACACCTTCGTTCATCTGGAGCGAATTCAGATCAGGATCTATATTTTATCCTCTACCACCTCTAGGAAGCAGCAAGTGAGTATCCATTGTATAGTCTGATGGAAACAGCCTTTCCATCTTGAGCCTGTTCATCAGCATCTCTCCTGACCACAGCTCCTTCTTTGATAAACCACAGTCTTAGCCTTGTTCTTTTTTGCAGGTGACATCCCCAGCTCTCTAGCTCTTCACTTACTCTTGTCCTTGTTCATCGGTTTTTATCTCTCACTTCCCCAGTGGCCAGAGCAGATACCAGTGTGAAGGCCAGGGAGTCTTCTCCCTCAGATGTTTGGCTTCCTTCCCTAGAAACATTTTGCATCAACAGACAGGATGGTGATTTCTGGGTTGTTGGAAAAGCTACTGTGATACCTCAATGGTAGAACAGAGGCAACAGATAGAGGTGTTTTCTGAGACAAACCCAACAAGCCCTCACAAATGAAACCCACAGTGCTCAATGAACTCAATATGATGGCATACAACTGCTCTAAAATTCAGTAAAATATCCTCTGGAGGGAGGGCCTGAATGCTTTTATTGACTAGACATGTCACCTGAGCACTCTTTACTATTGCAATTAAGTCAACCTAACTAAAAAGCATGGGACAGAGCTACTCCCACTTTCCATCAGGAATGATTCCAGATGAAGCTGGATATCATGTGGGAGCAACATTACTATACACAATGAGAAACTGATGAATGGTTAATATACATAAGTTTTTGGCCATGCAAAGCAAAACACCTTACTTGAGTGTGTGGTTGTGGGTGGTGGTGATATCATTCCCATCAGACAGAAAAGGAAACTGAGGCACAGCAAGGTTAAACAACTTCCCCAATAGAGACTCAAAGACAGTGGCAGGAATAAAACCTCAGCCCCTTGATTTGTTACCCTCTGCCCTATTCCTTTAACCACAGTACCTCTGGTGAGATATGCTGATTAATTACAACACACAGTGTTTCCCTATTCTGTGACATGTTCATGTGACACATGATCAGACTTGTAAACTACCATGACACAGTAGCATATCATTAAACATAGTGATCAATTTTTTTATAACCTTTATGTTTTTTAATAAAATAAGAGGTCGATTCTTGCTCAGAATAAATCCCCACTGAGCTAGCAGTGACAGCCTCATAAACCATCTCCAGCCCTTACGTACATTGCATTTTCATTAGCACGCATTTGCAGCCTGATATTTGTATCCATAAGAAAATAATCTTTCCTCAGAACGCATTTTAGTTTTTCCCAGTGAGAGGCTACAAAGCCATAGCTGTTGTAAGAGCTGTGCAGAAGAAAAGTGGCAATAACTGTGGCACAGAGGAAGGCCTGTAGTTTGTAGCAAAATGTTCTGCTCACTGACTCAGAGAGGACACTGAAACCTCCATGGACTGCCAGAAGGTTTGCATGGGAGACGCAGAACACAAGTCCTCAGCTACATCATTTTTTAGATTTTCCAAAATCATTCAACAGACTCCTGTTTCTAAAAGACTGGCTGCATCCAAAATGACTGGCACAGAGCTTACAGCACAAAATAATAAAGATAGAAGAAAAATAACTTTCATTTCCCTCTGTGAAAGCACACTTTACCTTGCAGACACTTCTAGAGAGATGCTGGCAGTCCCAATTCTCTCCATTCCCCTCCGCAATGCACTGCAGGCCAATGGCCAAGTCTAGCAACTCCCAAACCCATCAACCTAGAGGAGGGATTTTAACCCTTATTTATGTTGCTTTCCAGTGGAGTTGCAGGACATGGAGCACATGCAGTCCGCAGTGTGAGGGTAGCTGGATGTCACCACAAAGGGCAGTCCAGTGCTGTCTGCTGTGCAAGGAAATAGGTAAGAGACCCCACTGCCACTGGAGCTGCTGCCCTGCCCCAGCACTAGGAAGAGAAACACACTTGATGAGAAGAGCTTTGAAGAGCCCTTATGTAAAGAAGGCAGCTCCTACAGGCTTACCAATGTCCTTACGTATTTTAGATTCTGCCTGGCTCGTGGTAGGGTGCCTAGAATACGTAGCCTCCAAAGAGGTGATACTTTTGCCAGAAAGGTGATATATGGATTTTTCTGCACGTAAGCCACCCCCTTTCCCTAGATCTGTGAGGTGCAGCACTGAGCTAGAGGGATGCGAAGTTCCCAGGGGCCTCTTCAGGCTTTGAAGGCTCAGCCACTTATTTTCTTTTCTCCCAAAGCTGTTTTGTGATCAAAGGAGGCAGATGGAAGAGAATCACTCTGCAGTGACATGCAAATGGAACAGAAGAAAAAAAAATTATAAGCCTCTGCCATCTCCCTGTGATTTTTCTGAGATGCAAGCTGAGCAGAAAACAGTGCGGCAGCAAGGCCAGCCATTTCACACCAGAGACCAGCACACTTGCTCGCCAATTGAAAGCAGCTGCCACTTCTTGCGAGTATGTCACAGAGCAGTATGGTCACATTTGCCTAGGCAAAAAATACTTAACAGAAAAAAAAAAAAAAAAAAAAAAAAAAAAGACTTTTCCCCTCTTCATATTAAAACTAAGCCTGGAAAGGTTGTAATCAACCCCACAGGTGTGAAATGCCCCAGCCTATCATGCTTCCCATCTGCTTAATCCTGGCACGTTACAGTTATCCTCAGAGGTGCCTTTAGTGCTGCATGTCTGACTCACTGCTAGCACAGCAGAATTTTATTATTCCTATCCATGTTTGGGTGTGGTCAGAGGACATCCAGCCATCTGTGACACTGGTCAAGCAAAAGTGTCCCAGAGGCAAACAACTGAGCAGGGTTTTGACCTTTCCATCAAAAATCAAGGTAACATGAGTTAAGGAAAAGTGCAGTGATAGAAGAAGCAAAGACTTCAGTGAAAAGGGACTGAAAAGGACAAAGTAGAAAAAAAAAAAAAAAAAAAAAAAAAAAAAGCATTCAAGATGATTTTAAATCAAATTTAAATAAAATTATGTTCCATTTCCTTCCTGCCATTAGCTGTCAGCAAGCGTACTTCTTTTCTTAGCTTTGACATGAATGTGCTGCTCCCTTGTGCGATGGAGATAGGGACACTGTTACAATGGTGGCAAAACCACAGGAGAAAACAACTCACAGCTGCACCCAGCTCCTATTAAAGTAAACGTAACTAACAACAGTTGTCCCATTCTGATCAAGAAAAAAAAAAATGGTTCTGGGAAGAGGTCTGAAATGGAGAACAGTAGAGAGAAGACCGCAATTTGCTTTGTGGCCTGTAGTAGTCATATCTTTTGATGTGGCTTTGTTTACATTAATTTACAAACAAAATCTTTGATATGGCTAAGGAAAAGGGAGAGGTGATGTGCATCTTATATCGCCTCATGAGGTCTCAAGACTTGCAAAGAGAACAGTGAGCTCCAGAAGCTTGTGTGGTGATACCAGTGGGGGCAGGAACAAGATGCCCCCTGCATATGGATGACATAAATATTGGGAGCAGTAAGCTTGGAGAAGAAATAGCCCCTTCTCACATTATTAAAAGTGGATAAATCTGATTATGGTGCAAAATTGCTCATTACAGTGATCTTCAACAACTAGCACTGCAACTCTGCCCAGAAAATAACAATGACTATGGAATCCATTCTGTAGGGTCCCCATTCCCAGGTTCCAGCTTAGTTTTACTTTTCTAATCTTGCCTTCTTTCATTTCCTGTGTTAATAGCTAATAATAATAATAATAATTAATAACAATAAAAAGAGAGAGAGAGAGAGAAAGTGAAAAGGAAAGAAAAAATCCTAGAAAAGGCAGACTACCCATTAGAGCCAAACTAGCCAAGTAGAATTTGTTCATGTCTGTTGAATCATGCTCAAAACCTTCTTGAGTTTCTCCTCCATACCTACAAACCTTACTGGTTCCTACAGTTCCCAGACAGGACCTACATTCCTGAATACCTGTAGGAACAGGTGCTGTGTTCTCCCTTTGCTTGGCCACAGGCTTGAGTGAAAAAAAAAAGGAAAAAAAAAAAAAAAACAAAAAAAAAGTGATAATTGAAGGTCGTTAAGACAGTTGGAACCAGAAGGTCATTTTTCTCATTAAAATAAAGGGTGAAGCTTAGAAATGAATTGCGGCTGTGTTTCATGCATTAGCAGTTAGCTAATTGCTGCAGCACTTGTCATAATGGAGCACCAGATTGGCACCACGCACACTTTGCTGAGTGGTAGGTTACACATCAAGCATCCTCCTAGACAGGGACTAATTGAAGAGCCAGGTGTTACACTCTGCCCGCAAAAGGAGGCTGGTCTAGATGAAGCAATTACATATGTAGTACTGTATTGCTAAAACAAATAGTGCTTATTTCTCGCATGTCAAATTGCTACAGCTTCCATGTACTTTGTATATGAGAGCTGGAGCTGTTAGCATACTTGGGAACTCTGAAATAGCATTCCCAAATCAGAGTTCTGTCTCTAGTAGATGAGGACAAAATAATATAAACCATTTTCTGAAGATTGTCTGTCATTTGCTCTCGGAGGTATTCACCTTTTGTATGTCTGTGTCAAGAGAATCACTGCTGCCTTAGATTCCCCAAATCTCCTCCACATAAGGGAGGCAGGATCATAAGCTGAATGCTTTTAAAGGGCTAAGTATAAAATTCTTTCCAGAATTATAGATGTGTTTATGTCAAAACCTGCTTTTGTTGCAAGGCACCCCCCACTTAGACTTCTTAGAAGAAGACGTGCTACATCAGAATGAGGAATTTTAAAACAAGCTGCTTGTCTTCCCCACTCCCTAGGTAACTGAATACATGTGTACTGCATAGGATAGATTGTCTTTAAAAAAAAAAAAAAATCTGGGAAACAAGAAACTGCAGCTGAGATTGGAATGTGGCACCTTATAAATAAGGCAGGAGACAAGATGCACTCTGATGGCTGAACACAGTAAGGTTATTCAGCTCTAAGCCTGCCTAATCACTGAAGTCAAATGTAATGAAGTTACTGGCATGATCAAGGCCTGAGGGAGGAATTTTCCCCCTTTGCAGTAGCAGCACCATAGGCAGGCCAGGAAATCCCTTGGCCAAGGTAGGGGGCACTGCGCCAGCACATAACTACGGGGGGCAAGAGAATGCTGCTTTCTGTTGGCACCGTCCTGGCCAGGGGTGCTGGAAATGTGCTGGGGAAAGAAAGGGGGGCCCCTGAGCTCTGGTACCTACAGAGGGCCTCAGGCAAGGCAGTCAGAAGCAGCATGGTGCCCCACAGCATAGCTTGGAGTACGCTTAACCACAGTCACTGCTTTGACTGCCGGGTAGCTCATCCCTCCCAAGCCAACTTTGAAAGAGAATTGTAAGTGAGGAACTTCCCAGCTACCTATAGCCCACTTTTGGGCAGCCTAAGCCAAGATGGTGCTGTCTGTTGGCGTTGGTAATGCCTCAGCAAATGCTGGGACATGTTGCCCCTCTGTATAATCTGTTTGCCCTGAGTGCTGGGTTAGGTTATAACTCCTCTTAAAGCATTTCCACAGGGCAGCCATGCGCTGCCTCTGGCACTTCCAAACGGAGTTAAAGCTCTGAAGCTCAAGACCCATTCTCCATATAAAATTCAGGTCTTCATCAATATGCTGGCAAGTCACTTTTGGCACATTACTGAGTCTCCATTGCAATCAACTGATCTTGGCAGGCAGCTCTGGGATTTAAAAGCTGCAGCTATCCATTACTAAGAAAAATAGTTGTCTGCATTGTTGCTAAGAAAGCAAAATGAAAAGATGAGTACCACCGCAGCGAACCCTGTAACACTATGTCCTGTAGCTTCACAAGTATCCAGAAAGGCACAGATTTATGGTAAGGTCTTTTAAAGACTGCTGAAATAATTGAAGATACTCACATTTGATTGTTTAGATTAATTAGGAAGCAAACGACCCAATATTGTTTTGGCTCAGATTTAGTCAGGAAAATAAAGGGAGGAAATAATGTCTGATGAATGGAAAAGAACAGATATAATGGAAAAAGAAATGTTACTTTCAACATGGTAGAAGAGCTGTTATACAGAATTTTAAACTCCATTCTTACAAAGTACTCCTCCATGGATGTTAAGTCTGATGGAAAAGAAGCAAAAAAATGAGGGAAAGAAAATTACACACTCATATAGATCTGCAGGAGAACTGCTTCCCTTTTGGAGGGAAATGCAAGAACAGAATTGTCCTTGGAGTGACTGCAATGCATTCATGTTTCCAGTACATCCATAAATTTCTTGAGTACCATTAAACACCTGCAAGACTAAGGCTACTTGAGGCTACCAATGTACCATGCCCATGTCATAGTTTTTGCCCAGACAGATCTCCTCCACATGTTCTTGACAAACTGGAACACATAAACACACCCCATAGTAGGTATCTGGGTTGGCTGAAAAGAAAATAGCTACCTTCCAGGTGAGGTTGTGCGTTACTGATTTTCATTACCATGCATGTCATTGTCACAGAAAAATAATAAGTTAAAAAAAAAAAAAAAAAGACAAAAATGAGCAAAAGAATACAAAAAATACTGCTAAAACAGAACTTACACTTCCATACCACCAGGAAAAAAAAAATAAATCTATTCATCTACAACGGCTTCATCTCTGCAAATACAACTGGGAAGATCGATGGCAACAAACATTGGTTTTGTTCTATTTTCTTTGTGCCTATAGTGCTTCTATGTGATGGTCCTTATGTAGCAGGGGACATCTCATGTAGTCAGAAATCCAGGCTACAGCATCATGAGTGGAGACTGAGCAATTCCATGTCTGCTGGAGAAAAGGAAGGGTGACAGGTGTCAGTAAAAACATCTACAGACATCTTAAAGTGTAAAACCGTGGAAAAGCCACCATGTAAAATGGTGAAAGAGCCACTGGACTCTGAGGTACATTTTGTAAGCCAGTGCAAATATTTGCCTTGAACTCCTGTCTTATATGAGTCATTCAGACTCACACCTCACACTATTGAAGGATGCTATAATTAGTGAGAAATGTATGACACTATCGTGCCTTGGAACACATAAATATATTTCTAGCACTGAAGTGTGAAATAATAAAAGTAACTGATGCTATTAAATAACAAAAGTAAGTTTATTTTATCAACATTATAAATACTTTATTTCCCTCCATGTTACTCCAGAATGAGATAGTCAAACCAGTACAATGGAACAGTTCAGGAGCTCCTCAGTTCTACTGAAAAGGGTCCCCTTTAATAACAAATTAAAATGGAAAATGACATTTTGTCAGTCCGGCAACCTCAGTAGCTGAGCATCCCTAGGTACTTTGTCATTCAAATGGCACAGTTCTAAAAGTGTGCATGAGTCTATATATATGCATACTGATATTCATAAATATACATATATATAGCAATATACACACATAAATAGACACAGCCACAGACAATTTTAGTAAATCAAAATGTTTTACATGTAATTTAAGTGGGCTCCCAGCTGCATGCTGAAATTTGGGCCCTGCACAGTGTAGGCACAACGATACTGTACTAAGCTAAGCCCCCAGTGCTCAAGAGATTCAATATGTATGTGTCACTGTTAACTGCTGCAGAGCCACTTGTGGTGGCTGTCCAAAATTGAGAATACAGTAGCACTGGGGAAGGAGTAGGAAATAACCCTGCAGTATCCTGGCCCCAAACTCTATCCCTTAGTGAACCACTCTCTGATATCCCTGGCTGTGTGTGAGCCATCACAGAAAAAAAAAAATAGTACATGCTCTGTTATCTACATATACAATAGATTGCCAGTATCTATGCATTACTTGTGCAGTGCTTTGGGACACCTTGAATATTAAAAGGCACTACATACAGCCAGCTCCTCTCCTATCTCCAGTGCTGGGGTTTAATTTTCATCACGCAGTAACTGCCTCCTACCACATATACACAGCAGGAAGCTTTCCAGAGGCATGACCACCTCACTCTGATCATAGCATGGCACTCCAGCTGCCAGGGGAGAAAGCATGCCAGGCTCTGTTGTGTGCTCCAGCTCCTTTCAGCAGCCTGAATGGCACCAAGGAGCTCGGGAAGTCTGACCATTCCTGACAAGCTGCTCCAGAGCCAGTCCCTGCTGTGGGCACCCCCCACAGAAGAGGGATGCATCACAAGGGATGGACTACTGGGGATGGAAAGGGATCGGACCTGGCTTCATTGCAACAATTTGCACGTGGCCTCTGGAGGCTACCTGTGATCAGAGCAAGCCTTTATTGTTCCACCTTCTTCATGGGACTTCAGGACGAGGGAGCTGCAAGGTGCTCTCTCAGCATCCTCTGCTCAGGCCCCAGTCTGGCCTCAGCACAGGACGGAATCCAGCCCCCGGTATCGTTGAAGCTTCCTTGGTTTCTTACATCAGTAAAACAGCAAAAAGATACAACTGATACTAATATCATTCATATTTTTAGTCAAATATATAGAAATATTACAGTGTTGTCTTTCCTCACAGCTGGGAAATGATGCAAGGCCTACTATGAAACCACAGCATGAGGATCTTCCTTATGCAAGTTTCACATACACAAAAATTATACTCGGATGTTTTAACATTTGCCAAATTCTGTTCTAATATATACACCTTTGCCACAAGCCCCTGGATTATTATCAAGGGAAGGAATTTGGCTTTCATATTTTATTTTTTAAACAAGAAAGGTAAAGTAAAGATAGAAAATAAGACAAAATACATTTCATGTCACCATTGATCTATAGATTACAAATATATATAGTTTCCTTCCAGAGGAAGAAATACTAAAGAAATATTTTGCTCATATCAAATGAACTTTTGAAAACTGAAAAAAAAAAAAATAATATATATATATTTTAGCTCTTCCCTTTCTGCCACAACAATCACTCTTGTCAAGAAAGAAAGGAGGAGAGAAAGGAGAGAAGGAAGGAGGGACAGAGGGAGAGAGAGAGGAAGGTAGGAAGGAAGGAAAGAGTGAAAGAGAAGAGAAAAGAAAAAAAAAAAAAAAAAAAGAAAAAAAAAGAAAAAAGGAAAAGGAAAAAAATGAAAAAAAAAATAAGAAAAAAGAAAAAAAGGAGGCAGGAATGAAAGAAGGCAGGGAGGGAAAGGAAGGGAAGGAGAAAAGAGAAGGGAGAGAGGGTGGGAAGGAGGGAGGGAAGAAAAGAAAAAGGAAGGAATCTCATTCATTTCATTTTTACAACTTCTAATAAGGAAGAAGAAAATCTTATCTGAATAATGACCTGAGTTATTTCCATGGTTTCCAAATTGCATGTAATCCTGATGATCACCATCTAATGGAGACCTTCCCCTAGCAATGCATGTGAAACCAAACACCATTGGATCTTTCAAAGCAAACAGCAAAGCAAAATTCAAAAATCTATTGCAAGAATTATGCCAAAAGTGGGCCATGAGGATCTTCATAAGAACTGAGCAAAGTGGAAGCTCTGCTATTTCTGGCAGCTGAATTGTCTTTAGTGATTGAAAACCTGAAGATGAACATTTTACGTATGTCTGTGTATGTCTGCTTTTTCTTCTTTTGTGGTTATAATCTTTGAGGTAAGACAGAGAACAGACGAGTACAGTAGACACAACTGGCCTTTATAGCGGCTAAACAAGTTTAAGTTTCCAAGTCTATAGAAAGTAATGAGGCAAAGAGCTGCTGCCTGTCCTTCTCCAGGGGGAGATCCTCTCTTTAGAACTTTGTTCCCCATCCCTTGGGGAATCAGGTAGTTTACAGGCTCAGCCAGAGGATGTTTTCCTATTCCCAATATGACCAGGGCAATGCCTGTTCATTTGTTCATGGCTGACAGATAGCCTTCCAGGTTTCCTCTCCCCATCGTAAAACCCATCTTGCCAGAAGTAAAAATAGCTATCAGCTTTTAGATTGGTCTGAAACCTGAGCAAACCCAGTTGGTCATTATAAGCTCAACGGTGATGCAAGAAACCTTAGGGGTAGATTTCTGCTCTGTCATACAATGCTTAATATCCCATATAACTCCTTTCCAATCAAACGCCTGTCTCATGAGGATACCGTAACCACATACCCAGCAACAATGAGGACGTTCGATTTTGTTACTGCTGTAAATTTAACTGTGTCCCACACCCTAGAAAGCAAGGCAATAGGCAGAATTCTCTCCAACAGTGAGAAAACTCCCCAGTGATTGAACACTGAGGAAGCAGCTTCTGATGGGACAGCAAGGGAGGGAACACAGCAGGTAAAAATGTTTTTTCCTAAGGGCATCCAGAGCTCCTCAAAATTTCTGCTACTGCCTGACCATTTGTGAAAACACAGAGATAACAGGTACTATTTAACTGATGACAAGTGAGATGAATGGGAGAATTAAAGGTATGCAGGAAAATGTAGGGATGGAGGAGGGCCTGGCTTGGTGTTTTAATGTCCCAGTTAGTTTGGTTCCCCCACACCAACTTCTCTTTTTTCTTTTTCTTGTTTTTTAATAAATTGTACAGATGAACATGGGAGAAGTTCATGCTACTTGCTGGAAGCAATAAAGGTAAATTTCCGTGGCCCATGGATTCCACAGACCTTTGAGTGTCCCACCTCATCCATCATGGGCTATCTTATGGAACCTAACTGTTCCGTGGCAAGACTCAGTAGCCCTTAGAAACTGGTGGCATGTCCTCAGATATTTTCCACGAGGGCAAGAGACACGTTGATTCCATCAGCTTCTTCCTCACACGATGCCCAAGTGCTCAGGTGCAGCCTTGCTATTTCCAAGGATCCTCTTTGCCGCTTTCAGACATCAGACTGCTGTCTCCAGATCCTCATGGGGAACCATTTGGTAGTTCTGTCGACTCTCCAGGTAGGAGGCCAGATCTGGGTCACCAGCTTGCTGAGCCCTGTCACGAGGGGTCTTACCCTAAAACAAAGAAAGATGAAGAAAAAGTCTTGTGCCAACATATTTAGAACAGATGAGAGTGCAACCCAGAGAAATTACTACAGGAAGTACAGAAGTGCATCCAAAGAATTTACTTATTTTCCCAACAAATAAAGTTGGTATCAAGTCAAGGTTTTCTATGAGAGTCATGAGATTCTGAAGATTTTCAAAATCCTTGTGTGGTTTAGGACAAATAATTCAGCTCTATAAGGACATGCTATTTGATACCTTGCACAGAAGGACTCACATGCTGGAAGGATCTGAGTTTTCATTCAAGGGCTATAGTCCCTCTGTGAATGAATATAATGCAAAGTACTGTAGATAACACTTGAAAAGCATACTTCACAAACTACGCACAATTTTACTAAGGATGTGGAGAGTGAGATTCCTAACATTTGAGATGAGCTCAATGTGGTTCATTCTGTCTCATGTCAATTTTTTTTATTTTTCAGTGCATCACTTTGCTATTTTGTTATCCGAGCTACCCTACGATTACTGTAGAATTGGACAGTCTTGATCATGAACCATCAAAAATATTGAAAACACATTAATTTATCTCCACAAAACCATTCTTGCTTCCTGGATTTCTGCATAGATGAAAATTAACAACTTAGAAGCCACTTATCTGGATTTTAGATGTTGCAGAAATTATCTTTTACAATGTATAGTACTCTTATATGAAAAAGTGATGGTCTCTCTGGTTTATAGGCTACTCCATAGAGCATAACATGGAATTTTTTGTCTTGTTGCAGTGAAACTGCTTCTAACTCTAGAATCCAGACATCCAACCAATTTTCAGATACTGGTCACAGGTCTGTTATGTTTAGAAATGCCAGAGGGGCAGCTTCTGTACCATGTTCCCAAGCGATCAGATTGTTGTATTGAGAGGCTGTTCCTAGGATTTATTTTTTCCCAGACATCTTCCTCTGCTAAGCTTACATGGAGAGAGGGTTGTGGTTAGCTTTGCATTAATAAACACGGGGGCAAGTGAGGGCAGTAGATGATGGTTAGCCCTCCTCACAAAGCGAGTCAGCCACAACAATCAAGCCTCACAGACACTATGCAATCAAAAACCAAGACTCCCCCTGCCCACAGGCCTCTCTTTTGACCACACAGGAGAAGGATGTTGCTGTGCCATGGAGATGCCTCATTCACACCCAGCACACTGAATAGTTTGAGGCCAGGCTCTCACTATAGTGAAGATGACCCATGTTGGGGACTGAACTGAAGTCTCTTGTACTTGTTTCAATCAATACAGTTTTCTAAATAAAAATAGCTTGCGTAAAAAAGAGCTGCTCTTGGCACACACAAGGAAGCCTCAATCATGCACACAGCAGGGACGGATGCTGATCAGTCTCGCTTGGCTGCAGTGTTTTATAACTGGTCGACTGGGCTGGGTTACCTTGGAGTCCGTCTTTCTCAGCGAGGCTCCTGCATCCACCAGGAGCTGGCAGATGGCACGATGGCGCTGGCAGGCTGCCTTATGTAATGCCGTCTCACCCCTAGACCAAAGTACAGAAACCAGCAGTGAGATGCATCCCACCAATGTACATTTATGAAGTATAAGGTGCGATGAATAGATTATGTATTTCTGCAAAGCTGCATTTTGCCAGCAGAGGTGGACTTGTACCCTCTCTCCCTTACCATCTACATCGTTTGATTCGGTAAGAAAACTTGTAATGCGCAAATTGCAGATGGAGAACTTCTGAGGAGTGGGAAAGAAACATGCACAGATTTTTTATATTCAGAGAGCTGAACGTCACATTCCCATCCAACCAGCACTTCTGTTAACTGCTGCAAAGGCAAACCAAAGACCTTATTTCACAGTAGGCTAAACTGTAACAGCATTTTTTTCTTCCTACTATTTCTTACGTGAGCCTCTTTCTTGGAGGCATAATAGAAAAATCATGTCCATCAAAGCCATGACAGCTACCTTTACTGCCCTGGTTCTGACACCTGGCTCTCATGGATATATGAGAGGAGTTTTGTGGTTTTGTTCTCTACCGTTGGACTAGTAAGCTACTAGAGAAGCTTGAACACATGCTTTTCAAAACAGAAGGCTGTGTAGTCAGTGCAGGTTTATTGCAAAGCTCCTCAACTCAGGCCAGAGCTACATGTAACAGGATTCTGAGGCTGGCTGTGCCAACAAGGTTAAAAAAGTCTGTCCAGCTTTGACTAGAAAGAAGAGGAGGTATGCTTTGTGTGGGTTGCAAGTGGTGTCCATAAGACTAGTGTCAAACAAGAACAGCTGTTACATATCCCCTAAAATAACAAAGGACAAGAATTGCCTTTAGTAGGGCAGATCTTGCACATACCTGACCAGAAAGGAATTTCAGTCTCAATCCTTGACAGGGCAAGTTGAAATATTAATAGGCAGCATTGCAATGAATTTCTCTCTGCTGCATGAGAGCTAAATTAAGAATGGGGTGCTACCTGATTTCACACTGAGGATCAAAAGGCAAATTCATGCTGGCACATACAGCTTGAACCTTCCCTTTTCAAGAGTTAGGAGTAGAGGAACCTTTGTAAAGGGAATCCCTCATAGCTACATTCACTTGAACTTTATTTCAGTGTCTGTGCTGTTACAACTGCATGAGGAGAAGCAGGCAGTCCATCTAGACTCCATCACCCCTGGATTGCCCACAGACCCTGTGCAGAACCTTCCTGACATTCTTCATTAGCTGAGGACAACTGTGGGATGGGGAATTATAGGCTAAACCCCTATGAGAAAGGCTGTTTTGTTTCCCATATATTTCATATGCTTTCCAGGATTATTCATGGATCCCTCCCATACTCTTTGTGATATCGTGATTATACAACAAGATATTGAACAGCTGGGAATTGGAAAGTAAAGACTTTTTAAATAATATCAGAGATGACTGAGGTTCTAAGTAATTGATAGAAATCTTTGCATTTGCTCTGGCCATTTAGAACAGCTAAAGCAGAGCATTCTGGATGAACCAAAAAGGGACTAAAGAAAAGGCATTGAGCAAGAAAAGTTACGTCTTGACTTTTGGAATTAATCCTACATGTTGGTCCCTCAGCTACTAGACTCTGGAAACACTGAAGCACAATGCTGGACTTGTATCTCTCTAGAAAGACTAATGAGTAATGGGAAGCAATAGAGAGGAAAACCTTTTTGGAGCTCGAGAAACATTTGTTTTAGGCCAGAAAGCCATATGTGTTGCTGCTGTTGTTTGTGTTTGGGGGGGGAGGGTTATAGTTGATTGATTGTTTTTGAAGAGATGTGCCACTATGAAAAATGAGAGACGTCTGCTACTGTAACACATGTATTGAGGAGATAGGGTAGATTGTACTTACGTTTCACTGTCTGTCATGTCCAGTAATTCAGATGGACCTGCAAAAGACAGTCAAGTATGTCACGTAGCATTTGTTTGCATGACTTTAGGAGCACAACTATCAGGAGAAAGTATTCAGTGCAAATATGTAAAAGAAACCAACTGAAAGCTCAATTAGCACGCATATGCTAAACTTCAAGGTAATGTTTGCACAAGCCCTTGCACTAGCAAAATTCTGAATGCACAGTCACTGCTGGAGTGTCAGCGTCAGAGAGGAGCAGCCTCTAAATTATACTGGAAATGAATATTCATAGATCTTATTTTCTCACTCTTCACCTTGCTCAATTAAGTGGTTCACATAAGTACAGCGCATTGAAAATGCTGATATACTGGAAACCCTGATATATAACAAGTTAAAATCTATTGTTAGTATTAGACGGAAAATGTCATTAAGAAGTTGAAATTAGCCAAATTCTGTTGTGAATGACATCCGTGTGCTACTTCATTTAATAGCACTATATAGAATGTAGATCAGGGTGGAATATTCCCAGCGGTCTTTATATTGATATGCAAATCCTGTACTCTACTGGTCAGCAATGATCGGGAAAGTAAGATTAAGAAAAATAGAAAAGATTTTTGTTAAGTGGGACAAAATAATTCATTTACAATAATGTCCTTTTGTTCTTGATATTCACTGCAGGCAGATGTTTATAGCAGTAAATTCCATCATTGAATCACAACGATATGGAAAAGCTAGGATCTAGATTGCATTTGAAAAAAGAAGAACTTTTCCCTTTGCAGTCTGCTTTATTATTCTTCTCTCCACTGCTCTGGAGCATAGTGCCAGATGGTATGGGGCAGTTAGCAAGGGGAACAGTGAAACTTTATAGGAATTTTACTTCTTTTTCATGAATATTTCTCTTCATCACAGTGTGAGTTTCAGATTCAAGGGTCCTCAAGCTTACAGCAAAATCTCACCTGAAACTGAGGAATTTCACACTATTTACTTACAAAGACCTACACACAACTTCTCTTCACTTATTTCACTGAATATGTGTTGAAGTGGGTCAGTGCTGTTCGTCTCTCCCTCACTCCTTTTACAACATATACAGGCAGTATTGTCGGGGAAGCTGGCTGCCATAGCTCCTGGAACTGCAGATAGCTCCTTACCTTTATATTCCACCATTCTGTGAAAGAGGTGGTCAAAAAAACTAGCATGCCTAGTCCCCAGGGCACAGTGCACCTGCATGCCTACTATGGCAATTCTCCAAGCTCATTAGCCTCTCTCCTTTTTTAAAACACAGTGCATTCTAAAGAAAATCACATCACGTTGTTCAAAAATAAATGTGATTCCCCATGGCTTACTACAACACCACATCCCCCAGGTGGGTAACAAGGAATGACCTGCAATGTTAACTTAATAATAGTCTATTTCTGTTCATAGATGGGACAATGAAGGTTGTGATGCAATGGTAGAGCACAGTGTCTGGACTGGCTGTACTGGGCATAGAGGTACTTACCCTGGTAAGTTGAGAAAAACAGAAAAAAAAGGTTAAAACATTAGGAGTAAAGAAGGAGATAAGTTAGAAGAATATGATCTGAGAGGACAGAAGAGCCAGAGCAGAGCAGGTCTGGTGAGATGGAAAACCAAGGATAAAGGAAAACTGGTCAGGAACAGGAAGAAACAGCAACACTATGTCAGAGGAACCAAGTGCTGAGGACTGAGTGGGCAGTCCATGAGTACAAACCTAAGTAGGTGCCACGTACAAAGAGGGCTCTCCAGCAAACTGTTCCAAATAAAGCATCTCATGGGAGCAACCCAGTTCCACCCCAGACATACTTAAGACCTAGATATTGGGGTTACTCAATTTGCAGCAACATCCAGAATTTGTTCATTTCATTCCCTCTGCTCTATCTCTGAAATTAGATGGTTCCAACTCACACACAGTCTGATCTGTGCCCCGCACTTCTTTATTTTATTTTTGCTTGTGCTTCTCTTAAACCATCTCACGCCCTCCTCCTAATTCCCTTTCCCCTCTCTTTTGGACCTCATTTTTACATCAGTCTCCCTGGCGCTGCCAACCGACCATTCCAAATCCCCCTCTGCCCTGGGACAAAAGCTGCACAGATGTGGGAAGGGCTGGTACTGGGAAAGCTAACAGCACTGTCATCCTGGCCCAGCAGGGAGGCGGCTGTTTTACTCTAGGACAAGAGGCAAAGAAAGAAAAGGGGACCAAGGCGCAGAGAGAGAGAGGACAAAATAACCCCATAGAAATCCGGAAGGGAAATGCATGAGTGAGATTTCTATCAAGGAAAGCAGCAGGGGGGGAAATAAAAACAAAAGATAGAAATGTGTGGAGAGGTGGAGGGAGAAAAAAAGAAAAAAGAAAAAAAAAAGAGAGAGAGAGAAAGAGAGAGACATGGGGACTAAAGAATGGCAGGATGGGGACGCAGGGGGAGAAGTTCGCATGAAAGGAGCTGAAAAGCATGACGCACTGAGGGGAAGCCCAGCTGAGATCACTTTCTTCCCTTAACATCTCTGATAGACTGTCTGTGTAGAATTATTAACTTTTTTCCTTCTCTCCTTCTATGCTCTTTCACTCCACTAAAGCCCCTCTCCAATTTCTCAGGAGGCAGAGCAGCCTAAGCTGGGGATGGGAGGAGGGAAGGGAAGGAGAAGCAGCTGCCCTTTAGCTGAGCTCACTACAACATAAAAGAGAGGCAAAATGACCATATTTCTGAGGCATTTCCAAAACATACAGCACCATGCAGTACAAAAGGCCTCCAGGCCTGCAGCACACCCTGCCCTCTCCAATGGAGGTGGTTACAGCTACCCCCAGGAGACCCACAGCTATTAACCCCTGCCAGTCCCTTGTCTTGTCAGTCCCTTCTTTGTAGAACTGAGGAAGAAGTGAATTTACCTTAAACAGCAACGTCTTCCATTAGCAGCATTTCTGGGTGTTTATCTGTCAAAAACCTCTTTGGTCAATAATTTGATTAAGGTTTTTAACTGTGGAACAAAAATGTATTTGGTTCCTTACAGCTGAAGAGAGAATATTTTTAAAACAGCAGTAATACGAAAAGGCAGAACTATTTCAGGTTTTCACCCAACTCTGCACTCCTCATTTTTACCTGATGTGAAGATTAATAGTGTCTCTTTTGTACTACTAGTGTCTTTTGGCTTTGAATTTCCACTGTAACATGGAGTGTAGTCTGATTACAGGATCACACCTTCCATTTGAACAGTCTCTCACCCATGTTAACCTGAAATTTGGTAAATTTAGAAAATAAAATAGCCTATTTTATACCTTGTGCCTTCTAGGAAAATTGAGCTGTTTTCTGCTTAGGGCCCTCACAAATGTCCTCCCACCATAAAACACTCTGCAAATCTAGAGATAGTAGTGAATGTCAGGCATACTCACTCTCCTACAGTGTTACTTTCTGATGGCTATCCAAATTTTGTCCCTGACATACATCTCTGTCACAGAAGAATTTGCTTTCCAATCATAACAAAAAAGTAACTAAAGACTCTTCTTGCTTACTGGAGGATGCTGTCCAGTGGACCAAGGACATTGAAACCTGAGGTTACAGAAATGCTCTACCGACTGACTATCCCACTAGAAGTTTCCAACACAAAATCCTAAGCAACTGTAATTAACTTTCCTATATTCTGTTTAAAACTAATAGAGAATTCTTGCTTGTCTTTTGAGCCTCTAGAGAAGAAGATAAAAGAAGGAGAAGATCAGCCTTGGATTGTTTGTCTTGAATAACGGTTATAGATTATAAATAGTTCAGAACTGGCAGATGAAGATTCCAAGTCAAGTTTGATTCCAAATACAAATGTTGATTTAGGAGATCTTCTTAAGCCTTCCCTACTTCTGATTGTGTTAAGCAAGTAAACAGTTAACTCTTTTATAATGTGCAAGCATTGGGTTGTGAGACAGTTGCTGACTGCAGCCATAAGCAGATGTGGTTCTGATACCTACTGAGTTTGGCCCTCAGTTTCTTGCGAAGTGTTTCTTAGCCTAGCTACAGACAGATCTTAAAAGGTGACCTTCCCAATACAAGCAAAGGACCCCTGATTTATGAAGGCCCTCTTGAACAACATTTAGGTCTGTGTTTCTGCCCTTTGTACACAAAGGATAAAGAGAAACTGTTTTGCAGGAACAGCAACCAGCATGACCATTCCTGCAGCAGTAAGCAGCTGTCGTTCCACCACCTACTACATCGGTGCTTCAGCTTCTATTCCAGGCTTGTGCTAGTCCTCTGATAAGTATCTGGCAACACTGCACAGCAGTTTGTTTGTGTGACTCATCTCTGCTTTTTTCTAGCTTGAGAAGGGTTATTTTTTTCCCCTTGACATCTGAAATCATTCTGATCGAGATCACAGAATAACCTCTTGTATTAATTCCCCTGCATGTTTGCAGAAGGTGTAAAGCCATCACTGAAAAGAACAGCCTCAGCATCACAACACCATTTTTCCTGCCAGTCTTATGGATGTGGTGTGTTTGTTGGGGAAGGGGGGGGAGAGAATTTCCCACCTCTTTACCACATTTGATTCACACCAGTAGCTTCACATGAGGTAGTTAAAACTCTTGGTATGGTGGGTTTTGTCTTGCTGGTTTTGTTACTTTAAAATATATTCAGAAGATTTTCCCTGTGATTAATAATAGGTTTTCTGTGCTGTGTGCTGGAGGGTATTTTGCTGTGGAACTCCCGATGTTAATAATCTCCAGCCATGTATGGAAAGCAGACAAACTATGAGGGAAGTAAAAGTGGGCGGAGGTAATTGCCAGAACAAGCGTAAGATCCATTTTTATCAGGGGTGGGTATCAGCAGAAATGAGAAGCTAGATACAGGGAAAGACTCAGATATTAGTAGCGTTGGATTAGGTCTCATACGCTAATTAAAGTTGAGAAGATGCCAGGTGCCAGAGAACGCAACAGAAAAACAAGGACATTATGATGATGATGATGATTCAGCAAGAGGGCTCGTTTGTGACTGAGAAGTACCCGGGGTAGAAATGAGTTTCATTAATTGCTTGGTAGAATAGAGAAGGCCTCTTTCTATTACAGTATTGTCCCATGCACTCTCTGATCCCTAGAGAATGTTAAACAAACAATGCATTTGGAGAAGCCCAGAAGACATATGTCTGGAAAGCTGCAAAAGCTTCCTGCCATCCCTGGGGATAGAGGGGGGAGAGAGGAACTGAGCTGACATTTGCTCAACCTTCTGGTTTGTCTTTGTCTAGCAGCCCGTAATCCCTCACATTTCTCTATTCACTTCAAAAATTCCCATGGATATCCTACTCACATCCTTACCAGCTTAAATTACCTCATTCTAAACCTTCACCGAAGGAATGGTAACTGGGTCAGTTTGTAAACTAAGGCATATGAGCCTAAAAAAAATCCTGGAGAGGCATCCATGACAGTGAAGTGGCACAAGTCATGTGCACTGAGAGAAGAAACTAGAAACAGTAAACCAATGTATGTGTAATTACACCTATTTACTGAATTTAGAGGCACATATATGAACTGTGACTAATGAGATAACCCAGAGATGTTGATAGAGTTAGTAATACTAGTTAGTAATAATAAGACTTGTTGTGAGAAAAACAGCTAGTATTTGAATGTAAGACCAACTACACATATCTAATCTTATGGAGGTATTTACACATTAAAAAGGGCAATTCAGATCCCCCTCAGCCAAATATCTGGGGCGTAGTTCAGTTGCATACACTTTTTTGTTGTTGTTTTTTTGTGCCATTTGATCTCTTGAAGGGCAAGCCTTGGTTTGCATTTGCAATGACAGGGATGTTTTCCTGGCTCTAGCTACCAGTCCAGAAGGATATGAGCCTCCAACAGGCCTTTATGTTACCTTGTACACCCATGCAGATGTCCTGGATGTTCAGGGGCAAATTACATTAGACAGTTATTTTTAGCTAAATGAATGAAACACACAGGTAGCTGTAACGTGGATCACTTGCTGGGCTCCAATGTCTACTGTGCCTAGGATCTCCCTTTAGCTACTCACACTGGAAGAGTACTCTATTGAAGAAGCTCATCTCACTTCCATCTGACACTGAAAGAAGACGTCTTCTCTAGTACCTCTATCATACATGGACAAATGAACTTAATCTCTCTTGACAGTATGGGAACTTACACCTATAGACTACATGACACCTGTATGTAAACATCTAAATGTTAGAAGTCAAACTGAAGTTAAATACCACCCCAATTAAAACAAACATTAACAGATGAATTATTGTCTCTTCCTTTACTATGAGGAGTGGTTTTTTCTCCTCTCTGTACAGTTTCTGCAGTAACTTTCAAGCATTAGCTAACACATTCCATTTGTCAGAGACAGTCTCTGTGTTTAGTGCTAAGACTTCTGATGAATTAATATATCTGATTCTGACACCCAAAAGTCAAAATAGCCATTGATATTTTGGAGAGGGGGTCAGAGAATACTTACAAGAATGTTTAAAGGACTCAATCATATCCTGCAGAACAAGAGGATGATCACTGGACTGTAGCTCTGCATTCAGAGCAGTGACTGTTATTGTCTGTATCATTCTCTAGCAACCATGGAACAAGATTACTGAAGTTCCAACAGGCAGAGAATCTACTGCCTCAAACATATGGGCACACACAAATTGTTGTATAGCCCATGTAAGCATGCCTGCAGTCCTGTTACTGACAAAGATAAAAAGAGTCCAAAGGAAAAAAGGAACATGGCAAGATCATAGACTATAAATATATATACATAAAATACAGATCACAATTTTTGTTACAAATCTTGAATTTAACTGAGACGTAATATTGGAAGGTTGGAGAATACACAAGGCAAATTTAGTCAAATGCACGGTTTCCTAAGCAGAGTGTTATTAAACACTGAAATAATATCAGTGATAGCAGGGGCTCTCCATCGCTGTAAATGTTTTCATAGAGATTAGATGCTTTCTACAACAGATGCTCTAATTGAAAAACAAATTAGTTCAGAGGAGTCCCATGCCAGAGATCAAGCTAGAGCATCACACTGGGTCTTCACAGCCTTACAACTGATGCAACTGTGCAAATACCTATTCTCCTCAAAAAGAATAATTATTTTAGTTTCCCTTTATCTGGAGTCACCACTGCCATTTCTAACACGCTCCAAGCCTCTTGCTCACACATGCTGCAGATGGGCATTTGGCTGAGGGTGACCATAAGGAGTGAGGGCACTCCCAACCATGCTGTGCTGTGCAATTTTACCTACTGACACTTGGCTGAAGTACAGTTCTCTGTGGGTTTGCCCACTGTGACTCACCGTGCTCCAGGATATATTTCACAATCTCTCCGTGCCCAGTCTTGGCAGCGTGGTGCAACAAGGAGCCATGGTCGGGTCCTTGGATTAACAAATTGGCTCCTTTTTTACAGCATTCTATGAACTGGAAAAAACAAATAAACAAACAAACAAACAAAAAAATGCATACACACACATGGGAAAAGGATAAGGAAGGAGAAGCAGAAAAACAAATATGAAGGCAAATCATTTATCATTTTTTTGTAGGAAATCAGTACAACAATGCAATGCAATGTGATGAAGTATAATATTACTTTCAAGTCTGTTTTTAGGCCTCAGTGAATAACATCTGAAACTGGAAGTATTGACAACTGTATGGGTTAATAAGACCAGGTCATATTTCCTGTATAATGAGGCATTGCTGCTTTACAAGCACTGAGTTACTGTTTGCTAGCCATGCTTGCAAACCCATGTCCAGTGAAGTTGTTGGGATATTTAAAAATATACATATTTGATAGAAAATGTTGGTTCATTTGCTGAAAATTCCATTTTTTTTTCCTCAGTAAGGGAGGCATACCCAAGGCAAACACTTTCTGAATAAATCAGAAAACTCAGAAATCCACAGGGAGCTGGAGTTGAGCTGCCCCAGATCTCCCTTCTCACACACTCTACCTTGTCCAGGGCGCTCTGAGGGGAAAACACTATCCAGGGTAAGAAGGGACAGGGAACACCCACTGGTTAGCTCTCAGAATTGCTGCAGACTCTGTGGGGGCTTCCAGTACAGATTAATGCAGAAAAGAAGCAGCAGCTTGTCACAGTGGGGCATTATTTATGATGTAAAACATGTGAATGAAGGCAAGAAATTTCCCTGTCAAACCAAACACGGGCAAAAAGCTTTCAAGAAGCAGAAACTGGAATATATGTTTATGACTGCTTGATTGAGGAATGCTCCCTAGGTTCTACAGCCACCACAGCCAAGGAGGAGGTATGGAAGGTGCACCTGCAGGCAAAGAGTTGGGCTAACAGTACTGTCATTTTTACAAATGGCTCCAAGCTGGCTTTTCCCAGATAATATTGCAGTCATTAATCACAGCCTTCATCCAAATTCTGGAGCAAGTTTGCAAACCCTGACTTGGCTACTGAAAAACACAGCCTGAATAAATGTCAGACTTTGGGAACAAAACTTTTTAACACAGGTGCCTTTTCCTCCCAAAGCAGGGTACCAAAATCTGACAATACCAAGACATTATGTGTTTTGAGATGTCCATCAGACCATAAGACACTAAACTGAGTTTCACTCTACCTGATCCTGTCACTATGTAGGAAGAAGTTAAGATGTCTCTAACAACTCTAGTGGCTTGGTCACCAATATCACTACAATAAAATCTCATTTACCGTGTAAGGCTGCACCAGAACTACCCGGTTCAGTGCTGCCTCTGCTAGTATAGTAATTTCCCTGTTAGTAACTGACACATTGCTCCACACAGTGCACTATGGATCCTGGGCTGAAAGGTGCTGCCTAACACCAGATCCTATTCACTCGAATTTCACACCTCACCTGACTGATGTGTTCCCCTAATATTCAAGGTTTCCTGGAAAGGTTGTAAAATAGCATTTGCCAGCAGTCCCTACAGCAGTCTATTTATGTTCTGAGCAGAGGTGTGATATAATTTACAGTATATCAGACCTGCAAATAGCTGTGAAAACGTGGACACTCAGTGCTCTGTGCTTACCTTCAGCAGATCACCAGCTATGACTGCCTGTAAAAGTGCTGTAAAAGACAAACAGAAAACTAATGTTAGTCAGAAAGTATTCTGCATATGGCCTCTCAGCTGAGAACATACCTCACAGTATGTCTGGATTAAGACAAATGCCTCAACCCACTTGTGCACTCATACACTACCAAAATTGATGAGGACTCTGGACTGACACGTGAGGAAGGCAGAAGGAAGATTGCCCATGTTGAGTGAATGCTATATGGACATCAAGGCAGTGTTTCCAACGCTGTCCTGGAATTTCATGCTTCTGTCGGAATTATTGCCTTGAAGCACTTTAGGGAATTTTCAACAGTGTTCACAGGTTGGGGCTGAGACCCTGGCACCTGAGCCTTAATTGAGGACACCTATGTCCAACACAAAGAACCCTCAGACCATTCATAGTGATGGTGACGTGGTCAGTCAGTGTCAATGACACAGAGAGTCCCAAGTGACAGATGACTGAGGGGCAAAATAGAGATTTCTTAATATTTATTTGTATTACAAGAACACCTTGATATGCCAGCTGGACAGCAAGTACTGCCAGTTGTGTAGGCAGGGTCAAACACAGAGCAAGAGTCAGTCCTCACCCTTTGTAATGTAAAGGGATGCAGAAGGAAAGAGAGACAAAGAGAGGAAAAGTAAACAAGGGCTCACAGCAAGGCAGGGCAGAGCTGTGAATAGAGCCCAGGTCTACCCACTGCCAACACCTGTTGGGACAAGTCCAGGAGAAAGAACAAGTTGGGCAAGAGCCTGGAACTCTGTATTGCCCTGGGTATAGGCTACATTCAGTAACACTACAGGTAGCAAGCAAGTAACCACCTTCTTTTCTCCTTCTCGCTATCATAATATTTATAGTAAAAACAATTATGAGTAGTCTTTCTGGGAAAGCAGTTATTTAGTTTGCTGATGCGAAGAAGAAGATTCAAAGAAAGCTTTAAACATTTGCCTCAGTTCGTATCTTTTCAAGTGTGCCTAACCCCATTTCTACCCTCAAGGCTAGGCAGTGCAATCAAGTGAAGCATTTGCTCAAGTACTATCCTTGATAAAGGCGCCAAAAACTCAAGTAGAGAGGAACAAGGGGGAAAGAAATCCATAGTACAGACTTGCCCCTGAGAAATAACACACAGGAACTGCACAGTGTGAATTTCATGAGGAGCTTGTTATAGCTCCAGAAGTGACAACACATCCAAGCTAAACACTGCAGAAGAAGAAGGGTATGCAAAGATGACTCAACAAATGTCCCTTTCTCTGAAAACACCTGGAGTTGTGTGTGGCTTTCAGGGGTCTCAGCAATGCCTAATGCCCTGGTCTCATAGCAATGGGAAAAGAAAAAGAAAAAGAAAAAACAGTCTAGCTAATTCAGGAAAGCAGGAGCTGCAATCACGGGTAATTCTTGTAACATTGGATTTGGAGCTGTTTTACAGTGAGCATAAGTTAAACTAAGTCCTGTAAATCCCCTGGCATCTGTTGGGGGCTAGGACACACTGCTTTGAGGAATGGAAAAAACAAACACCAGCAGGTAAGATAACGAACTGGAAAAATACAGACACATCTTTTCCTCAGATTTCATTTTCAGGGGGGGACAGCCTTTTTTTTTTTTTTTTCTTCCCAGCATTTCTAATACTGGCTCAGGACAAATTAATACAAGAGCAGAATGTGGCCCTTGTGCCATTCATTTCATCTTTTTCCTCCTTAATCACAGGTTGGATCTCAGAGATACAGTTACTGGGTGGGCTGCTGCAGTCTGGGATTGTATAATTATTCTGCTCTCCTCACACGTGCAGAAATCAAATGAATTGGTGACATCAGCTTTTCATTGCCATCTACATCCAGTATTTTAATACACAGTTGCCCTGAAATTACTTGTTAAGAGACAAAGATGCACTTTCTCATGCAAAACAGAGCTGCTAGCTAAGGTTATAGCTCAGAAAAGACAGCAACAAGATCTAGAAAATAGTGAAGTCAAAAGAAAAGCCTAGCAATCTATGGCAAATCTTCTTCATTGAGTACTCATAACCAGAGGATGGTCTGATGATATTAGGGTAAAACAGCTCTAAAACACATTCAACAAAATTAAACTAATCTTTTCCTATATTTTCTAAGCATCCAATCCAGCAAAGCATTTAGGCAGGTACTTAGCTTTGAGCTAATCACAGTCTTGTCACCAAGCCTACCTTCAATCTTAATTTTAAGTGCTTTGTTAGAGTAGAACCTATTGCATAAATGAATACATTACAGATCAACAAAACCAACAGGCATAACAAGTAGATTAGACTACTGTAAAATAAGCCACAACTCTGGAAGACTTGGAAGGTATTGAACTAGAAATGGGGAAAGTTTTTTTAGAACAGGGTTCACATTTGCATACGTTTATGAATATTGCTTAACACACTAACCCAATAAATTCAGATGGGACTGCTGGGCATATTCAGGAGGAGGGTGAAGATAGCAAAAATCACCTGATTGTAAAAGAAGTTGTTAAAACAAGCAAGCAGATGGTATTGAAAAGAGAGTTGAATGAGAAATTGGACAAAAACATGGTTAACATGCAATGCCAAACTACCTTAAAATTAGAAACATTAAAGTAAGAATGGTTTTATTTCTTCTGAGCAACACTGCACCACTCATGTAATATATAACATGAATTATTCAATTGTTTTATATCATAACATACCTTCAGGTCTTAAAGAAGCCTCAGAAATTACTTGATTTAATAAATATTTAAATTAAGTCTTTTTTTTTTTTTTCCTCAGCTTTTCCTGAGACAAGCATTTGTCATGACTAATAGAAATGTTTTATTACCTTTTTCATTTATTTAGCAAGCAGATTTATTGCTGATGAAATGTGACAGCTTGACAAGACTGGAGACTCAAGTGCTCTGTCCATATAACTAGGAATCACTCAGCCTGTCGCAGTGCTAGACACCCTGGGCTGCCTTCTCAGCAAAGTTCAACCCTCTGTACCAGTACACCCCTACAGACAGCCTCTATCCCTTCTCTGCAGCGTCACCAACTGCTCTGCTGAAACAGCCAGCAAATATAAATCACTGACTGGGGAGATGGATCTTGACAGAGACCTTACCTGCAAAGATATGGACAGACAGAAATTCAGTTTATGTGTATAACGGCTGCTAGGGAGCAGCAACTTGGGGTGAATTTTGACACATGGTTCTAGCTACCTCCCTAGGTCAACTTACAAAAGGTGCTGCATTAAAAATAAAAACGTAACAAAACATACATTTGAATTGTAAATTAAATATTAAACCATTCAAAGTGAATAATGCACTAACAGGGAAAAAAAAAAAAAAAAGAAGAAAAAAAAAAAAAAGCCAGGTTAAAAAGGCTGCTAATTGAATTCTGGTAATTCTGCAAGCTAGTGCAGCTTAAGAAATAAAAATTACCTCCCAGCACATCCACATAATAATACATTTCCTGTGGTATGCCTTATTCATGCTATTTCCATGTTAGCACCCAGTTTTTCTATTGGAAACAGCTATTTTTATTTCCTATTCTAAGAATAAATTTTAAGGTCACAGAGTTGTAATAAACATTTTTGTTTCCTATTCATATAATTAACCTACTGAGCCACAGTTGCTCCCTGGTTTTGTATATGTGTTGGCAGCATTACAACTTAGCGCTGCAAAACCAGTCATTAAACACTGGGAAGATAACAAAGAAGTCAAGTATTTGCACTCAGTAACTTCAGATGCTGTGAGATACCTAGAGGAGGCTGGTCTCACAGAGCTGCCTGGATGGCCAGAAGAGAAGTAATCTTCCAGAGAAAGTAACTGGGAACCCCTGCTACAGCTCCTGTTGTGCATCACCCTCCACAGACAATCTAAGTTTTACAGGAAATGACCTCCCAGCTGGAGCAGCTAAATTAAGAGCTGAAGTAAGACAGCGAGGAGATTCTTCAGGAGTGCATTATGCCAGGAGACATGCCCAAATGCCTGCAAAAACAGCCAAAAATGGACAAAATGGAGCATCCTCATTTCAACTACTCCTTAAAATGAGGATGATACTCCTGGTACCAAGCAATGCTCAGGATATTTAGCAAGTTACATAAATAATCGTTAGTGAGACTGATAGCCATAAACACTCTCCAGATTTTAACAGTCATATTGCACATTTGATTTGACCCTTCCCTGATCATAGTTGCAACTGCTGACATTATGCAAACTAAACCCCAGTGAATGTTGATAAAATTCTGTGGCTCCTTTGAAGCTTTCACCATCTCCAAGGAATCCTTCCATGGAGGGTGTAAGGAGAGTCACTGGAGGGAGCAGAATTATTGAAAACTGCTTTAAAGTGTAAGTACTGCACAAACGAGTTGTCATGTCCATAGATAAAATGAAGCTAACTGGAGGCCTACGAATGAAATGTGCTGTGTGAGAGCAAAGTATTATTTATGACAATACACCTTAAAATGGGTTAAAAAATGCAAGGCTAACTATGCATCTGAACAGTGTATAACAATAAATAAGGATTCATGCATTTAAGTACATGGGGAATTCTGTTGGGATTTACCTACTATAACTCCAACACATAACAAAGTTAGGGCTGATAAAATCTTTAGCTCTTTCAAAAGACAGAGTAAGATAGCTGATGATTTGAAGGGATCAGGACCTTGCAGAAATTTCAGTCGGACAGTGCCTACAGCTATCCATCTCATTCTAAGATACAGAACATGGAATTAATACACCATCCACATTGCAGTACTGGGTATTTCTTTCTGGTTAGAGGCAGCTAATTAATATATTAGACATTAAGGCTTTTCTGTCAATCCTTCTGAATTTGAATCTTAGTGTGCAACACCATTTCCTGCTAGATTTGCTCAAGGGAATTCTTAAGGATCACCTCCTCAAATACTGCCTCACTCAAACCTTGCTGAGCTGATAATGATAAAGAAACTGCAGCAGAAGATGACATCATCAAATTTCTTGACAGTTATTAAACTTAACTTGGCCTATCATTAACTTCCAGAACATTTCCAGCTCTTTATTACTGTAGAGGACTATGTGAAATTCATAGAACTGGAAATTTAAAGTAATTACTGTTTTACACATTGAGAAGTTAAAAGCAGACCCAGACTAGAAGGGTGTTCTTTTTACACAGCTGGATTCTTCTGAGCTATTAAAGATCAGCAATACAAAAATGGTAAGAAAACAAGCTCTTATTCCTAATTTCACACCGGTTTCATATAAATCAATAATAACGTATATTTCAATCACTCGAAAAGCTAAGCTTTCAAGTGAGTGTGAAGTCCAGATAGATTATCATTCAGAAATACATTGTTTTCTCTATAAAACAACAATTTTCTTGTAACAGCTTTGTACAATCCAGTAAAGATCAAATCTAATACCAAAAACTGACAATAACATAACTTTCCTAGAAATGTACAGAACTGACTCTTTTTCTACTCTAGCCACAATCTTCAGCCTTGGCTGGCAGAAGGTGGTCTGTGGACTACTTGCCTTCCAAGATGACTATAAAAACCAAGCTTCTAAATTATACAGCAGAGCATACACATGACATATCTGAAGGGTCTGCCAGTCCCATAGACAGATTTTAGGGATCCACAGAAAAGAAAGGTTAAAAATCTCTACATTTGAATCTCTACATACAAGCTAGTTACTTCATCCTACTATTTAATCTGCTTTTAAAGTTACAGGGAAAAAAAAAAAAAAAAAAAAAAAAAAAAAAAAAAAAACCACTTTAAAATATGTTTGCCAAACTATCTACAAAATAGAGAAATTAAATTTAAAAATTAATAATGCTTTATTGGAATGAATACAAGCTTTCAGGTCTTTGATTTACAGAAAGTCTCAGGGCTTACCAAAGCTGGTGATGCTTAAACATTTCTCTTTGAAGCTAAGCTAAGTGGAAAGAGCAATTAAATGTTTCTTCATGTATTTTATGCACCTGCGAGTATTGGAAACAACTACTGGAGATAATGAAAAAGAAAAGTAAATGGAAAAAAGCCTTGTTGGTAGATGGGTTTCCTAGATGCTGAGACAAACAAACAAACAAAAATAAAGCAAACAAAAAACACACAGAAACAAACAGCTCTACGTGGGTATGAGAGTCAAAAGACTAGCTAACAAAAATGTCCACAACAAATCAAATTGTCCACTAGAAAGACTTGCTTGAATTTCTGCACAAGAAAATAACTTCTATGTTCACTGAAACAGGACTTTGCATTAAATAGCTGTCTGACTCTTACAACCAAATTTTCATCAGCTGGGCCAAAAACCTGCACCAAGCCCTAGTAAGGGATGCCCACTGACTTTGGAACCTATTATTACAATGGTGCACAACAGAATGATTTTTTTCTTACTGCTGCATGTAGGAAAAGGGAAAAAAGAAAAAAAAAAAAAAAGAAAAAAAAAAAAAAAGCCCACTTTCATGAGAACACACTGTAAAATCTGCCATGGGAATCTGCCTGAAAATAAAGCTGAGTAATGGTGTTTCATAGCAAGACTCTTGGGTATATCTGTCAGATGATAACCTTGATCTTGTTTTCTTTTTATGCTGATTTTTACCTTCACATTAAACTAAAGCTCATGTATTGCAGCAGGAAAAAAAATAAAATAAAAATAAAATCTTGCACCAAACAGAATAACATTTTTCTGTTGTTTTTGAACTCTGACAATTCTGATGCTGAGCAAAAAGATGGTTAACATACCAGCCTCACATTTCAATACTTGAGAATTATAACCAAACTGTTATAACCATTATAACCAAACAAGGGATATTTTGGCAGGAAATTTGCCTGTAAGCCCAAAGAGACATCAGTTTTTAAAGTTATTTATAACTAAAAATAAAAAATAAAAAATTAAAAAAAAAAAACCCTCTCACTATCCCTTTTGAGAAGTTTATTCCTTACTGAAGGAGCAGTGTGGCATGCGGATTGGGAAGAGGCAAAGGTTTCTTGACTTCCTAGAGAAGTTACACCTCAGCCTAAAGACTGTTTAAAAACCATGATGGAAATAAGACAGGAAAAATATAAACAATTTGGTGATTTCTTGCCTACAGGACACAGTGTTTCTCATGCTGACTACAGCAAGGATTGATTGATTTTGAAACTTTACAAAACGTTTCTGTTTGCTGCCACTATGCAGTACCCAAAAGAAACTGATGGTAAACAAGATTTCCCCACAGGATTTCAGCTTTGGGAAAGGCTTAGGCTTCTTAGGGAATCTGAGAGTTTCAGCACTGGTCTAGGTAGCTCACGAGAGCAGTGCTGTGAGGCACTATTTCCATGAAAGAAAACCAGATAAAGAGCCCAAGAGTTCAAAATCTTCCCAAGAGACCAAGAAAACACAATGCAGCAACCTGCTGCAACCAAAAGCTCAAAAGCACATCAGCTGAACAGCAGCCAGACAGAAGTCTGACAACTATTCAGCAAGGGGAATATTATGAAGGCCTTCACATAGCATCTCCAGCTAATCCATCTGTACAGGAAAAACATGTGCATAAGCATACAGTCTCCTGTGGTTTAAGAGACACCTTTGAAGCATGCTGGACGCCTGAATAAGTCATACTTCAATAACATTTATTTCTAGGATTGCACAAAGAGTTAGAAAGTCTTTCTAAACATTTTGGGTTGTCCTTTAGCTACAAAAGTACCACATCCTGTGCAAATACAAAGGAGAGAACTGACACAGTTTTAACTGCAGCTGTTTGGGAATTAAAAAAAAAAAAAAAAACTTATCATGAAAAAAACATCCATTACTCAGGTGGTTATAAATATGCATTAAAAACCTTTTCCTTTTAAGAATTTTAGATTTAAACAACACGCAGTATCAAAACACTGTTTAGAGAGAAAAAAAAAAAAATCATACACAGGCTTCATGAAGGAAAGGAAGGCCAAATTCTCGCTTACACAGAAGTCCCTTCATAAAACTCTGGAAGGATAAAGAGGCTTTCAAGCAGATGTAAATTACACTCAAACTGTCTTTAAGGTCCCATTTGCACTGTCAGACTAGTTTAAAGGTAATTTGATGCCAATTAGAGTCCACCCTGAATTGTTTATGTGGCATTGGTGCTGAGCTAAGAGTGCAATTAAAAGTTAGGAGTGAAAGTATTCAAACACTAATGCTGAACTTTTCCTGCAAGACCATTTCAATCAGTTTTACAAAGAGAAAGGATAACCATAAGGAAAAAGGACTTCCTTTATAGATGGTCAAGAAAAAAAACAAAAAAAAAAAACAAAGAGTTGCAGATAAACTAAGTACTATCTGGCAGGCATCGTGACTTTTTTTTTTCCTTTTTCCCATCCACCATTTTTATTTTTAAGCCAAGACAGGAACAATTACTGTCATTTTCAGGAGTGATGTGGTGGAAGAGAATGTCTCTGATCAAGCAAGAACACCAGGCAGGGAGACTTCGGCTGACTAATGCAGCCACTTTATCAGTAGGGTTGTATTACTTTGGCAGGAAGGGAGTTCTAGGTAAAATGATTAAGCAGTGATTTATTTTTATATTTAAAAATAAGAAAGCATAACAAAAAAGGAACACTGTGAGTCATGCTATCCCTCCCCCTTTCCTAACTTGGTAGATCATTCCTATCCTAGGCACTCCTATCGCAATCCCTTCAGGTTTTTGCCACTGCAAGGCTGGCTGCAGTGCCTTTGCCTAGGAATATCTAAGTAACTCATCTTCAGCAAATAGGTCTTCATAGTAGGACTAAATAATCTGAAAGTCAATTCAAGCATTTATTTGCTGGAGGAGGTCTTGAGTGGGTGGAGGGAATTGTTTTCCTCTTTTACATTAATAGGTTACCACATTTATCTGACCACAAACAGCATCACTGCCTCCACCAGAAACAAAAACCAGGAGTGAAGTACATTGCAAGGTTACTCAGGGCTTCTGCTTGAAAACAGGGCCCCTGATCCAGACAACACTTTCATTGCTCCTACTTCCTTCTAAGAGGAAAGGGATAAAGATAGTGGCCAATGGGAAAGAAACATTTCCCATTTTTCCTCTGCAAGTCATTCAGATGCCCACATCTGCCAGATCTCTCCCTCCCAGCTGCCTACTGATCCCTCAGCCTGCTTAGATATTATAGGAGCTGGGGTGTGGGCACCTTTTAAAGATTTCAGACTAAGAGGATCTCCCGCATGCCTGGAGGAGTGGTTTGACAGAACACTTTCTCTTGCCATAGGTACCATGGCTATACACCAATCCCACCCTCTGCTGAGCTGAGAAGTGAGTGAACAAATTCAGAGCAGATCCCCACACAACTGTTGGCTCAGCTGGCCACAGACAGACTTTCAAAACACTGTCCAGGAGGGCTTTCTTCCCAAAGTGGCTAATTAATCAAAATAAATACCTGCAGTCAGGAGCCCCCCCACAGCACTGTCTTTGATTTGCGCAGTGAAAGCATTCCAAGACATCTTAATTTGTTGCTAGGTAAATGGCTGCAACATCACTCTGAAGAATATAGCTTCTCAGTTGGAGCTGTGCAAAACCATCACTCTCTTTTGATGGAATGATGGAATATGGTGTATAAAAGAGAGGTGCTTTTTTTTTTTTTTTCTTTTTTTTTAAATGATTCTACCAGCACTGAGAGGTTTAGGTTCCTCTGAAGTTCTCTGCTCTTCCTTTTATTCAGATAGCAGAATACTTAAAAAAAATAAAAAATACAAAAAACTCCTGAGGAGACTGTTCTTTTGCAAACTATGACTAGCAAGACTAACAGTAACTCCAAAAATAGGAAAGAATGTTGACAGCATGAAGGCCAGCCTCCCAAGGCTTCCAGGGAGAACAGGAAATCCTCATGTGCCAGTGTGTTCTCAGCTCTTGTGCTCTTTTATGAGACTCCTACAGCCTTCTTCTTTTTTCACGGGTTCTGACTTCTCCTTAATGGGGCAGACAGTACTGGAGTACACACCATAAAGCACAGCACATCCTGCCTCAAAGGGAGAAGTTTGTATTGAACAGCAAAGCATTTTGCTGTATGGAATGGAATTGTCACCACCTTCTGTATAAACACTTGATCACTCCCTTCCTTATAATTCATACAGCAGCTCTCTTCTCCCAGAGGGGCATCTAGAGGTTTGTATCTCCAACCCTAAGCTTCCAGTTTGAAACTATGCCAAGCAATTCCTGTAGAAAATTCTTCAAAAAATGTTAATTTGAAGGTCACCATTTAACCCCCACTTCACTTCTAATGTACCCCTAGCTCTGCAAAAATACCTCCTAAGGACAATATATCCAGACTGGGTGACTATCATAAAAGCATTCCCTGACAGAATCTGAGAGATCTTTGGGTGTCTCCGTTTGTCTTTTTAAAAAGAAAATCACTCTTCATCTTCACCCATTGTGTCATATTATGACAATGTAATAACTGACTGTCTCCAAAATATCTCCTTTGAATATATTTGCCTCTTGCCTTAATTTCTCATTTGTGCCCTACTCCCTCATGAATTTGGAATGTAATGCAGCAAAAAGATATTAAGTTTAACATAGCAGAGCCTGCTAGAAATTATGCTGATGCAACATAAAGCTCATCTGCTAGAAGAAAAGGCAAAAAGCTCAGTTTTGTGGGCTTCCACTCTAAGCTCCTCTCTAAACTACTATGCTTTGAATTTTACTTAGCTAGTTCCATTTTGTCAGACAATTAGGGAATTTGGGGTTAGCTTTTCTATCTGTTCTTTTTGTGTTTTGGTGCTTTGTTTTGTTTAAAAACAAAGAAAGTGGATGAATTTCATTCTTTAAATACTCATTTCCTAAATACCTGTACCAAAGACAAAGACAAAAACCTTCTCAAAATCTTTGAGAGATTTTGTTTATTTGCTTGTGAGGCTTGGGATTTTCTATTAGCACTGTTTCCCTTTCTGTGGCAATTAAAGTGGTTCTGTTTTGTAGCTGATAAAGGTGCCTTTAACACGTGTTCACAACAAGGAGCATTGTGCACTACTACAATTGTTCAATAGATGCCCAGTCCCAGACAGATGGTGCTTTATCCTCACCCTCTCCTCATACAGCACAATGCGTTGTCCTTTCAGGGATTAATGGAAGTGACATATAAGATGCTAATTCTGATAGCAACTCTGTTACTACACTACAGATGCTAAAACTACTGCTTACAACTAGAAACAGGAAGCAGGTGCTGAACACTGAACATTGAGAAACCAAAGTGATGAGCACAATGCAAGAACCTATTCACAATGCAACCAGAAGATCATAGACAAGGAGAAAGAGACATTTGAAAAGGAAGACAAGGATGATGGGAAAGAAAAACACAGAAATTTTAGGGGAAAAAAAAAATACCAAAGATTAAAGAAGAAAAAACAAAGACCAGGAACCAAATGGGAAGTTAATATAAAAGATCCAACACAACAGAGAAAGTGTCTTTTCTCGGTTATGGCCAACACATCAGTAAATCAGCACTAGAAAGGTGCCTCATAATAGGGAAAACCAGCTGAAAAACGCGATGGCATTGACGTAGATTATTCTATGGTTGGATTTTAACCCGCTATATACCCCAAAGCAATACTGGCTTATAAATCAACTTATAACTGTTTAACATGTTGAATAAGCAGACAGTTGAGTACTGGTTATTAATGAAAATAAAAGTCCTAATACTGATTCCTGGATCCCTACTCCAAGAAAAAGTAGAAGTGTGCATAAACACTTTAAAAGGCAGACAGGTCAGAGAGAAATTTTCAGCTCTGTCGTGGATTAGCTCATTTTGTGCTTAGATAGATTTCAGATCAAAGACTAATTTGAAATGCTTTCTCAGTTATGCTTAAAGTGGGCTGAGAAGCACCTAGGCTCAAATCAGCTTGTGGTACAGCACATCTGTCATGTTTTCCTTTTGGTATTGTGCTCATTTACCATGGTCTGCATGTGGCACAGCAGGGCAGAGGAAATCCAAAGTATTGGTCCTCTCTTTCTGAAAAAATCATTGGGGCATGGGAAATCTTTTGTGTTTGAGATACATTCTTACATATTTAAATGTTTGACAAATCTAGCCAGATATGTCACAGTCATGAAACATAAAAATTTGAATAACTAGCACTACGCCATCAGTAATTGGTCAAGGAGACACTGGCCTTTCATCCTGCACTTCAGAGAAGGTTTCTTAAAGCAGAAAGGGAAGAGTGAGAAAGAGGAGGCTACTCTGAGATGTTTATCAAGGCTGAAAAGCCAGACCCTTCGCAGCAGATGGTAGATGGAAAACAGGAAGATTTTGAGAAAGAATAGAACAGTATAAAAATACTGGAAAGAAGGAATGCATTATGATAGTAGAAAATACTGAGGTTTAAAGTTATAGTGGGAAATACATTCTACACTGTCTGTTTCTCCATTAATAGATAAAAAATGAAGCAATAGAATAAATAGAAGGGAAATGGAAAAGCAAGAGCAGTCTATCACTAACAATCTTATCCACTAAGAAGATTAAGTCCTGATCTTGAAACAGCATAATAAACCATAATGTTTTCAAATTTATTCTGAGGGCTAGGGAAATGGTAAATACTGTTAACATCTCACACGTCTCTAGTACTTTGTATTAAGAAGATATAGTCATGATAAAACACAGATGAACTATTAAATAAGAAAGCTACCTTTCGCTCACAAAGTCAGTGTGCTGCAAATCACTGGAAGTAGAGTGAGCAGCAAAGTCAAACTGCATGCATCTTGTCAGGGGATCCACTGCTATCAGGCAGTAGGAATGGACTAGGTGGATCTTTGGTCTAACCTCTTTATCCATTCCTATAGCTTTCTTTACTAAGAAATAACATGTCAAGGAGATAGAAAAAAAAAATATTAATGATGGTATGTTTGACAGCCACTATACTGGATTAAAAAGGTCTCGGTTGAGGCAAAGGACAATGCGGGTCAATACCTAACTAGTAACCTCCCACTCCACGCAAACATACATCAGTTACACTCTGTAGCATCTCTAGAGTCCCACAAAACCTCAATTAGTATTTTTATTGCTCACTTGTGTAGCACTCCACACATTTCCATGCTCAGACTCCCCTTACATCTTCATATGCAATTGTCTTTGCTATTTCACATCTGGACCTTTCTTCAATAATGCTTATTGTATTGTCCGGAAATTTTGCTGATTTTGTAACTGCATATAATTTGGATGCCAGAAAAAAAAAAAAAAAAAAAAAAAAAAAAAAAAAAAGATATTTATTTCTTTTGCAGTCCAAAATAATATTACAGATTCAGAGCTACATAATGAACTTTCCCCTCTCAGTTTCATTCTCCTCTTTTTTTTTCCCCATTCCTTGTGCAACTCTGCCAGTGTGATTCCCTCCTGACTTGCAGCATGCCTCTGGACCTCAGTATCAGTGCCACCATACTTTAATGTCCTCTAAAGGGATATATGTACAACTTAGCTCTAAGAACCTAAGTTGGTCAAGTTATTAACCAGCTAGTCACTGCATTCTTCTGCTTTAGTCCATAGGGAAAGATTAAACCCTTCAGCCTTCTTCAGAACAAGCACATTACCATAGCCTCCAACTCTTGCTACTCAAACAATGATATTTTTACATGTAGAAGCTCCTAGCTGTGCTAAATTCCATACCCTGCTACTGATTTTATTTTTGAGGTAACCCAAGATAACTTAGGTTCAAGCCTTTAAAGCATAATCCTCTCTACTCTGTTACAAAAGTACTGTCCTGTGAGCCATAAGAGATCAGTTCATCTTCACTAAAACCATGTATCGTTCTTTAAGTCCACAAATAACTTTCCGTAGGTTCTCTATGCAGTCATGTGTATAAATTGCAAACACTTCCAATGGTTCGGGTTGCTTGAGCAAGGTTCATTTTACAAATAAGTCAGCATAGCCTTAGCTTCTGCCAGGCCCAACTAAATGAACCAGTACTTCAGGTCTAGGTGTGAATGTTTGAGCAACATTGAACTTTCATTTTTATAAAGTCATTTTTGCCCAACACAACTGTCATTAATCTCATTTTTAATGTTATTTGTATACATAAAACAGATCTTACCTTGATCTTCTGAAGAGACGGGTGACCTGAAATATAAAAAAAAAAAAAAGAAAAAAAAAAGGAAAAAAAAAAAGAAAGAAAAAAAAAAAAAACACAAAGTCCAATCAAACTTTGGCATGAAAAGGTCACAAAGAAGTTTCAAATTGTACTGTGGGGAATTGGATATGGAGGAATTGAAAGGTTTTATTCCTGGGCTTACTTAGAAGGAAGGAATGGAAGACAGCTAACAAAAAAAATGTGCAGAAAAATGCAAAGACCTTCTCTAGCAGCAGGTCCTGCAGACCAGAGCGGCCATATAGAATTATGTTCATAAGACCATGATCTCACTATTAAGCACTCAGGAAAATAGTTTCTTTTGGATACATGGCAAAGAACTTACCTACTACTGTTACTGTCAAAAATAGCTGATGTTCCTGTTGAGAAAGTCCTGATCCCCCAGAGATTATCAAAGGGACCATAATTAAGTGCAAGCCGGGAGGAAACCTCACAGCTAGAGGTGGTGTAAGAAATAATAGCCTCAGAGGAAATAGCAGTTACTAAGGAGGCCATTTCTCTTACTACTCATAATTAATGAATTAATAATAATAATAATAAGCCAATGCTGCTTTCACAAAGGCAACAGAAATGGACAAAGAAAAAAAAAAAAAAAAAACAAACAACACTCTCTGGACAGATGTAAGTGCTGCAAAAATAAACTTAACAACACCAATGCAAGAGTTAGAGGATACCCTACCATTGACTTAAACCTCTGACAATACTCCAAGAGCAAGGCATTATAAAACGATATCTCAGTGCTCTGGCTGATAAACAGAAGGTCCCCACTAAATTTCAGGGATCTGTTTCACAGTTCCCTTCACTAAAGAACTCACTCCTCATCGTATTGCCCAACATACATGACAAAAAGAACATAAGAGGTGTAAATTATTGGCCCTTCATTTTTGCCTTTGCTGCAATAGCTTGGCTCAGAAAAATTGGGCTAATTGTACAGCCAAATCTGGATATGCCTTGCTCATTGAGACTCAGTTTGACAACACAGTGGATTGGATCATTGCCTCAGCGCCTCTCTGACAATGATTTTCAACTGCATATAAAGTCTTCCCACACAGGTAACAAGAAGTTTGTTCCTGCAGTGAATGGAACAACTTATGCTTCCTTACCAATATATATTTAATTCTGCACCAATATACAAAACTAACAAATTACTAAAAATTTAAAACTGTTAGAGTCGTCAACAAACAGATCAAAGCTGACATCTGAAAATCAGCCAGAGAAGGGAAAATAAAGTACACAAGGAACAAAAGGGGAAAGAAAAGATATATATTTAACTGAGTCAGTGGGGGATAGAGGGAAAGCAAAGGGTTGGAAATCCTGGATTTAGAGGAACAGAGGAGCTGGGGAAGGATTCTTGGTCTTATTCCATAATAGGGGTTTGAAAGGTAAGGTTGAATGATCATAGGACATCAGAAACAGATATGCACACATGTGGATGGAAAGAAGGAAAAAAAAAAAAAAAAAAAGGAAGTTTTCCTAATGAGGTATGCAGATTTTTATTTTTAAAATATAAAATTGCAGAGAAAGAGATGAAAGAGTTACAGCATGGCTGGAGCAACAGTCACTGTGAAAGGAAAAACGTGATTACCTAATTAAGATTCTGACTGTGCTAGAAGCCAATGTATCTGTATGGATCAGAATTAATTAATCCCTACTCCCATTAAATCCTCGCACTACTGCTGCACATCATAACTATGTTTCCCACTCTGCTGCCAACCAAACCAGCTATACTCTTCAACTTCAGCCATGTCTCTGGAAATATGGTACGAATGCAGGTAACCCAGAGGATTAGTAGGCATCACTCAGACTCCCACAGCTTTAATCAGCAAGCCAACCCTCAGCAGAAGCCCTTATGAGGGTCAAAACTCAAGACATAGAATTTCCTAAAAGGTTACACCATGCAGAATGGGCCATATCAAAAGGTGTAATGCTTAGGTCCTTAAAGATATTTTTACATGCAGGAGTCATGCCAGGGTCCTTCGTTCACCTATCCTGACACTAGACCCATTTCCAAACACAGTATCCCACAGTATCAGAGGAATTTATTCCTTTGTTTCATTTCTTAATTGCACAGTTTCATCACCTTTTAGATCTTTATGTGAAACAATAAAATAAACTAAACAGTTGGATTATCACATAATTTAGATCATCATTATGTATGGTAAACCATATGTTACTTGCCCCTTAAAAAATAAAGAGATACTATTGCAATAACGTGACTATCTCCATACAAACACTGAAAAGAGAAATGAAAAATGTTTGTGCGCATTTAATGAGCCCAAAATTAGAATGTATTTTAAAAAATGCTAATCCCATGTACTTCTGATCCTTTTTTGCATTCCTTGAACTTAGTGGTTAAACAGTGAGTAATCTAACAGGTAGTACTGTCACTACTAGCAGTGTTTTCATTTGTAAAGCTTCATCAAGCATCTTTTCCATAGGCTGGTATCCTAAGAAAATAAGGTCTATGCACACACCAAGGTGCTCTGATTATGTGTATATCTCTGCCTCAACTTAATAAAATTTGAGCCCATTGGCTGACTTAATCCTTTTTTAACAGAGGGGGCAGAGACCCAATTATTGCTTTCACAAGGAAATGCAATAACATGCGCTCAAACTTTCTGAGGTAGCTTTGAAGACACAAAGAGAGGTTCTGAATACCTCAGCCACAGGAAAGCCTCAACAAGAGCTTCCACAATGTGTGATACTGAAGGATGAACCATAATAAACTAGGCTTCCTTTATTCCACTACTCACAGAAAGAGCATTTTGGCAAAGAGTAGAGCAGACTTTCAACACTCTCCTACAATTTCAGGCCATGCATTTAAGAAGGAGAGATTTTTCCAAAGCATTCAAGCACTGTCCTAACTACGCCCAAGGAAGTCTTGCTTGTAACTATAGCATAAGGAAGTGAGGCTGCTGAGTTTTTTTAGAGTCCAGGCTGATAGTGCTGGGCACTTTATGCACTGTTTGGGCTACCCCATGCTTATGACAGGGAGGAAGGAAAGAAAGAAAGCCTAATGACCTGCTCTAAACCACATCCACTCACTCTACAGTCACAGGGGGCTTGCCTGACAGCAAAAAATCTGGTGGATGCTCATATTTCCGGTCACACATCTTTCTTTCAGTTCTTTAACAAGTGCGAGGGATATACTGTGGCAGCAATGGTCACCAAATGGGTGTCCTGAGAAGGGTGGATTCTCAGCTGCTAATGTCCACAAAGAAAACATCTAGCTAGCCTCTGGCAGCTGCCCTCTGAGTATGATTTTAGTTGTTTTACAGTCATAAAGAGTCAAGTTATCATTCTCACAACTTCCATGTCTTAAAAAAATAGAGAAAAGTCAGAGATATTTCAGAAGAACTAATATGATGTCAAGATGTTTGCCCCCACCTGGATAAATACACTTTACCAAATGAAATCAAGAAAAGACTTCCATTTGCTTAAAATAAAATAAAATTAAATTAAATTAAATTAAAAACAAACAAACAAACAAAAAACAAACAAACAAACAAAAAAAAAAAAAAAAAAACAGGAAAAGCGTCAGGCACTGCAATATCCTAATCTTAGCCATTTCAGAACAGAATTGCTTATTTTCTTATATCGACAGTTACTTGCTTGTGTTCTTACCTTCTGGAAATGTAACTTGCAGAAAATTAACGGTGCTGCTAAAATTAGCTTCTAGGCTCATCACCCCACCACCCCATCCTTCCCAGAAGAGCGTAAAGAGGATAGAATGTCTATGGCTGGCTACATTTTCAGAATTGTGACATTCTTTTACCAGCAATGCACTTTCACACACTTAAGTGTGAAAGGGAAGCTCAATTTCTAATATTTTCACAAAAAGGTAGCAACTTGACTTCTCCCCTGCCCTGTGTTGGCTTTATGAAGAGTTATTGCTTTAGTGACTAGTTAGACAAATTTTACTGTGATGATAAGGAAGAGGATGAGAAGAGAGGAGGACAGAAATAATGTTACCACCTCCATTTTCTTTCCATGCTGTTTGTACCCCTCTTTTTGCTACAGGTCCTGCAGTGGCGTTCTCTTCCTGCTGCAAAGTAGCAAGCTCTGCTCAGAAGACATATCAGCCCTTGCAAGCCTCAGTCTGAAGTGGAAGCTGCACTTTACCTGCTCCACCATTCCTTATGCAAACAAAGCAGTACTTTCTGTTCGTACATGAAATGCACAAAGCCCTCCCAGTAAATATTTAGAATGCACAAAAAAGCCTGAATAACAATGTAAAAAGCCTTCTAATCATACAGTCATGAGATGCTTCCAGGAAATTGGAAGACTTATGGTACTGACGGCATGAGATGTGCCCACCTAAAGCAGCACCGTGCTTCAGAGTTCAGGGTCTGATCCAAAGCACACTGGAATCATTCCACTTTTACAGGCTTGGGATCAATTACTGGCAAAACTCTAATCCCCAGTATAGCCAAGACAGCCTTCAGCATCATGCAAACCTTCCCCAAACAGCCAAACACTTGCAGCTGTTTCCCAGTGCGCTCTCCAATGTGCAAGCACAAGATTTATTCAGCACTGGAGGGATGAAAGAGGGAATATTCATTTCCAAGGAAGGCAGGGCAGGGACTGTCACAATTTAGAGCCTAGTCAACCAAGGCTTAAGAACCTAGAGAAACACAGCCAGCCTCCAGCAGACAAATTCTAACAAAATTTCAGGAACTGGGTACATTATTCATGAAGACAAAGCCTCTGGAGAAACAAACCCAGAGCTGATGTAAAGCAGCTATTTTAATCAATAAACCTGTAGCAGAAAGCATCTGCACCAGGTCTATTTAAAACCAGCCATTTAGAATTTAAAGGCCAAATAACAATCCATGTGCAGCCTTTCTGCTGGGTTTTATGACCATTCCTCTTTTTCCCTGCTTAAGCAATGTATTTCTGCAAACTTTCTCATTCACTCTGACAATACCTGCCTGTGAGCAACGAAAGGGAAGAGCTTTTAGATTAAATCCACTCCTCCTCATTTTTTGCATACATCTCTTTGGAACTGACAGTGGCATCCCCGTGGCATTTATTCACATATTCTCCGGTTGTAATGAAAGAAAAGTTTTAGCAAATTAAGTATTTTTTCAAATAAAGGCAAAGAAACGCCCTCATTTACCACTCTGCATCAATCCCTCTGGGACTGGCAAGTTTCCTGCAGCCCTTGCTGCAGATGGTTCCTTGTATTTTACTGGCAGAAGAGCAGAACTGCTTGCTTTCCTGCTCCCTCAGCATCTCCTACTTGGAGAAACCCAATGAGAGTTAAATATAGTGTTCAGCCTGGACAACACTATTTTCTTCAATGGCACTTGATGGAAAATACAAGTCTAGGAATTACTGAGAGCTTCCCCACCTTTCAACCTACACATGCCCAATTCCAACCCTGACAGGCTGGAAGAATGGGTTAGCAAGTCCAACACAGGCAGATTCAAAGTCCTGCACCTAGGAAGGAACAAACCCATGCAAAAAAGGCAGGCTAGGGGCTACCAGCTGGAAAATAGCTTTTCAGAAAAGGGCGTATGATGTTAGCTGACCACAAATTGAATGTCAATCAACAGCGTGATCTCATGACAGTGGAGGCCAACTGTATACTGGGCTGTACTCGCAAGAGCATAGACATAAGGTAGATGGAAAGGACTTTTCCCCTCTAGTCAGTACTTGCGAGACTGCATCAGGTGTATTGTGCTGAGTCTGGAGTTTCCCAGAAACAAGACAGACATTGACAAACTGGAGTGATTATCACAAAGATGGTGAGGGCAAGGAGAGGCTGAGGGAGCTAGAGTCATTCAGTAAACGAAGAAAAGGCTCGGGAGAAATCTTATTGATGCCTTCAGCTATCTAATGGGAAGGTATAAAGAAATGAGAGCATTCTTGAAGTAAGAAGGAGGAGGAAAAACAGGATGAAAAGCAACAGTCACAAGTTGAAACATGGAAAATTGGATAGTAGGGGAAAAAAAAAAAAAAAGTTATCATGCAGATGACCAAAGGGGAAAACGGGTTGTGCAAAGAGATTGTTGAATCTCCAGCCTTGCAGACATTCAGAACTCAACCAGACCAGCCTCTGAACATCTTCATCTACAACACGACTTATTTCAAGCAGGGGTGTGCATTAGACCTTCAGAGGTCTTTTCTGACCTATTTTTTTCAACTATCTTATAAACCTCTCTACAAGGCTTTCTTCTACTATTACTCCAGCTTTTCTGTCATTCTTTTCTCTCAGATATTTCTCATATGCAATGATGATAAATAGGCAATGGCAACACTGTCTGTTGCATGCAGGAAAATTCTGACCAGCTATGCTCCCTAAATCTAAAAAATTCCATCCAAGTTTTTTATTATTTTGCAGAAATTTGTTCAGACATACCCTGTTAATCTGTACCAACAGTCTGGAGAATCTAATTTTTTTCTAATTCTGTTAAAGACAAAGATCAGCATAGCATTTTTTCTGGTGTCTCTGTAGCTTCTTCCTGCAGCCTCAGTCTATACCTGCACATAAACTGCTGCCTCAGGCTGTTCATGAACAGCCCAACATGCAGGATTGTAATCTGGTGCTTCTTACAAAAATGAAGACAGCTCTGATGTATTCCTTACTGTGTCTCAGGCATGTCTGTCCCTTAAACATTCCATATCTTGTCTCACCACTATCTAAATTTTTACCTCTTAGCATTTACTGTATTTCTCTGTCCACTGTAAAATACTTTGAATGAAGGTGTGGAGCACCACAATGCTGCTATACCTGAAATTGTACTGACACCCAGAGGAGTGTTCTGGGAATTGCTGCTTAACTAAGGAATAAAAAAATCTCAGAACAAAATGTTAAGAGAGGAGGGCAGGGCAGGGAAGAATGTTCTAATGTCCGTATTAGAATAGAATGCTTTACCTTGGAATCACCATCAAAACATAAGTTAATAAAACTGTATTGCATCCATAGAGAAGAAGGCTTTTCCAGAAAAAAAAAAAAAAAAAAAAAAAAAAAAAAAAAAGCATGACCAGCATGATCAATGTAGGGTGATCTAGGTGATTTTTTTGTTTGTTTGTTTTGTTTTAATACTTGGCTCCTGTTTCTCTCACCATCACATGACACCAAAGTATCTCAGGGGAACATAAGACACTCGGTTTTAAGAAGGCTTATCCAAGCCTCTTTGAATAGGTATTCTTCCATTTCCAGACTTGAATTAAATCTTTAAAATTTTCACTGGTCTACTCTGACAATTGTTGAACAAATCCTGGGTGGGGGGAGAGATTGGAGGAGGAGAGGCAAAAGAAAGGCAGTGGCTGATGTGGCACTAGCCCTAAAAAAATAAAGTGAGATCTAGACAGATCATTCAATATTCAGTTGAAATGACAGACTGTTAAGGAACTGGCTGCTGGATATAAGCACCACCTTAACTTCCTACGTGAAATTTAATTAAAAAAAAAAAAAGATGTTAAGAACAAGCAGGTAGCAAAACATCTGACTTCTTTTCTCAATAACCAATTTGTGTACTTTTACATTTCTCAGGAAAAGATTACCTCAAATGTCTTTTTTTTTTTTTTTTTTTTTTTTTCAACCTTAACTTTTTGTTTAACACAAAGAAACAATTGATTTTTGGTAACTGCAAAGTCATGCCAGCCACACTGCTTGCACATTAGGTATACCCTGATTAAGTCACATCCCAGTTTTGCCCTGAGGCTGGATAAAGGGAAAGCACAACAGCAGCTTGGTATCCTGAGACACCATCCAAATAATTTCAGGCCATCTTTGGTTTCTAAACAGCTTAGAAACTGCCCTAAGTGGTATGTTTGTTACCACAAAGCAAACCAGTGACTCCTGGTAAATTGCCTTTAGTGGTTTTGGGAGAAGGGAGACTGAAACATAGGAATCCTTTACAAAAAGGTGCTTGCAATAATGTTCATAAATAAGTGGCCTGATTTTCACAAGTGCTAAGCATCAAGCAAACCTCACTTGTTTACCATCGATTTAAACAGACAAACAAACAAACAAAAAACTTCAGTTAATGAAAATAACACACAGGTCTTTCTATAATCCTAGGCAGAGCAGAATTGCTGAGCTCTTTACACTTCTGCTATGGGATAAATAATGAAGAATAAAACTTTGTAATGGGAGTTTCATATATGGTTTTGTGCTACACTTTTAGAGGCCTGGCAGACAAACAAGAATCTAGGAGTCAGGGTTATACTGGCTCTAAGCCACCTCTGGCTCTCTGATTTCAGCTCTTGGCATAATTTAGCCAGGTCCATCTGTGTCTGCTTGCCCATGGGCATCAACGCTGCCAGGAACTGCAGCTAGGCTATGTGCTACGGCCCCACTCTTCATGTATTTCACTCTCAAACACACACCTCTGTGCCAAAACTGCTAAATGCTCACTCAGTCTCAGCTCCTGAGACAAAGCTGTGGGTTTTAGTGCTCCTTTCCCAGCACAGAGAGGTAGCAGGCAAGCAGGGACAACTTTTCTCCCTCTCACTTTGAATATTTTCCAGATGTCAGGATTTTCTCCTCTTGCTCAAGATAACCTTTATCAGGCTTTTCAAGAACAGACAGTGTCTTCTACATCGTGACATCTAAGGCTGCAGCCAGGGACCTAGAACATGCAACCAAGGCATGGAAGAACAAGGGCAGCAACACCAAGACACCCAACCTGGGAAAAGAGCTTCCTCATCCTCAACAGTTCCCAGACAAACTGGAGAGTCTCTCCTCAGCCTGAGCATGTTAAACCCAGGCCATATTCACAAGTAGTTTTTCAACAAAGCAACATTTTCCGTAGAAATAAACCTCTGGCACACACACAACTACACCAAGCAAAAACAGATCACCAAGATATTTTTCAAGCAGCCCTAGTGAAAAAAAAATCACTTTTAATTCAAGATTCCAGTGAATATTCATGTCAAAATATTGCTCTCAGCCTCATCAAAATTCTGTGAACTTTGTGGGTCCAAAACACTAAATTGCAAACCTCAAACAATGACCTATTTCACGTGACTGTGCTTAGCCTCTAACTTTTTCTGCATAGTATTTTGACACTCGCCTTTTCAGTTTCCAGGCACAGCTGAAATTAAAACATGTAGATATCTAAAGAGTTAGAGAAAGTTGGCAAAGGTTTAGCTTTTAGGAGTGTAACACAGTCAATTCAGACAAAGTAGTGCTTCTGTGTGATAATTTAGAGCAGCTTTTTGTTTGTTTGTTTTGTTGTTGGTTTTGTTTTATTTTGTTTGTTTGTTTTACAATATTGCCTTTCTATTCTTGTTGCAGGCCTGTTAAGCCAGAACTTAAGAATATGAATAGGAAGTCAATAAATACAGTCTGAATTCAAATTATGAGATGTCCTAGTGTGAAAGATTGGACACACTATGTATTTAAATGCATGTGTTACATATGTACAGGACTATGCATCATACCCGTGCCCTGAAGCTCTAAAAGCTTATTAGCCTTGGCTTTGATAAAGCTTAGTACTGAATGAGAGCACATTAAGAACTGGTCTCCTCTCCAAACAGATGGCTGATCCTTATGGCAGGGACATAGAACAGGGACACAAGCTTGCTGTTCCTCAGAAAACTAAGACCTAGATGTTGGTGGGTTTTGTTGATATTTTTTTTTTACTTCAACTCTTACAAATAAAGAAAAAGAATACACAAATACATACGTACATGTTACCTAAGACAACAAGGTTCACTACTTTTCCAGTATCTATTGGACTGGAATCTTATAACGCTGGAGAATATTTATCCTATATTTATCAGATTGCTTAAAGCAAGCCCAGAATAATACAGGCTCCCTTTCTGTCAATCATCCTGTATCACACTACTAAACCTAACTAGCCCTTCTTCCCGTGTCTGTAATGTCACTGGGGGCCCTGGGTCTGCTATTTCCACTCCAGAAAGCCATTTATATCCCACAGTGGCATCATCAACTCCACTCTCTCCTCTACCCATCTCTTGCCAGTTACAGTTACCACATGCCTGATATTTGCAGGACAGCAGTAGGCCCTAAAGATCAAATTATCCAATGTCATTTTCTTTTACCCAGCAAAACATAAAACAATTGTACAAGAAGTGACTGCCTTGATACAATCCCCTGTCTTCCATGCTATACAGCTGCTTTACTTCTCAGCATGGATTTTGCTTCTCACTCCAGGGGCTAAACTAAGCAAGCCAGAAGAATGGAAGCAAATGAAAAAAAAAAAAAAAAAAAAAAAAAAAAAAAGTTGAAGTGAGAAAAGAGAAAAAAAAAAGAAAAAGAAAAAGAAAAAAGAAAGAACTTTTCTACTTTGGCCTTGGCAGTCAGCCAGAGAGCAAAAACAGATTTATAGCTGTTATGGTAAACAATTTAAAACTAAGGCACCCAGCTATCTGTAGTCTGTCAACATCAATTTCATCCTTTAAACACACTCCAAAACTTCCATTCCACTTTGAAAACTCATTTCCCTTGCCTTATCTACTGGAAATATTTGGTAAGTGTTTTCAAGCTAGATGGCAGTTGACTTTCTCAACATCCAGTAGGTAGGTGCCTTTCTCAAGCACCTGCATATTCTGTTGCTTCAAGTCATATAAGAAGAAGAGAACTGGACTGCTTACATTTCTCTTTTGGAAAGTGGCTTGCCAGTCTAGAAGCAAGATCTCTCTAAGATGCCAATTTGTAGTCTCATGGTGCATAAGAACATTTTGCATGTTACTGTCTGCCAAAATAACATGTCAGCAGGGTGAATATCCTCAGCATCTCAGTTGAGATGCTACAAAATCCTTAAGAGCCCTCATTCTGAGGGCTCAGGGGCAGGTGGGTGGGAAAAGAGGAAGCTCAAATCCCACCCCATCCACTCTGGGGATCTATATCCTGAATAACAGAATTATTTGATAATAAGTACTGACGAGAGAAAAAAACATCCTACAGGATACAGTACAGGATGTACTCTATTTCTATCACATACTGAAGGGGCAGAAACACAAACCCACCACCTCAGATGTGCCTGCTGTTGTTAAAACCCCTTAGCAATTCAGCATCTCAACAGCATAGGCTGGAGACTTAATTCTGGAAGAAAAAATAAGAACTATTTGCATTGCACTCACATGCACAAATAAGGTCATACACATGCAAATCAAAATCAAATTCTAGTTTCTTCCTCTTCTAATTACACTCAACAAGAGCAGAAGCAAAAGACAATGTCTTAAAGCTCAGTAAAAAAAAGCTTAAAGCTCTGGGAAAGGGGTTGTCAGGATGATGTGTCTAGGTTGTGTAAGTACCAAATACTAATGACTATTGAAGACATTTTAGTAAGTAAAAAACATGTTTTTCTACACAGCACAAGTTCTCTGTATATAAAGCTAAACTTTGGCAGTAGTGACATCAAAATCTTATTAATTAATGGAAGTGGTGATTAAAGAAGGTCTTCCCTGGATTCAGTCACTTAACAGAGACAGTACAAGTTGCTAAAAGTTCATATTAACAGTTTTCAGAATCATCTCATTTTCACTGTTTGCAGAGTTCCCTCAGGTCTGGTGGGTGCAATAACTGTAGAGGTGTGGTTCATCCCCTGATACAGCAGGGAAGGTATGTGGTAACAAGTTCCCAGTCCTGTATCTGCATCTTCAGGTGTCAGAGCAAAATGCCATAATTTTCCCATGCCCAGAGCTGTCATTGAATTGGTAACATCATGGCCAAGGTCATGCAAAACCTCTTGAATCTTGAGTTGAAAATGACTGTTCTCGGGTTTAGCCTCACATGCGCAGTCTGTGTGTGATACAGCCAGGATACACCAAAAACATTTTGTGGGCCAGTCTTTGGAAAGAAGTATTTGGGTAATAATATTCCTCTCCATCCCCCATGATTTTAAGCATTGCTTTTCTCTCTAAACTGTGTTCTTTTCTTCTGCAGTTTGGTCAAGGTGTAGTTGACTGTATTCAGACATGTCTAGGAATCCGTCATCCTGGCTATGATAGGGATGAGTATCACTACAAGATACATTTCCCAGGGAAAGTGGACATGAATTAATTAACAAGGTTGGAGAGATTCAAGACTAACTTGTGAATTAAGATTTGTCTAGGTGTAAGTCTTATTTCCAGTTTCATGACATGCCATTTAAGAAATTCATCTATACCCTGTATATACAGCTGGATATGATCAAGCTTGTTGTACAAGCAGCACTTGAAGGAAAAGGAAAAATTTTTCTAGAAAAAATGTCAGAGCTGGACAATTAAGTTAGCTTCCAGATAGTAACAGATACCAGCAGCATCAGGTGTCATTAAAGAAACTTTTGAAATCCCACAGGCTACTAAGAAGCACAAGGCACTAAGCAAGATTTTTATTTGCTGTCAATCTGGAAGGAGTACGAATTTCACTGGGAAGTATTTCTATCCACAGTTCTACAGTCTCCAGATTGTTCTTATATACAATGACTGTACCACAAAATCAAAATAACTATCCTGTTTTTGAGAATCTCTTTACTGAACTGTCTATATTAAGAAAATAAGAGAATCAAGCTTTTCAGGCAGGGCTTGATCTTGAAGATATAGATGTCACAGAGAAAACACACTTCTTTTTGTAAGCCAAATTCAACCATTTTAAGTGTGTTGCTATTTGTCAGGATGAAAAAAAATAATATCTGTATAGCAAGAAATGAAGCTTGAAAACAAATTACTCAAGTAATGCCACAATTCTCTTGGATTTTCATTGTTACATAGTAAGTTTTTTTAAGGAATGTGAAAGGGCATGAATATTTCTTCTCAGAACCGCAGGCACCTATCATCAAGGTAGAATTCCAAAGGAAAGCAGTAACTGCTCCTTTTTTTTTCCAACTGAAAATCTCCAGAAACAATGAAGAAGGCCAAAATATTGAAGTATATGGAGAGAATAAATATTCACATCAGGAGCATAAAGTACTTGAAATTCACTATTCACCATGTCTGAGTGCAATAGCATAGAACAATTAAGAGGTGCCTTCTTTGTCAAGAAATGGGAACAATGGAAGATTTACAGGATCAACTATAAGATTTTAGCTACTGTGACTGCATTACACTGACAGTAGTGAGAGTTTTCAAAATACAGGACCAGACTCCACATTCAGATACATCAATTTTTACTGCTCAGTCTTACTGAGGAAACTTGCTTTCACTCAAACAATTTATTACCTATTTGCTACATTCTTATAATTACATGATTTTTTTTTTTTTTTGCATTCTTCAAAGTACTTTCCTATTTAACCCACATGTACCTTTCCCTTAACCATTCTCAGCTTTCTATACAGCATTTTTCCTTTTCTTTTAGTCCTCATCTTTCTTTCGCTAACATCCTTCATTTTTAATATCACTATCCTAGCAAGAGATGGAGAGCTGATTTAAGCACACCTTTTTCATGTTCCATCTTAAGGTAATAAGAATGATGCCTTACAAGCTATTTGTAAAAGTATCTAGACAACAGAAGAAAAAGGAAATGGAGCTGAGTACAGACGCTGCATTTCATTATGTTCTAATTCTATTATAAGGACTACATGAGTGTACAGTGAAAGTGAGATATGATCTACACCATCACTCAAATAAGGCTTCACTAAAAGTAATCACTACTCATGTAGCCTCACCTGGGACTTTAAACAATAGAAGAGTCATTTGTTTAGTTGTACACAAATAGGTGGTTAAAACATACACATTTTACTCTTATGGCTTTAGCCTGTAAACTAAATCTGAACCAGAACACTAATTCACATTTTACTATCAAAACTCACCAGGACAGACTTATTGACTATTTAAGAGCTGATGCAGAGTTTTCCAGTGCAAGAGTTTTGGGGAAACACTGGAATTTTTCTGTCCTTCGCCAACCTTTAAACCTTTAAATGTTCACTATTACTAGGCAGCTCCTGCTCATTACATTCAAATGCAAGTGACCTCTTCATATTTTCCTAACTTTCACTAGATGAGCATTCCTTTTCCTTTCTGCATGCGACCTTGTATCCCAAATGCTCTTTTCACCTTGTACCACACCAAAATTTCTCTTAAAAACAAAACAACAACAAAACTTGTAATGTCTGTACAGTCACACTGATTTCCTGGGCAATGATCTGTTTCTTGTGGTTGAGTTAAAACACTTGGCATTTAGCCTTTTTCTTCTTTCCTCTCAGGAACTAGGTTATTATTGCCTCATAAAGCAGTGCCTGGGTGGTATTACTAGCTAATTAATGTCTATTTAGTGTAAAGAGCTTCCAGCCCCTTTAGCTGCTTTTTCTTTCTTTCTCTGACAGGGCCAGATGGCACTCTGGCCAACCTTCATCCACCCTTCACGAGCCATACACTCAATTCAGACAATGAATCTAGCAGCTTTGGAACTCATTCCCTTTACATGTGTTAGGTGGGCAGACGCTGGAAGAGTGGTTGTTATTGCTCCAAACAATGGGTAAATAAGTGACTTCACTTAAAAGACATAGGTTAAACATCTATGAAGCAATAGTCACCTTTTCATTTTTGTACGCCGTTGTGTTATTTGTTTTTATTTTCTATCTTTCATCATAAAACAGGGTGACAAACACATACCTACAAAAAGAAATACATGGTCAACAATGAATACTTGCAACAGCCTGTAAGGCATTGATCATGCCCACCTCACCATACCATTTGATCACAGAATAAATTAGGATGATGAATCCACTCATGTTCAAAGAAAGAGCCCAATTACATTCTTCTGTGAAGCCAGCCCAGAATACTTGTCTTTTTTCAAGATCAAGCACCAGTAATCCAAGTAACTGTCTTCCCATTGGTGTCGTATGCACCTTTCACACTGATTTGATGTTCCTATTAAGATATGATCCTCCCCAGCTCCAGATTACTGCATCAAGATGCTAATTTTCATGTCCTTTACACTCCACAAATTGGTCACACATCAAAGAGCCTTCAGAAAGGGTAAGGGAAGGAGGAACAAAATGTAAAATATCATTAACCAAATGCCATCTGAAAATTAATTAGCATGAGGCTCACCTGATTAAAAGTGTAAATAATTTTCTCTCAGAAAACCACTGCCTCAGAAACATTACAGACGAATTGTTTTTTACCCCAAAAGGTTGCGATCAGGAAAAATTCCAAATCTCACCATTATTTTTAGATAACATTCTCATCTCTACTTTCATTGAATTAAGTCATTTAAGGCATCTCTGTATTAGTAGATTTTGTCTTTTTATCTTCATTCCTCACTTCTCAGAAAGCATTATTACATCTTAGAGAGATTAAATATATATATAATAGTGCCAGAGACACTCCAAGCAGCCTGCAGCCATACTATGATTGGCTGTGGTCTAATCTGCTTTTAACATCTGAGGAGTATCACTACTGATTCATGTTTCAAAGACAAATGACTACTGAGAAAACAGCCCCAGCTGGTCAACTGACTGACGCGTTCTCTCACTGCAAATCCCATGTCACTTGCCCTAGTGACAGGATATAGGGTCTCACACTTTGAGCTGGAGGTGATGTGCAATATTTCAGGCCAAACATAAAACACTGGACAAAGATGACCTTCACAGGGTCCATGAGAACTCCATGGGTGGGAGGAGGTGTCTCCTTCATGCTCTGCCATATTCCTTTTTAGGGAACTGTACTCCAACTCATTAAGATCCTCTCTGCAAATTCTATTTGAAAAAAAAAATAAAAAAATCTGAAAGGACAAACCTCTGAGCTGCTTTCAGCTGCCAAAAATATAAAAGAACTTTCTAAGCTTTTGCTTTAAAATGACAGGTTATAAATGCTTGACTTTCCAACCTAAGTTTGGTTGGAAAGTCAAATGCTTAGTTGGAAAGTCAAATACTCAGAAGCTTGGAAATACCAGAGCTCGTGTTATCTGAACATCATGCTCCAGCCCTGTTGCACTCATACGTTACAACAACCTTTAATTACATTGCCACGTGCTACTTTCTTCTATTGGACTCTTGCTTTGATGTTTAAAAAGACCTGCTTAATATCCTTTTGCATTCTGTATAAGCAGCGCACAGCCTCGAGGTTCATTTATCCCACACTACCAAAACTGTGCACAGAATGTAAAATGATTAATTTTCTCCTAAGCATCTCTGACAGAGTCTCCCCATAATATCCAAGTTTCTTGTGACTGTGAAATTTACCCTCGCTGTGTTCCTCTAAGGTGAGGTTGCAACATTATCTGTATTCCGCAGGTGGGAAAATGAGAGTCGGAAGAAAGAAGGCACAAACTTCCCATTAATTTTAGTAACACAACCTAAGGCACACAGGAAGCATATTACTCAGTTTCCAGTCCTTCACTCTGTTTCAAAGTCTCCTTGCAATGGCCTCCCAGCCTACTTCATAGCAGACATGCATAAAATGAGGAGCCTGTTGTTACTGGCCATTTGTGAAGTTTGTTTTTAATCTGCATCAGTCAGAAATTTTGTGGAGGAAACTGAGGAGAGAAACCAGTCCTCCAGAGTAGCTTTCAGCTGCCTTAAGTGTAATATCTTGCTTTCTCCACTGCAATCCTCTGCTTCATTTACAATACATCTTTCAGCTTTGCAGCAAATGAGGCAATGTCTAAACATACTTCAGAGCGTGCCCACCTTAATAACGAATAATCTGCATCAGCTCAGAACTCTAGATTCTGGAGAGAAACGGCCACCAGGTCCCTAGCCTGTCTCCTTCTCTTATCTATCCTCACCCCATGTTCTCCTCCTTTTTTTTTTTTTTTTTTTTTTTTCTTTTTCTTTTTTCTTTTTATTTTTATTTCCCGTTGTGATTTCTTGTTCTTTGCTTTCTCTGCTTCTCTCCAACAGCCCCCTAAGCCTGCACAGCAGCCTGTCTCTTCTCATCTGTTACAGCCCAAAGTCCCTGCGGGCTGACATTTTCTCCTTCACTTCCTTTTCCTCCTGTTCCCTCTTCCTCTTCCCCAGATACCTGACTGTCCTCTGGGCTCCTCCATGGCTACTTCCCATCTCCTAATGCTGCTCCCCAAGTTGCTGCATACACTCATTTGTTTTTTTTTCTACTCCTTCTTTTGTTTTTTTTTCGTCCTATTTTCCCTGCTCCTCCATACATCTTTACCAGCCTATCCCCATTTGACCAAGATTGTTCCTCCTGTTTTTTTCCTTCCTGCTGGAGATCAGCAGCACAGTGCCCCCTCCTCAGCTTCTGTGAGCCTCCTGCAGCCAGGAGTAAGCACAGAGAGACCCCACTCAAAACCTCCCTGAGCATGTACAGACACAAATTTTTGAAAACACAGCTCCTGAATCTGAGGTCTCCAACAGGTATCAACAGCCTCAGGGCAAACTCAGGAGCACAAGACAGCAAAAGGCATTTCCTCAGTATAATGGGGATACTTTTAAATGTAAAGCCTCAAAAACTTCAGTGCACTAACAGCACTAAAACTTCTCAGAAAACAATTTCTGGATTTATTTAATTTACAGAAAGTAATTTAAAGCAATACATTTTCCCCAAATCTTGTATTCAGAAACTACTGAATTTTGTTAAACTTTAAACTAGAAGAAAAAGAGAAAGATTCAAAGACTGAGTCTTACCAAAAAAAAAAAAAAAAATCAGCCAAAACAATTACAGTTTAGAAAAGCTTTAAAGGAAACTATGCCTTACAGTAAACAGTGACGGGTACACTTTACTCTGGGCAATACTACTGTGCTGATAATTAATAAACCTACCAGATAAACATAATTGTTCCAGCTAAACAAACATTTCCAGTCACACTGGCGTAAATAAAATCATTCCTTTCATCAGTTAGAAGCAAGTCCACGTGTTGTCACCATCTCTCCACACTGCCTAGAAGTGTCTAAGCATCATTTTTCCCCCAGCTTGGTAAGACCCAAATTTCAGGCTGTCCATTCCTGTCTGATGAAAAGTGCACCTGAGTTCGCTATCCCTAGCACAAAAACAAGAACTGATCCAGAATTCCCCCAGAGTAATGGGGGAAAGCCTGGTGAGCATTTTCTGTCAGTGAAACTGCAGATTACCATTCCTTCCCACAAAAAATCCTCCTTTCAGCAGCATCCATTTTGCTGCGAAGTTTCTGGTTTGTAGCCGTGCAGCTACAAACTCCCACCCACACTGTATCTGCCCTGAAGCAGTACTCAGCAGGCACCATGCAGCCTCAGTTTGAGCACATCTGAGACAGAACACCTGGTTTCAAAAATCTAAAGTTGAAGGACCAAAAAGCTGAGAAACACTTCTAAAATGGGCTAGAAGAATTAGAAACAAAGCAAACAGGATCACAGAGTCCATAGCCTATTTTTTGAACTTTAAAGCTTTTCCTCTCCTAGGACAATGCTTTTATTCCAACTGGAGTTTTTATAATTTATTATTCCTTAAGAAATATTTTTAAAACATACTAGTGTAGAAACTGATGCTCATTTTACTGAATCTTTGGTGAAGACACAATTTTGTATACCTTCTTAAAAGGACAAAGCTGCACATTTTATTTAAACATTTAATGACCTAAGATGTCATTACTTTAAAAGCTATTTTACAAACATCTTGCTCAAGAGCTTTCATCATGGTCATGGCAGCCAAAAGGGCCAACCATACACTGGTGTGCTTCAGGCACGGCATTGCTAGCCAGTTGAGGGAAGTGACTGGCCTGCTGCGCTCTGCCCTGGTGCAGCCTCATCTCAACTGCTGTGTGCAGTTTTGGGTGCCTCAATGTAAGAAGGAGATAAAACTATTAGCATCCAAAAGAGGGTTACAGAGATGGTGAAGGGTCTATGAGGAGTGGCTGAGGCCCCTTGGTTTGTTCAGCCCAGAGCACAGCAGGCTGAGGGGAGGCCTCATGGCAGCCTGCAGCTCCCTCACGAGGGGAGCGGAGGGGCAGGCGCTGAGCTCTGCTCTCTGGGGACAGTGACAGGACCCGAGGGAACGGCATGGAGCTGGGACAGGGGAGGGTCAGGCTGGGGGTTAGGGAAAGGTTCTACACCCAGAGGGTGGTCGGGCACTGCAACAGGCTCCCCGGGGCAGTGGTCATGGCACTGAGCCTGACAGAGTTCAAGGAGTGTTTGGAGAGACTCTCAGGCTTGATTTTTGGGTGGTCCTGTGTGGAGCCAGGAGCTGGACTCAATGATCCTTGTGGGCCCCTTCTAACTATGTATATTCTATGTTTATCAACAGCAAAACCACTGTTTAATCATAGAATCACAATGTCTGAGTTGGAAGGGACCCATAAGGATCATCGAGGCCAACTCCAGTCATCCTATACCTGCAATGATATCACTGGCTAAAGACAATATGAAAATTATTGCCTACAGCTTTGAAAGTAAGCAGTAATTGTAGAAGTTTCTGCTTTTGCATGTTGCATCAGAATTACCTTAAGGGTGAGTGCATCGGTCTTTTTCATTAACAATTGTTGTGAAGGTTCCTACTGGAACATCAGACATCCTAAAATAATGTATTTACTTTTGGAAATATGGATATACATTTTTAAGAGAGTGGAGTGACACGGAGGGGGGGAAATAAATAAATAAATAAAAAGTAACAATTAAACAAATAAAAATACCAAAGGCAAGAACATATAATAATGGAGAAAGAGGATGAAACAGAAGTGATTAAAAAAAGAGAAGAATTAGAATGACTTCTGTTATTTTGGCATGTCAGCACAACTCAATAGCTTAAAAAAGCCACTAGTCTGTGGTGATGGTGACAGTGTGTCATCAAGCAGAGAAATGCAGAGGGCTCTTACTGCAGCATATGGGTCTGGCTGGCGTCCTTTTGTTTGTCAGGTACCTCGTAGTGTGGGGAAATCTTGCTGAGGCCACTGTCACTCAGCATCCTCTTTCGAACTGCAGGGTTCCATCGATCTGATATTCTAGGGAGGGAAAAATGAAGAGAAAGGCATTCAACTCCAGAAATTACTTTGCATGCACCACTTTGAAGCTCTTTTATGTCTGTTTGTCCCCATGATTTTTCAGCCCACAGCAAGCTAGTTTAGCTAAATTCACCGTAAGTACAAGACTCTTCCTACAGAAGATAAGGAACATTTCTGGTCTGCCCAGAGGATGAGAAGAAAGAGACATTTCACCACCATTCTGAGGCTCAAAGGACTTCATGGACTTATATACTGGTATCAAAGCCTTGACCATGCAGAGAACAGCTTTGTAACTTGTTAGATACAGATTTATGCCAGGGGCAGATGGTCTGTGAGGGTGTGAGGACATTGAAAGGTGCTGAAGATACCTCTTTAGTCCTGCTGTTTGCTTCAGGATGTGTAATACAGTAGATTTTACTCTGCTGTCCTTCTGACATTACCATTGCTGCACCTGATCCTGTCCCCAAGTCCCCACCCTTTACCATAACACCCCCACCCTCTTCTGAAAAGGGGACCAGAAAAGGAATGCCCAACTCTAATGTGGCTGCTGAAGGCCAGATTCTAGCACCACTCACCCAGAGGCCTGCTCCACTACCAGATCAGGCATTCCGGGTGGCGTCCCCCCCTGCTGTGACATTACCAGCTCTGGGTCCAGAATAAAAATCTCGTCCTGCGAAATTTCCGTCACAAAGTGCAAATGTTCCTGTCGGAGTGATATAAGGAACAGATAACAAACCTGTGGCATCACTGGTCAAACAGAAAGCCCAAATGGCTACAGGAAACCTGGCAGTAGATCAGTCTGAAGAGCATTCATGTGACTCTGTGTGTGTATTTATTTAAGTGCATACATATACACACACAGTAATAGCAATGCTACTGTGGTTGTAAATAAGCAATTCTTAGATTTTAAACAAAACAAGATTCCCAACCAACAAGCTTCACATTCACAGCAACACTTAAAAGGCTGTTGCTCAGTGACTCAGGCCCTGTCAACGCCATTCAGCTGAAAACTGGACGTCTACCCAAAAAGCTGAGGTTTGCATTTCCAAATGAGGACCATCATCTAAGATCTGCCCTCAGCTGACATCTGACAGGATTTTTCATAGTTTGCAGGTATTTTCTCAACCCTCAATTGCTTGTATATTCTGTTTTTGCATCTCCATTACCAAAGCTCTCTTTCTCAATCCCTCTTTTCTGTTATTGACACAGAAGTCCCATTGTCTTTCAAAAACACTGAGTGTGAGTAGGCCTGTCTAAGTAGGTGGATGGACAGGAAACTTCCGACATTTTGTGCACAGGGACCATCACATAGCATTGGTCTTTTGCCCACAGAAACATAGGGCGATGAAGTAGGAGGGAAGGATGACAATTTGTACAGAGTCTGAATTAAAGAAATGCAGAATAAACCAAACAGAATGACACTGTCCAGTTTAACCTATAGCAGCATCTTCTTCATCTTTGCTTTACAAATGTTAAAGCACAACTTCATTAAAGCATGTATATGGCTGTGTGCAAAGGCCCTTGGTGGCTATATGCAGACACTGAACCTGGGACCTCTGAGCTAAAGTCACAGCTTCTTCTGCTTGAACTAAAACACCAGCTGCATATGTCCATGTAATTCAAAAACTGCTTACATAGTTCTTAGGGGGACCAGGTGCAAATGACCAATAGGTGAAGCAACAGTTTACACTTAATGCTGAGCCACTAATTGATCTGTTCTGGCTACAAACCAGGAACACCAAAAGCTCTGTAAAATTTTCAGTGTCTTTCAGAAAATAAATTCAGATTGGCAGATCTACACCACAGGTTTGAATCTAATGAAACTACATGCTGTTTTGGGTTTCCTTGGGAATATTTGATACAGCTCTGCTCATCATTCTCAACTTGTAACATCACATTAATTTCCACAGCTATTTCATGTCACGCAGAGGATCAGGTCTTCTGGTGACCAAAAACATCATTAGTGAAAAGATAAAATCAAATAAGCTAGTGTCACACAGATACCCTTAGAAAGACATGATAAGAATGACAAATATAGAAAATCTCGATTTGTATATCAGGTTGGCAGAAAAGCACACCATCAGCAGATATAAATCTTCAGTGAGCTCAGTGAAATGATGTGAATTATATCAACTAAAAAAAAGGCCCAGAGTTTTTTCTCTGATTTTCACAAGGCATCAGCAACATCCTAGAATACATGAAAGCAATGGCAGATAATTCATTTTAAGCTGCATGTGGCATAGCTTTAGAAAAAGATTTATAGAAACAGTAACCAAATAGAGATTTACCTGAGATCTGTCAATGCGGTAAAAACGATCAGCAGAAGTTGCTGCAAGGAAAACAAACAAGAAAGCAGCAGTGAAGCAAGTGGTCTGAGCAGGACTGCATGAACAAGATGGGCTGAACTGACATCGGCACCATGTAAAGACAATCTCTGTGTCAGTGAAGTGACATGGGTTTCATAAGAATATAATTTGATTCATTCATCATTTCCATATTTCTACCCCATTAAATGATGAATTTAAATGTTGGGCTTAACAAAACAAATATTCACTGAAAGTACTGACTTGAAATAAATAGTTAAAAATGCAAGAAAATTGGGTTTCAGGCATATAAGAAGACTTAATTACATTAAAATGTGTGACAGGAAGAGATGCATTCTTCCAATGACAGTAGAGCAAGCACATCGTAGAATTTATAGGTCTAATAGTATTAATTCAAATTTTGAATCCAAAAAAAATTGTAATGTGCTTGGAATCTCCTTGTAAATTAAATGCTCAAATATTCAGCCTGAATTACCAATACACTCAGGAAAATTTATTCTGCTCATGAACAGCACATGAAAATCACACACAGTGATTAGAGAGAATCACTAAATGAAGTCCTAATATGAATTTTGGCATTGCCAAATAATCTATTTTGATAAAACCAGATGTATTTTATCTCCTACAATTCACTTCATCAGATGCATTTTGTTGTTGTTGTTTCTGCTTTGCATTTAGTTTGGCCAGTGAAATCACAGATTTGTTCATTCTAGGCTTTTGACACAGCAGTGCAGTAATATAGCATTGTAATTTTTGGCATTTCAAGGGAATATCAAATACCTAAAGACAAAAACTGAATGCATCTACCCAACCAGCTTTATCTGAAAACCAAACAGATCCTAAATGCATGTTTTATCAATTTCCCTCATGAGAGACAAGGAAAAGTGATTAGAAACCATCAGGGAGAAACTGGTTTTGTTTTGAACAATAAAAAATCAGTCACCACATGCTGAAGCTTCTGCAAAAGCAGATGCCATCCATTTTGGCTGCTAATTCTAGTGCTCTGGAACCTGATGTAAAGCCCAGTTAAACTGTCTGCTTTGGCAAAGTTTGGGTCAAATACAAGAGTTACATGAAGTGCACTCTTAACAGGGGAGGGCAACACTTTTCCATCACCTAAACGCTGCAGTACTTACACAGAAAAGGGAATGAAGAACATTGTCTTGCTGACAGCAGTGTGCTGCCACAACCACCTGCACTATGAGTCCAGATACTGCCACGTGATAAGGGCTGCATCACAGCATAGACGCTAATAACACAGATCCCAAACCACCCGTGGAAGAACATGACTCCTTGGGGCAACAATGCTACAGAAGACACTTTGATTGCTAAATGAAGGCCCTGTTTCATTTTTCAGAGGAGAAAGGGAGACACACAGCTCTCTTTTCAACTGCTCAGCATAGCAAGAAAGAAAGCTACCCCTTCATGGTGGTACTCTTAGATGCGTTATCCTCCACATCTGCATCAGAAGCAAGCACTATGCTAGGCACAACAGAAGGGAGATGCACTTACCATCTAGGAAGCACCATCTAGGAGAGAGCCTCTGAACAGAAAGGACTCTTGGGAAAGAGCTTTCTTGGTCCTGGATAGGGCAGGGAAATGACATAAAATAAAAAACAAATCTCTTAAAAGAACTATTTCCTAGTATCCACTTTTTTACTTTTCTCTGCTGATATCACACGATTTGCAATACCTGCATAACTCAAATTCCCTGGATATGTTCCACACTGACATCAAGGTTTTAATGTATTATAACAATTGTTATAATTAATGTAGATAATATAACGTATTATAATAATTGTTATAATTGTTAGAATTATATTTAATGTATTATAACCAATTTAATGTATTATAACAAGAGAGCAAACAATTTACTCTTTGTAAGTAAACTTCAACTACATCCTCAGCTATCTTCCCTTCAGCTCAGCAATACCAAAAAGTGTTGCATCAAAACTAGCTTTCTCAGTTGTCTACAGCTCCCTTTATTTGTAGGGACAGGAAAAGAGAGGGAGGTGAAAGAGAAGGTCAAAGATACACATCAGTAACAAACAACAGCTATGAGCTCTAATTACTATGCTTGTTTGATGTGTGCCTGTCATTTTCATTTATCCCAGAGCAGTGTTTTTATGCCCTTTCCCACCTCTGTCAATCTGCCACTCAAAGCAATTGCCCACTTTGCTTGTTCCTAGTATGTCCCAAATGCACATCAGGGTGAAAAAAAAAAAATAATGTTATTCTCTGCATCCAAAATACAGACAGTGTAGGCATGGGGACCACCATCAGCCAAGACAGCAGACATCCTGCATCAATATATTCCCATTCTGGCTAAAAAGACCTGCTCCTTGGGGGCCAAGGAACATTACTTCAAGAACCAAACCAAATGTCTGGGGAGGAACAAAGGACTTCAGACCGCCTGCCCTTTGCTTTCTCAGCTCTCACTGAGCTGGAGACAAAAGGGATCTCAGAATGAAGGTGGCCATGGCTCTGTGCCATGCTGCCAGTGGATGGCCAGCTAACTTCCTAAAGCCACTGAAACACAACATCAAAACACAGATTTGCACAAGACAAATCACAACAGCATGGATTGTGGACACCCACACACAATTTGCATAGAGGGAGATTCTTTCCTTGTTTATATCTTAGGCAATAAAATCAGCGCACCTTCAAATGATGTAAATTCAGGCACATACTGGCTCAAGATTAAAGTTTATTCCTCCTGAAGACAACAGACTATGGGCAGATATACCAGTGTGCAAGGCAAAAAAATGAAAAGTGGAAGCAATGGGGAGGAAAAGTGCCTTTAAGAAAAGTACCTTTAAGAAAAGCACTGTGCTTTGCACAGAAATCACAGGATGCAAATAATCCATGTATATTCATAACATAGAGAGGTGACCACAGACTAGGATACAATCTCACTAGGACTTGCCAGAATATCGTGAACAAGGTCACCACCTTTCCTGACTGCAGGATTCAGGACAAATGACTTCTGTTTTGGAGATTGTACAGCTATATTTAGTGAGTAGTCATTTAAAGGTCTAGCATCAGAAAGCAAAGGCTGGCTGAAGGAGGAAGTTCCAAAAACAGATTTCAAACAATCATGGGTTTTCAGCTAGCCTTCTAACAGGGCTATGAACATTTAACCACTAGCATAACGCAGAAATCCACACTACAGCTCATGCTTCAAAGTTACCACTCCAGTCTGAACTACAGCAGACTTTTAGAAAGGCATCCAGCCTAGGTGATAGACTCCAAGAGACAAAAAAAAAACACCAATCCCTCAGGCAGCTGGCATCATGTCCATGGTTTAAAGGAGGAAAGTGAGACTGCTTTGTATACAAGAGGGAAAGTGCAGAAACACCACAACAGAAATCGAAAGTTTATGCTACATCATGCACATCCAACACACCTGGAACATTCATACAGATTCTCAAAGGTTTGAATTATTTTATATATTTCACTCTGGTTATACTGCCTGCTGTCTATATCATCAAGAAACCCTAGAAGTATTAGCTATTTCTTGTCAATTTATCTTACATTTTGCAAATCTGACATATTCCTAATACATTTCTAATCCAAATTGCCATGCATGAGAAAAAGTTAAGAAAAAAATAAAGAATATGTCCACAGAAAAATGGCTGTTTCACTGGTTCTCTTCCCCAGACTGCCCACTCATGACTCAGTAAGACTGAGAGGAAGAAGCTAATTGCTTTCTTCAACCTGAGGAAAATCTCAGAGAATACTGAAGGAAGTTGTCATTTCCATTTGAGGGGATAAAAAGACTTCCAAACTGATTACAGAACAAATGGTGCCCTCATATGTCAAGAGACAGACCTCACTCTTTGATTTACATAAAGGTATCTGACACATTTTCAGCTGAGAAAAAAAAAAAAAAAAGAGGTTGTGTTGACGTTGTATGGATACAAGCGAGTCTTTGGTATCCCTATATTCCCAGTCAGCAGAGTGTCTGCATGCACTAAGTGTTGTTTTCAGGCAGATGTGATGACAATTAGCACTTTAAATTTTGATAGATACTCATTTCTCAGCCAGGTGAACTGATCTCAGTGCCTGGCATGATGCCACTGCAAAATGTTAACAATTTTATCTGGTATCATTACAGGTTTTGTATGATTCATATTATTAGCTTCTGCCACTGGGATTGACTGAAACTTCCTATTATTGCCTTTCCTTTCTGGTTATCCAGGACAGAAAAGCAAAGACAGCTCCAGACAGCTCATGTGGCTTCTTCTCAGTGCCCTAGACTTTGGAACTTGGCTATTGTCCTGGCAACAGATCTTGTCTGCAATGTTACAGCTTCTTACAGATTTTGCTCAAAACAAACAAACAAACAACAAACAAACAAATAACAACAACAACAACAAAAACAAATCAGAAGAGATTCATGAATCTATATTATGAATCTGCATCTATAGCCACTCTGACAAAAATCAAACCTCAGTTCTATCCCATATTTAGACTCACAGATTCTACTTGATCCCTTAAACATTGCCCTAATGTACTGGTTTTGTCTCCAACTTCTCTGCATTACAGGAGAGATGAAGAGGACAGCATAAAACTCAACAACGTGAACTATTTCTGCAGACATGGACCAAAAAACATATCTCAGTCGTTGAAACGTCAGGTTTAAAATACACTTATTTCTTTCTCTAGTATGGGTTTATTGAGTTGTGGGATTTAGGTCTACTTCTATCACAGCTGAGGTGTATGTTTGAGAATCAAGGGCTTTCTGAAATCCACTACATTTGCTAACTTCAATATATCTAAATGCATAAAGCTGTATGTGTCTTAATATTTACCCCACTATTTGAGTAAAGGTTTGGGCTGAGATACAAAGGAAAGAAGGAAGAAAGCACCCAAAGATAATTATTCATATGAAAATGGTAGATGATATGAACAGGAGACATGAGTAAAAGTTTTTAGAGCTGGTACAATGGGAAAATGAAGATAGTGATAATGCTGGTAAATGTAAATGTAAGTCACAAACTGCATGGGCTCTTTTGAAGAATGTCCTACAGCTCAAAAGAAGAACTAACTTGGGAAGTCTCAGGCCCATGAGAATAATATTTCTTATACATTTAGCTTGTTAGAGAAAGAAAGCAGAATGAAGAACAACTCTAGCATCATTTTTCTCATTTGCACTCAGGCTTGCTGATATTGTTTTTGCTGACTCCACATGTGTTAAGCTGCAGAGGAATCACACAAGAAAACCATGTTTATGAGACCTAAAAGAACCCGTGACACCTTATTAGTGAGATAAGAAGTTTCATCAACTCAAGAACTTTTTCATACCCTTTATCCCGTTTTTCTCCCCTTCTGTAATTTATAGAGAGATGCCAGCAAATGTGGAACAAACTTCAAATTAACCTAGCAAGACAGTTTGTAGAAATGATCTGCTGAGAATAAAACAGTATTTGAAGAATTCAGGATAAACAAGTACCGAAGACAAAACACAGAGGGGGTGCATTCAAAAAGCAGCATCATAAAAAATTGATAGCAAGTTAGGGATCTCACACTGATGAGCACCAGAGGAAATGGCTGGGCAGTTAATTTATATACTGCTGTAACTGCAGAGGTTAGAGCCGACTATGGGGCTGATTTCTGACATTTCATTCTCTGTTTTGGCCCTCACCATATGCACAGATTTAGTTCTTCATTTTACCTCAGGCAGTTTCCTACACATGGAACAGTCAGCAGCCACTCAGGTTAATTTATAGGGAGTGGAACAGAATAATACATGCTGGTTTATTAGGCAATTCACTAGACACTAATGTTGTGCTAAAACTCAGTTCCAGGGCAATGATTGACACAAATGTCAAAAATATGAGGTTAAATTTGGATGCTGAAATGCAGAAACAAACCATGAACTGGTATGAAAAAGACAACTTTAGAAAACCATGCCAAATCTGCATTTTCTCATAGTGTCTTCCTAGGTTCAGCAAATTTACTGGCAGTCCTGCCAAACTGGAATTCTGTATCACCCAGGTAATCATTAAGCCCTGAGAAATCATCTACAGTTTCACCACTATGCATTCTTATCCACTGGATCTCTGCATGTTTTCTCAGTGAACACATTCCTGCTGATCCCAACAAGACTTTCATTGTTAAACCTAGGAAAAGGCTATCAACACCATGCAAGCTTCAGTCTTGTGGTCCCAGGCACCGTGTCAACTGACCATTGTTTGTGTCAAGTCTCTGCACTAATGTCAAGTTAGCTGAGGAGTCAGTAGAGTTAGTCTAAATTAGTTTACTCCCAAATAAAGCACTGTGCAGTGCAATATTTTACTGAGAGTAATATGTGCTCTTGAACAATGCTTCCAACTATAAAGCCAAGTTCTGTATTTTATAAACTGTAGAATATAGCTCTAAAGCACACAAAGAACACAATTTTGAAAACTAGCCACCTAGAAATAGAATGTCATCACATACAAAAGACAGATTCATGTTCAGAATGGATCCAAAAATTACTCTGCAGATTATGTTAAATGAGAGGTAGATGACTGTGGTGCACAGAATTATTAGAGGTTAGGCCTTCTAGTACACCTCTTTTCTCAGTGGTAGACATTATTACTACATCTATGCAATATACCATGTTGTTCCATTTCTCAGAGAAACAATTTTACTTCTGTCATTTGTCCTAAAGCAAACATTTTCCCAATCACTTCAAGAGGCAAGGCACATCATGTTGTGTTAATTTTAAAGATTCCATAAGGTTGCAAGGAAAAGGATTGTCCTAGGGAAACCAGAATGAACTTCCATCATTTGGGGGCAAGTGATAATCAAAAATTCCTCTAACATGTTTTCTCATAAAAAGAAAATCTGGGTTCAAATGCAGAGTGCAGTTTACATTGTTTAGTGTCTTTTTTCTTTTTCCTTTTTTTTTTTTTTTCTCATTTAATAAAAAGAAAGTTCATCTTACCTGGTAGTGAACTCTCTGTGTAGTAGAAGATACCGACTGTAGGTCCTAGTAGGAGGATGAAAGACATGCCAATGATGAAAAAAATAAATTATCAGAAGTTATTTACAGTTCTGCTATATGAAGTGGTTGGGCAAACACCATAAAATAATTTTACAAGTATTTCTCATTGTTTTTAAGGGCATTAAACAACTACCAAAGAATAGCTATGGAAAGCTCACTTAAAGCTTAGATTTGCATGCATTTGGTCAAAAAAGAAAAAAAGAAAAAAAGAAAAAAAAAAAGACGTCTACAAAAACTTTTACAAAGGTTATGTTAATGGATCTTTACCATATCGTAGACGTATTTGTTCTATAAAACCTAAATTTAGAAATATCAGCAGCAAAATGAAATAAAAATGCTATAAGCCCTAAATCATTTTTGGAAATATTTCTGAGCAATTAATATACTAAAGAAAACCACTGGAAATTCTCCCTGTTTTAAGACAACCTCATGCCAGAGAGGTCATATCAGAATGACTGTGCTGCTTAGCAGGCTTCAGGAATCTAATTTATTTTGACAGATATTTTGTCATACAATTTTAGCTTATGATGTAGCCTACCAAAAATCCTGACCTACAGGCTATAGCTCCCCATTTAGCATGCAAGTTGGCAGAGTGCAGAAGGCCTTGGCACCTCCATTCCCAGCATATGGGACTGAGCCAAATCAAGCCAAATAAATAAATAAATAAATTAGACCCTTGCAAAAGGCTGGAAAAACACAATTCATCCACAACCACTGTGGGTAATTCATTTTCTAGCTATGCTTCCTCCATCGCTGCAGAACCACTCTCCATCAAATACTGTCCATATTAGGCAGTTTTGAACTCAGTCTGAGATCACATGTGATTTGTAAACTGCTGTGAACATCATCCCAATTATTTTATTGTATTTTTCCATCATCAGATATCTTAAGTATTTAACATTGCTTTACAGTAAGCTTTTATGCCCAATAATAGTCATAAATCTGGTCTGAAATGCAAAAAGGTGAAAGCCTGTAGTCTATACAAAGGTCCATATTCTGGATGCAGGTGGCAGAGTTTCATAATCACAGCAATTCAGTGCCTCTCAAATAGTTTAATGGGAAGAATGAGATCCATAGCTCCCATGTCAATTGGGACAGATATTTAGAAACCCGTGTAAAGTCCTCACACTTTAAAATGGTTTTGAAAGATATCAGTAAATGATTAAGAAGCAGTGAGAGGTACTATGTTTATGAAAATACATCAGCTTTATCACTAATGCATACACATTTAAAATTATTCAGGTAATGGGGTATTTGGATTCTCCATTTTCCATACTGTACTGTAGAATGAACTCTCTTATGGCACAACATTCAAGATGATAAAAGCAACATTATTTTTAGTTTATCAGCATACATTTCTGTATATTTGGAAATTTCAAATTGATATCCACTGTTGGTGTCTCTGTTTACTCCATAGCAGTGTTAGAGAATGATATTTGCATAATTAGATCCATTCAAATACTATATTTATCCTTATATAACACACTTTCTAATATCTATTTTGCTTAGAGATTTGTATAATTTCAGCAATGTACATGAAGAATCCTAGTATTTTGTTCATGTTCAAGCAGAAGCAGACACAATCATCCATGTCAATTCTTTTATCATTTAAATGGTTTCAGTGTGATCTATTATTTGCTGTTTAAGAAATGTTCTTCTTTTGTTAGCATATCAAAACTCTAAGTTTTGTTTTCAGCAGTAGGCAAACTGCAGTACTCTCAATACAAGGTTGTTTCAACTATTAGACCTCTGCACTCGGGACTAGAAGAAGCAGAGCACAGATTAATAAATGACACTTAAATTCACAAACAACTCACCTCCTGAAGACGGTCAATGTACATCCGACAGGTCTCCAAGTCACAATCTCCTCGTACAACTATAATTCCTAAGGGGATGGCTGGGAAAGCAAAAACAAAGAAAAAAATGTCCTTAAATGAGGCCTGTTGCACTTTAAAAGAAGATTTGCAATATTTCGTTGTTGTTGTGGCTTTTTAGTATCCTTACTAAAGCTCTCTGTTATCTATATCTTAACAGTCACTTAAAAACAGGAATAAAATATTCATTATTATGATGAAAAATATCATTAGTCTTACCCATTTGTAATTATTAAAGATTCTGGCTTTCAACTGCCTTTCATACTGAAGAAGCTAAAGCAGATTCAGTTAAATCCTGTACTTCATTGTCTAATGTGGACATCAATTAATTAATGCAATGAAAAGAACACCCTGCAGAACAACAGTTCAGGGAGGAGTTCTTGTGCATTCAAATATGAGTGAAATTTCATTTTCAAAACTCTTAAAATTCTACAGAAATGATTCAAAGTATAGAAAAATAAGAAAAAAATACTCAGATGGTTAAAAAATAAATATATTTTCTAATTTATTTTTAAATTCTACTAGGATTTTGTTGTAAACAGTATTTTTGGGTTTTCCTCTTTATTCTCCAGCAGATCTATCGTGGAACTACATCAACTAATATGAAAGAATAGGGCTGCTTCAGTTTTCCAGCCTGAGCTTGTTTGTTTGTTGATATATATATATATATGTCAACAAACAAACAATATATATATATATATTATATATATATATTCTATGATTCTATGATAAGTAAGGATAGAGATTTATTTTATAATTATACAAAAAAAAAAACACACTGCAGCATGGGTATTACTTCACTTCATTTCATACTAGTATTTAAGGGAAAAGAAAAAATACTCAGATGTTATCAGCTTCAGCTTTGTATCTCCAAAGCAATGTGGCAACCATAGAAAGCATCCATAGTAAAAGTAAACCAAAGTTAAAGGGTATCCCTGAAGTCACAGCCTCACTTAAAACAAAACTGTCCAGCATTGTACTATTTTGATGTAAGGGTGCTTTTAAATCAAAACAGGTATTATTCCATCTACAAACAACACTGACGTATGTCCATATTTTCTCAGGAAAAAAAAAAAAAAAAAGTAAAAATACAACAAATAATTTCCCTCAGATGAAAGCAGCATTTTTAATAACATGGGTTTTAGCTTTTCACAACCATTCAATTCGTGCAGCCACTAGGAGGAAAAAAAAAAAAAAAAAAAAAAAAACAACAAAGAGAGAGGGACTGAAAACGTGAAAACGTGTGAGTCTACCAGGAAGGTATCAGGAGAGCTGCCTACTAAATCTCATTAAATAAAAGGAAACAAATAAGAAAATCCTCAAGCACCTGAACGCCTGAAACTGAATCTCTAAATTACATTATTTTTCCTCCCTGGAGAGTCTTTAATCAAACAATGCCCCCAAACATAGGGAAGCAGCAGGAGAGAGATTTAAATCATCATATGAAATATTCCAGAAGGAGAGAAGAATATCATCTCATAAACAATTTTGGTAACTGAAAAACAAGAAGCAACTTCAGGTCACTGAAGGTACTGAAGTAACTAGAAAAAATAACTGTGCTGCAGCTCCTCCTGTCATTCAAAAAAAGTTGATTAAGAGGGAGCCTAAGATACTTATCTACTGAGAAGCTCTCCATTCTGATAACGGAACAAGACAGTGATAACAGGTAATGGGGAAGGTCTCTGTGGCCCACTGAGGCTGGAAGCGCACAGAGAAATTTAGTGGTCTCAGGGAGGAGAGTCAGGCAGCACCTACAGCTGCCAAGGTCATTATGGGCCTCAGAGGCCAGTGCAGGACTCCAGAGATACATCACCAGTGCTGGCAGCATCATATTCGGAAGGCAATTTAAACAGCAGAGCAGCTATGAGTCTGGGAAAAACAGAAACAGGAAACAAACAAACAAAACACCACCAAAACAACAACAAATGGCAGGGAGGGAGAAACAAGGAAAGTGCTAAGTAGAAAAACTCGGAAAGAAAGGAGCTGCCTGCACATCTCCTGAAGTAACACTGACATCTAACAGTGATCCCAATCCACCTGCTCTTTTTCAGAAAGGCCAGCAGGCAACAATGCTTATTTCAATCTCTAGGGTTTTTTCATTACCCAACAGAGCTTGTGAGACAAGTGCAACAAGGGTCAATCGCCGGCTGGGTTTGTTTTACGTCTGCTGACACTCTGGGTTACAGACTGATTCTCTTTGCTTAGTGTTTGCTATTGCTTAACCTGCTCTGACAGCAGACCCTTAAGCTCTTTGCAAAGAGTACTTAATGACTATCTAGTTTCAATTCAGGAGATCCCTCTGCAGCCCTTACTGAAGGAATGTTTGTTAAGATCTTTTATAGCTCTAAAAAGTGAATTGCAGCAGACATAGTCCTCCAACAGTTACAAAGGCACTAGGGAGCTACACCACTGACTCATAAATTGTCACCACACATTTTGTCTTGTCTATCCAGTTCCTTCCTCCATGAAGGTGTATATGCACTTAATGGGGACCAGAGCTTTGACCCACTGAAACAATGCAGCTAACACAGAACGGCAATCCTTAACCATTACCATTCCTGACAGCCCAAAGCAGAAGGACCTTAAAAACATTTGGAATTCTAAAGAAATCCACAAAAAGAAATAACAAAAAAAAATAAATCTGAAAATAAAACATTAGTATGCAATAGATAGTTTAGTTGTGGCACTTCTGAGCCTTATCTGCATGACTGAAAAAGCAAGTGATAATTCACAGGTGCAATTAAATTATATCACATCTGTTCTCGGTGGCTATAGAAGAATTTTTGGTCATGTGACCTTGCTCTTAAAAAGAGCTGTGTGACTTCTGCTACCTGGAAATCTGGAACAAGCACAGCCTCTGGTTTTATGGGTCAATGGCTAGCCAAGAGATAAAGTGTGTGAGGTGGGTCTCAGATGGTTCCCTCCCATGTAGTTCATGCTTTAAAACCTTTTTAAATGGATAACAGAATCACAGAATCATCTAGGTTGGAAGAAACCTCCAAGATCACCTAGTTCAACCTCTGACCTAACACTAACAAGTCCTTCACTAAACCATATCACTAAGCTCAACATATAAATGTCTTTTAAAGACCTCGAGGGATCGTGACTCAACCACTTCCCTGGGCAGCCCATTCCAATGCCTAACAACCCTTTCGGTAAAGAAGTAACGCTACAACACAAGCTAAAATTTTGCTTGCCAAAAGTTGCTTTTGGGGAGGGTGGGATGTGGGTTGGGGATTGTGAGGCCCATTTGCCTTCCAGCAAGTAAAATGTTTCCAGCCCTCATTTATATCATAAACCATGGTAAGCATGCACAATACATCGTGCAGCCAAGATTTTCAAAACACTTCACAAGAGCTGCTGTTTGGAAACAAAAGCAAGCCCTTGCTGGTTGACAATAGGATTGAAACTGCAGGATTGTTGCTCCTTCTAAATATAGGGCAACACTGTGTAACAAAGCCAAAATGGGGTAAGTTATGATGAATCAGTTAAAGGCATAAAGTTAACCTGCATACAATGCCTGGCATTCAATGTCATTGTGGACGCTTTCACTGGGGAATAAAGGGACTTCTACCTTTCCTGAATATCTCAGTGTGGATGAGGATGTGAACAATACAAAACAGTGCCATGGGACACGGTCATTACTACACGTGTCAGGTCAGAGGTGGGAGGGGAAGACAAAGCCTTGCACGTGTTAAGATCACAAGCACCGCAGATCAACTTTCCCATACACCCACACACTGTCCGCTCCTATGACTACATGGATATATCCATGCGCGGGAATATGCCAAATATCAGATAGTCTCAGATCACGGGCCAAGCCACAGCATTCGAGTGCCAGAAATTTTTCTCCTGAGGCGCCTGCTCTTCTGGCTGCTTGCATCCAGCTCCCAGCTTCTTTGTGCTCCCTGAATGGTGAAAAGAACTCTGTCCAAGGAGCTGTGGATACAGACTAATATTGCAGTGATGAGCAGCAGTGCAAGAACCCTAGGAGATGAGACAGGCATGCAGTTGATTCATATTCTGAACCAGCACTGCGGAAAGCTTTTTTGTTCCTAGCAGTGCTAAGCACAATCAAGTATCAGCAGGAGGAGGGTGAGGTAGGTGCAGCAGTATGGCTAATGTGATGCTCTAATGACTGCAAGATTAGTAGTGATTTCCTAAGTCTTCATGAAATTAGATATGGAATTTATAAACAAAGAAGAAATATTCCTATTAACTGTCCATTAGGTTGAATACCTAAAGCTATCAACCTCTTTAATAGTACCGAGAACATAAATGGAAGAAGCCTGAAAATATTGCATACTACACCATCAAGAAAAAGTAAAATTCAATTAACTTCCCCATTTATTGTTATGAAAGGATTCAATTTGTGATCTTAACACCATGATTAACCCACACAAATCCCAAACAAAACAGCCCCAAGACAGATCATTAAGGTAGATGTGAGTGCCAGGAAAACTCATTCCTATTCTGACATACCTCAAGGGGGAAAGGGAAGATTAGACATTAGACTGTAAATGTTTAATGTAGCAAATAAAGGATCCTCACTACTGAAGATGTTATAAGAATGTCATTTTCCTGAGGGGTTTCCACTGATATTAGAAGTGTGTAGAACCAAGTTCTTGTGAGAGAAATCTAAAATATTCAGACACTTAAATTAAGAGGTTTGACTTTTCCAGCATGGTTTTAATACAACTAAGTTTATATGAAAAGATTTTCTTCCCAAACAAATCTAAGCCATGTGTCTCTTCACATCTTTTTTGTTTATTCTACTGACAGAAATTAAGCCTCATTCAGTTGGCTTGGCTGTTTGCTATTTTTTTTCAGCACTAGTGATTCAATTTTAAAATCCTCATATGTCAGGAAGTAAAACACAATGGAGGTAGTTACCAGACCTGTTTTAGAACATTTGAGAGGGTGGTCATCCCCTCCAGGCTGTCAGTGACTTCTCCAAAACCTTGCCACACCAAGGACGAAGACCATGAAGAGCTTGGAATTGAAACTGGTAAGGAAGAGGTATTAGGGCTAAGAGCTGAAAGAGGCCTGACTAAGCAATGCATACATGTACGTGTTTAGCATTAAGAACAGGAACATGAGCTGTGAGATCTGGAGAAATATACAAAGATGGGCAGGAAGGATATGAGCGGGACAGGACACCAAAGGGGAAGACCAGGAATACGGTAAGAGGAAATCACACAAGGAAAGTGTTAGGAGACAAAACAGCAGAAGTGGAATATGCACAGAAAAATCTCTCAGAAAAGTCTATGCCATAAAGTCAAACTACAGCATGATTTCCTGTAAAGTCTGCAATGGAACTCAGTATTTTCTTTCTCCTACTCCTGTGGGGTCAATATATATTTATGAAATGTATTGGAATACTGCCCATCTCTTCTAGGTCAAAGAGGAGGACAACCTACATGTGACAGTTCCCCCACTAGCTCAGAAGGCAAGAGACTGTGTTAGTTGTGGATATTGCTGCTCTATGTGGAATCAATGCCACGATGTGAGATGGAAGTTCAGTGGTTTGGGTTTATTCTTATGTTGTTGTTGTTTTTTTAATCCAGGCAATGAGATATTCTGTTAAACAAATGTTGTTATGACTACAAAATCAATAGCTCAAATTAGAAAAAGCCAAGATTAAAGTTGCCTATTTCAAAATGTGTGTGTATACTTATATACTGCCTTTAATTATCTGATCACATCATATTTTTTCTTCTGTTGGACTCCTGTGTCTTTCTAATCTTTGAATACATGTGTGTATGCACACATGCATGCGTGTGTGCATGTGTCAAAAAGAGAAATGTAATTTATTGTGCTGTCTGGACAAAGCCCACAAGGTCTCATCCAACAAAAGATGGAAAAAAAGATTTTCTTTGACACAAACAATGCCTTTGGTAACTTCATCTTTGTTTTTGTCATTTCTGTTTCATTTACAAACATTCATCACTGGTTTACATCTGTAAACACCAGCATGAGAATCTAGGAGTACAGAAACAGCAGAGTTTCCAATATTTAACTCACAGCTGACTTCTAATCCTCTTGGTTTATCATCTTGCTAAGGCAACCCATTCAACCCTCTCAGTTTCAGATCTTATTACACCACTGTGAGAGAAAAATACATGAATTAGCTAATATCTGAACAACAAATGTTGAGAAAGCAAAGCTGTTAGAGCAATATGGTGACTTTTAAGCAGAGTGAAATCTAGTAGACTTTGGGCAATGTTGCCTTTTACAGAACCTCTACAAATAAGCCACCATGTACTCTAAGACACCTCCTGACAAATAAGTGACCGTTGGTACTTATGTTATAGGGCAAAGGAGGGGGGTTGTGCAATGCATTCCACCTACACCCATCCAGATCAAAGTAGCCTCCCAATCTGAGCACATTTCCTTAGGTGGCTAATCAGCCTTGCCCTGACTTCATCTGCTAGATCAGATTTCCCTCTTTAAAATTGATGCCTAGTAGAAGATCCTATGTCCTTTACATTATGAGGATTCAAGATGTAAACACCAAATCCTCAGCACTGACCTCTTCTTATTTAGCTAGTTGCTCAAAATCATATGAAATACTCTCCAAACTGTCTTCACCCACTATATCCCTGAGCTTTAAAGAATCATAATACATTTCATAGATCTGGGATTCTCAAACTGTGCTAAGTACACCGCTGTGCTTAGGGAAACCACGTTACCTCTGTACATGTACACAACTCAAATTACCCACAACCTTGTTAGCCCATGTACTCAATAAGAACTCATCAGATGACCCCAAAACCCTCAGATAACCTACAGAAATTGAAGGCAGTGACATATGCAACATAGCTATTTGGCTAGATATAATCAGTAAGGGAAAGGTTACTGGAGGAGAAATAAGAATCTGAGGTTGATGTCACATCATGTTACCCTCCATCCCTACACACACACAAACAAAAAAAGCAAGGAGGTAAAAGAGAAAGCTATTTAATTTACTGTGCCATCTTAATCCAGAGGAGATGAGGAATGGCTGGTTCTGTGTTAAAGATGGTGGTGTGAGAGACTGAGAGCTGTCACAGAGCTGAGACTTATTTCTGATACTGCTGCCACTGTGATTGAGTGTGATTCCCTCTTAATTTTAGTGGTGTTGAGCTACTAAGATGGGATCTGCAGGACTACGGTATGCAAAACATGTAAAAGGCACTAAGAGCTGACAGGTTCTATTAAAAAAATAATAAAAATTATAAAAAATAAATTTAAAATATCCTGTGCATTTACTGCTGCTGGTGAGCTAATTCACCCCTCCATCTTCACAGTGCAAATCTACAACAATGTTGCTAGGAAGGACGAAGAAGGTGTGAGGACCTCTTGGTCACTAATTAACTTATGGATGTGTTTGGTTTTAATAATTATTTCTGCATATACCTCCATTGTCAAGAATTCCTTAGTGGCAATGGAATGGGGAAAATTGGGTATCATAAACAGAAAGATTTTGCCTTTTTTAAGAATAATCCTATTGTTCCCCCATGTTCAGAGGGTTGTGCTTCGCAGTGCAGTCTGGCTGGAGGCCTGTAGCTAGTAGTACCCCCCAGGGGTCAGTCCTGGGTCCAGTGTTCTTCAACTTAATCATCAAGGACCTAGATGATGGAATGGAGTGCACCCTCAGCATATTTGCTGATGACACAAAGCTTGGAGTTGCTGACACCCCACAGGGCTGTGCTACCATTCAGAGGGCCTCAACAGGCAGGAGGGTAAGGCCAAGAGGAACCTCATGAAGCTCAACAAGGGCAAGTGCAGTGTCCTAATGTTCTAATGGTAGGAATAATGCCAAGCACCAGTACAGGCTGGGGGGGGGTGCCCTGCTGGAGTGCAGCTCTGCAGAGAGGGGCCTGGGAGTCCTGGTGGACAGCAGACTGACCGTGAGTCAGCAATTGGCCCTTGTGGCCAAGAAGGCCAATGGTATCCTGGGGTGCATTCGGAAGAGTGTTGCCAGCAGGTCAAGGGAGGTGATCCTCCCCCTCTACTCGGCCCTGGTGAGGCCACACCTGGAGCATTGTGTCCAGTTTTGGGCTCCCCAGTACAAGAGGGACATGGAGCTACCGGTTCGAGTCCAGAGGAGGGCTACAAAGATGATCATACAAGGACAGGCTGAGAGAGCTGGGCCTGTTTAGCCTAGAAAAGAGAGGACTGAGGGGAGACCTCATCAGTGTATATAAATATCTGAGGAAAGGGTGTCAAGAGGATGGAGCTAGTCTCTTTCCAATTGTGCCCAGCGACAGGATAAGAGGCAACAGACACAAAGTTAAGCACAGGAAATATTCAGCACAGCTGAATATGAGAGGGCACTTCTTTACTGTGAGAGTGAAAGCACTGGAACAGGTTGCCCAGAGAGGTTGTGGAGTCTCCTTCTCTGGAAATATTGAAAACCTGTCTGGATGCCATCCTGCGCAATGTGCTCTAGGTGTTCCTGCTCAGCAGGGCCGTTGGACTTCAGAGATCCCTTCCACCTCCGGTCATTTTGTGATTCTGTGATTTATAATGCTGCTTTGGATCAACTATCATATTGGGCAAGAGGAAGTGAAACTGGTGATTAGGGTGACAAGTGCTTGGGATATATAAGGAAGGCATTAGAGTTGACAATTACATTTGCAGCAACAAAGAACATTACAACATAAAATGGAGAGGATATATCCCTTTCCTAAGAGAGTGCATGGAAGCATTCACCCCCTCACAGAAGGATCAATAAGCATCCCTTGTACCAGCATCAATCATCGCACAGACAATACTGAGATGCTGACAGAAGAAAGAATGAAGGAGAAGAATAACATAGGAGAGAGAAGGAAGGGGAAATTCAGAAACAGTGTCTTGGTTAAATGGCAGCTGCAGTGCTTTAAAAAATAATTAAATAAATAAATAGAGAGCAACAGAAGAGACCAGGCTAAGAGGAGTTTTGACCTTCAGAGGACAAAATGACATTCTTTAATTGCTCAAGTTTTCAGAATGAGGTGTCTGCCTCCAGTACAATGAAGATTAATCTTCATGGAACAGTTTGTATGATGAGTTGTTAGATGTCAGGAAGTACAATTTCAGATGAAGCAGCTGATAGAATCAAATCAGTATTTCAAGCAAACAAGGGGAGTGAAATGTATTTACTGTGAGTTAAAGTGATCCAGATTATTACACTGATGTCAGAGCTTTCAAAACTCTATTATGGAGACATGTGACAGGCAAAAACCATAATAGCTTCTTTGCTATTGTTCCTTTAGGGATAACAGCATGATTTGTTATTAACTGGCTTCCCTTTCCTTTTCAGATTGCTGTGGGATTCTGGTTTAGTTTTCAAAAGATCTGGGGAGGTAAAAGTGCTTTTAATTGGTGTGGGCAGGGAATGAATGGTAAGGCACAGTATTCTGGAATTAAGTTGCAGGTGTTCTGCCAAAGCCTTGACAGATATGCAAAGTGAGTCTCTTGTGAGTATCAAGAAAGACACACATGCACCTGAGAGCTGTATTTGTGCTGTAGGAAGCTACCCCTCTTAAAATAGGCGCTGAAGAAATACTACTGTAACAAGACCCAATGTGAGTGCTTTTAGAATCACAGAATATCCTGAGTCAGAAGGGACCCACAAAGATCATTGAGTCCAACTCCTAGCTCAACACAAGAATACATAAAAAATAGAACATATGTTTGGCAACATATTGCCCAAATGAACACTGGCAGAGGCTCCCTGGGGAGCCTGCTGCAGTGCCTGACCAACCTCTCAGTGCAGAACCTTTTCCTAACACCCAGCCTGACCCTCCCCTCCATGCCGTTCCCTCTGGTCATGTCACTGTCCCCAGAGAGCAGAGCTCAGTGCCTGCCCCTCCACTCCCCTTGTGAGGAAGCTGCAGGCCGCCATGAGGCCTCCCCTCAGCCTGCTCTGCTCTGGGCTGAACAATCCAAGTGGACCCAATGAGGACCTCAGCTGCTCCTCATATGTCTTGCTCTCTAGATGCTTCAGCATGTCCATAGTCCTCCTTTGGATGCTAATAGTTTTATGTCCTTCTTACATTGGAGCACCCATAACTGCACACAGTAGCGAAGGTGAGGATGCACCAGTGCAGAGCAGAGCAGGACAATCCCTTCCTTCAGCCAGCTAGCAGTGCTGTGCCTGATGCACCCCAGAATGTGCTTGGCCCTTTTTTCTTCTAGGGCACACTGCTGACTCCTATTCAACTTGACATCAAATACAGCCCTCAGATCCCTTTCCATGAGGCTGCTCTCCGGTCTCTCATGCCCCAGTCTGTACATATACCCACAGTTGCCCCATCCCAGGTACAGAATCTGGCAGTTACTCTTGTAAAACTTCTTACTGTTGGTGATTGTCAAGCCCTCTAATTTGTTGAGTGCTCTCTGCAAGGTCTCTCTACTTTCAAGGAAGTCAACAACTCCTCCTAAATTAGTATCAAACTCATTGTATTTTGCTAGTGCACAAATATTATCTGTGTTTTAATTTTAGATTCAGACTGGCAAAATTTCAATCATTAACTTGTCATGGTGATTTATTTTGGACAGCAAAACTCTTTCTCCTCAACCCACCCTGCCCATTATAGACTCCTAGGTAAAGAATAGGAGTTACTTCTTATGCCTCATCACTCCCCTCTTCCTCCTCTAACCAAATAAATTCTAGTGGCAATGCTCTATGAAAAAGGTTTGCTAGTGAGGACTGAGGTGGCATGCTTATTCCACAGATGTGTTTAGTAAATGATAGGGACAGGCAGGCAGTGATCTATAGAATTCCCATCAGAAAACCATTTAATATGTATCCAATTATCTATGTCAGAAATACAATTAAAATGGCTATCTGCTCTTCTTAAAAGGAACATTTATGTGATTTTCCAACTTCCTTCCTCAAAAACTGAAGTTGTACAGTCCCCTAGTATAATGATTCAGCTTGATGTCTGACTACATCTCAGTTCCCAGAGGAGATACAAGCATCTTGCCGTAAGTCACAGGGAAGCTGGGATCTTAGTTCCATGCTCAGTGAACCACAGGGATTTTCCATTTTTCTGCTTCATGGAATTCAAGGAGCTCATATTTTAAACAGTTTGATTTCTGACTGTTTAGAGAGTGCTTCTCTGCCCACACAGGATTTTCTTCAGTCATAGTTAGCATTAGCTAGGAGTCTTCAAATCAAGATCAGCCTCCTGTAAACTTGTTAGTCCAACCCTTAGGTTAGACAATTCTGATAGGACACATTAAGATTTATGTCCAGAAAAACAGGCTGATGACTATCATTGTATGCTGTGAGTTGTGTGCCTTACACAGGGCTTTCCTAATACCTGCAGAGGGTAATGTGAGATATCTTTTCTGATTTTCTTCTTGTAGGCTGATGGGATATTATTTGCTTTCTGATATTTTAATGTGAAAACAGTAATACACAATAATCATTGAGACAGGTAAAGGAGGGCAGACAGGAAAAACAACCTCATGAACACAGTCAGGGAAGAATACTCTAGCCAAGCTATGTTATATTGTCAAGCTGACTATACACAAATTTGAAAATGATACAAAAGGATCCCCCTGAAGATAGTCTGCCAATGTCTGAAAAGAACCATTTTAACTTTTGGTGTGCAAACATCTACTTTTTGAATGAAAACCTCTTAAACACATGATCAGCAAGTGATCAAATGCATGTGTAGTCTAATACCAAGTTTCAAAGCAGCAAGATCATTATCTGGACATTTTCTTTTTAAAATGTTACCATAATGGTTTTGAAGGTGACAAATAAATACTTATTTGCAGTTGCAGTGACAACAGTGTAAAAGGTTGTACATCTCTTGTCAGACCACATAAATAACTCATAAGGACTATTTAATGAATACTAAATAAACAAAATTTACGTCTGTAGTAAGGTTGGATGAGAATAGTCATCCTCAGCTAGAAAGGCATAGGAAGAACCACCAAAGGAACCAGATCATTTCCAACAGGGTTGGAAACATCTATCCAACATGGCCCTAAGGATACTCAAGGTCAAACTCTCAACTTAAACATTAAAGAAATCCTTCTCCAGTGAGCCATAATGCTCTTCTTGTTATTATTCCTCTCAGTCCAGAGATGAAGGCTTAGATTGCTTTAATTATGGCTCAAATGTACTAACAAACTTCAGAAAAAGACTATCAGGACCTACATTAAAATTCAAGCCATTTCAGTTCTTTTGTTGGAAAGAGAGCAGATGAACTGAGAGAAGAATAAGGAGGGGTGGAACTGGAGGGGTGAAAGTGAAACAGTTTAACTATCTTCCAACAGTAAGATAAGCAAACCAATTAAAAGGAGTGTCATCCTGTAATTACCAGAGCACTCTATATTACAGAGGGAACTGAAGCTTTGTTACACAACAAACAGTCATGCTTATAATTTAATATGAATAATGAGCCAGATGCATGAACAAGACTCTATTAAATTGTTATCACAAGCAGACGTGTCCCTCATTGATTAATGACTGTGTGTCACCAAGGAAAGGAACTCCATTTCTAAGCATGGATCATCATCATCAGTGTTGCCAACGCAACCGTCTGTCTGCTTTTGACTTACCCCTGAATGTGGCAATTAAACCATTACATGAGGAAACAAAACAGTGATTATTTTCTTATGTGCAAAACTGAAGGCTCTTAAAGAGTAAGGGAAACCAGATTTGCTTCTCAAGATAAATGCACCTGCACTAAAACCATGTTCAAGATCAGATTGCCCTTGCAATATGAAATTAATCGTGGTCGCTCATTCAGTTTCAAATTTGGTGCTAATCATAAAACCTTAATAAGTTTCATATGCTAGGAGAAACCCAGTAGAATCAACAGAGACACACAAATAAAATAAAAGAGGTATGAAAAACACTTATTTTACAGCAAATAAAATCAACTTGCAGAAGGCATAATTAAGTAAGAAAACACCTGAATTCTCTGCGTATGCCCTTTATACAGGCAGTATTTATATAGACAGAATGTATATATGCATATGCACAGATCTATAGATGAACGTATAGTCCATATATGGCTCATTCAAAATGTGTACTTGACCCTGGTTTGTTTTTGTTTTGTTGTTAATGCTAATATAAGATCTATATGGAATGTTCTACCAAAAGCAGCTACAACCTGGCTTCTTCCAACTTACAAGCTTCACGCAGTTTTTCCTTGTCGTAAAGTAGTCCCTCATATTCTTGCAAATTAATCCGGTTCACTCTGATCCGCAGGCGATCTGGGATGGAATGAGGACTGTAAGAAAAGAAGAAAACTTGTTAGACAAGGTTTTCCATGGAAGAATAAAGATAAAAATAAGATATGAAGAGATTTTAATCTTCTGTAAAAGAAGAATAAGAGCAAGCCTCCTCTAAACTGGGCCAGCTCCTCCCAGGCCCATCACCATGTTTGTACAAGATTAGGACTACCCACTGTACAAAATACCTGTTACATCCTAAATGACAAGCAAGATCAAGAAGCCCATTTACTGGCTCTGTGGTCTGGAATTGTGCAGGCTTTTCTGAGCTCTTCAGTCTCTATATAAATAGCCCTCCCTGCTGCAATCTGCCTTTTTGTACATATCTACAGACCTATTAAAGTTAGAAAAGCTTTGATTCAGGATGCAGATGATTTCTTGGGACATCTCTCAGGACAATTATTTCTCTGTCCATGAGAACATCCACCCAGATCTTCAGAAGATCCTGTTTCAGCAGCTCTGTCCTGGGTAGCAGGCAACAAACATGTTGCCAAGAACTGTATTTCTAAAGTAGAGTCCCATACACAAATTACAAGGGGACTTTCAAAAAAAAAAAAAAACTGACACTTCTTTTCTACTGATTTAGATACCTCAGCTGCCTGCATACTTTTGAAATTGTCCATGGGTTCCCATCTATAAATTTAAGTGCCCATATGTTGACAGAAAGTTGTTCTGAAGTGCTTTGTTTTGTTTTCATATTTCATCTTGCTGTTACTACTTTATTTTTTTTAACCAAATGCTATGTAAATTAACTTCATCACATTTGCATTTTCCAATTCTAAAAAGAGAAAGATAGCTTGTGTATTGTAATTCACAGATCAAAAGTCTGTCCTGGCAGGTCTGTCCCATTTAAAAGTAGATTATTCATTCAGTGCTTCCACTGAAAGACTATTTTCACTATATTTTATTTTAGTTGATGACAGAGCACCTAACATACACACAGCCTTTTAAAAGTTAGCATTCTGTGCACTGCCGTAGACAGACTTACTGTTCCCTTCGTTTCAGTTTTAAAATATTTGACCTACAGCATTTGTACTGCTAGTTTAAATACCAATGAGCACAATCCACATTTTTTTTCCTTTTTAAGTGAGCCATTTTCTTTATGGCCTGAAAATACTGCAGATCTAACACATAGTTTGGAACCATCTCTTGGTAAAGCCACTGAGATGGTAATTAGCAAATATTTCAGAGTTTTCTTAACTGCATACTTTTTGTCTGTCACTTATGGACAGCTCTGTCACACACGGACAGATGAAAGTAGAGATTAAAAATCAAATCCCAGTATAAAAAAAGCTCTACTGGCACAAGTACTCTCAGCCTAAAAAGTGATAAAGGATAATGAATTCAGGGTGCCTCAATAATTGAAGTGTAAGACAACATGTTACAAAGAGCTGCACTCCTTCTGTTCTGAACAGGAATTTCTGTATTAAAAATGAAGATAACCCTAAGATACATGGAGAATAACTTAGAAATAAGTAATCCTTAATAGTAGCTGTAAGACTGATGCACCCAGTAGCACGTAGGCTGCCCAATGTGTTTCCTTTGCTGAATGACGGGGACTGTTGCATAAAGACATAGGCACACTGTTCATATTTAAGGTAAGCTTTTGCAGTTTGCTTGACAGACACCTGGGATGGTAACTTTCAGCAGAGCTTCAGGGGCAGGCTGCTAACTCAGGTGCCATTATATCATCCTACAGATCCACAGTCTCCACCTGCAGACTCTAAAGCTGGCTCAGCAACCCAGGGAATATCATCACACACAAGCTGGAGGGAAAGGTACGTAGATGGAAGAAGACTGTAATTGCAGTGAGTCTGACACTTCTTTTTTTTTTCTCATAGATAACTTTATTGTCACATTGCCGGATCAGAAATGAACACAGTCTAAGGAACTGTGTTCCTTCCCTTCCAAATTATACAAAATGCAAGTCTCAAAAATAAAAATCATGGGGGGTTTTATTTTTAGCCAAGAAAAGATAATAAAATGTTTAAGTCAGGAAACACAGGAATTTAACTGCATAGTCTTTGTCTGAGGGGAAAAAAATGAATTCATTGCACTTAGGAGGGTTCATGAAAATGACAGACTGACAGCCTTGAAAAGTGAAATCTTTTATGCACTGGTACAACATGAGACGAACCTATGCTGCTACCACCACATATTATTATGACGGTAGCTCAGTCTTCCAGCAGATATGCTTATAACCTGGGGATTATCATTAGGTCTGGAGGAGTGACTGGTTATGAATCACCTCTTCTTTGAGCTCAGCTGGAAAGAAAGGGGATGGAGAGACAGGAGAACTCAACAATGTCTTATTTCTCCTGTAACACTCAACCATGCTATAAAGACAGACATCCTTGTTATGCCCTGAATTAAGCCAAGTGTAAAGCCAAACCAAAAATTGTCTCAAACTGTTGTTTTGTCTGAAACCAGAACCAAATCTATATTATTCTTCTGAAGTCTGAACTACCAAAACTGGAATTGTATTGCACACACACACACACAAAATAAATAAATAAATAAATAAATAAATAAATAAATAAATAAATAAATAAAAACACACTTTCCAATCCCCACTGAAAAATAAGCATTTTACGAAAAACTCTTACCCAAATAGGACTTTCTTAGCCCAGGACTGGTGATGTTTGCACTCTGAACCAGAACCATCTGTTCTCTACTCACCCTTTTCCATTTCTTCCTTGCTACACATCTCATTAGTGTGTAACGTTCAGGCCTCCCAGTTCCACTCTGTGACCACAGCACTGCTCTCCATACCAGAGGGAAAACACTTCAGTTTAATTCACATGGTAAGCTGCAATTGCAACTCCTAAGAGATCACTTAGTCCTTTTTCTCCTTGATTAATCCTTTTTGATCACCCATAGGAGATATCTGACTGATATTTGTCCTTTTACCATATATTGTTTCCCACCAGACTGGTTCATCCAGCACCTGCTGGCATTCTTCACTGTGAAAGATGATTTTTTTAATGTGTTTTTGTGTCTCTGCAATGTCTATGTGGGATTTACTAAGGCTGTGAAGTCTTTAGTACTTCGTACTCAACATTTCACTTCCTCTCTTTTCACACACTGTGGCCTTTCTTGTGTTCCTTGGTGCACGGCAGGACAGGAATGTGTCAGATACAGGCAACTGCAGACAAGCTATGCTCTACTGCAAGAAATACTGGGTGAATTTCCTGGTACATCAGTGCACTGAATATCTCTGAATTAGCATCCATGATGAAGCAAGAACACTATCTTAAATGTAATGTATTACTTGAGGAGAAATAGCTCCTTTCCAGGTCAAGTGCAGGAGCATAATCAGCTGAAAAGTGTCATCAGGGTTTCCTATTTTCTTCTCCTGCTCACCACCTTTCTTCAAAGACACGGAACATTAAGATACTACTACATAAATAAGATGTATGTGTTAAAAGATACAACTGAACTTGCCATTTTGCCCATTTGAGAAATTCAGCTATTTTACTCATAAAAGCATAACCTCAGAAACTACAGTTTCTAGAGAAAATTAGCTATTTTCAGAAACATGAGAGCTCAGAGGCCCTTTCTGCGGGGTAGAGATTTTATATACTTAGCTAAGTCCAGACACAAATAATGCAGTTGCAACTCAAATACATATAAGTACATGTATGTGTATATATGCACAAATACATACACATGCAAAAAAATTTATTCAGTGGCTTAAATCTGAACTTTTGGTTATGATTTATTTTCAAATACTCTTTGCTCTATCAGAATATAGTTGTTGGCTGACATTATACTTTCTTACGGAATTTTATAACCTATTTAAAATAGCTTTGCCTCTAAAAATTCACTATGAATATTCACTCTTTGTGATATCTGACGTGTTAAGAGTATTGTCCTCATCAACTAAATAATTGACTCATTCAGTCACACAACTCATGAGCTGCATACAGAGCTCTCTTAAACACTGTTGAGCAAAACACTTCCACCATAAATACTTCTGTAATCACCACAGATACTGTATAATAATCCTTACTATTATACAAATTGCACTATTCCTTTTGTTTAGACATATTGAGCATATTCAGAAACCACAAGGCTCAAGGACACAAGTGTATCTATGCAAAAACTAATAATACAGTGCTGAATGTCACTGAAAGCAAATGTTGACATTGTATTAATAGAAATTGATGTTTCTAAATACTGCATATAACAGCTTGCCCGTGTGTAAGGACAGGAAGAAAAGCATTCCAGATAGAGCAGTAGAAAATTTATATATAAATCTTCACAAACTGCTGCACTGCAATTCAACCTAACATATTTAAATTTCTTGCACCTATTATTCTTCAAAATAGTGTATTACATAGTCAATGAAAAGTAATTTAAAGCACAGATGAATGAATTCCATTAGTTCCTATAGAACCTACTTAAGAACCTCATTCCCCAAGCGGGTCAATCCACAGAATTACATTCCAAAGGTCATATGTCCCACAGGACCATAAGTACAGATTCAGGTCAACTGAACCATTCTGTTCATTCGTGTTGATTAGCTATAATGGTTTCATTTAAATACAAACCTAAATATCAAACTTCTCAAAGCAGGAGCATGGATAGGCTATTTTACCATATTGAATTTTATACGATGGACTTTTGATTAACATGGACCAGAAGTGCACATTTGAGACATTATTTAATAATAATCCAAATGAGCCTTGTAGAAAAACCTACAAATATTAGTTCATTGAAACAAACTATAAATGATTGTATGCAGATGTTATGAAGTCTTCTCAAAATTACTCTAATTCACCCTCATCAAAAATTATGTAATTTCAGTAATAAAGAATTATTTTCTTTCCTTTTCTGGCTTGCAAAGTAGCTGTAAAGTACAAGGAAATAGTATTAGTTTCTATCAAACAAATATGATTTCATTTTTCCACAATACAGAACATGACAGATATTGAATAATTCTTAATTTAAGGGAAATGGGATGTTTTCTGGGAACTCTTAAAACTTGTAGACAGTCATAAACATAGTTTAAAAAATTAAATGTAAATAAAGCATAAAAATTGTTTGCTTTAACCTAAAAACGGCAAAAAATATATAAAAAATAAGTAGTATAAATATAAAAAATAGCATAAAAATTGTTTGCTTTAAAGCCTACTCCTCTCTAAGTAGATATTCATCAAATGGCACACCAGGGTGCACACTGGAATTGAAACCACTCTACAGAGGTAGCTCTTAGAAAGTCAATGTCATGCTGAATAAACTGTTTATAAGGTGGACTCATTTTTAACACACACACAAACCCCCATACCTGCTGCAAATTGCTTACTGTAGAGGTATGTTTGTTTCCCTCCTACACCTGAGCCATAGCATTTCTGCAATTCTAGCAAGATTGGGGGGGGAGGAAGGAGGGAATAATAAAAACAGCAAACACCTTACAAAAATGAGAAGAATGAGAAGAGCTTATTTTTTTCCCCGATTCCATTGCTTGCGGTTCAAACCCCCAGAAGCAGTCGCATGTACCTATTCTGAGACTGTGACCTGATCTATTCCACTCACCAATAAAACCCACTCAGCTTTGCCTAAAGCTGTAACTTCCTCCTCTCACCCCTATTAATCATTCAGCAACTGGAAAGAGGATACCAGCCAACTCACTTGGAGCACAGCTGTTTCTCCTAAGAAATGTACTCCTGCATCCAGTCACCCAGGAAAGAGAATACAGGCAGAGCAAGATTAGGTCCTGTCCTAGGTGCTCCTGCACAGCAGCTGGATAACACTGCTACTATGTCACCAGCCTGATACAAATGGGAAGAGAAACTTTTAAATTATGTATGTCCTAATCCACATATTAATTATTAATAAACCCTGTGAACCATTTCGTATTCTTTGTGTCTGCATAAAGGAAGTAATGATGATGATAAAAACGGTCCAACAATTCTACAGTATCCAGTGACAAATTTCTGATAGGCCTTCCAGAATACAAGCCACATCAAGCTACCCACATACAGATTTTAATTTGATTAGGCAAACAGTAAAGGAAAATAAAATCTTCTCCTGCCCCTCCCTTGCAAAAATTAAACTTTAGAAAACACCACATTCCTCTGGGGCACGTTTGCAGTGACAGATTAATGAATTGCCTATCTCCTAGAGAAGAAATAAACATGCAAAACTGATTAAGTGTTCCAGTGTTTAGAACAATTGTAAAAAGGAAAATAGCAACCAGAGGAGAAAAATAATTTAACCTTACTTTTGAGATCTCATTCACAGAGCTTGCAAATGATATATTAAAAATGTGTTTTTGACAGCTATTCTCTGCTTAATACATAAGTACTGGCACAACAAACCAGAATAATCTAGCTTCTTCTAATGGGCAAATTTCAATACTTAGCAGTATTTGCTATTAAAATAGCCGTCCGCTGCTATTTTAAGGCAAAGCTCTTTCTGAGCTTTTTACCTAAAACATATATATATATATATATTTATATATATATATATATACACATATATATAAGTTTCACTGTTCCACCAGGGAAAGACTTTTTTTTTTCCTTCTGTTTGGTGAGTTTTATCCCAGATAAGCCAGGTTAACCCAGTTCTACTAAACCTTTTTGCCCTTTTTTACTTCACACTTGCTTCAGCAAGAGTTCAAAAATTTTTCTGTGTAAAAGCTAGACCCACCCATACACTTAAAACACTTGCCCAGGTGCCACATAGAATCCCTGTCTTTGTTTTCTTTAATTTCACCAGGCTAGCTCTGGTCCTCCCATGCTTCCCTCCACAAGCACTGTGGATTCTCCAATAGTAACGATCCCACTAAACAGGTACCCACTTGCTAAACAGGAAAATCTGTCAAAATAAATACGAGACTCAATTTCTGGTAATTCATTTAGTAAAGAAAAGGAAGATGTATACAAGCACTTTCATCTTTAATTATGCATTTGGAGAATAGCTCACTTTGTAACACTTTCTTCCTTTTGCCTCATTTCTCCCTGATCATCATTAGATTCTCCTCCTATACACAATACCCATATTCAACCCAACCCACAAAGCTGATCTCTATACACAAAAATTATTCCTTTTACCCCTTTGCTATTCACATAGCCTGCATGCCATGCATACAAACTTTCCAGGCACACCCTATTGCGATCAACTCTATTAATAAAATCTCTTTACCAATAAGGCAGTGTTCACATTCTCATTTGCACAGAGATTATATTTAAAAAAAAAAAAATCACAGTATATCCACAGTTTGTTTTGATTGTAAGAAGAACTGTACAGCCTATGTGAGTCAATTTTTAAATGGGATTTTTTTTTCAGAACTTCTTTTAATTAACCACATAATGCAGATGCACTGTCATATGTATATCCTCCTGCAAGTCTTTACCTTCCTTTTAAAACAGTCCCAGTTAAAATTTCAGCACTTGTATTTACACCCTGTACAAACATTTGAAACAGATCACACTACAGTTCTACTGTCTCTACAACAAAGACCATATGTGCCTAATAATTTTGGCTGCCTCAAGCTCCCATGCATACACTGCTGCAAAAAAAACTTGGAATTTATCTAACACAAGCTGTATCTATCACCATGACTCTGAAGAATCCATCATGCTGTTCAGTACTAACTATAATTCAGGCTCTTTATATATTGTTCAACAAACAAACACCAAAAAAAAAAAAAAAAAAATTGAATCTCAAAGCCATCACAACCCAAATCCTTGATACCTCATGGGTTCTTATTTTAATTTGTCAGACACATTAATTGGCAGCCACAGTACAGAAGCGTGTTTAATCTATTTTTGTTTGTTTGTTTGTCTTTTACAGATTTTAGGATAGAGAATATCTTTGACTTTCAAATTAGTTTGTGACTTATGAGTCTCTCTGTTCTCTCTTCCTTATCCTGAGAACTGATATCAACTGAGACATTTAAATGAAGTGTATCAAAACTTGGATGTCATTCTCCAAGGGATATCCCTCAACTTGGCAACAATCCTCCTTCTCCCAGACTTACAGCTTGTTTAATGTTCTGTGTAAGCAATAAGGCATATCTCAAGTATTTTTAAAGGCTTACTTAGGATACTAAATCAATGATAGAGAAGTTATTTGTATTATTTTTTCCTCAGCTGAGTACAGCCAATATGACACAATGGCACACTGAATTGGAAATCATTCCTTGTTTGCAAAATAACAAAGGAGGAACTTGCAGTTTTCTGAAATGTGACCGAATCATTGAGGTTGGACAGGACATCTGGAGGTCATCTTGTTCAACCACCCTGCTCAAGCAGGGACACCCAGAGCCAGTAGCCCAGGAGCATGCCCAGACAGCTTTTGAGTATCTCCAATAAGCCAGACTACATGACCTCTCTGGACAGCCTGCGCCAGAGTTTGATCAACCTCACAATAAAAACACTTTTCCTTATCTTCAGATGGGACCTTCTGTGTGTTAGTTGGAACCCATTGCCTCTTGTCCTGTTGCTGGAAACCACTGAAAAGTGGCTGGTTTGATGTTTACATCCTCCCTTTAGATATGTAAAGATCCTGATGAATACCCACACCAAGCCTTCTCTTCTCCAGATTGAAGAGTCACAACTCTCTCAGCCTTTCTTCACAGGAGAGAGGTGCCAGTCCCTTAAACATCTTTGTCACCCTTTGTTGGGTTTCCTCCAGTATGTCCATGTCTCTTGTACTGAGGAGCCCAGAACTGGACCCAGCACTCCAGGTGTGGTATCACCAGTGCTGAGTAGAATGTAAGGATAACCACCTTTCACCTGCTGGCCGCATTCTTCCTAACACAGCTCATGACACCATTAGGACTTCTTTGCCACAGACGCATGTTACTGGCTCATGGTGGAGGACCTTCAGGTCCTTTTCTGCAAATCTGAGATCTGCTTTAGAATATATATATATATATATATATATATATATATATATATATATATATTCAATCAATTTTCCAAATAATCCTTGATTGGCTGAAAAATTATGTCGTCTATTGCACATACCCATTTTTTAGGGCAGGGAAATGTTGGTGTTTTTTTTGTTGTTTGGTTTTGTGGTTGTTGTTTTTTTGGTTGGTTGGTTGGTTGGTTTTGTTTTGTTTTACATAATCCATTGCTTTTCTTCTATGATGAAATAAGAATTATGCCTGGAATCAAGTTTCTGCTGTGAATATTTGGATTTATAGCTCAGCACTTTACTATTTTCCATCATGCATCTCCAATTTATTTGGTAGTCCCATTTGAAAAGATATCCAGCATAAGACTGGCAAAGCAAGAAGACAAAAGGGATGTCGATAAAAAGAAAATTTGTGTGTGTGTGGTGTTTTGTTTGTTTTTTTTTTTTTTTTTGACTGAATAATCAGGAAGTATTTCTGAAGACACACTGTATTGCCTGAGCTTATATATTAAGTCGGGATTTTTTAAATTTTTTTATTTTTTTAATTGCGCACACAAAGATCTTTTCATAATACAGCATGTTTCCATAAAGGGGATGAATTAGAAGATACCTACATATAATGATAAAAGTGCCAATTCAACATATTTAAAAATATTAGTATTTTCAATATTGTAGCTGCAATCTAGCAAGTTACTACATGGGACTTGCTAACAATCAAAACATTATTGAAGTGGGGGGGAGGGGTCTCCATCTTCAGTGCAGCTGCAGTCAATATCATGACATTTATCATGCTACTTCTTTGGTAGACCAGTTTTCTATTTTGTTCATTTCTTATCTAGAAATGTTTTATGGCTGTGTTCATACCATGTTTTCTATTTAAACCAAAGGACAAATGCCTGTCATCTAAACTTGTCTTGTGGGTGGTACCTGGCACTTCTCAGACATGCCTGTCACTATGGATTTGTCTGGCAATCTGTACTCTGGGCTGAATATAGTCACAATTACCAGACCTGCCCTGCCCCCTTTCCTTAGGTACTGTGCGACTGCACCTTAACTGGCTAGACCATTGCTCCACGCCTGCCATGCTGTGTCCTGGGTTCCCATTTCCCCTTTGTTATTAGATTTTACTGGCATGTCTTCTGGTTGAACAATGCACAATGTAAGAGCAACAAATTATGGAACTTCAAAGGTAGAAAAAAGCTGGATACTCACACAGTGAAGGAATCAGGGGGAGCTGAGACTCTCCTCAGGTCAGCAGACTGCACTTTATGGATACTATAGGCAGCAGGAAATGAGTGGCCAGGTGAAAGGCAGCACAAGTGTGGACAGACAAGGAAAAAGGAAGAAGAGAGAGAGATTGGAAAGAAAGAGCAGAAGAGAAGAAAGAAAGAGAAAGACATACAACATTTAAACAGAAACAAAAAGAATGTGTCACATAAAAGTTGAATGAGAGACATGCAGAGCTCCAAGGTCACGCTAAGAAGCCAAGAGCAACAGAAGACATGCAAATGGAGAAAAACACTTCTACACAGCACTTAGGAGCTTTCTAAAGACATGAGCAAGGAGGACCAATGACAAGCTAGGTACACAGCTGTACAAAGAAGACTAGGAGCCCCAGGATATGTGTTCCACAGGCACTGAAATATTTCAAGGCAGCAGACTTTGGAAGCAAGTCCAGAAATGCAAACGAACATCAAAGCCAAGATCCAAATGGATGGAATTGTCTACAAAGACTGGTTAACTTTAGTTAACTTTTAAGAAAGAAAAATACCCTTACTAGAGATTTTGTATCCACAATGAAAAATTGCAGTCTCCATTCTTCTTTCATGTACCTTAGGGAAACATGCATTTTATATAAAGTGTCTCCCAAGACTGACTCTTAGTGTTTATATTCAAATGGTCCCTTTGTTTTCTTCAAGCATATGAAACATCATTTTACCTATAAGCTGTTCCTTCTTCTGTCTCTTCTACCATGCAGACCATTCTTCCTCAACCTGAACTAAAATCTATCTTTTGGGGTTCACACAATGATCACTAACTGAAACTCACTGAGCAGCATACTAAACTGTAGTTTCCAACTAGAAAATGATTCCTATAAAATTGAGCTATGGCTTCTCTTGTTATTCCACACACATTTTACTTTTAATTCACAAGACCACATTCCTTGCTTGATCGTAGAAAACCAAGCTCTCATGTTGTCTCTTTTGCAAACTACCTTCAATAATGGAGATTCGGGAATCAGAAATTAGCTGGTAAGTCTTTTTAGAGAAAGAGAGTAAGAACATTATTATTATTATAATTTAAAAAAAAAAAAAAAATCTGCTGATCTGACAGTAGCAAAAACTTGCTTTTGCTGGTGCATTTAGCAAAACACGATGGGGAAAACCAACAGAAGAGACATATGAGAAGAAAATAAACCTGCCTTTTTTGCCACAACCTCACTATCTGCCTTGTTTCCATCCATAATCAAGTGTCAACTGCATCACCTCATTCTTGCACCTATATTCCTTGCATCTAAAAAGTTGTTTCTGGATTGAAACACTTTACTGGTTTGTTATTTATCTCTATTTTTAATGCATTGTAGGATAACAAAGAGATTATGTCTGCCTTTTATGTTTGATCAGCCTCCATTAGAAACAAACTAGAACAAGTATTGTAACTGTGTTCACCAAGCAATGACTGTCCTCCACTGTGCTGCAACTCAAAAATTTAAAATCGTCACAAGAGTACAAACTGAAAATAGACCATCTTCTCTTGCTCAAGAGTATGCTTATAATCTGTTTGTCATATCAAAAATCCTTTACCTTCCAAAAGAAAATATTGAGAAATAAATGCTTGATGAACAATAAGAAGAATTCACTATTTGCAGTAAGTAGCCCATAATTAATTTGAAATATTTAATATACCAAGAAAGTCATTATTTGTTTGCAGGCAATTCAGCAGTGAAAGAAAAATTAAGTAACTAAATAAAATATTAATTACTAGAAATTTGCTCAGCTCAGACAAAATTCAGCACAGCATATTTACTCGTTCCCTAATAGCTTCAACGAAGCTATTCACTCTGTTGCTGCTATCAACAGGAAAGGCATGCTCCTTCAGTTCAAGTAACCCCACAAAAACAAGTTGTTGTTTTTTTTTTCCTTAATTTAATTGCATAGTCACTGGTTTTATTAATTATTTTTAACAAACTAAGAAATTTTACACTGTTCTGAAGTGCTGCTTAATTTCCCTGACACCTTGAAAAGGTCAAATTATTCAGTAACAGATAAAACAGAATCAACATAAAGGAATTTCAACCCTGAAGGGCTGCGTAGAACCATGTGAGGCAATGTCTGTGCAATTATAAGGTGCTAGAAGCATAAAAGTAGGAAAGTGGAGGGAAGAAACATGTCAAACAAGGTCCAATCCTTTTCTGCTATATACAGGTGTCCTCTCTAGGAGCATCTCCACATTTGAAAGGAGAGCAGCTGCAATCAGGAAGATGGGCAACTGTTACAGTCTCAAGAGAACCGTGTTTCTAAAGCCTTCCTGCTCCCAAGCAAGAAAAGGATGTAATCTCAGTTCCTTCTCAGTTACACTAAATATGGGTTCTTCAATTTTACAATACTATTTTTCCCCAGAAACTAGAGTACATCTACAAGGCAAATGACAAACTCACTATACTCTATAAACACTTTCTCCTCAAAACTCACAGAACAAAGAAAAATATAATAAGAAAACAAAAACACAGTGTGAGGCATCTTAAAAATCATATCTTTTTCCACTTATGACACTGGATTAGATAAAACTGCAAAGAGCTCTCCTACTTATTCTCCTTATCTATCAATAACATTGTGGCCAACAATAATAGCAACTCTGAGTTACTGTGATACATGATAATTTTATAATCACTTTCCTTGCAAGGAGCTTATGAACAGCTGCCTAACAATTGAGTGAGTAGCTCCAGACCCACCTACTAATCTCAAACATATAATATTCAGATGACAGTCTTAAGGAAAAAATAAATAAATAAATATTATGTTCAATCAAATATAAGAATTTCTAGTAGATTTTAATGGAATGAGGAGACATTCTAGCTATCAAGTTAAGCATAGATAAACATATTTAATTGAATATTTTCTCTTGTGAAATACTGCAATACAGCCTCATAATGAATGTACTTCTTAAAATATTAAATGCCTCCTCGAGTTTAACCTTTAACGTGTCATTTACTTTTTGTCACACTAGAATAAGCAATTCCTATCTCTCATTCCCCTTCCACATTTCAGAGCAACGTACATAAACATGCATATATAGATATATTCACACTATTGTCAATACATGAATCTGAAACTAAAATATTCAACAGATCATTTGTACTTTTACAGAACACAGATCTACAGGGAAGCTTCTTAGCCAAATCAAAAGACTCAGATAACAACAAAGCATGTCATCATAACTTATCCAAGTCAAGCTAAGTCAGAAAAATTATCTTCTTTACAACTGGCATACACTACGGCTGCATTTCCCTATGACAGTTCAAATTCAGACATCAAAATCCAAGCCTAGCCATGCTAATTATCAGATCAAATTATCAGATTAAAATACCAGGAATTTTCTTTTCTCATTTGCATTAGCTTGCATTGGTGTAAAAAGAGATGCCTCAGGATTGCTCTCCGTCCAATTCCAGCTTTCACAAATGATTGAGCTGTGGTGGCTGGATGAAATCAGGCATCACTGCTCACAGGCTATTCTTCACTCTTTAAGAGCGATGAGCAAGCCCTATGTATTTTCCTGACAAACAGGAATTGCACATTACAGATACAAGGGTCTACTGAAGCTTAAAGCATCAGTCTCGGTAAGAGAACACTAAGTGCTAAACTGAATAGGAAGATGTTGAAAGTAACCAAGGAGGCCTTGATTACATGAACAGACTGACAAACAGAATAACAAGAATCTCTGAAGGGTTGAAGACGAAGTTTGAAGAGAAACAATATCTTTCACTCCACAACACAGACTGAAAACACAGACAACCTTTAAAATACCTAAAGAGAAAAAGGTGTATCTGAGACCTTGTTGGCTTTTTCCAACTAGATTAGTCTAATGAAAGACATTACTTCTCTTCACAAGTGTTTCCTCACTTATTCCCTGACACGATAACACCTGCAACAACAAAATCTCTCACCCAGCTCCCCAGAAAAGTGAAATCTTCAGTGCATGGATGCATGAATGAACTGTGTATCCTTCATAACTTAAAACTTTTAGGTCAGTACCTCTATGTATAATGGACAGACTATTTTGCATCACTTCTAAAATTTGATGAAAAACTGCAAAGGCACTTATCCCTCATTTTAGCACAAATGAAGACCTCCTGTATGAGTAGTATAATAATTAGGTCTACAAAAATAACCTGAGTTATTTTGTTGGGTGAACATTTTCATAGGTTAAAATGAAAATATCTTTTTTCTATTAAAATATTGCTGTAATACTTATAAATAAATTGTAATTATGAAAAGGAAAGTTAGTCTTGTACTTTCTTCTTTGCGTGTTCCTGGTTTCCAGTTGCTTTTGCTTTTCCCTGTTCATCTTTACACTACTTGTGCTACCTCCATCTCATGCTATATATTCTTATTTTCTGATTATCTTTCCTTACTTTTCCCCTAGTTGCTGGTTCCTTAATCCACCAATCTGATCTAATCTTCAATAGTACAGTCTACTGCCATTGAGCACAGGAGACTAGAGGAAGATTTCTTACTTTTAGCTAAGTTGCACTGGATTTTCTCATTTGGGTTTCTATACTGGAACAAGGTTCCCTACAAAAGTGCAAAAATCCCTTTCCAGGACTCCAGGACTCTCTCCTTTAGCAGTCCCAGGCAGCATGCTCTCACAGTACAGACTGCAAGAAGTCCTGAGTAGCTCTTGATTGTGGCTATTTGTTATAGTCTCTAATGGAGCTTAAAAAGCAGGCTGATAGAGCTCAGAAAACAAATCATAAGAACTGTAACGGCAAGTAGCATAGATAATGCAGAGCTGCCATAAGCCAAGAGGCATACTGCTGAGCCTACGCAGACTTCTCTAAATATATAACTGAAAGATACAACACCTTTCTAAAAGCAAGACAGAGGAGAACCCAGAAGGTAAAAGAACAGGAGAAAGCCCGTAAATTAATTACAATACAGTAGAGAAAAAGTTCAGGAGATGTGATTTTTTTTTCTTTTTAAACACACTGCAAGTCCAGTACATGCAAAATCTATAACTGAATACGCTGCCTCAGACAGGCTTCCTGGCATAGGACATGCACATATCCAACTCACTCATTCAGCAGAGGCATGGATGTTCTCCTCTTGCTCTTCTGCACCATGTTGGCTTGGTTCCTTAATGAAATCCGAATGAGTGAGGGAGCCAAACGACAAGGTTCGCCATCCACTTGCATGGGGATAGACTTGTATGTTAAAAGCGTCACCTCACGACACTGATGCAGCCTCTCTCCATGACCACCCACTTGGAGAGCAGCCTGGAAGAGGGGAGGGAGGAAGGAGAAAAATACACCTCAAAACAGGTATTTGAGTCAGTTAATAAAATCCAGAATACACTGTTTTGCTGACAGCATGAGTTACATAGCATATGTGTAAGACATTCCCATGAGGGACAACGGATGTACTTTGATTCAAAAATTTAAAATTTAAAATTAACATTTTACAAAGAAAAACAGTAGGCAACATCAGATATATCAGGACAGGTACTAACCATATATCACACCTCATCACCTTGTGTAAGTCAAGGATATTTTACACAAACTTACAAGATACATATACACAAATGCATATATGTGTTCATTCCTAAGGGTTTCAATATGAGTTTTGTTGCTTTGTTTTTAACACTAACAGCAATGCTACCTTTTTTTTTTTTTTTTTGTCTTTGAAACAACCACCATAATTCTGTAAATCTAGGAGACAGAAGGATGATTTCCCCTTCCTGAACAGAATAGAATCCTTAATGCGAATTAGATAAATCTAAAATCCTTAATTATGAGAGGTTACGCTGCAGCTCAACATCAAGACCAGACAGGCTGAAAAGAGCAAGCAGAAGGACCTTGTTAAAAACAATTAAATATAGTGTTCAAGAATTCATTCCAAAGAAATGAGACAATGAATGCATGGACATGAGCAGATTCTTCAAGTTTTAGGCAGACATGTTTGGGCAGAAATGTATTTTATTAGTGAGGAATATGACCGTTAGCTGTCAACTGCCATATGCAGGAAAAAACAAAACAAAACACTGTATTAGTGCACTATTAAGAGAGCAGCCTAAATACTAGTCAGAAACTTAGTGTTGTTCTGTACACATCATATTATGGAAAAAAAATATGATTAATAATACTCCTTATGAAGTAGTTCTCCTCATAGGTCTCACAGACCTTCTTGGGTATGATCAAGCTCATCTGGGAGTCCTACAAAGCAAGTCAGAATTATATGTGTGTTCTAGAGTTACATCCTCAGCACCAAAAGCAATGCAGATTTGTAGATAATCAGTTCTGAACTAAGTTTCTTTTAGAGAGAAATAGCAGCTCAAAGGTCCATGCTTCTTAAAAAATATATAATAAATAAATATTCAGGAATGAAGTGATGAAAGTTAATTCCACAAGATCTATGATGCTAATAGAGTTTTTCCTACCTATAGGTTATTTCCCTAGCTCACTAGGATTGATCAAAAATAGAAGCTATAAAAGAATCCATAATCTAAACAGACAAATGATTGCTGATCGAAGTGACCTTTTACTTTTTCTCACTTTGAAGATCTGATTTGTCTAAATATATCTTTGAGGAAACAAATAACATTATCAGAGGTATTCAGTCATTAAGAGCAGGGGCCTGAGCATGATCTGTACAAATTTGCTAAGAAGCCCAGATACCTGGCCACACTAAGTACCTTTGGTAGATTAACACAATTATGGAGATATCTACCACTGCATATAATCATCCTCTGAAGAGACTGACATTGTGTTTGACCACTTTGATAGTAGAACTCTGGAGCACTTTTGTAACTCAGCTTTAGATCACTTTAAGGATAGCATTGACAAAAAGTTAACTGCCAATTTAAAACTGTTGGTTGAATTTTCTTTCCATAATGGAACAAAAAGAAAAATAATACTCAATTTTCACAACATTTTGGTTGGCCATACGGAAGTTATTACTATTCTATTTTCAGTAAATGGATTTAGACAATTATATTAACAAGAGTCACATGGAAGTAGAAATGGCGATGTTTCTGGATACCAGTCCTATGTTGTCCTGTTATTTTGTACATTTATGTTATGAATATACAAGGTGATGACCTGGTACTAAGACTGATAAGGGATGCTCGTTCTTGTTTGTGTACATCTTCTGTAATAATACACTAGCATCACCTTAGGTACTGACATACAGTATAAAAACCTATTTTTAATGTCTGTTTTGTTCGAATTAAGTACAAAATATACTGATCCCATTGGCTTTATGCATGATTTATGAGCCTTGTATACCTTTAGAGCAAAGAACAAACTATTAAACTGCAAGGCAAAATAGATATACTGTACAATATTTCAACAATTTCAACTTAATATCTGTATTGGCTAAACTTATATTGCCAACAATATTCAGAAAATTCTGATTTTCTTAATGCTTTTTTTTTTTTTTATTCCCCAAGTGAAAAGAAAAAAGAATGTTTTTAGGACAGTAGTACAGGCATTCAAATAGAACCAATTAAGTTGTCAAGAATGACCCAGACTCACTTTCAAAATGTAGACATTGCCTTCAAAGACTGCTAAGTCCCTATACTGCAAAACACTAGCAGGGTGCAGATCACTTCCACTTCTACAACTTGACAATCAACATCGACAGTACATATCTTTCAAATTGCGTCTGTCTCTTTTGCTCCACAGCAGCTGAGAATACACTCATCTGAATAGCATGCAGTCTTTCACTAAGTACCCTAACCTTCAAAAGCAGAAGATTTTCCAAAGTATTTTGAGATAAACATTATTTTAATGTGTCAAAACAACTTTTTTTTTAGGAGAAAAATATCTAAGGAAAATAATTAAATATAATTTGTCATAATTGTCTCCAGAACAGAAGCCAGTTTTAGGAAAAAAAAAAAAAAAAAAATGGAACTTTTATGTCACAGATTAAATTATACAAAATCTAAAAAGAAACAGCAGTAATTATTTGACCATAGAATATTCCCACAGTAAAAACATGCCTACGTGCTGTTTGTTTCACTGTCATGATCTTGCTGTTTAATTTGAGAGCATTTTAAAGCACTGCTAAATGTGTAAATTAAAAAATTCACTGCTTGCAAAATATTGCTATTATTAAAAAGCACTTATTATATTTATAAATTACTGTTTTTCCCCCTCATTTAAAACCTAACAGCAGAGCATATTTTGGCCTTAGCTGAAAACACAGAATTGTGGTGTTTTTTTTCAGTATTTAAAACAATTTTTCCTCTGTAATGCTGCCCATAGAATTTACTGAATCTCCTCCTACCTTCAGGAGGGGCAGCACCTGCCATATACTCACCAGTGAGGCCATTGTGAACCCAATGACTTCAATGTAGCCATCATCATGCCGCTGAGGCTCGAAGTCTCTGTGATCTCCAGGGTTTCCCCAGGGCATTGTGCCAGCACAATACCTACAGAAAGTTTGGAAAGCAAGCTTTGAGAAAGCAGTTTTCCCTGATGGGTCCTGACTATTAGCTTGACTATTGGCCTGCTCTGATCTCCAGAAGAAACACTGAAACATCTATTTCAGGATGTAGTCGAGGTACAATTAAAAGTTATGTTGACATGGAATGGACAAAAGGAGAAACTTGGTCTCTAATTTCTAAGCTGGTACAGCATTCACAAATTTAACCATCACAGTCTTTGGAAGGTTCCTCCCCAACAAGGAAGTGGGAGAAACACTAAGCAACAGGCAACAGAGCAGCAGCATTTTGTTCTTCCTATTTGCTCTGCTCTCTGCAGATCAGGATTCAGCTTCACTGGCACCTGTGATTTGCCTGCCAGAAATTTGCTTATCCCCTCTGCTAGGAAGGCACAGGGGTGCAGCAGCAGCCCCAGCCTCAGAGCATTGTTTTTTCTCTCTCTGCTGTCTCATAAGCTCTGACAGCACAAGGACTGCAAAAAAAAAATGCATAGCTTGAGGAGGCAAGGGAGAAATAAAGAGGAACAGATGCAGCCATCATGTATACCTTTCCTACCATTATAGAATGGATATAAAAGTGATCTAAAAGCAACAGGAGAGAACTTTGTAGAGGAGACACCAAGTGTCTCCTTGCAGAGAGGGCAGTACTGGACCACCAGGTGTTTGGGCTTGCACATGGAGTAAAGAGATAGGCTCCAAAGTGTGGGGCACAAGAAAACCCATTTGAGGCGCAGGAAGAAAGTATTTTTCTTACTGTTAATAAAATTATTATTTCAATAGTGTTTATTTCATCTTTGTGACTTCCTTTTCTAATTTATCTTTTTGTGTCTGTTTTATAATGTACATATTAGTATACTAATACTTGTATGTAAGTTGTAAATAAACATACATATTCATGCTCATTTTTTATTTTTTTAACATTAGGGGTGCACAAACAAAAGATTTTGGAGACCACTGGTCTAGAGAGCAGGAGACAGACAACTTTTAAAGATACAGACTTACTTCTATTTGGGCTATCTTCTACTAAATTAAGAAAAAACATTTATTTCAACAAATTTCATGTTTGTTTCTTTAAAAATATTGATTTTCTTTTTCCATTTCCCACATTGTTTCTAATTAGGCAGAAGACCAGTCATTCTTGTCTGGTTTGCTATCTGGTTTGCAGGTTAGGCACACAACTTTTGAAAGCCAGTTTGTTAAACAATCCCTTCTACTAATTCCATATCAAAGGATATTCAACTTTTTAAAGAATATTGTTGCACCCTGAACTCCCATCCTATTCCGTGTTGCTAATTAACAGTATTATAAGCACCTAACTCTCGGGAAAGAAGCACAGTAGCAATATGTTTCCTGCACATCCATCCAACAGAGGACAACTTGCAGATATTGATTTTATTATTAATATTATTTTCTATTATAACTCCAAGCATCTGTCTTGAGCTTACCTGGGAATATTTAAAAACACTATACACTGGAACTTCAGCTCCTGGATCTTTGGAGTCAGGTCTGTACCATCACACTACAAAGCCAAAGTGACAGAGCACAGAGAAATTGCTGAATGGAGCCACAGACAAGAGAAGTGTTGCTGCTTTGTAACAGCTTTCCCAAGACTTTCCTTGGAATGTGTTGCAAATGTCATGCTCAAAACTGAAAAGTAACAGAGCCATTAAACTCTCACCTCACTCTTTCTCCATTCCCCCTCTTTCCAAAATACTATGACACAATTTCCTATACTTACCACAACTTTAACGTGCTTGGATAAATCTTTTGAGCTTCTTTGCAGAAAGTCTGAAAAGGCTGCCTACAACAGAAATAAGAGTAGGAATCATCATCGTCTTCTCTATTTCCTCATTTCTTATCCCACCGAAGAGCTTATAACAAAATGCCATTATTTTGTCAAACCTATTCTTTCCTGATCTCAGGAAATATGATTTTTTAAATATATATATATATATATACATATACACGCAAGTATATATATATAGTTATAGTTATAAAACTTATAATACTTCTCCTTTTGAAAGGTTAGCAAGAGAATGTCCTTGGGTAAAATATGATCAGTACTGTATCCAATACTGTAATACAATCAGCACTCTCCAACAGACATGTGTCATTGCCAGAAAGAGTACATCTGTATTTCTAAATTGCAGCAGGCAAAATGAATCAGTACAAACTGCTGGTGTGAGAATGGAAGGGAGAAAGGATACAGTAAAACATTCAATAATATAAAATAACATTATTCTGTAAAATGAATCACAACTCACCCCTGCATAAAACATTTTATTTCTAAATCGGCTGTTGAATTTCTCTGGATTCGCTTCTGTGAAAAGATACAAAAGAAAAATATGAACACCTTAATAAATTGAGTAGATTCCATTGTACTTTCAGATTTTCTATGAACACTATAGTGCTTTCAGCACATATCACTCAGTAAAAGTATTAACATGAATACATTTTTCTCATGTGAGGTTCCTGCATCTGTGCCATTATCTGCTATCAGATTCCAAACATTGATATTGAATTCTTCCCCTTTCCTGTACAGTGAAAATAGATGGAAACATGAACAAAGGGGTAACAAAAATAAAACCAGCTTGTTTAGCACCTCTCAGACTATTCATCTCAAGACCCCTCCATACCATCTGTGAGACTTCTGTTTTCACCAACATAGAACAGATTTCTTTAAGAGTTATCAGAAACCTATGAAACACTAACCCATGCTCCAAAGCAGGACTAAACTGTTAGTAAATTATGAGATGAAAAATAAATTCTGATGCATTACAAAGAGGATATCCAGAAAGGTACTCAGGAATTGCCATCTCTACCCGAGTATTCCTGCAGCAAATTATGTGGTTATTCCAAAACCTATTTAAAGAGCTGTTCATTTGGATTAGACTCAAAGGGATAGGGAATTTTAGTAGTCCATTAGTAACACCAGTGCAGTGGTTAATTATTCTCACAATTAAAATAAATCTGTGGATTTTTTTTTTCTTATTTTGAGTGTTTCTGGCTTCTACTGCTAACTGCTAAATCTTATCATATTTCTCTGTCTATTAGATTAAAAGGCCCTCAACTATCAGATATCTTCTCCCTGAGTAAATACTTATGGGTGGTGATTAAATCTCCTCCTAACCTTCTCTCCGATAAGCTAAATGGAGCTCCTTTGATCTTCCAGTACACAGCATATTTCTCAGAATAAAGGTCACTTTCATGCCTCCCTGGGGACTGCTTTCCAAGTCTGCAGCATCCAGAGGTTTCAGAAGCAGTTCTTCTGATACTGTATACAGCAATAGAACCATTCACCTACTCTTGCTCAGTGATTTTCTAGCAAAATCATCCAAGAAATGACCTTAGTCCTTCTGGCTAAAGTAGAACACTGGTATAAACACTTCCAAATTACTTCATCTCAAATTATTATTTGTAACAACTCATCTAGTTCTCTTTGAAGTCACTACATCTCACAATATAATGCTCCATTTCATAAGAGTTACGTTATTTCTTGTGTGATTGTCTGCCCCATTATTGTATCATGCATTTGTTCTGTTGTGCAGTCAGGGTCACCTCTTCTTAAAATTATTCATTTAATTGCGTAAGTAAATCTCATCTTTTATTCACTTACTGAGCTGACAGCTCTACAGAAATTCTCAGAACCCCATGCTAAGAAGTGGGTGGCTCCCAAATGCTCAAGTGCCCATGCTTCATGTTCTCTGATGTGGTTATCCCCAGTGGCAGCAGCCACCAGGGTACTGACTCTTACACAGATCTTGTGACAAATATTGACCTGAATCAAAGCCCCGTTTGGAGGCAGCTAAACAGAAAAGGAGACTTTGTGAGGCCAGGGACTCAGCAGTCTTTCAACATACTAAACTGCTCCTACCATTGGCATGGCAGATGAACATTGGCAGGGAGGAAAGACTCTTTCTACCAAGCTGAATAGAGCCTAAAGTTGACTAGAGTGTGATTTCGATTGTAGAAGCAAATCAATGACTGCATATCCAAAGCTCACTCCATCCTCACCCTTCAACACTATCAATGTCAACAGGGATGAAGTAAAATGCATAGTCCCCGCTCCACCAGAGCATAAGCATAACAAAGGGGGAAACTGTGGCTCTGGAGAGTTGCTATCCAGAATGCTTCCTGTAGAAGCAAAGCTTGGAGCCAAGCCTCAACGCTCAATCTCATTAGTCACAAGAAAAGTGTAGAGGTTGCCATGGAAATAGCCATGGTCACATACAGGTTCCTCTGAGACACTGCAATCACTGTTTAGTTAAAATATAACAATTTAGCAATCTCCATAGCTTAAAATGGCCTGATAGCCTAAGAGTTCAAATCAATCTTAATTTATTTTGGATTTAGGTTTTCTGTGTTTTTGTTGTTGTTGTTTGTTGGGGGGGCGGAGGGGTTGATTGGTTAGTTTTTGTATGTTTGTTTTGACGCTACATGTGATTACAAATGTTCCACATAAGAAACTGCATACAACCACTTGTCTTATCGGGCCAAGTGCAAAGAGATCAAAATCTGTTCTGTATTGCTTAATTCCACATGAAACACAATAAAACCCATACATCAGCAACACCTCCAAAGCTATAAGCTTTTCTCTCCTACAACATATAGGAGTGACTTCATATCTTTTAGCATTCAAGAGGGTAAGGAAACACTAACAGAATGACTTGTGAGAGCATGCACTAGTGCTATGAAAAACTCTTCTGTCCATACATACCCACTCACAGATAGACAGCTTGCTCTGCCAAGTATTTTTCACCCACATAAATTTTTAAAGCACTGGCATCTCTGGAATAACATTCATTCTTTATAGGGCTCCATAACTTCATTATTAAGTAATGCCTCCATTAAGTGAGAAAGTAGCCGTGCATTTCATCTATACAGTATATTCACATTCACATTAGCAATTCATGTTGATATGCATGCACACACAAAAAAAAAAAAAAGCATACAGCTGTCATCATTTCATTCGTGTGCCCTTTTATGCCCCCTCATTATTATTCCTAAAGCTTGAAGCAGTCCTAAACATTATAAAATATGCATTAGCTTATTCCATCATGTACTCTGCTCTTTATTTAGCAAGGCATTCAGGTGCTATCTTTTTGTTTTGTAATGACACTGATGATATGAAAGTGAAGATAAGGGAGGCTGCTGTTCAGAAGAAAAACATGAATATGAAGCTGAAATGATCAAAAAGTGAACACAGGCAATTGGACAAGGTCTGTTTATACAAGCATGCTTGCCTAAACCATACAAATCTAACAGTTCACATCACTCCAAGGTCTACCTGTTAAGCCACGTTTGGATTGTGTGGTAATAACTGCCATCAGCAAGGGGACAAGCAAGATTCTGCAACAGCTCAAATTGCTGGCAGTTCATTAAAGCATTTCATTTGCAGAGATACCTTCTGGGTCTGTACCAAGTCCAATGACATTATGTTATACTCATCCATAGGTAACAGTTGTGCATTTCTAGATCAGCTATCCTCCTGCTACTTTCACATCCTCACTGATCTTATCCTTTCTCCCCCTTCACATGGCAGGAAAAACTTGCACCTGGCTTGCATTTGTTCTTTCTGCTCTTATTCTGACACTTGTATGTCAGTGTAAGCTGTCTTTATAATTGTATTTGGCATCTCCTTTAAAAGGTCAAGAATATGAAATCTCCCCATTTAGCCATTTTACTCCAGTGAATGCCATTTTTTCTTGTACTTTTTTTATTTTTAAATCACAAAATCCCTTGGAAACTCATGATACAATCATTTCCTTGCTACCTGTGGTGTGTACCTTGGGTTTGTATGTTCCAACACTCTTTGAATTATAAGAAAGCATTAAATTCAAATCCATTTGTAATTCATAAAATAACTGTCCAAGGTTTAAAAAAAAAAAAAAAAAGCTCCTCTTACCTCTAGATTCATGGAACTCCAGTGTAACATGTGCATCAAACCCAAGGCTGAAGTAATTATTGAAGACACTGAGTGGAAGCTATAATTGGATAATAGAAAGACATGTAAAAATAACACAAATTAAATATTCCGTGACACACCAGGCACTAACTATTTTAAATCCGGCACCTCATGAAAAACTAAGGAAATGGAATACATCAGGGAAGTGTATGCAGAAGTTGTTCTGAAGCCTAGTAATAGCTTGTGGAAGATATTCAAATACAAAAGCCTAAAGAACACAAACACATCTACAGAGTTTTATGATCATATAAGTATCTTTGTAAACACATCACAAGGTTCTTCATTTATTTTCTCATTGAGATTTCCCTGAACATTACTCCACTTAACATGTCAATACAAAGGTTTTCCTAATTGCTGGCACTTCAAGCTCAGCATTGCGAATGAAACTCAAGCTGTGTTCTTCCTGCTTCATATATAACCAGGAGCAATGCAAGTCCCAGACAAGAAGGCCTAATTCTACTGAGGATGCATGAAGCAGGGAAGAACGCATCTGGCCTCTTCATCATTATACTGACCCATCATGGCCATAGAGAGATAAAAATAACATCCAACAGATAAACTGGAAATTATAACTGAGAAGAGGAAAATGGTGCACAGAATCATTTTTTGATGATAGTGACACTTTCAACATCTCCAGTCCAAATGACATACCACTACAAATGTGATCCCCTCACAAAGATTTTACTGTTCTTCAACTCTCAAGGTACACTAATGGAGATCATATGGAGACCCCCACAAAAAGATGTTAAATCTAAACATACACTACTCCTTGCTGAAACGAAAGGAACAGTTGGTATCCATCAGCAGAATCCTAAGGAATATAATTCTACATCATTTTTTAGATGTGCCTCTAATGGATGGTGGTCATACTATTCCTTCTCCTGCCACCTCAGGTTAACTAGAGAAAAAACAGTGACCTTTTAGATAAGATGCCATGGGGGTTTTGCCAGAATTTGGTTCTTGAGATAAATGTTTGAAGTCTGAGAGTATAACAACAAATACGATGGCTGATATGCATTATGGTTCGCATGTCACTGGAAGCACTGAGACAATAAAAGAGCAAAAGGTGAAGATGCAACTAGAAAATTAAAAAGTTTTGGAACTTCCCCACTCATACATCTTATGGTGTATCTCAAAAATCCTCTTAAGCATACTATAGTGTCCCTGGGAAAAAGAAGGCTCTAACCTTACGAGCCCCATCCTCCAACTCATCCTGCGGTAAATCTGGGTTGCGCTCAACCTGGAGATTCCACCGGTCCAGCTGGACAATGGTTCCATCTTCTACATGGCACAGGATCTTGGACACTGGTTCATCCGTGTAACCCTGGCAGTGGAATGAGTGTCACCAGAATATCAGCCATGGATAGCCAAAGCAAAGCAAGTTGTTCACCAATTACCTGGAAGACCTCCCTCTTTTCATGCAGATTTAAAACAGTGGACAAACGTTCTTTAGAACACCTCAAAATATTGCTAAATTTTGATATATGAAACATTTTGAAAAACTGTTGCTTAGGAACATAAGTCTTGGACAGGCATGGTAAGACCATAATGAGAAGAACCAGAGTGTATTTGCCCTTTATGAAATAACTCCAGTGTGTAGTCAAGGATAAATATTGAGAGAAAAAAAAAAATGTTAGATATATACTTAAAATATAAATCTACCTATTATTCTCAGTATTTGGCCTGAAATACCAGACAGATGCGTCTATGCCCACTCTTATTACAACAATTACATCATTAATAATTCAAGCCACCAAACTGGAAATTGAACTGAGCTGTTGTGTGCAAGTGAAGCAGACCTTGCAAGAAGCCCCACCAGCTATTTTAGCCAAAAGGAAGTTCCACACTACTACACTATAAATAAGAGCAGCAAGTTGAGAACCCACATGTAAGGGTAACCCCAGTCAGTGCTTACCCCACCCCAGTTGAGGGTGCGGGCAAGGTCATTCCCAGTGCCAAGTGGAAGGACAGCCACGGGAGGCTGGGGGTTGAGCTGCAGTTCATCTAGGATGGAGAGGATCCACCCAACCTATAAAACCAGAAATGCAAAAAACTGTTAGTCATGATGATGAAGAGGGAAGCAATGAAGGAAAAAAATGCATGTTTTAGTTGTATCCCCACCACACAAAAGTTCAAATAAAGCAAAAGAGAGAAGGAAAAATTAGGATATCAGAAATTTAACTGTACAACTGCCCCATCCAAGGTTTTGCCTTCCAGAGAGCTAGTAAAGGAGTCTTCATGAAGCTCCTGTGCAAGCAGAAGCAATAGGATGTAAACACTGGCTATTGTTAAAGGCACACAGAGGTTCTAAGGAATGTCAATAGAGAAGTTGCTATTCTTAAGAAATAATAGCACGTAGAATCATGCCAGGTATTTTTAAGGCTGCCTAAAATTTTTCTTAAAAATATAGTAAGTTAAAATTAATGAAGAGTGATTAACAATGAGTTAGGAATAATATGGACAGCTCAAGCAAAATATTTTAAATTACCCTTACGCTAAAGGAAACTAAAACTTTGAGAACTGCCATGAAAGAAGACTCAAGAGATGCTTTAGAGCAGCATGGTATCTCAGAGCATGTCCTGGAATAAAAGGTCCCAGTCAGCTCAAGCACTGATTCACCCAGAGGTCTCCCATTCCCCAGATAATTCATACCTTAGTGCTGAATTATTTCACTGTGAGCAAAACATAATATAAATATATATATTGATACAGGACTTGTCTTGATAAAAGATGAGCTAAACTATAATGCTGAGGACTGACCACTGTGGGTTGGAAAAATGAGTCTGGATCTTTTGCACCATAAGCCATTGGTTATTTTAGAAAGCTGATTCTCTCTCTTCCCCTGTTCAGGACTACATAAAACTTTTCAATACAAATCTGGCTAAAAGGAACAAAGTACCATAAATGTTTTGTTTTCTTTAAAAGGTAATTTCCATCAGTGAAAGGAGTGTTGCTGAAAATATTCTCAAGCTTTTTATGACTGAAATTCTTGCTCTAAGAAAATAGCACCATTACTTAGGTTAATTCTCAACTTTAAAAAAAAAAAAAAAAAAAAGTTAAAAGAATATGGGGTGCATTTTAAATAATGATTATTAAAAAAAAAAAAAAAAAAAAAAAAAAAAAAAAAAAGCAGATAAATATAAGGGGAAAAAAATATATATATATTTTTCCTGATACCAGTGTTCAAAGATGCCATCACTACTGAAAATGTAAGGTTTTAAAAAGACATGAAACTACTGACTTCACCTGGAAAGGACTTCTCTTCTTCCAACTATTATTTCTGTGATTTCAAATCTTACCAGATTGTCAGAGGTAAGTAACCTTCTAAAAAATAAGTCCTCTGGTATTGAGAATGGGAGAGAGTAGAGACTTATATAATTCCAGAACTATTTGAACAGCCCTTTGTCATTGTCACTGACTTAATCCATACATCTGCACCTCCATCTCACACTGGGACAGGTAACATTACAAATACCAACCACTTTTGTAAATGCTTGTAACTGATAAACAGAAACTTCAAATTACTAATTTATATTTACAACATTGCTCTTTAATTTGAGGTCATTTCTAAACCTTGTTTTATAAAACATCAAAGATGTTTTATAGTCAATGATGAAAAAGAGTATCACTTCACTCTAAAAGGAAAGCTCCTGACTGCTTTGAAAGCTTACACCCTAGAAAGGAACAAGTAGCGATAATGGAAAAGTTACAATAAGTTCTGACTCACCTCAATAATGCAAGATAACATCTGGTCTCATTGAATATTCACTAAGTCCATTTGAGCCAGATTTCTCATTTCTAGATGTAATGGCTTTGGGAATAGCTAGATATTAATTTGCTTCAAACTGAGAAGCAGCAAAGGTAATAGTCGAGCGCTGCTCATACTAATGCGAAGGTGCTGCCCCCTGTTGCTTGCAATGCTCAGTGAAGAAAAACCAGGATGCTAAGATTCAATATAGTTGTATTAATTTCTATTTTAATTTTTTCAGAAAAATAAGGTTTTCCTCCTATTAAAATTCTGGCTTCCTCAGACAGCAACTGCAAACACTTTCAGAAACTGACTGAAAACCTCTCTTTTTTGCAGCTAATACCTCTTTTTTTGCAGTAATACCTCACAGGTTTTTCAAGGAGTGTTCCCAGTTCAGTGACAGTAATATCTTATTGTCCCAGGTACCAGAAAGATGGCATTCAAATCACATTTTTTCTTTATTCTTTCAGGGGAAGCACTAGAATTAATAACCTTTACATCTGGGGGTTTAAAAGAACCCACAGAAGCTGAACAGAAGCTTTCCCCAGAAATTCAAGCAGAGAGTGTTTCAGAGCAGGTTCGGCTCACTTATTAAAAACAAACAAAAATAAATAAAACCAAAAATTATATATATATTAAAAAAAATAATAATAATCTGTTTAGGTGCCCTAAATATCTTCTTATATATATATTTATATTTATATATCCTGGCCTACCATTGTACCTTTCAGTCAGAAATGCATTTTATATGGTTATGAATATTATATCTATGTGGTTATGAGTATTATATCTATATGGTTATGGTTATATCTATATGGTTATGAGTATTATCAAATGTTATGTCTGGGGAACTGAGCTTCACAGAGACTAAAGGTCAGTTTTTCAACTGTATTTTGACACTCGGTGGCACAGAGTGAGATTTATAATATTCTTAAGTACTGGCAAGATTAACACAGTTGTAATTACTTCATTATTACTCTTGGCCTCCAGGCCCCAAAACTGCAAGAGCCTGTCCTCATCTGAAGGTGCCTAAATTCTTTAAAGATCTGATCCTACTCACTTATCCAAGAACACATAGCAATCAATGGCAAGGAAACTACCGAACCTAAATCTTCCAGATTCCAGGCTGATAGTATGACCACTTCCTCACAGTGAATTTTTAAAGAAAGTGAGGAAACTTGAGGCACAGAGACCCCATTTGACAGTACTTGGACATCATGAAGACAACAGCAGAACATGACAGAAGTTAAGATTTAATGACCCCCAGACACTAATTTAACCTGTTAGATCCTCAGATCTGTGCAAATATTAAGAGAAAGCCAACAAAGAAGGTCTTTATTTTGTAAGCGTTGCCAAATCTTAATGCGTAAAGCAGACAGAACCTAGGACATTAGGACAGAATGATATAGCCCCATCACTAAGCAGGCCAGATCACATAGAAAAGACGAAAAAAAAAATAGTAGATTTAACAAATGTAAGGTAGGTTATCTAGCTCTGCAGGCACCACAAGGTGGGAAACCCATGACTGTGACCCCTTTCATCTCTCGGCAATGACCAAAGGACTGCCAGGCACTGGTCACCTACCGTCCCATCCCCACCACAGGCCAGGATCCGCAGGTTTGGCACTTTTCTGTACAGCTCCAGCCTGGTCGAGAGAGGGGAAAAAAAAAAAAAAAAAAAAAGTGAAAAAAACAAAAAAGTCAATAGAACAATGCAAGTAATATTCATGCATTTTGCTGAGTGACAGTTTATCAGCCACTTATTTCTCTCTAGAATATTATCAGTGGCATAGAGTGGAGGTAGAAAAATAAAATTTAAAAAAATGAGATGAGGCCTTCTTTCACAGCTAGACAACCCCTCCTGAGAAGTATTTTATCTGTTTAACATGGGAACATGTATTCTGAAAGGCCAGATGCTCTTCTCCCTCTGGAGATGATAACACCTTGCATTGCCCTCTTATCCTAAGGCAACAAATGTAAACATTGGGGTTTTTAAACCAAACATAGTGTTTCTCATCAGGGCATGCTGAGCTCTATTTCTGAAGCGTTTAGAGCATGACAGCTCCTTCAACTGATAATTGTATTTCTTTAATACCATGGAAGGCAATATCACCTAACAGAGCTCCTTCTCTGGCTATCTGATATAAGATACCAAAAGGAAAGCCAAAAAAGGCCTGTTCTATCAGTTGTGTGAAAGAGAGGCCTAATTAAACATCTCCCAGTGGAGGGGATACATTCACAGGTAGAGACATAGTGAACTGAGGATCTAATTCTCCTTTAATTCCATTACACAACTCTGAAAACCATAAATCTACTTGAAAGCTTCTGTACATCATGAGAACAGAGGCAGGTGTTTCAGCAGGAAAAAAATAAATAAAAATGAGTGCTTTAGAAGTATGAATAGCAAACACTTGGTCCATTCATATAGGTAAATATATGATTTTAAATTATCAGTGTCCTTTTGTGCTGCCTAGGTTGTCAAAATATCACTGAACAGATAGTTAAGTAAAGCAAAAATCCTTATCTCAAATAAAAATTATCTCAAATAACTTTTAGCAGTGAGAATCACCCCTTTAAGGACAGGTCCTCCTGAGGGACACTCACCCTTCAACCACTGCCCAGATAAGCAGCATCAGATAGTCAGCAAAGGGAAGATAGTTGCATGCTGCTGTCATCTATGGGAATATAAAAGCAGCTTCACCCCTTCATAATGATCAGCCACTAGTCAATGGTCAGGCACTGTGGGATCCACAGCACATAGACTCTACTGAGATTTAGGCATAGTGTACTGTTGAGTGAACTCCCTACTTCAAATATATGAATCTGGTCACCCGTGCAATTGCCTTCAGTTGGTGCTCTGATGTACATTTTAAAGCTGTAACTATGAACAAAATTCAATGATGTTTTCCTAATACATGATTTTGTATTAAAGGATAGCCTTCTACAGGTTTGTCCTTCTTCTCTTGTAGACAGAATTCTTAAAACATCATCTGTGTATCTGCTTACAATATGAACAGGAGATCATGTAGCATCCTTTATCTCTGCTTCTGTCACTTGCTGTGGGCACTCCCAAGTCATTTAACAAAAGGAACAACAATCAAAATCTGGCCAATAGAGGGTGCTCCTTGACAAATGTAAAAGATTGTATCTCAATAACCAAGCTGCCATACCTCTCATACATCTATTAGAATGGTGTATATACCATCCCCATCTTGTTTCATATGAACTACCTTTTCTTGAATATTTTCTTTCACCCACAATACCAGAACATCAACTCCAATTGGTTGTCTCCACATATGTATATACATATTTATTTAGATATACATCTTTATACATGAGGATGGAATTTGCAGACAACACAACAGAAAAAATGTAATAGAAGTAACCTCCTATTTAACAGATAACCTACTAACTTGTCATAGATAATTTGAGTTTGAAGGAACTTCTAGTTCAGCTCCAGCTCAAAGCAGAGTCAACACAGATCAGACCATGTTTCTCAGGGTTTCATCAAGCTGGGGCTCAAAAATCTCCTCATATGAAGAGAACCTATTCCAATGGGTAACCGTCCCCACAGTGAAAAAGTCTTTCATTATATCCAGATGGATCCCCTCTCATTTCAAGCATCTCTTTTGACAATTTGTCCACTGTTTCTTGCCCCTCCTGCCATGCTGCTGTAAAGGGTCAGGCTCTGTCTTCTCAGTAGCTTCCTCATAGGTATTTAAAACAAGTGTTAAGACCCCCAAGCCTTGTCATTTTCATTCACATGATTAAGGACCTTATCTGAAGTCATTTTAAGGGCTTAACTATACTCTGAAACTCTGATTCTAGATAACATATATCAGCATCATTAGTCTACCAATCTATCCAAGTTAGATGTTCATCTGCTTTCCTGATATAAAAAGAATTATGGTTCACATGGTGAGTGCTTGAGGACTTACGCATCTTTTGGCCCTTCCTGAGAGAGATCAAAGACTTGGCGTGGATTCAAATACCACATAAACGTTTGGAGAATCTTGGTGCCCTGGGAAAAGAGAAAAATTAAAGGAAGGGAAATTATGAATTGTATAATGATTATTAGAATTAATAGTGCTCATTATTCACTATATTTGGACTGCTTTTCCTTCCTCTGTGCTTTATAATGCAAAAATAAACCAATAAAAATACAAAATAAAAAGTGGTGTAGCCGATGACCCCCCAATAGAGACCCAATAATTCATGCAGGGTGCACATGTATACATATAAATTGAATTTAACCACACAGATCACTAACAGTTCGCAAGAACAAGAACTCGGGTTCAGACCAAAGATTCATTTCCTACAGAAACCTGTTCTACCTCTGACCACATGCAACTATAAACCTCTGTTATCCCACTCAGCCTCAGCCTGCAATCCATGACAGCAAAACGATGAAAAAGCTTGCAGGCAAAGTCACCACAGTGAACAGTGTCCTACCCAACATCCAAGCAATTATGCTTCTTCGACATCCTCCATCACCACCATGAACACTTATAACTGTAAGCTTCTACTATCTTGTGAAGCAGAAACCAAGGACTCTGTGGGCAGTAGCTGCACCACTGCTCCCTCAACTTAGTGCAGATTGGTCAACCTTTCACCGAAATATCACCTGGTTCTATAAGGTATACTACAGGAACAGAAGTGATTTATTAAATGCCATAACAATGTGGCATTTCACATTCATTGGGCTTTCCTCATAAAATTACATCATATTTTGCATAAAAGAAGTCTAAGACCGTTCACCAGGAATCTAAAATTTCTGTGGAAAGTTGAGTTCTGAAAACTTCCAAAATAATACTTCAGATTCCTTTCGGCTTGAGACAACCGCTCATATGTTCAAGTATCCTTTCCTTCCACTTCAATAGAATTAGATGGAGGTATAATGGGCATTCAACAGCAAGCACTTCTTTTAGGAGACTGCAATTCAGTTGCATAGAGTTCTTATTCATAATAGACTGAGAACTATTCTTATCTGCAGAAACACTTATTAGACTAAACCTTACCTGGTTCCCTCCACTTTTTGGATTGACAAAAACCAGCAATGGTTTCATGAGTGGAGAGGAGATAGGCTTTATCACAAATGGCCGACCTTTGTTATCCTAAGAAACAGAAGCAAGAAATAACTTTAGTAAAAGCTACATAATGGGTAAACTTCCCTGGCATAACACATGCAGAAGACCCAAAACTACTTTGGGTGTTAGAAGCAGCATAGCCATGATAATATGGTGCTCAGCTGAGACTAAATGTATCCAGCTAAGACAATTTAGTAAGAAAATAAGTAAACCTAACCATAGGACCATTAGTATGATTTTTTTCTCTGTGGCCCAACGTCAAATTTCACACAAGCAGAATATCTCCAACTGGAGATCAACCAAGGGAGACATTCTCCAACTGGACCTGCAAACCACCCCCAAACTGAGACCCTTGCAGTCAATACACTCACCATGGATCTCACAACCCCATTTTTACAATCCTGTTCCACCTAGTTGAAACCAGGTGACTAAGCTGAGTCTTTTACACCCCAAGGGAATACTGTTTCATTAGTCTGGTGGTAGTCCTGGAGTCTGCTATGTTGTTTCTTGAAAAAATTAATTCAGCAAATAAGAGACTTCTCATGAGTTTTTGACAAAATATGTCTTTTCTCACAACATATTCAGTAATATGAAATTTTGCAGTAAAAAATAATATTTTTTAAATATATATATATTAAAAAAAAAGTAAAAAAAAAAACTTTAAAATCTGCATTTATATATTCAAATAAAAGGAGACTGATTTTCAAAGCTCTGAAATACTTACTTCATTGCCTCTTTTGCTGGCTTTTCTTTTAAAAGATGTTCTCTTCTTTCGTCGCGTTGAAGTCTTTAATGAGTTCTATGTCAAAGAAAAAAAAAAAACAAAACACATGAAAAGCAAAACAAAATTGAGAAGACAGGCACAGACAGAGCCCCTTTATGAAGCTCTTCCATGCATGTCCACTTGGAGAATGATAAGAGTATTTGGCTCATGCTCAAGATTTAAATCACATGCGCTGCATGCTTTACACTTCCACACCACCGTTTATGGAGAAAGCCACACACGGAGACCAGACTGGTGCTTTGGAACTGGAAACTTTCCCACGCTGTGAGGGGGGAAAAAGATCAGATGCTCCCATAGACTCACATAACACCACATGTTGTACCTGCCAACCCTCCCAATAGGGGTAGGAGACGCCCATTTCCCCTTCGGGGCTCCAGTCTCCTGCCCAATCAGGCTCGTCTCCTGGTATGGAGACCACCTGCATAAAGATGTAATAAAAAACATGATAAATGAGATATTTTTCATGTTTTTTTTGTGTGTGTTTTGGTTTTTGATTTTTTTTTTATTTTTTTTTTAGGAAAGAAAGCAAGTTTTAGCACTGGCAACCACTATGACTCAACATAACATAGGCACTATGGTGTATGATGCTGGCACTGCAGAGATAGTTCCAGCTTGTCAGGAAGCTTGTGTGATCATCTAGTGAGGAACAGTGTGACCTGTTAACATTTAAGGATTTGTGGTTTTTGTTTGTTTGCTTGGTTTAAATAATATCACTGAACCACAGGGAGAGGGAGGGGATGGAATGCAAAATTGCTTGCATTTTTGCAGAAACTAAAAAAACCTGCAGCTAATCCAGGTTGGTAATAGCCTACTTAATAACACTGAACCATAAAGGTCTTCTGGTTGATAAGAACATACCAAAAAAGGAATTATTGTTTTTCCTTAAAATGTATTACCTGATATCATATCAGCAGGAAAACCTTTCCTTTTCCATATGAATGAGATTTTGTATTATAGGAAATAACGTAAATGTTTCCCAAGTATTTCAGCTCTTAGTCTATGCATTACTAGGAAAGAAAGTAACACAGGAAATTAAAAGAAAGTTAATTGATTTTTTCTGGCTTCAAGAGGGAAGCAAGATCACTCAGCTCATCCAGAAGTTAATTTCTGTCCCAATGTTATTCAAAAGTGTATTCAAAAGAAATTAATGATCAGAGATCACCAAGCCTGTAAGTAGTGATATGTCCCTACTTAATCCTGTTCACTAAGCAGTAATGCCATTATGTTAATAAGAAAAGGTACTAGATTCTCTCTTGGTATACCTAACAGCTACTTCCAGAATTTCAAAACCCCAGTACAACACATCAGATGCAGAAGTTAGTGTTTCCTGGCTTCTCTGAAATGTGGAAACATTAACAGTTAATTTAAATTGCTAAAGACACTATCCTCTTCTTTTTCAACCAGACCAAGAGAAGCCTGCTGTAGAGCAAAAGGTCCCAAACTTTTTGTCACCTCCCAACTTTTCTTGTGGACATTGATGTATTCGTGCCTCATTGCTTACTGAAAATACTGAAGAAAATATGGCTCAGCAAAGCAATTCCTTGGTATTTGCCCTCTTATGTCATAGTTTGAGAAACTATCTAAGAAGGCATTCTTATTCTTCCCTACTCTGATACCAAGTGATCTTGAAAACATGATAAATCATGAAGACTGCACTGACCACAGAAGTGGATGGACAGTATCACCTTCATAGTCTTTCATTGCCCTACATAGGAGTCAGACTGAAGGTAGACAAAAGTCTTTATATCAGTATAAAGGTACAGTACATTGGCCTCAGAGCTCCAACAGGCAGCCGCAAGCAGTAGGGTTCTTGGCCTATTTTCTCAGCTGATTTCTGTTAAAGGATCCTCCCTGAAGTGGGGCAAAATAGGACAGATGAGAGATTAGTCTATCCACAGTTATATCTTCCCAGCTACCTGCTGAAAGGTCATGGGCATATCAAGACTTTTCCTTGTGCTCCAGTCTCTCCCGGTGTAAAATTTAAAATACTTATCTTATTGGTAATGTGCAGTGAACTCTACGGGCAAATCATAGCCTGTAACTCAAGTCAGGTATTATGTCAGGAAAGTACTTAACTGTACCACTTGAAGGACTGTACATGTTATTCTGCCTCCACAATAGATGGACTTAAGGCCAGTGAAATTCTTCTGGAAAGAGTAAAGATAGTTCAACAAAGTATTGCCTACTTCAACAAATAATTTAAAGACTGTTTAAGTGTAATTGTCATTAAATCCCATCATAGCATAACTCTTTTCTTGCCTATGGTTGGGTTGGGAAGAGGCATACAACTATATTACAGAAAGGGTTTTAGTCTAAGCCTCCATCATAATATTTTTTTCATTTCTACACTCAAAAAGCAATAACATATGTTACCACACAACTATGTTATTTTGCTTTTCTTTTTTTTTAGCATGCTTATGTGTATAGTGTTAAGAGAACCTAAATCTTTGTTATAATAATGATAACTGCACATCTATAGCAGACGAAAGGCAAAAAGCTGATTAAACATATGCAGGTTCTCTTTGCAAACATGCAGAATAACAGCCAAGAGTAATCATCAGTCTTCACACATGGAACTGAAGAAATGGATGTGTACTACCTTGTCCACATAACAAGGTGATGAGTATTTTTACAAACATATAACGTTATTCAGCATAATACTTGATAGCAAAGCATACCTTTAACTGTGCACCATAAGTAAATCCTAACTTGCATCTAGAGAGGAAACCTCTCCTTTGTGGATGTCAGTTTGGCCATCTTCAAAGAGAGATTTTTGGTATTATTGCATGGTCACTATAGTTCTAAGCAAGCTTAGCTAAATGAACAAAAGAATTAGAGTCCTTGCATGGTATTGGTTGGTGTGAGGGCCACAGACTATCTTGAGCAGATTTAATGAACCCATTCAACCTTTTCCTTTGGAACATTTCAGTCTTCACTTTCAAAGGCTTTAGACATGTTGGGCTTCAAATGATGTAAACAATTAACAGCTTCTGAGAAGGTCAATCTTGACCATCTTCTGGTTGTTCACAAACTGCAGTCGGGCAAGACAGCTGTAGCCAGCAATTGAGGAAAGAAATAAACTCAGAAGTATAAAGATTCACTAACACTTTTTGAAGGTCCTTGAAGGAGGAGTAGAAGGAGAAAATATGTTTACTCACCTTGAAGAGGAAAAATAAAATAATAAAATAAAATAAAATGGAATCTTACAGTTACTGCCTTTGCCTTCCCAAACAGAAGAGAGATGGAATTATTAAGTTCATCAGCCAGATGTACACCTTCTCATTGTCTTCTTTTCTCCCAGAGCATACGCACAGATAGTCTATTCCTAGCACTAACACCACTTGCACTACCAAGCCTGACTTATAACAAAATGCGACAGGTCAATAGGGTTGACAGCTTTCACAGACTAGAAGACAGAATTGATTTGAACCCCAGGAAATCAGAGGTGGTATCAAAGTGCTGCTAACACAGTACATAAATACTGGAAATCAGTAAAGGCATTACGGAATTGGCTCACATTCTGAATAAAATGAAATCAGTACCGGGAATTTTCCATTTATGAAAATGGGTCATTACAGACAGGGCTACCACCTATCCCAGAACTATTTGAACCATTTGTAATATTCTTCTTCTTGCAATCAATTGCTTGCAAGCAGCAAAAACTCCCCGCTTAGAAAGTTAAGGGTATAAGCAAAGATTTATCCTTAACCAGTTACATCAAGTTTTACTACTACAACATTGCTGGTAATCAGAAGGGGAGTATGCTCTTTATTCAAGTCCAATATCTGAAAGGTGGTGACCCATGTTGTAGCTAAGCATGTGAAAACATTTTTCGTAGCAGTAAAAAGAAAAATCAAAAATCAGGACAAGGATTTGCTAAAAAAAAAAGCCACCTTATTTGCTTGAAACTAAAAAACAATAAAAAGTATGAAGGCACGACTAAAATCAGCTTCATGAGTAGGGAATTCACTTCAGGAGTTGCCCGTGATCAATATGAGTAGTTAATTAGAGCTGAGAAAATAATTTATAACCAAAAAGCTTCTAGCCAAATTTACTCCAATTATGGAATTATGTGAAAAACAGATTGCTCATTACACATACTTATTTACTATCTGAATTTACAAAAACTTGAATATTGTGTTTGTATTATGTGGATTGAATGCAACCATAGTGTTCACCAAACACACATATAGGGTTAAAGGGGTCACAGTACACAGAAGTAGAGCTGGCCAGAAACAGCAGGAGGAAAGAAAACTTCCTAAAATAATAATGATAATAAAATAAGAGTAAAAGCAAACAAGATTTCTGCCAAAAATCTAAAGATGCATCTGAAAGATGTATTAATATTTTCCACAGCAACAGATGCATTCCACAAAACTAATACTGCACTGGGTATTGTTGTTCAGAAATGTTGTGGAAACTTGCCCATTCTCTGTGCTACGTATCATTCCAATTTATCTAAGGCCTCAGTTATTCAAGGTAAGATTTTTGCATGCTACTGACCATGAATTTCAAAGACTTGACACATGATGGGAGGGAAAATTGGACTGAAGTACTTCCTTTCCATTCATGACTCAGGCAGACAGAACTAATAGATATTTTCATTAAGCCTAACTTTTACAACATGCATTTAAAGTACTTTTTTCCCCATGAATTATAATTAACTAGATAAGATTCTCTTTTGAACTTTTCTGAAAAAATAATGGACAAGAAAGCAAACTGTCTAAAAATATTCTAAGAAAATTATCCTTCTTTGGGCAACCATCAAATCAGGAGAAAACTACAAGTGTATTTTTTAATATAAAAATAAGACAAATGCAAAATAAAAAATGAAAAAAAAAAAAAAAAAAGCAAAAATTAATAGAAACCCCCAAAATAAATAAAATAGACCAAAATAAAAGCTTAAAAGAATAAAGAAAGGCTTCTTAATTAGTTCAAATATGGATAATATTGTTTTTATTAGTTTATTTTCTTTTCATTAAAATTAGTATTTGTTGTTTTTAATAACCTCTTCCTGATTTTGTTTATAAATAAAGGTAACAGTAGTGTACTGTTGGCTCACAAAAAAGGGGGGTGGGGGGAGGAGGAGGGTTAGTAAGCTAGAAATTATGTAACAAATTCAATAATCTTCCTGTTTTTGTAAGGCACTATACCAAAAAGTGTATGAAAGTCGCTTTTGTTCAGTGTGTGTTTGTCTGTTTCACAGAATCACAGAATTTTCTAGGTTGGAAGAGACCTCAAGGTCATCGAGTCCAACCTCCAACCTAACACTAACAGCCCTCCACTAAACCATATCCCTAAGCTCTACATCTAAGCGTCTTTTGAAGACTTCCAGGGATGGTGACTCCACCACTTCCCTGGGCAGCCTGTTCCAGTGCCTCACAACCCTTTCAGTGAAGAAGTTCTTCCTAACATCTAACCTAAAACTCCCCTGGCTCAACTTAAGCCCATTCCCCCTCGTCCTGTCACCAGGCACGTGGGAGAACAGGCCAACCCCCACCTCGCTACAGCCTCCCTTGAGGTACCTAAAAAGAGCGATAAGGTCACCCCTGAGCCTCCTCTTCTCCAGGCTGAACAAGCCCAGCTCCCTCAGCCGCTCCTCGTAGGACTTGTTCTCCAGGCCCCTCACCAGCTTCATCGCCCTTCTCTGCACCCGCTCAAGCACCTCGATGTCCTTCTTGTAGCGAGAGGCCCAAAACTGAACACAGTACTCGAGGTGCGGCCTCACCAGAGCTGAGTACAGGGGGACGATCACCTCCCTAGCCCTGCTGGTCACGCTGTTCCTGATACAAGCCAGGATGCCGTTGGCCTTCTTGGCCACCTGAGCACACTGCTGGCTCATATTTCTTTCAGTTCTACCTGGAATCAAAACAACTACAACCACCACCTATGTCTTCCATGACAGAAATCCCCTTTTAATTTTTGGCCAGTTCTCTTTTGGATACCTTCTCTCCCTATTGTGTTGATTAGTGAATTAACCTCTCTAAAACATATCACATCCATTGCAAAGCTTTGAACTCTTGTCCTTTTTCCCTGCAACTAAATGAGCATGTGGGCTTACTGCTAGCAGTAAGCTGATGTGAATAAGACATGATTGTTTAAGAGTTCTTTGATGAAAAATTCAGAGGCATGTCAGATCAGTTACAGTGAATTCTTACTGCAGTTCAAGTGAATGTTTGTTAACAGTTTTTCCCTGTATTTGCTCAGCTCTATTTAATGGAGCATGCTTGACCTCCAACACAGTGTATTTCTTGCAGTATGCTAGCTGAAGTCACAGTTAAGAGGAACAAACCTGAGCTGCATTGCTCAGAACAAAAGTCATGTTTGCTAGTAATCAACCCAAAGAGGGAAACCTACTGATGGCTAGATGGAAGGGAAGGAGGATACGGGTTCATAGTCACCATGGATGTATGCTGGGTATCAGGGAGAGAGACAAGGTTGAATAAGCATGCCTTAGTGGAGGACTACTGAGTGCCGAAGCCAGGCTGGCCCTGTACAGCCATACAGCTTCAGAAACAGACAGCAGCATGCAGTTACCTGAGGTTTCTTCACCTTAATGATCCAGGTGGGAGGCACAATGACAGCTGCGTGAGCCCCCAGGGAACAAGGCTCCTCAATGTGATGTAGCATGAAGCAGGTGACTTTGTTGTGAAACTGGAGAGAAGCAAATGAGTACAGTCAATAAGGAGGTCACGAAAGACAAAGGAGAAGCATGGAGAGGAAGAAGAGAATGACACTGAGAAAACTGGACCAATGCTCCCAATTGTGTCATCCTCAAGTTCACCCCCAAATCCTAGGAGCTTTAAGAACATAAAACTAAAGATCACCTTTCTTAGCCATGGTTTATACCAATGGGGAAAAAAAAATCTCTCCTACATAGATAAACAAAGATTAAAGCTCATAAACCATCCTGACAGTGCTAAATGTGTTAAAATCCCTTTGACTCTTTGAGCTGGCAGCAGTGTTGTGTTGATGGTAGGTAGCCAGTGACTACACTGGGCAGCAAGACTCTTCTCCTGGAAGGATTCATGTGTTAATCAGCTAAAATTATGGTGGTTTTGAGCAAAAGGAAAAGAAATGGCAAAACTGGGGGTGATTCACTGAGAGAAGGAACCCTGAAAGCAGGGACAAACAGAATTAATTGCTTTGAGGCCACTCAGTGAAGCTGCTACCACTTGCCTTGAATACTGTCCACTTACCGCCAGCTTGCACCAGGAACAACTGATGGCCACAATCTCTTTACTATGGAAGGAGAACTTCTGCTGAAAGCCCTACAACAAACAGGAGAAAAAGAATTAAATTCCTCCTGACTACAACAAAATTTACAACTTAAGCTCTTGTTGGGAAACTGATAGGCTAAATCAGTTCAGTGCAGTCAGATACTTTGGTCCAGCCTCCAAGCTCTTAACCATCAAAATGATTTTGTAGGGATATAATAATAACAGGATTCATAGAGAAGGTTCTTCAGCTAAGGCATGTGCGCACTCCTCTATCTCTCTATCTCACTCCCTCATCCCCACCCTCCCCCCAGTCTTTAGAGACAGAAACATTTTAATGCATTTTTAAAATTGTAGAGTTAAACAGGGAAAGGAAGAAGAAGAAACAGACAAGGAATGACTATTTTAATGGGTTTCTAGAGATATGACTAAGATTCAGATTTTCTGTGGAACAGAACATTCTTTCATTGCAGTCTTTTTTTTCCTAAATATATACATATATTTAAAAAAATGTTTTTTTTTATTATTGTTATTATTTATTTTTTTTTAATGCACAGTTGAATCAACTATGTTGTCCGTCTGGAAATGTTTCATTTGGGAAATTAAGTTTACTGTTTTATTAAGCTGACTCAGATCAAAATCCTTTTAGTCAACTCAAAAAAAAAAAAAAAAGTCTAATTCAAATAAAAAAGTTATTTATATGTATATTTCTATAGGTTTAAAGAGAAAAAAAAAAAAAAAAAAAAACATTATCATCAAATATGAGATTTTATTCTCCTACAGAAGAGTTTAATTTTGTAGAATGCTATTTCAGCAGATGTATCTTTTTCCTCTAAATTCTAAGTCTGGAAAAGACCATTGGGTCAAATATACTCTTCTTGCACATAACACAGGTGACAAAGTGTAACTAGAGTTATAGCCTAAAAATTTGTGTTCACTTAAAGCTTATTTAACCTGAAAAAGAGTTGATCTGGGTTAATGTCCAGCACTCCACTGAACAGTTTGTCATAGACACCTTCAATGTTAAGTCTAGATTTATTTCAATTTGCAGTTGTCTGGATCCTTTTTTCTCTGTCTTTTATCAGGCCTTTCTTTACCACATTAAGTAGCCTTTCAGTACCCAGAATTTTCTGCCTAATTGAAAGTCTCTCTATCAGGTCGTGAGGTTATGAGTCAGTTTTCTTTTTGATAAACTGAGTACTACCTAAATTTCCCACATGCTGGTCAATATCCAAGACCCAAGGAAAAGAATTATAGTAATCTGATTTAGTAACATCTAGAAGGACGTTTCTTCACTGCATCCATAATTAAGGTCCTAGCTGCTGTGGAATGAGATGAATATATGCAAGACGGATACATGCAGGAAAAATGAGACTATTAGGACACTAATGGTATGCTTGACAATGACAAACAGAGCAAGGAGAAATAAACAACCAAAAACTCATCCAGAGGTACAATGCTCTTGTCAGCTGCAAGACTGAGCTACAGTCTGTCCATAAGCAGGAGCTGAGGACAGCCCTATCAGTGCACTGATGGGGAGGAGGTTCTCCCCATCTACCTGCTATGCAGAAATATACACTTCAGCTAGTTCTTCAGGTGTCCCCAGTGTGTATTCAAACCAACTTGCCAGATAGACCACACCACTAACTTAGGACAAGTCCCTAAACTTTTAACTTACGCCACTTCTGTCTAGAATTTTTTTTAAATCCTTACCCTGGTATCTAAGGTCTTAAATTCAGAGAAACTCAAAGAGCAGGTTCTTCATAATGGGGATGATTTAGTATGTTCGAGTTTAGTAACAGATCATGTCTAAATGGCTTCACAAAGACAAGCCATCCAGCTGCTTCTGCCTGGGCAGATCCAATCTTCTATTCAGTACAAAAGCATTTCCATTGCACAAGAGCAAACAGAGAGACAGTATGTATACAAGTGCTGAAACTGGACAAAGCACTTTATTCTTATTCACTTAGTCTAGTGCTTCTTACTGTTTCTTACAAATCTTACTCTTTCTTGTCCCAAAGTATTAAAAATAATCATCCCCTCATGGTCATGAAATGTTTAGTTTTGTTCTGGTCTGTAACGAGCAGGAGAGAAATCGTCTCCCAAAATCTATACTAAAAAACCTAAAATTCAGGACATTAATTCCTCAGCCCATCAATGATATATTTTAAACACATGGACTGACTGAGCAGCTTGTCTGGTTCTGGGTGGACTGCTTTTCATTTATTCAGTAAACTATTTGTCTTTTAGGGAGTCATAAGAGAAAATGATACAGCAATAAAAATATATTAATGGTAAGTAACAATGAAACACTTTTCACCCTCAACTTGCATTAAAAATATGAACTAATTCTTCCTAAAGATAAGTGTTTGAAGTAAGATAGTAATTATTTGAAAGCTAAATTTTCAAATAAAGAAAGTGATGAAATAAAGTGATGTACTACAGGTCACAGTGAGATTTGATGTGGACTATTAGGTTGAAACATTGTGGGACCCCATACTCCACCAAAAATTCACTCTTCCTCCTTTCCTCACTGAGAAAAACTTTGTGAGAATATCAGTCTATCAGTACCTCATTAGCCCTGATTCACTGGCAATCAATTTCTGTGCAACATATGAAATTCCTTGCTGTGAATTGTTCCTGTGTAAGTAAATATTTGTGCATACCAGAGGAAACACATTTGGAGGAAAAGAGCACCTGAATCCCCAGACTGAACTGGTTATTACAACCTGCGTAAATAATTGGGGATCAAAGCCCCCATTAATAAAGGCACTCACACACACATACATAGCACATAGGGTTCCATAGCTCCAACATATTTTGGCTATATCCTCTAACCTCTTTTAACCTCTTTATCATGACATCTGCAGAAAAATACAATTCCTTCTGAACTTCCCCCCACCAGTAAGGACTGATAGGAATTTTAGGACAGACTGGTTACACTGGCCACATTCATGTAACCAGCACAGGTCTTGATGTAACAGACAGCAAAAACTCCCCTTGCAAAATGAAATCCAAATGCCGTTAGGGGAGATCCAATGTAGAATGGCAGAGATGGCATGCCATACAAATGCTGCCTGTGAAGTGCCTCCTTGCACTGTTCACATGTCACTTTTTATAAAAGGGTACCATGTTTGTATGGTGTGCCTTGCCGCAACTAATAATCTACACCAGCATTCAGATACAAATCTGATTTCTTCTGACTAAAGTGCCACGCCATGGAGATTAGACACAATCTTTCTTACCAGTTGATGGTAAGACGGAAACAAAAACATAAAAAAGTGCTAGAGAAAGAAAATCAAATCCCTGTGTTATTTAAATATCTCTCACCAAATTTCAGAGGTTCATAAAATTTCAGAAGAAATGTCCTCAGGAGATAAGGCTCTTCTTACTCCTTTTAATAGCTTTTTGGAAACAAATTTTTGTTTTGCCACATCAATAGTGAATGTGAAGCAGTCTCACAAATCCTAGTCTGCTGACAGAAAGCAACAGCGTTTTTTTTTTTTTTCCCAGAAGCCTGAAAAAAATATGCAATCACAATTTTGGTGCAGAGAATAGTACTATAAGAGCACAATATTGGCACAGGGTTGATTTAACCAAGAAAAAAAAAAAAACTCAAGGAGCCACTGACTTCTTCCTCATCATTTTCATTAGCCAGTGCAGCACAATGGTCCAGTTCATAGGATATGCTCATTCCTGCATAGGTGTAACTGCCTTTTCTCTTACCATGCGTGAATCAGGGCTGCTACCACTCAACACATCAGTCTTGTCATTTTCTGCTTAAGAGAGGTTAAGTATTTAGCAAAGAAAAAATTCCATGACGGGAAGTAGCTACTGACTACCCTGAAAGCATATGTGCCTAGAGTTGTGTTTGTGCTGCATGGGCAGTCTTACCTTTCCACACTGCTTACATTTCCCCTCCTGTCTCCGCCTGTGCACCCAGTGATGTCGGACAAAGTTCTGCATGAGAAGGACAAGGAAAATGTTACAGAAAGTGATGGCAGCTTGCATTCAGAAGGTACCACCTATGTGAAATTGATTTACAGACATCAAAGAAAGGGTCCCTTCCCCCCAGTCATTTCTGGAGTAAAATGCAGTAGTCCCCCCTTGAAAACCTCAGAGACAATCAAAACTACATGAAGCAAAAGGACAAGACAGGGTTATTTATCCATGTCAAAGTGTGTCCAGAACTACTTCTTTGTTGTCCTCCTATAAAAAGAAGAAAGCACATTACATGAAAATAAGCAGTACCTAAATAAAGAGCACAGAAGGACCAAAAGGCCAATGTATTTAGCCACAACACAGGGCCTTGTTATATTTTACTTGGAAATACACCCTTAAAAGGCAAAAATATTGCAAGTCAGTGAAGTAGTCTGGAGTCTTTACACCCTGGATGGCATCAAGAGGTGGGCAAGAGAATGGAGGATGTGCAGGATTGCAGTGCTCCTGTGCAGGCAAGGGTGTTAGAAGGAGCCTCACTTGTGCCCTGCTGTTATGCCAGCCTGCACAGCAGAACTCACGTGGCAGGGAACAGAGCTACCTCTACTAAGAGCAAGCTGTGACATGATCCTACCAAAGAAAGAGGAGGAGAGTCTCTGAGTTTCCCCATCTCTGCTTTTGGGGAAATGAAGATGAACAGTGGTTCTTTCTTAAACAAGTTGCATTATATTTCTCCCCCATAGCTACCAAAAATGAAACAGAACAAGCAACAGAAGTCACTTCCAAGTCTTCTTCTGTACTGTGATTACTCATGGAAAAAGGGCTTCCATCATACCAGACTAGCAGCCAAAACAACTATAGCAGTAAGGGTTGTGGGGTTTTTTTTGTTTGTTTGTTTTTTGTTTGTTTGTTTGTTTGTTTTTTGTTGTTGTTTTTTTGTTTTGTTTTTTTATTCCCTCTTTAATTAAAACAATCAAACAAAAACAACAACAAAAACCACCACCACAATCTAATGTGTAAATAAGTTTCAACAACTATCCTTTTTTGTTGGTGGTGGTTTTGTTGTTGAGGGGTTTGGGGATTAGGGCTTTTTATTCATTTGTTTTGTTTTCTTTTGGAACCACTGACTTCCAACTCTGTAAAAAATATATAAATATAGCTATAAAAACAGATGTAAGAACAGTAAATACCCAGTACCTTAAAGGGAGCTGAATTCATACAGTAGTTGGATGCAAACCATGGGGTTTTAGAATGATATTTTGACTAACAAAAACCTTTGAACACTCAAGTTGCTTTAAAGAAAATAATAATAATGATGAGGGAAATGTTCAGTGGAAGTTTAGGAAAGCACAGAAAAGCCAAAATACTAATTCAGGGTCCTAAAAAGGGACCTAAAAAGGTCAGAAAGAAAAATGAAATGCTACAAAAAGAAAAAAAAAAAAAAAAAAAAAACAGAGAGAGAGAGAATGGCTGAGTGAATGGGAAAAGAGACAGCAGAAAGACAAAGTGGTTCCTGTCAGTATAAGTAATGTAGCGATTCAGCTAGAATTCATTTTACATTTATTCTGGGGTGAAGAACAGGTCCCACAGGAAATCAATACTCTAAGACTCCTCTGAATCTAGAAGCACTGCTGCAGCTCCACACCAGGTGAATCAGCCCACAAATCAAATGAAAAGCAACCATCATTTGTCCATTACTTACCTCTCTTGGAGACCTGGAACCCCCTTCTCGGAAAGTTGGTTTGCAGCGAAAATTAATCTGGCATTGAAATAAAGGTGTTAGAACTGAAAATGAGCTGAGAGGTTATTCCAATATGTTGATCTAGTCCACACTTCCACAGTAATTGTTACCTATTAAAATATTTATTTCACTAGTTGAAGAAAGTAACTTACCTGGATGTCAGAAAATCTCTTCACATGCCAAAATAATACTCCTTGCTAAATCTCTACAAAGCCTTCACCTTCATTAAAGCTACGGCTGCCTTCTCAGTTCCATTATTTAAACCATCTCTCCCTTGCCAAGAAGGCAACCATTTCATCTGTGTTTTTTTCCTGAAGAATGTCATTTGCAACCAAAGTGTACTTAAGTTCTCAGAAGTTTATAGGATCTGGAAATTTAACTCTTTAAGACCTTTTTGCACATCCCAGCATTATGCCTTTATAAATAAGTTCTGTGCAAAAATCATCCTAATTTACGGGGGGGAGGGGGGGGGGGGGGGAAGTGTACATTATCCTAAATTTCTACCTTTTGTTTAGATCAGGCTGCTTTTATCCACTCAATCCCCAATCACAAGCCACTTGGGGAATATAATACTGTCTCATGCAGTGGTATTGTCTCCTTCAGATGGGAGAGGAAAGGCAGAAAGAGGACAGCAGGAACTTCAATGGAGAGAAGAACTTTTTAGGAAGTCAAAAAGAAAAGGCATAGAATAATTAACAAGGGAATCTGATGAGAAAATCCTAAATAATTTACTAGTGACTGTAATTATAAGACAAGGGATAATGATTTTTAAAGTAATACAGTAGATTTAGATTAGAGTTTAGAAAGAAATTCTTTGCTGAGGGATAGGGGGTGGGGGCAGGGAGGAGGCACTGGAGCAGGTTGCCCAAAGAAGTTTGGAATGTGCCATCCCTGGAAGTGACCAAAGTCAGACTGGATGAGGCTTTGAGCAACCTGATCTAGTGGGAGGTTTCCCTGCCTATGGTGGAGCTTTGGAACTAGATGACCTTTAAAGGTCCCTTCCAACCCAAACCCAAATCATTCTATGATTTTATGATCTTTTGAGAAAAGAAAATCAACAGAAATGTAAGCAGGGGAATATATATATACATAGACATATTTATAATATATTTTGAAGAAGGGAAAGAGCCAGGAGAAAAGGCCAAAGGATAAATGAATTCACTAAATTGAATGGATTCAAACTTAAGATGACTACTCTTTGAAGAGTAAAACTCTTAAGGATACTACACAACCATGCTTTTGTTATGGAAGTAGAAGGATCGAGTTCCCCAGTTTTGAACACAACCTCCTACTTCCCACAGAAATAAGTTTTTATTCTCATATAATCATGGCCTTCAAAATTATAGCTCAAGGGAGGAAAAAGAAAAAAATGAATGACATTACTTAAAAAGAAAACAAAGCCATAACACAAACTGTAGCCATAGTCATTTGTCTTCCTCCATTGCTCTTCATGAGGAATTGTAATCTATCATTCCATTTCTGAGTCCTAGTAGGTTAGAAAGATCTCTATTTCTTAAATTTATTTTACTTACAACTTAGACCTTTGCAGAGAAAAACAGAAGACTTATATACCAGTTTTAAACTCCACAGAGTTTAAGATGCATGCAAACTTAACAACCTTCTGCCAAGAGGTGAATTTTATGTTTTCTAGAATAGCATAGACAAGCTCAACAGAATGGGTTTTATCTAAGTGCTCATTTGCTACTGCTGGCAAAGCCACCACCTTACTGGGCTATGGAGAGCCAGCATCCCTGATGATTGGAAGTCATGAAAAATTCACTGGTAACATTTTGTGCTGAAAGCATGTGCTAATGCTAATTTCACTGTGGGTAAAAGCATTGGGGGTGGAAATGGTACCTCTCCAACTTGGTATTACGGCAATCACTGTGACATTTGTCAACACAAGCCCAAATACTGGGAAAATAAAAACCCTTTCCAAAGGGTTGCTGCTATAAATTTGTTTTGCATCAACTTCTTTTATGGAGAACAACACTGCAAAACATCTAGGAGTGAAAATGAAGCTCCTATAAAATCCATGGGTATATTCCCACTTGTTTCATCACACATACCCCACCAAGAATGAAAAACAGCAGAGGGGGAGGATTCCTTTTTCACATTCCCAGTTAGGTGTAATGAACAAGAAACACTGATGGGAAGCCTGAACTCCATAATCAATATTCTATAAGCACTTGGAGGGAAAGAGGGCTCCCTGAAGAAGTTGATAAACAGAAAAGATGTCCATAGAAATAATGGCACTATAAAGAAAAGTTTCATGTTTTATACCTCAGAAACAAGAATTTTACTTCTGACGCTTTGAGGAGAAAACAGCATAGCCTAGTAAATACAGTGGAAAATATTCATAGTAGCACCTTATGCTGCATTGCTCATAATAAATATAGCTGTCATAAGATGAATTATTCTGGGTTTAGCTGGGAATTTTGAAAGGCCAATTTTGCACATGACAGAATACTGCATTTTCTAGTTTCAATTTTCAATCTAGAAATAAAAGGAAAATATCTTTAATTATAAAAATGTGAAAGCATTTTTTTTCCCCTAACGGTTCACAGGGTTTGAAAAAAATCTATTTTAAAAGATAAGCTGAAATTTTAAGTCAACTTTTTAACAAATACATTGTCAAAACAGCTCTGAAAACCTAATTTGGCATATGGTGTTTTCCAGACTGAAAGCTCAGTATGAGAATTAAATAAACGCGTGTTGCCTGCATCATGCTCCAGAAGATGGCAATGTCTTACCTTCTCTAACTGCTCCATACAAGCATTGTGGACCACAATCTTGCACGCAGCACACTTCCTCCGCAGAGCAGATTTCTGCAAGAGGAGAAGAAGTATGTGGATGGACGTGCACTATTCTCTACAGGAAAAAAAAAGTTAGCTGTGAAACAGATGTTTTTCTCTTTATAGAATACACGTTTTTTCATCTTGGTGTTCTCAGCTGTCCTGTATATTGAAAAAGGATTCTGAAGCTCTTCCAGTTAAAAATCGGACTTCATGAAAGACAGAAGACAGTGGTACTCCAGCTTGTGAACTAACCGTACAAGTCTCATTTTAGGTAGCAGATAAGGAGGTTACAGCACAGATCACCATTCTAAGAGCAAGCAGCCTACAAAGAGTATTGGCAGAGCCAGTGAAAAGAAGAGAAAAAACATACAAGCAAGTCAGAGGACTCAGACCAATTAGGAAGAGTGTATCATCACATCTTTATCATACAATATTGATTTTGATGTGCTTGACCACTGCCTTGTAGAAAAAAAAAATGAAGTCATTTATCTGAGAATGATAACCTTCTCACTGAATGTTCTTAAATGTTTATGAAATGTTACAACAGGGACAAAATTCTCAACCTAATTATGTTGGTTAGTTTTATTAATTTCAGTAGGGCTTTTAAAATAATTTCCATTGACTCCCATGGGCCAAAGCATAACATAGAGAAGAGAATGCATCCAGGAGAGAGAGTACATTAATTTTTTCTTTTTTTTTTTTTCATTGCATATACTCAATTTAATAAACCAGATGAAATTAATTTTATACAAACTTTAATTTAAAGACCTGCACTTGAGGGACAGAAATGTTATAAACACACAGTATATTGAGACTGGTTTAAGATTTTTACATTCATTTTTTTCAAGTTAATTTAAATTTCTAATAAATTATTTCATTAGAATTTTCAGTAAATTGTAAATAAACTCTAGAAGAAGCAGGGAAAAATACATCTTTGCCTTACATTATAGTCATTAAAATTTTTATGGAGTCTCATAATTAAGTAAAAATACCCTCATTCTGTGTGCTTCCTTGTACATTTTAATGTTTCACCAGAAGAACCGTGGCACTATATAACTCTCCAATATTTCATGTGTTTTGTGACACGTTAACTTTCCAGTCTCCGTATTTACCAAAGAGACTGAGGAATAATACACAGGAATCAATCCCTACGATGAAAAACTGCAAAAATCAAATAAAGATAATGCCTTACAAGCAGCTACTTTTGAATATCTTGATTTGAGTATGTTGCTGGTGGCACTATAAGTAGTTAAAGCCATTTATATTGAGAGAATAGTAAAAATTCAGGCTTTGTCTTTTATACTACTTCTGACTTATTTGATTTATCACAAAATTTCAGCTCCATATTCCAAAGAATATGAATTAATGTTCTGTATAGGCTAGCATTTTTTACAAAGTCTTTTCATTTATAGCTTAGATATATTTTTGGCCATTTCTCCATTAAAAACCTCTGGTCTTACATAGGCCACAAGTAAAAGAGCTAAGACAAACAAAAATCAGGATAGACATGAAAGATTCAATGTCTTCAAATGATTGCAACCGGAGAAGCATTATCTTTTTGACAGTTCAGATTAAACCATCCACAAATAATATTAACTGCATTTCCACCTCCATCTCTCTAAACTAACAAAAGCCTTTTGCACTGTAACATGTTATAAAAACAGATACCACTTTTCCCAAAGGGAGCCAATAGTACTTAAAATAGAAAATAATCTCAGTCAGGTCAAGCAAAGGCCAGGCAATTAAAAACTGAGCAACTTTAAACTCTGCTTCTTCCTAAATGTGACTTCCTAAATGCTGCCATGTAAAACATGCTCCAACATTACCAAATAAAAGTGCAAGTCAGTGGGTGTAATTCACCAGCTATTACAGGCAGTGTTTCCACCTTCCGTAGAGATGCTCTTCTAAAAATCTAAGTCTCAGCCTTGCAGTCATATGCAACACATTATAACATTTTCATGCTACTCTCAATAAGCTAAATCATGAGAAGATGTTTATTTGTTCTATTAAGAACATAAGAACAGTCATATTGGCAGACAAAAATCCTGTCTCCTGCCTTTGCCCAAACCCATTGCCTCAGGACCAGTGTAACTGCAAGGCAAACACATGATGTTTCACTTGAATATTACCCCACAGTATGTATCGTAATATCTGCGACTTCAGCAGTCTCTGTAAACAAGCACACACTTCCCAGGTTTGTCCTTCACGTTTTACACCATGAAGTAACTAATTTGCTTGAGAAGTTATGGGAGATGGATATTAAATTAGAATCATAGAAATTGGAGCTACATGAATCACTGCTGGTTTGGATCAAACAATGTGCTACTAACACTGGAGGTAACTGGTAAATCAAAATACCTCAGTTTGAATCAAGTGATCTGAGTTCTTGTTGCGTTTTTTTTTGAGGCAGGCAGCAGGGGCTTAAACGAAGCAAAAAGACAGCATCGCAGAAAAGCAGAGGCACTATTCACAAACATCACAAAGAAAGACTCCCATTACATTTTGCAGTCCAAGAGCCAGGAAACTCACTTGTGCATTGATTCAAAGCAAGGGTTTGAACACAGGATTGCCATTCTCTAATAAAATTTCTCACCTTACCAAAGGAAGTATATTTTTTTTCATTTCTTTTCATCTCTTCTGCTGAAACAATTTAACTTAAATATTAGGAAAATGAAGAGTTACCAAAGAAAGTAGAAAGTATAACAGCGACTCCATAGTCAAAGAATAGAGGAACATGAGTTAGAGCCAATGAAAATTTTTAATATACAGCAGAAAAGCCTCAATAGAAGTCCAACTTTGAATATTCTATTCATTGCTGGTGAGTGCACTCAATAGTTCAGAAAATTCAGTTCAAATACTTGCAGTGAGAAAATCACAAAAATGTGATCAGAATCCTGCTCAGACATCCCAGCAAATGATAATGTGTGTATATATAAATGATATAGGCTCATTCATCTTAACATTTCTGAAATATCTCAGTATCTTAGTTTTTTTTCTTGCCATATTAATCAAAACTACTCATTAAATTCACTCTCATTGCGTAAATAATCTGGGTCATTCAAAATTGTTTGGGGCTTTTTGTTTTCCATGCAATGAAGTATTTAATCAGCAGTCTTTTGTCTTTTTTGCATTCTTTCTTTCAGAACACAGGCGTCAACAACAGAAGCAAACAATTCAAACTACCAAGCTTCCGAGCAGTGCACCAATTCAAAGTCAGGCTCATTACATCAGAAGCAGAGAAGAAAATCTGAAAATAACTCACTGAGAATTTGACTTGGCAGCTTTCCTCCCCCAGGTAGCACAGGTCCCCAGAAACATTTGTCTCCAGCCACAGATGCTCTCCATTCACAGCATTTTCCTATGAGAAAAAAAAAAAAAAAAAAAAAAAAAAGATAATTGTTAAACTGGTTTGTGAAATTCAGCCATGAGGACAGAGAAGGAAAAAATGTTATATCCTATTTTCACCATAAATAAAATAAATAATAAATAAGTAAACACACCATGTGTTGTTTTGATTTTCTGCAACACTAAGACATGAAAATATTAAGCTAGCTGAACACCCCTCTTCAAAGTGATGATGCAAGGAATGATTTGTCACCAGTGAGAACCAAACTATTTCAATGAACAGCACAGAAAGACTTCACCCATTTTCTTCCCACTGTGCCTAGTTTAACTGAGACTCTAAATTTCATCAATTGATGCTTATGAGTTTATAGGACGTATACAGAATTCTAAAGAAATAGAAAGCAAGAGAAATGAAGCTAAATGATGACTAGTGAGCTTTCAATTACAAAAGCTCCAAAATCCAAGAACTGGCTCTAGAAATGCAAAAATGACATATTGCTTTAGGATGACAGGATAGTTTAGACAAGGAAAAATAAAATCTTTAAAATAGATGGATCAGCACATGCTTATGAAAACATCCACAAAATATGAACTATCCAGAAGAGACCAGACTTTAAATTTTTATCTGAAAGTATGATGCATTCAGCTGAGCAATACTCTCAGAAATCTACCTAGCACACTGATAGTTATTAGTGATTAACAAGGCAATCTGATTTTCTTCAGCAGTCTCCTCATTTAACCAAATCTGCCCCTTACTTCTTTAAAAATTCTTGGTCTGAGGAAATTCAGTTGTAGAAAGACTATGGTTTTCACTCTGCTATAATTCTGGCTCAGCTAAAAAGACTAAGAAGTTTACTGTACACTATTTGAGCAAAGTGAATAAACAGGATTTCTGCTCAGCCAGAATTAGAGCATGATGGAAAACGCTTTGACAGTCTCTGACATTTGGTTCCCACACTGCAGAAGTCACAAACGATGACGCTTACCAAACAGATGGCGTCCGACAGCAGGATGCTCTGAAATAGCCATTTTGGCTAAAATAATTTATTTTAAATTCCACTGACAGTTTCAAAGTGACTAAACGATAAAGTTTCTCTTGCCATGTGGATTTCTTAAGTAAAACAGAGAAGCAGAAGTGGCAAAATCCTTTGTGTTCTGGAGTACACGTGCATCCACAAAAGCCAAGATTTAGGCAAATCTGCACATGGTGCCTACCACAAATATGATGCTCACTTCCAATAAAACAAAAGGAAAAGAACAATACAGGTTTTTCTGGTGAGAGACCTACCTGTCCACAGGCCACCTAACTTCATCAGAAATTTTCCCATTAACATCATACTCAGTATTACCTCTCAGCACTAGGAGCTGGACAAAAACAAGATGTGGATTCCAGTCTACTGCCATTGCACTAACTAAACTTCAGTTGGCTGCACACTATTCTGTACCTTCATTCCTTCTTATCCTATCTGCCTGAATCACAGGCTCTTTGGGACAGAGATTTTCCTGAACTGTACTGTTCAGTACATAATAGCTTAGAGCTGAGGCTTCATAATTCAAAATAGCTTCCAAGGACTTGAACTCACTTAAAGTTTTCAAGCCTTACTCGGACGATAAAAATATATTGAGACTAGAAATTCTTTCCCTTCAAGTTTATGCTTATATTAAAGCAGTTTTCCCCAGCAAGAACTGTATCAGTTTTACAGCACTTCATGGAAGCCTAGTCACATCATGCTAATAAAATTACTATGCCCACAGTATTGACCAAAATATTAAATTCCTGTCTAGTTTATGAGGAGACAGATAGAACGAGGACCAAAGCATGAGGATATGAGCTCAGAGTGTTTGACCTGAGCAGTTTCCCTGCTGAAGTAGCAGGGAATGCAAGCTCACGTTATAACCCAGAGTTCAATTTTACAGATTATAAAAGATGGTTAGGAAGGATCAACTTGGGAAGCTAAGTAAGAAAGCTCAAAGCTCCTGGGACATAACTTTTAATCAGGAATAAAAATTCCATTAAAAAATAGATTAAATATTCCTTCATACAGACTACATGCACATAACTTGCCATCCAGGATTTCTAAAGATAAAGTGGCCTATTTCCATAACCTAGTTTAGACTGATTGAGTTTGTTCTCCATTGTTCCCAGGCTCTATCATAGATTCATGTCTGATTTTCCATCACAGTGTAAATAAAGTAAGTAGTCTACAGGGATGACCTTTCTAGTTCATGCAATGAGAGAGTTTAGACAAGACTAGATAATAAGAGTGTAAATAACCTGATCTGTGCCTCCAGATATCCACTGCCACAAACAATTTCACAACATTGTGCAAGAAAATTCACAATTTCAATTCTAGCAAACTGACATCTCAAAAATCTTTTCATCCTGAATCAGAGAAAAAAAAGAAAAAAGAAAAAAAAAAGCTTTCCCAAAGAGCGAAACCCTCCCCCAAAGAGATTTGACTGCAAATTACTTTGTCTCAATAAGATCAAAAGGAATTATTTGGACTTCACCATTTTGAATTTTACAGGGCACTGTCGTACCACAGATGGCATGTTTTGTTACTGCTTATGAAAATCAAAATTATATAGTCAAAGGAAAATGCTTTGACCTTTTCCAAGCCCAATTTTTCATTCACTTACAATAGGAAGATCTGAAAAAAATCAATACATTTATACTATGCATTTTGACTTCAACAAATTGGTATTACCACTCAAATTTACAGGCAGTATTCCACAACTTACTGGACAAAAGGGTATCCGCCTGCCAATGCATAAGCTGACAGAGATCACTGGGATCACCTCTAGAATGAGCTTCTGCATAACACAAAACTGAAGCACAGTAAAGTCTACATCATCACATGTGGATTTTGACAGAGATTTTTCTGCAGAAGATTTGAGTTCAGCAACCTTTTCATAAATAATTTGCCAGTTTAGTTCATTTCGCACTTGATGTTTTTATGTTGGGTTTAGGCGTAAATGGCAGCTAAAGAGGCAGCCATCCTCTTTCTGTCCCTGACCCCACAGACCCTACTCTCATGCTCTTGCCATTTCCCTCGTGTTAGATCTGGTGGCTGTGAAGCTATACATGAATCAGTTCTACTGCTGGGAAAAAAATAAAAAACCTACTAAAACAGATAGACAAACTGACTCACCCTGTGACCCCACAACTGCTGGATCTGACACAGGGAGTGGTGGGTTAAGTAGGACTGATGCTTTTGGTACCAACCCAGCATTAGAACAGGTTAGCTGATATGTCAAATCATGCTTTTAGGCTGATGTGCTTTGCTTTGACTTGCTCTTTAGAAAAGGGACACTGTCCATCATCTTGGATAAAACAAGAATGAGCACGGCCTGTTAAAAGGAGGACTGGGAACTCTGATTCCTCACCTGGCTTTCCAACTGTTGCAAGTGTGTGCAATGCCCTGTGATGAGAAAGAGCCCCCGCTCACTGATGCAGAGGCAGCAGTGCTTTCCTGGCAGATGCAGCCTGCCCCACAGGGGCCATGCAGACTCAATATGCTCTCCCAGATGGAGACCTCCCATTTGATTGTTCTTGATCTGCTACCACCTTATAGCAAACTAAAATAGTTTCAGTATGACAAACATTCTTTACATATGAAACAAGAAATGTGCAATCCCCCTCCTCTCCTCACCCCCCCCCCCCCCCCCGAGTGAAGGAAAAACAGGAAATCATAGACTAGGAGTCTGGGAACAATGTAATTGCATGCATCTGATCATAACTTGCTTTGCACATTTCACTACGTCAACTTGGTTTCTTCATTTAAGTGACCCAGCATGGTTAAATGACAGAGCAGGTGTTACAGGTTTTTTCCTAAAGCCCTCCAGTATCTCCATACTTTACTGCTCTTCAAGCTGCAGTCATGGTTTCAAAGGCAATGCAAACAAACTTGAGGAATTTGCTGTTAAGGATACATGGACATTCAGCCAAACAGATTAGCCAGTCCTCCCAAAGTTTTAGTTTTAAGGACCTGTAAAAGCCCTTGTAACAGGAGTGGAGCTCTAGTCCACTCCTGCCATGGCTGGCATTTGAAAAAAAAAAAATAAAAATCTGTAAGATAGATTTCTAAGATACATTATTAAGGTGTTTTTTTTTTTTTTCCTTTGTTAACACTACAGTGACAGAGATTAATCTTCTTACACATACACATTTGGATGATAAAGTTATGATTAATATATAATTAGTGTTCATCAATACTAATGTAATTAAACATATTTGCAAGCAAAAATGATCAGATTTAGCCCTTTTCTTGACAAGGGCACTATCAAGCAGAAACAAATTTGTTTCAATGTCTTTTTCCCAACTGTCTGTTTCTTATGCTTGGCTTATGTTTTACTCTAAACCTTGAAATTTCAGAGTTGGTAATGCTCATGTTGGAAACCAAAATATCCCAAACATTTTTTGTTGTTGTTGACTTATATTCTCAGTTTTAACTCCATCTTCACACATTTCAATTTGAGAATATTTTTTTTTGTAGAAGTCACTTTCTCTTTAATTATTACAAGTGTAATGCATGAATATAAAACAAAGTAAAACCCAAAACAGAGATATGATACTGTATCATTATTTAAAAAAAAAAAAAAAAAAAAAAAAGATAAAAAAAAAGCAGCCTTGAAGATATGAATATCCAAAATTCTGAATTACTTTAGGGAGCTTCAGCTTTTAAGTTTAGGTTCACCACATTCTCCATCTGTTTTCTGCTATTCTTGTTTCCCACCCCACCAGGCTTTCCCATGTCCCTGCATCCATTGCCCACTCCTGTATTCTCTGCTGAGCTTTTAAGATTGTCATTACCATCATCTGAAAATTTATCTTTATGCAAAAGGAGAACAACTGTATTTGTCTTCATGGAGGAGCAATGTCCAGATGCTATCAACTGAGATGATGATTCCCTATGCTTTCATGAACCATTATTTTAGCTGACAGTAGCTCAACTTCAGTCTTTTTGGCAACAATGGGGAAAAATATTTTAGAAAGGGCACTTTCTGTAATATCATTGTAACCTCTATACCTCTGAGAAATTACAGATGGCCACCATTTTGAAATATGACAGCCCCCTTTTCCTCCTTTGATCTCTCTAGAAAGAGCATTAGTTCTTCTCCAGGAAAAAAGAAACAGCAATGTAGGATTATTGATCCTGAACACATTGCTTCATAAGTCATTTGTACACAAAATTTCTGCAGCTTTTTTTTTTTTTTTTTTTTTTTTTTTTTAAGTATGCATGGGCTTGCACTCATCACTATTTCAGGGGAACTAAAGTTCCCAGTGCCTTGTCATGTTTTTATGTGACTAATGGAATACCCATACCCCAGGGTCTTCCTTTCTCATGTGAGCATGTGATGATGTACATGTATTTTCAATTGAATTTTCAGTTCCCAATTACAAAACTTAGTCTTGCAGAAACTGTAATGAAAGGGAAATATCGTTTGGTGTAAAAATGAGTATAGCTTTTAGGAAATGATGATACAGAAGCCAAACCATTCACACGGAAAAGAAATACATTTATCTATGTTAGTGAGGGAAATACTTCATCATATGCAGAAGACATATTAATATATTAATGTGTGTTAATTATCTTAAGTGTCATATATCACTAGGCTCTTATACAAACGCTCACTGTCCATGAAAATAAGTGGTCAACACTACTGATTAATATCAAAAATATTCAGAATACAATGCAATAGATTCATTGCAAAGTCACATTCAGTGATTACAATTTTATCTCAGGCCAGCTCACTGTATTTATCTAGCCCGTAACTCCATCATTTCTACTACAACAATGTTATAGGAGACAGTGTTGAAAGCTTTGCAAAACTCAGTGTAACGTCCATTACTCTCCTCTCATCTACCATGACAGTCAATTCATTATAGAAGGCTGTCAGGTTGGACGGGCATAATCTACCCTCCATAAATCCCTGCTGCTTACTCCCAATCACTTTCTGATCCTTAATATTTTTGGAAGTGGCTTCCAGGAGGATTTGCTCCATCACTTTCCCAGGAATCAGTATAAGGCTGATCGCTGTAGCTCCCTGGTTCCTCCACTTTCTTGAAGACAGGAATAACACTTGCTTTGTTGCAGTCCTCAGGAACATCCTCTGATCACCACAACTTTTCAAAGACAGTAGAGTGGACTTGCAACGATATCAGACAGCTCCCTGCATGCATTCCATCAAGTTCCTTGCTTCAGCTGCTAGTCTCAGGGGGCTGGGATTCCTGAAGGCAGGTCTTAACAGTAAAAATGGAAGAAGAAAAAAGGCATTGAAGACATATTTTTTACATGTCTTTTGTCACCAAAATCCCTGACCCATTCAGCAGTGGCCCAAAATTTTCCACAGCATTCAGAATCACAGAATGGTTATGGTTGGAAGGGACCTCTGGAGATAAACTGGTTCAACCTCCTACTCAAGCAGGGAAACTTAGAGAAGGTTGCCCGGAACCATGTCCAGGCAGCTTCTGAGTATCTCCAACGTGGGAGGCTACAACCTCTCTGAGCAACCTGTGCCAGTGCTCTGTCACCTGCATAGTAACGTGCTTCCTGAACCAGTTCTCCAGTTTGTGCCCATTGCCTCTTGTCCTGTCACTTGACATCACTGAAAATAACATGGCTCTGTCCTCTTTGCATGTTACTTTGTTCTTACTGTTATTGATATGTCTACAGAAGCCATTATTATTGCCCTTCTTGTTCCTACCAGATTCAACTCCAGATATATTCTAGCTTTCCTTAATCCATCCCTGTGCAATTGGGCAGTGCTTGTGACTACATTCCTCCTGGCTGGCCTGACTCTGTTTCCAACTCAGTGTGCTTTTTTATGTTTGAGTTTTTATATCTGTTTTTCTGTCTTAGTTTTGTCTAGAGCTCTTTGCACATCCATGCAGACTTTCTGCTGCTTTTGGTTGATGTACCACATGTGGGGATGGATGATTCTTGAACATGGAGGAGGTATCTTTGAGTATTAACTAGTTTTCTTTGTCGCCTTTTCTCTTCAGAGTCATATCACATATTATTCTTCCAAGCAGGTCCTTGAACAGGCCAAAGTCTGCTCTCCTGAAGTCCAGGACTGGGATTCTGCTGTTTGCCATGTTTCCTTTTCTCAGGATCCTGAACTCCACCATCTCACAGTCATTGAAGGCAAAAATTGCCAGTGACCTTTACAGTTCTTGCAAGGTCTTCCTTGTTTGTAATATGAGATCCAGCAGAGCATGTCCTCTCATCGATTCCTCAGTCACTTATGTCAGGAAATTATCAATGTATTCCAGAAACCTCCCGGACTGCTTGTTCCCTGCTCTTCCTCTAGCAAATATCAGAGTGGTTTACATCTCACTTGAGTACCAGAGCCTGTGAACACGAGGCTTCTTCCAGTTGCCTGAAGACCTCATCACCTCCTTCTTCCTAAAGACATCCGAAGCAGGCACCCACAGCATCACCTGTGCTGGTAAGCCCTCTAATCCTGACACATAAGCTCTTCATAAATTTCATCATCCATCCCACAGCAGAGCTTCAAGCATTCTTGCTACTCTCACATGTGAAGGACAACTTCCCCTCCTCACCATCCTAGCCTCATCCTTCCTAAAAAGTCCACGTGTATACATTTTGACATTCAAGATGCAAGTACTATTATACCATGTCTCTGTGATCTCGGTGAGGTCATAGCCCTACAATCTTCTACTGCTTGGTAGAAAATAGAAAAAATATTTTTTTCCTTGGATGTTAAAGCATCCTATAAAACTAAATAGACCTTCTCAACCAATTAGTTTTACAGGAGCAGGTATATGTAAATCCTCCAAAACTGGTATTTCATATCACTAAATGTTATAGCTTTTAACTTCTACTCATCTGCATAGTGTTTTTATTCTTGTTAAGACCTATAAGTTTGTTCTCTTTAACATGATAATTTATGGTTTGAGGTTACAATATTTCTCCTCTGGAGAACATTCAGTTTGCACCTACATAACTGTGTTGTGCATTCACAGTACATAAAGTACAGACCAGTCTAAAGTTTTCTCATTGACTCCAAGAATGGAAGCTGCATGCTTTCAAAAACCCCTTAAGGGACATAATAGCTATGGGTCCTGAGGCTGTGTGCTCATGGTCCAATAAATACCTACTAAAAAGAAGATGAGACTTTAACCAATTAACAAATACATGATGGGCAAATATAAGAAAATAACGACACAGCTTTGGCCAGTTTCATTAATATCCTAGTGACTGTCAAGATTTTTTTGTAGACACCAAAAAGAAGGTAAAAGCTAGAAGACAGCATTTAGAAGGAAATTACAAGATGAATTCACACAAAAAGTTATGGTTATTTTCCTTGGGGAAAAAAAAAAAAAAAAAAAAAAAAAAGGAAGTATGAAAAATAAAAAATGACCAGGATTCTCAATGATATGCAGGCACTGTATGACTGTATGAGGTGCCTCAATCCATACTTATTTGAGGATCTGGGCTACAATTGCTTAGATCATTATTTATTTATTATTGCTAACTTTATTATTATTATTTTGTAGGATGGTTGCCTAAAATCGTGGAGAGATAGAGAAGGGGTTGGACATAATAAACATATCACAGGGACAAGCAGTTAAGGTGGTTCCTTTTGGTAAGGCATCTTCTGCATTGTCCTCTGGTTATATCACCTACTCTTGAGAATATATTCTGTATGACTGCTGTGAATAAATAGCATTAAATTTTAAAAAGAAGCTGCACGTTAACTTGAATTAGGTGTAGAAAATATGATGAAACTAGGTATCTGTAAGTATGTGAGAGAAAATAAGCCTCAGGGATGATCGACAGTAATCACAGCAATGCAATAATATTGTTTCTTATGTAAAGGGTCTTTTATGTAAAGGGTCTTTTAAGACATCAGAATCATCACACCCATTCTACAGCTAGATCAGCTGATGTTCCAAGAGGCAAAACAATTAATCAGCTCACTCACAAGGTCAGTAGCAGAGCAGGGAACAGAAATCCCACTCCCTGAATCACTGTCCCATTCACAAGGCCATCTGATAATGGCAAATCATTTGCAAAGAATAATCGAAAATGGAGAATATAGCCAAGAATTTTTTCATCATTACTGTGAAGACAAGGACAGATTCCTACTGCATTTTCTGCTGAAAGGTCAAGCAACAAGTTATGTTCATGCCACTTGGACTTCGGAAAGATCTCCCATCATGGGTCCTTGGAGAATCATGTTGGAAATACCAAAAGAAAGAGCAGGATGATATAGATGGAGATACAATATGCACCGATTAATGATAAGTTCCAGTGATTCAATACAAAGACTTCCTGTCTGGCTCCAATATATCTTAATGCAAACAGCCATTCACTTTACTAAATACACCTCAGGAAATCAACATCAGAATTGAAAATTTAATGTATATATATTTTTTAATTGACGTTCATTACTAATTATAAACTTCCATCCATTTTAGCTTCTTCACACCTCCAAACCACCTCCCTGTTATCTCTTTTTCTTGTGCTGCACCTCTGATTTGCAGAAGTCCATTTCTCCCCCACATTCACTAGTTACTACAGCTGGTCAGTGCAGGTTCCTCCCATCCTCAGGTATCTTCCACTCATATCCTGTGCCCTTCCCCACATGCCTCACTTCTCCAGTCAAAGTGTTAGGTAAAGCAGCAGTGCTGATGTGAGACACTGATCAACATCTAATTCACAAACCAGGAATTAAAATGCAAAATGTAAGTATTGGGATTACAAGAGGAATCACCTGGCAAAAATGAGTAGCAGACAGTGACACTCTTAAGAAGGTTGTTTTTTTGTTTGTTTTTTAAATTACAAATTTGAAAGGTGTTTAATTTACACCTCCTGGGTTAAGGCTCAGCTTCTCAACACACACCAGCATATAACCACATGAGAAGGTGCAGACAGTGCTAAACCAGCCCCTTCTGAACTGGTCCAGAAACAGAAGCAGGAGAAGCAAGACTGAGGAGATAGAAACACACTCTCTGTGTCTATAGCCCAGCTTGGACCCAAACAACATTTTGCAATGCTTGCAAAACATTATGAACAAAGATTTCTACTACTGCTCCTACAGACTCAGCAAACCCAACATGTATTCTGAGTCTTAAATTTTGGCCCACAAAGCAAAAATACAAAATCCTGCTGTGCTAAAATCAGTTCACCTTTGGATGTCAGACCTTGTCAAGACAGCAGTGAGCAAATGTAGCCAGACAGTTCCTAAGGTGGAAAGTCTTAACAGTTCTGTCCTGTGTTGCTCAAGTCACCACAAGTTTTCAGGTCTCTGACATGTGCTTTGTTTCATAATAGAAGTTCCTAATAACCAGCACTAATTCTGATAATGATGCAACATGTAATGCTGTTTTAGGGTTGGAGGGAACACTAGCCAGAGATACAGCTCAAATACATTGCCATAGAAACAAACACCTACAGTCCACTCTAATGCTGCTCTTGGTTCCTTCACAGGTCCATTGGAGACTGCAATGTTGAGGGAATGCACAGGAGCCAAGTGCTGGAGGCCTGACCTGGAGATAGCTTTCCTGCAAATTGAAAAGATAAAAAAAAAAAAAAAAAAGGAAATAAATGGTGCATATATCACATATAATCATCCAATATTATTATCCACCCCACCCTTCTCCAGAAATCAGAAGAGGAAGCACAGCATCTAATTTCAGTTTGGGTGAAATGGTGCTTGAATGCCATCTTCTGCTAAAGCAGTTTAGGAAAAGCATAAAGTAATCTGATCACTGAAAATTACTGTTTAATGAAGATCAGTTACTCATCTGGCACTAAGCTGAAACATCAATCCAGTGGGCTGCATATGGTTCTGTTTGCCAGTTTCAGCGGAGTCCCCATTCATTACACTTATTCTTTACATACCAGCAGAACCTGCTGAATCAATTTATGCATAATTCCAAATAGCTTTTATTGGAGGAATGAAATATGAGTTTATGCCAAAAATGCAACATCTGGCAGCTTTACTTTGTAGGCTGAGGAAAGTCTTCCATTCAGCATCAGAATATGTAAACATGACACTGGGACACCACTTAGGAAAGAGAGTTATGCACTACCCTTCCTGATCGTATCAGCATGCCCTCAAGGTATTACAGCTGCTTTCCACTTATATTTCAATTCTATCTTTTTATTCCAAAGCCCTTCTTGAGACATAAATACGGCCTCCTTCAAAGGTCACAGATGTTGACCAGAAGCACTCCTGGAGCTCACAAGGACTGTGAGCATTTCCACCAAGCTGCTCCCCCAGCTGCACTCAACCCTGCAAAATCAGTCTTGAATAGCAAGACATTAGGTAGGAGAACAACACACTGCTGATACAAAGTTCAGCTGCTCCTGGATGATAGGATTCATAAAGCTTCATAACACTATTGTGTTTTATATTTTAGCAGCTGATGGCAGCAGCCAAAACAATCTTACAGATCCAGCAATGATTTAGAACAGGACTTAAAAATAAGCAAAACCAAAAACCAACTCTCAAAGAGAGATCTCCTTTCATATGCCCCATGCACTCATCCCTCACAAAATGAAGTGACAGTCTGTTTGGGTAAAGTACATTTTTGTGATACCACTCCCACAGTGCAACAGCTATTTATGGCTATTTATAGCATCTCCTAATCTTACCACTGTCCCATGGCAATAAAGGTCAATTGAGCCAGTGATGACAATCCAGGTCAGCCATATGCTAAATAAATCTTTTCATTGTCCTGAAAATATACAGTGCAGTACATATCCATGGTAAAGGAGCTCAGAAGCATCGTTGCTCACAGCATATGTCCGGAAAAAACAAGAGGGCTGAGTCAGAATGTCTTAAATTCCCTTTCTTGTGGGTAGCATGAGCAACTCAGCACATTAACAATAGCCTCTGGTCATCCAGTGTTCCCTTTCCACTTAACAGTGGGAAAGACATTGACATTAAAAGGTTTTTCCAAGATATTTTACATTTGACTAAAACCCATTAGAACAAGCAAGCCAATGAAAAGACTGTCACTACTTGGCAATGTATCAGGAATGAACAATTTAGCCAAAAAGATTGTATGCCATATATTTCAGCACAACATAATCTAACATGCCTTCTCAATGACCAGTTGAAGGCCTTAAAGAAATGAACCAAAAGAAACTACAAAAATACATTTTCAAATATTTCTAAAAAAGTCCAATATTTGGCAGTATCCTTCCATGTTGTTTTGCTATCAATTTAGTTATTAATTATTCCTACACACAATGATACATCCTCTTGTCTAGTCAGTTATAACATTACAATTTGTTCTGGTGAAAATGGGACTGCATCACATTTTCCATCCTGCATCACTGACAGCAATAAACTCAACTAGTGGTTACTTAGTCCTGCCCTCATAGCAGAGGAAGTTTCTATTTTGTGCAAAGTACTTAAGCAAAAGTGACTGAATACGTGTTAGCAATTAATCTTTATTTGATGAAAAAGACCAACATTTCAGCTAACTCTGCTCACAGCCTATCACTTGTCAGGCAATACAACCAGTAAAGTTGGATCCCTCCACTACAATAACCTAATAAAGCAAAGTTTGCTATGACTATTCCATGAATAAATTCATCTGACCAGTCTGAGGACAAGGCTTCCAGCTGGAAGGCAAATTCAGCAGACTTAGGTAAATATATCTAATGAATGGCTACAGGCATCACAGCATCCAGCTTTCGACACTCTTTCAAGTCAGAATTAGAGACGTGTAAGCCTCCTGTAGCAGAACCCACTCAAAGGCAAGCCGAGGTCAATGAGTCTTTTGGGGGAGACTTGGCAGAGCTTTATGCAAACAGCCAGCCATTCCTTCGCATGCCAGGCTGGATCTAGGGCTTTGGCTGGAAAACACAGGCATGGAAATGCTTTTTTTTTTTTTTTTTTTTTTTCAACTTTGTTTGAACACAGAAGCCTTAAAATGATCTCAGGGATCAGGATATTGCATGAACTAGGCAGAAATGACACTTAGACCCAAGGGCAAGCTAAAAATGCCTACTCCCACACAGGTTCTTATCAGAATTTTGTCTTGGGACAAAGAGAGACAACACAGTGTGCACCACAAAAGCAAAAATAATATATATATTTATACACATATATAAGAGGTTGGACTAAAGAGCAAGCAAGTGCATTTCTAAAAATTTTAATTCAGAAGAGAGAGGGAAAAATAGGGGAAAGAAGTGCAGAATAAATTCAATAACAGAGCAGATGCAGAGTATCCAGGTGACTATCGCATATTGCCCTAACTAGCACATCACACCATCTGGCATTTTTCCAATAGAAAGGTAACAAGAGGCTTTCAGTTATCTTCCCCAGCAATTTCATCTCTACTGTGCTGAGTGCATGAATGAAAGCAGAGGCTCAACAGGCAGCCTTTCCCCATAGAAGTGAGAGTAATCACTATTCACCTGATAAGAGATAGCCAGGAAAAGTGAATCTGTATCTTCCTAATATATTCCATTCTTCAGACAATGAAGTCCACAACTTTGCTAAAATGGGCACACCAGCCTGCTTGCAAACTCAGGAGAATAAACAAACGTGGCAACAAGCAGCAAGAAAATGCTGCATCATAATGTAAAGAGTTGTATTTTAATAATTACTTTTACAGACCAAGTAGCAGTAATTTGCAATAGATGGTATTATCAACTGATTTCACACACTACTACTGTGAACAAGCATAGGTGTACATACACACGTATGTCATTAAAAATACAGCATAAAAAAATTCTGATACTAGTTCCATATCTCATGCTATTAGAGAAGCTCCAACACAGAAGCCAACTGCCTTATAAAGGCCTTTTCCTCCAACTTGCACATAAAAAAGTCCTCCAATGTTTGGTTTATACTGAATAGTTATGCCCAAATCCTCAAAGACCATACAAGTCAGTAGTGTTTGTCTCATTTAAATTTTCACAAAAACTACCTGCAAAGGAAAGAGTACGGTAGAGCTGCACATGGTTAATAGGTTTGAGCATGATTTCAGCCATCACTGGGGTTGGAGCTGCTGCATTTCCAGGCTGGGGTTATTATCCTCCTTTTCACAGGAGTGTACATTAGCTATTATTAGGATAGTATTTAAGATGGAAGGCTGAGAAATCAGAATAACACAGGGATTGACTTCCACAGGGCCTATGGCAAGGACACCCACCAGGAGGCATATTTTGGGCGTCTTTTCTCAGATGGAGATAACCTAGATATTTAGCAAGAAAAGAATAGTCCGTTGTATAACAATGTTTAAGTTACAGTGCTCTGTTTTTCTTAAATATTCAGTGTAGACAAACCCTATACTTGCAAGCTCTCAGGTCTGCCAACCACAATTAGAAAATTCCTGCACACAGCCAGCCAGTACCTGCACTCTATATGAACAATCTTTGTGCCAGAGTCTGTTGGAGGTGGTTTTCACTCCTGCAATTTGGTCCTTATGAAAGTCATGAACAAAATGTACTGGCTAAACTCTGACATTATTTCAGTTTTCCACATGCATCTCCACTGACTGCACTGCACTCCTGCAACCTGCTGTTCCCAGTTTGCCTTCAAGGCATGTAATGTTCTCCTTTGCAGCTAACTACAGGGCAACATCTCAAATCCACTGTAACTTTCAAGATTTCTCTTTCTTCTTTTTTTTTTTTTTTTTTTTTTTTCTGCATTAGATATGAAAGGAGCCATCTTCAGTTAAATAAAAATAAAAAATAAAAATAAATAAAAACGTCTGGTCCGCTATTACTTTTCTGGCTACAGCCAGTAGCAGGTGCTTAGAGAAGCACTGGCACAAACTGGGTGATCCTTCCCCTGACATAGTCCAGTCCCAGCTTCCAGTAATCAGTAGTTTAAGGACTTCCTGAGCTGGAGGCTGCTTCCAGACCTTTGTGCTTAATAGCCTGTAATGGCTCTTTACTCTAGGAATGTGTTGGTCCTTCCCTGAACCATTTATACTCTTGGTCTCCACAGCAGCCTGTGTAATGAGCTCCACAATTTGATTATGGGCAGTGTAAAGTACTTCCTTCTGTCTGTTTTTAAAATTCTGTTTGATAATCTAATCCGTGTATCATATTGTGAGGAACAGTGAGTAATCATCTGCCTCTCTACACCTTCTGTGATTTTATGAATCTCTGTTCAGATACCCCTTCATTCATCCTTTTTTTTCCTTCCCCCAACTTGAAAGCACCCTACACCATTTGGGCTTTTGCTGGTGCTGAAATTTTTCCAACGTTATCAACATTTTCTAGCTAAATTCTATATTTTATTTTTTTATTTATTTATTTTGGTAGGATTGCCAGAACAAGAAGTATTCAAGTTCTGGCTGTACCAAAATTTATTCAGTGACATCATCAAATTTCGTGTTTTGTTCTCTTTTTCTATTTCCTTCATATTCTCAGCCTTTTACTCACCTATCACTGTGAGAATAAAATTAACCATTTCATAGTACTCATTTATCCAAAGATCCCTTTCCTGAGTGATAAATGCTAAAAAAAAGTCCAAATTTTTAAACTTTCCCCACCTCCTCAGGTGCATGACTTTTCCCTCATCAGTCTCACTTTCAGCTGCAATTCATGGCCTTCTTCATCAGAAGATCCTTCTGCAACTTACCGATCAGCCTATGGTCACCCCAAGTGGCTGTGCAGAGCAGCAGCAAGCTTGCCCCCCTCACACTTTGCTCTTTGCCAGGCCATTAAACTGTGTGTTGAACAGCACTGTTCCCATTACATTACCCCATGGTCCCCATAGGTAACCTCCTCCCACTTGAAAACCCATCCCCTGGTTGCATGCTACATTTTAATTGTTATTTGAGCACATGAAGATCCCTTTTACCCCTACTTTCTGAACCAGGAGTTTTTCCCCCCACCTCAATGGAAGCTGTGTGTACTCCCTCAGCCAGACCACCCCAGGGCATGGCCCTGGTGCCTCTGCCAGTGATGTCTGCGAGGCTCATGAGCCCTGGCTTCCCTGAAAAAAGCAGCGCTGGCTCTCCTCCAGCACATCACGTTCAGTTCTGTGTTTACTAATCCTGCATTTTATCAACAGCTCTACCAGTTTACCTCACAGATTAGAACTTACTGCTGGGCTACCCACAGCAGCACCGTGTAAGCCCTAATGTGATCGCCCCTGCTCATTTTGGACTGAGGATGATTTAAAAGAGAGATTATAAAGCTCTCTCAGCTATTTATTGTTTGGATTCCTTCAGAATACTTAGCAAGATGAAATCCTATCGATTAGTTATTGGCCCTTATGTCAATGTATTCTTCAGCCTCTTACATTAAGTCTCCCATTTTCCTCAGGTTCATCCACACAAATAACAGCTCAGCCTACAACACTCTCAGGCATCCTCAGCGGTGAACACTGATGCAAGAAATTCAATTAGTGGTAAGGAGAAATAGACTCCAATAAATACCCGCTTCTGCATGTCACTGACAGCCCAAGGAACAGGGTATGGAAAAGCAGAGATGTAGGTAGCTTCCCAACCACTCAACATCCTCAGCAGATCCTTTCCTCCCTCACTCTTAACTCCTCGACACACAGACCAGCACAACAAAATCTGCATGGAAACTGCTCTGTCTCCACACAATGCTGCAGCTCCAAGCAGCTCTGACCAGCTCTGCTTGCAGCCTTCAGCCTCCTCCACCTAGTAAGACAGCTCACGTCCGCAAGAGACCAACCTAGAGACAATGAAATAAATTTCATTAATTATCTAATTAAGGATTTCCAGCAGCAAGCCCAAAGCTGGGAGGCAACTACTGTATGTCAGATCCCTGAGTAAATTCTGGTAGGAGCACCCAGATTACCAAATAAAACACCATACCCAAATTTAAAATTTAAACAAATTTTAGCTGACCAAAGAGAGACAGCCAGACTTTCTGTCATCACTTCTCCATAAAACGGCAAATCAACTAGAGACACAGGTAATACATGGGACTCCTGGGAGAGTCTCCTAAAGAGGAGATAAAACAAAAGGAGTAGAAGACCTGCCGAAAGTTTGATCAGGACAAAAAAGAGCATCTACCACATGGTGTTGTGTTTTCAGAGCATACACATCCATTCCTGTGTTCTGCACATGAAGAGATACTTCTTTAAAATGTACTCTTGCTCCCCAGACTCTGGGTACAAAAGTAGTAGGTTACTTTTCCTATCCCAAATAGATTATGAAACAACCTGTGTGTGAAAAGAGGCAATCCCAGCCTGCATTATGAATATGCTGGTGGGTTCTTAAGCACGAACATGGAAATTGCCACTGCCCTACAGTTATGCTTGGAGCTTAGGTTAGTGTCAAATAGCACAGGTCAGAGTAGTGCAAATGCCAGCCAAATTTCTCCAGCGTATTAATTTCTCTACTCTCTGCTCAGCTTCACTCATAGGCATATATTAAGTGCCATTTTTTACCTTCTAAAAAGTAAATTATGGATTTAATTAGATGCAGGGTTATGCTAAATTCCTCAGTTCTTAAAATCTTTTCTTACATCAAGAGTACATCTTCTCAGAAGTCATTAAAAGCTTACATCATCTTATCAATTCTTGCCAAGGGGACACTGACAGTAGAAGACAACTAGATTTTAGGATCAACAAGGTCCTTCCCAAGCTTTTACTTAAATATGCTGTTTCTGACATAAGTACAAATGTGGTAATTCCTCTTACGGCAAAAAGCGACAGTCCTTGAAGGACTCCTTGCCATAACAGAAATGTCAATGTAAGTTTGTGCGAAGAGGAAAGGAAAGAAATGATGCGGGTAGTAATTTAACAAAGACAAAGAATGCCCTTTATCCCTGTAATTCACCATGAGAGAGACTAATAAAGGTGCCTAGGAAAGCAGGAAGAAGGAAAAAAATGCTTTCTTGAACTAAATTGCTTTGCTTTATTTTTCTGCAGTCTTCAGTGTTCAAAGCCTTGAATGCCAGGTTTGGAAAAGACCTGGAAAATTTTTCTCTGTTAGGCAAACTTATCATATGTTTGCATTCATGAAGTTGTCAAGACCCATCTATTTGGTCCGGTTGTTCCTTTTTTTTATTATTATTTTATTTATTTATTTATTTATTTTTATTTCTACTCAGCATCTACACCAGTTCTTCACTCCTCTCATGATTTTTTTTTTTTTTTTTTTTTTTTTTGTAATTTTCATCCCATGTGTTCCCTGTATAAATCCTTAAATTATTGTTGTTAGGACTTTTGCATTTTATCCAGAGAATAAAAACTGAATCTACAAGTTCCAACTTTTACATGACCCTTCTACAGAATTAAAGGGATCAAGGCACCTTAATGCCTTGATTTAGAAATCTTGAAACTCTTTGGTCCAAACTCTTTGACTGAGGTTATGTTAGGACAGAGGCATGCATAGAGATTTGGAATCTCAAATTTCAGAGATTCTGGAATCAATCGAGCAACTGGGATGCTAAAATTTAATCACCGTCTTTCCAAGTAAACAATGAGAAACGCTCTAGGGAACTCTGAGTATAAATGATTTCCAGCTGTATCACAGAATGGACATCAGCATCACAGAAGATTGATATGTTTTTACTGTTTCAGAAAGCAAAGGAGTCTGAGTGTGAAGCCTTTTCATGAAAATACATTTGATCCAGACAAAATCATAGCATATTCCAGGACCTGTGTTCTGTAGTTCTACTGTAGATACAAAATGATGAGCAAATCGGATGGAGATGACTATGGTATAATTATGCTATTTATGTCTTCTATCATATGCTGAAATCATATATACTGATTTTCAAAAGGGGTACTGATAATCTATAATAGCACTCTGCCAACCAGAGGAAAATAAGTAAAGACTGAAGTATTTTTTTGAGTGAGATTCTTGGTGGCATCAAATATTCTTCATTTGATCTAGAAGATAAAGAATGGGTGGGGGGAAACAATGCAAGACAGGGAGGGAATGGTACTAAATCCTCACTAATTCGGAAGAGCAAATTAGGAAGAAAAAAAAAAAAAAAAAAAGGAAGGGGAGAAGATTTTTATTTTTATCTTTTAACATTAGTCCTGAAAATGTTTTCTTGCCTCTCAGATGCTAGCACATTGCTTTCAAAAATAAACTAATTTAAGGTAATTTCTGTATCAGACCTGGATCCTCTGCTGGCATAAGCTATTTACACAAGCTGAAATGTCATTATGACTCAAGAACTATATGGCCTCACACAAACTATGTAATGAAGTATTCTGTTTTTTTTCTTTTCTACAAATCTAATGTGTGCCTTGCAGTTTTGCACTGCAAGCTACAGACAGTTGTTACAAATGTGAACGTTTTAGAATCTATTTCCATAAGCCTGAATCATTAAGTGTTTTTCCTCTCTGTTGTGTAGTCTCTCTTCATTGGATATGGAAACAATCTGAAATCTTCACTACCCATCTCCACATTTGTTCCCCATTTGCAAGCTTCCATTTAGTAAATATAAGGGATTCATGGATTAAAAATAAAGAACTTCCTTTTTCAGAGTATGAAAACAAAAATTGAAATAGGGAATAAAAATCCATAATCACTAGTCAAGTGAGAAATACTTCAAGAGTTTTTTAGGTTGTAGATTAAATAGAGGAATATTGTGTTTTATGCCAGAAGAATTTTGTTACCAAATATTGATCCAAGAATCAAATTCTCTTCCTCCGGGACACACAAATACCTAGGACTGAAGGAATGATCGAGAACAAAAGCAAGCTTTAAAACAATCTAGGAAAACAGTTTTTCTAACAAGAGATTCTGAAAGCACAAAGGACAGACAAACAGTCTTGCTTCTGAAAAGCCAATTAGACTTAAAATTCCAAATACGATTTTTACAGAAAGAAGAGAGTCTAGATAACAGAGCATGGATAGAAGCTCAGGCTTCGCCTGCATGGTTCTTGAGGAGGGAAAAAAAGAGAGAGAAAGGAAAAAAAAAATACATTTACTTTTCATTAGAGTGACACTTGAGAAAGGCAGATAAAAACTAAAACTATCTTCAAAAAATAAATAAATAAAAATAAATTCTATTTTCTCTCCAAGGAAGGAAGCCAGTAACTGAGATATGACAAAGCTTTTGTTCCACCCTCCCTCTCCAGGATAGTATGAGAAATAAAAACAGAGACCAAAAAAAATAAAAATCAACCAGTACCCTTTTCTTTTCATTCCTCACCACAAAGACTATACAGTTCAATATACAGTTCAACAGCAGACAGTGCTGTCCTTAGGCAACCTTATGTATTGAGCACCTGGAGCAAGAGGCCCCTAACTCCTGCTCACAGCAGTGAACAAGCTCTACCATGAATCTGAGCCTTTGTCCCCTCCACAGCATTTCTGAATTCCATTTCCTCTGGCATTGTGTGCATGGCTCAGCCTAAGTCTCAAGGAAGTAGACACATGCCCACTGCTCCCAATTCCTGCGTCTGAGACAAAGTACAGCACAGGGTAGAGAAAGAGGACGGAAGGTAAGTAAAATGCAGACAAAAACAAAACAAAAGTGAGATTCCCGAGCAAGTCTGCGTAGCATCCTGCTCCTGCAGGGCCTCTGCAAAGCTCATCCAATTAAATCAAAAGGTTTCACCTATTTTTAATAAGTTTCAGGATGAAAGACTGGAGACTTGGTGATAGTTCTTCAGGTCTTTACAGAAGCAAAAAACACCTTCTTTTTTGTTCATGGAACTTGTGCCTGAACAAGGAATGAGTGATCTGGGTAGTAAAACTAATTCATAATAAGTCACCGCCTTTCTGACAACCACCCCACTCCTCAACAATTGGCTGGCAACACCAAAGTGAGAAGAAAAAAGTACACCTGATGTCACACCCGATGTGACAATATGCTCGTGGCCACCCTCTTTCATTGCAGAGAAAGCAGAAAACTTAGGAAGCTGCTTAAAATAAACTTCTAGAGCTGCAGGAGAAACAGAGAAGGGCTTGAGTCAGAGAAGCATTAACCTCAGAATACCCAGAGTGTTTATAAAACATCAATTCATACTCATTTAGTCCTGAATAAAACATGAGTTGTCTACCAAAAATACTTATGTTCTAAGCTTATTTGTGATAATCAACTTTGCAGTTACGTGTAACCATTCACAAATCAATCTCTTTGTACCAGACTCTAACATTTCTGCCCGGAGGAGCATTTCACATCAGATTAAGAAAGCATCGTCTGTGTCATGTAACGTTACAAATCTCTCTGGAATTATATGGAGGGCCTGCTGCCTTCAGCATGCTGTGGGCACTAAAGCGGTGCCCTGGTGATACTCCAAGGCACCATCAGCCAGGAGGGAAACTTCTGCACCCCTCTGACTCCAAGGGACAGCCATCATGGGGCCATGCCCAGGTCTGCTTTGAGTGTTCGGTTGGGGAAGCTTCTGGGGTGACACAATGGCGAGGAAGTGCAGATGTCCCACCTGCTAGAGCAAAGATCTTCGTGGGTGAGAAGAAAGTGGAGGTCTTCAGCAGTCATTAGCAGCTCTGCTAGCTTTAATTAAAACGATGTTGTATCTGGAGTCTTTTTATTTGTTGGAACCAATTTCAAAAATGCTCATTTTTCTCATGACCTGCCCTTTAAACAGTTTCTCTTTTTTCATCTAAATTCTGTTAAAACATACATATGGGCTTTTTCTTCCTCCCTGTTGACTCACCAGTTGTATATAAGCAAGCTAAGAGAGACAAGACAAAGCACTGTCAAATGCACATAACAAGCAAACAGCAGGGAGGAAAAGATTTATTTTCCTCTAATATCTTTTTGGCTACTGTAATGCTGGATGTTACTTCAGTAGTGCCTATACAGCTCCAGAAAAGGAGAGTAAATGGATGGTGCTCCTTCAGGGTCAGATAAATCTCAGATGCCACGACTTGACAGCAGCCTCGCAACTCCAGCACACCTAGAGCTGGGACAGATCTGGACATTAACCTCACAGTGGGTCATGCCACACTACTTGGACATTTTTTTAATCTGAAAGATTTTGACAATACAAAGGGGACTTGTAATGGCATGCTCTTGGCTCCTGTGTTAGGGTATTATTTATTTGCCAGAGTCATTTGGAGAGAAATACTGATTTGAAATGAAGTCGCTGAACAAGACTGCCGTGGGATCAAAGTAAAATAATACCCATTTATGCATTGTTTTTATTATGAAAGCAAAAAGACCAGTTTCTGAGGCTTCCTCCTACCAGCGAGCATTAAGATGTGAAGATAACAGGATGGGAGAGTAGAATCCTTTACCACTAAATTACCAGAGCAAAGAGGTGTCAACTGTACAAACATCCTGCCCACTTTCACCCTGCAGTGCCTCATCCTCAGCACAGAAGTAACACTTACAGAAGTGTTACTTCTGCAAAGTAGGTCAACCACCAAAGTCAATCCACCTTTGACCTTACAATTTTTCATCCTGTATGCCATAAAAATACACATCCCCCAAGATTTGGCCCATGTGGGAACGTCCCCTCATTTTACAACTGAGCAGTCTGGCATTCTCAGCCAGAAGAAACTCTACTGGCTTAAAATCAGCTCACAAGGCCTTGAACCTTATGGTTACTTCTAATATCATTTTCCCAGGAAAAATAAATAAATAAATAAAAATTTTAAATTTAAATTTAAAAAAGTAATTCTCCCCCAAGCTCCCCTCTGTATATCTTTTGAATAAAAAGAGCTTTCACAAAATAATGGTGGAGAGCAGAGATGGATTGAAGGTGAGAGAAGAAATATTGTAAATACATTTCTACTGAAGTGGTATCATTGACACCATTCCAGTAATATTACCAATATAACACAGCACAGCTCGAGCAGACTTGAGAATCAGCCCCACAGAGTACAGAGAAGGAAGACAGGGCAGCACAGTGAAGACGAAGGAACCCAAACAAATATCTCATAGCAAAAAAAAAAAAAAAAAAAAAAAAAAAAAAAAAAGCAAAGAGTGAACATACACATCTACATCTGCAACTGGGAATGAGAGAGGCAATTCAGAGCTTCCAAATTTTGCAAGTACCACCTAACTGGCAAAGTTACTGTGACCACAAGAGCCATCCTTACCCACCCGTCATCGCAGCAGGTTGCCCTGACAACTCCACAGGCATCACTACCTCCCAACAGCAGCGTTCAGGCTTTCAAGCCACAAAGTGATACTAAAAGGTTAAGAGAAGTTCTTACAAATTAAAATCCACCAGAAAGGCAATTACAAACACTCATCAGATCCCAGCAATTGCATGCAGGTCACTTCTGTAAAGCAAATTTCCAGGGAAAATTAAAAAGATAAAGAAAACTCTCCAATTTGTATAGCTGTTGGAAGCATGTAAGCAGATAACTTTTATGAAGACAAGAGCTAAGATAACATTATAACCCAAACAACAACAGCAAAACAGTACAGAACCCGGAGAAAGACAAACACCTTGTTTATGTGAGAAAATTGCAGTGCTACAACTTAAATGAGTGTTTATCTACTTTAGTCTTAGTAGTGCAAATTGGAAAGTGGAAATGACTTCCTCTTAATAACACCTTATTGTGACTGAGATCGAATCTGTGCTTCATGGATTTAAAGTAACCTTAAACAACTGCTCTGAGTGCCTACAGAGGAAGCTGTGAACTTGGATAGCTTCAGAGCACCTACCCTGGCAGGTGACTCAAGTACAGACTTCCTGCTTAGTAAAGCTTTAAGAAAAAGGAAACACTAAATCATGTACAATAAAAACTGTCCAAACTACTGTGGAATGAATACTAAGTGGCAGATTCCCACATGTCCTCCAGGACATCCATATATTTTGTTATTCTGATTGCCTGGGTTTTAAGGCATCTGGTTACAAGGAGAAGTACTGAAACCACAGCCCATCCATAATGCAGCAGCAACTGCCTGAATTTGCGGAGAAACTGATGCAGTAATTTTGGTTATAAAGGGGTCATGATTCAAATGCCAATGACATTACTTCAACACTGTTGACAATGCACTGCTAATTGAAGCATGTAGGAGAGATGAGGATGAATACCTACACAGCCTATTTGAGTGACTGCTCATTTTGAGTAGGCTTTTAAAACAACATTGCTGGTAGCAGCAGCAGTACTGTTAAGTTTCATTTTCTTGGCAGGTCAGGATTCAACTTTCCGAAGTTGAGAAATGTTGCACTAACTGATGAAGACTGTAATTCCACCTGGGGGAATGTGATAAATTTGAGCTTTGTTCTTGTGGTCTATCATGTCACCAGAAACCTTTGCCGGAGCTACAGAAGTACTGCATGCAGATGAGAGTGCATCAATAAAATGTTTCATCAATAAAATGTTTCAGGAGCTTTTCCAGAAGCAGCAGAAGAAATATAAAGAGCAATTGAACCTTGAGAGAAACTATTTGTTCTGACTTATGAGATAATTTATAACGCCAAAATATACTGTTAATTAAAATAACAGTGTATTTGTGACTTCACTTTAAGCTCAGTGACAAAAAACAACTTTATAGCACTTTAACTTGTGGAATTTCATTTCTGTAGTGTTGTTCATATTGTAGATTTCAAAATACATTATAAAGCAGGGAGTAAGCCAGCATCATGCAGACATGAACCGACAGAGATATCTGTTTCAACCACAGGCTGTTCCCACAGAGCTCTGGATCTCAGAATCAGATTTGGCCAGAGTAGCTAATATTTTCATTGGATTCTTAGGATTAGGATTTGTGGTGGGTTTTTTTTGTTTGTTTGTTTGTTTGTTTCCTTTTCAAACAGAAATAAAAGGAACTTTCTACCATACCTCAACTGAACTACTGCATCTCAGATGCAGAGCTGTGTCTTGACCTCCTAATCTATACAAGACCTTGTTCATTTTACTGTCTATTGTCACTGTCTTCAAATTCCAACAAGAAGGGAAAGCGCTAACAATTGTTTTCTGAGAAGTACATTTAGGGAACATCTTTGGGAAAGGGAGTAAATGATTATTTGACACTATCATATACATCATCTCTCTCACTAACATTACCTTCTTCCAAAGGCCACCTGAAAACAAACTTCCCATTGAGCTAATCACCCCTAATTGCACAGCTCACCAACTTCATCTCTCCCCATAAATTCACCTGACAAGAGGCACTCACAAGAAAATGAGGCCAGACCCTATGCAGAGGCAACTAAACTAGAAACTTACAGAAGTAGGTTGCCCAGAAATAAGCGGTCTGTCACAGGTGCTTTGAGCCTCTCCTGCATCCCCCACATTTCGGAATTTCCCTCTCGCACTGAAGAAAAGCAGCAAACCTGGTGCTAGTCCCCCCAGCTGGAACATTTCCCCCCCAGACACCTACACAGCCCTGTCTTCTCATAATTTTTAGGAGCTGCCTGACACTGAAGCGAAAGCAGATACGCTTGCCATCTTTGGTTCAGCTCCTTATGTGATGTCCTACATTCAAGGAGCTCAAAGCGAAAATATGTTACCTCCCTTCAACAGCAAGGTTCAGGGAGGCAAAACTTGATTTTGTCAAGGTCGCAGTACATGAAGGAGTCAGATGGAAACAAAATTAACACCACTGCTGAATCCAAAGCCACCTCAGTGTTCTCATTTTACTATTTATAGGTGATGCTTCATGCAGGTATCTTGTCACGTTCTAGGTTTAATCATCTACACTGCTCCTTTGCCATGCTGGCAAGGGAGTAAAAGGACATTTATGTACATAGTTCTCATTATTCCAAACAGGTTTAATATTTGCAGTTGGAAACTTTTCTGAAGGTTGTGACAGAAATGAAAGAAGTTCAGATGCAGCATAAACAGGAACAGTTTATATTCAAGTGGAGAGAGAGAGAGGATGTTTTTAAATCAGACCAGGGATTTGTCTCAGATATGGAAGAGATTTCGTGGTTTGTGAGGGAAAACAAATGGATGTATAATGTGAAATACCTTTGGTTGAGCCAGATTTCAGTTAAGACAATAAAAATATTACCACTGGCATTGACTGGATTAGTATTTTATTACTCAACTTCAGTATATGGGTTAAAATTGTATTTTTCTATACCACTAGGTTAAGCCTTTTTAACCATCTCCTTTATTTTGCCTTTTACACATTCCATATTTCTGTGCATTTCTGTACTTTCTGTACCAAGTATGTTATACAGTATTTTATTGGTGTTTTGCAGTCAATATAATGCAAATACCCAAAAAAATGGAATATGAAAAAAATATATTCGTTTGTACATCTATCGTACTAACTGGCTACCACCGTTGATCTAAAGAGGAAAAAAAAAAAAAAAAAAAAAAAGGAGAAGAAAAGAACTGTTTGCACAGTTACTAGCTTCCTTTGACACTGAAAAATAATAAAAATAAAATAAAAACAATACATCTTATAGATGTTAGATTTAATCAATCTTACATCAGGAAATCAGAAAAAATGTTTTAGATGACCCTGTTCATTCTGCAGCAGAAGTAGAACTTATATTTCAATAGTTGTTGAGAGATTTACCTTTTCTAGGCTCAACTTCCAATCAACCCACAGGGTGCCGGAGCTCTGAGACAAATTCCTGGCTGTTGCAAACTGGTCTAGTACCCTTGGCCTCAGTATTGCCAGACTGATTTCCACCAGCTGATACATACATCGTTACAGGATTAGGGAGCAGAGAAGTTAAATGTCATCCATTTTTATAACTGTCCACCTCATTAAACATGGTAGCTCTTAAAACAAAGAAACCTACAATGCTGAAATGTTTTAAGTGCTTAAACAGGAGACAAAATGCTACCCAATAAATAAGGGACCTTTAAGTCTCTAAAGCCATTTCCCCATGTTTCCATGGAAATAAGGACCTAGCTCCTTAACCAGGATGACATTAATGATCAGGTGTCTGCAGTCGCACAAAAGAGAGAAAGGGGACAGAAATTACCAGCTACTCAGTGGTGTGTCAATCCAACTCACAATTCCCCCAGTTAGGGGTAGGATCCGATGCTCCTTTTGTACCCTCAGAGTTCCAGCAGAAACAGAGCTCACAGTGTCAGAACAGAGGAGGGTTGTTGCTTTATTTTTAAAGCTGGCTTGCTAACTAAGTTTGCTAACTATAGAATTAAAACAAATAAAAAAAAATGTCATCATCATCTGAAGGAGGAAGAGGAGGAGGAGGAGAAAGAAAGGGCAGCTTTAATAAAAGCAACACTATAAATGTGTTGCCACGCTCCAGCCCCCTCGCAATGTGTCTGTATCTTGGTTTAACCGAGCACTGCCACCCATGGCTAGATCCTGGGGACTCAAAAGGACTGCCCTAGATCACTGTGCTTGAGATTATCAGGGTTACAGCATGACCTGAAATGAAAATCAAGGATTTCTGAGCTAGGGAAACATGCTCTAAATAAAAGACCCTGCTGGGTTAAGACCTATCCATCTAAGCTGAGAATGGAAAGGGAGCAGAAGGGTGAAATGGCTCACCCAGGCTCACAGCCTTTGCCATGGCCAAGATGAGAGAACCAGGTTTCCCCAAGGCCCATCACATTTCTCAGCCACTGGGCAGCGCTGCCACAATGCTGTGCTAAGACTCACCCTGGCCAACCTGAACTCTGGATGAATCCATGACTCCAGTCATTCTTTTGCTTTGTTCATTTGCTTCAACACGTCCCGAGTCTCCATTTGTCCTAACTGGATTATCGTTGTTTTCCACTGAGCAGAACTAGAGTTTTTAAAACATTTCAAACAAAGTGCAAGATTGTTTTGCATGGTGCCCATCCAAAGGAGAGGATTTGAGTAAAGATTTGCCACCCACCATAGGGGTAGTGAAGTGTCAAGGAAACAGTCCTCCACACGTGGGTCAGAGAGTGCCTTCAAGTGAAGCCTTCAGATCCAACAAAGGGAAGAAGAAAAAAAAGAAAAAAAGAAAAAAAGAGAAAACACTGCATAGGACAAATAAAAGTTGTATGTCACACACACTTGGAAAATGCCTGTCAGGTTACTGTTTTTCAGGACATCAAAATTGTATACCAAAACCTACATAAGTAAAAAAAAAAGAAATCAGACCTAACTGTGTGTGTGTTCATCTAGGTACACAAGGCCATAAAGAGATAGCATATAGAAAAAAAATATTTCCTTTGCCCTCCCCAAATCTGGATCCATAAAAGAGAGCAGCTCAAAGTCAGTCCACAAAGCAGACCTGTCCAGGGTCCCTTACATGACAACAAGTTGTGAAGTCAAACACTGGGGTTCTGGGGCATCAGATCTGGAAATCTTGGACTCTTCTTGCCAGGTCTGTACAAAATGGGGCCTTGGCCTCTGCCCATATGTGCTCAGGGCACCACAGGGTAGAAGGAATGCCAAAGGTGATTGCTTTGCATAGATTAGAATAAAACCTTGGCAACCTTTCAGAAGTTTTTAGGTTAGTTTGAACATGAAACCCTCAGTAGATCTCACTGTGAGTCAGATACAGAGAAAATATATGCAAGAGAAACCTCTTATACACAGAATTTCCCAAATGCTGCAATGATTCTACACATTAATCTGGAAAAAATTACCATTTTTCATAGGTAATTCAGAAGAGCTATATTAACCACATGTTGTACAAAGACCTGGAATTCAGAGAGCAAGACTAATTTTCGGAGTAATATGCATTAAATATGCATACAGTACTACCTGCAACAAACGTATTTTTAGCAAAAAAAACAATACATTTAGATGACTCATACTACAGTTGTGTTTCCCTTCCTTCGATTTGAAATATGGTCAAGTCAAAAAGCCCTAGGGAGGTCTCTCAAACAATCTGATCCTACACTGACCATCATGATCACCTTTAAGCCTAGTCACAATGACACCAGCCCAACTATATCACATTGAAATAGGACTCTTCAGGCACTTTGATGAAGTGGAGGACAATGCAGATGAAAAGAACAGTTAATTTGTTTCATTTTAAACCATACTAATCAAATGTAGCCGTGCTTTGCCAACTCAGACTCCAAAACTCAGCTTTACAAAAAGACCAGGACCAGAAATAACTTCATGTTTTGGGTAAACTCAATGAAAACAAAATATAAACATTAAACACAATCTGTGATATTGATTACAGCAAATGTATGAATCATGGTGTCATATCTACAATGTCAATGTATTTTATGCTGGGATTGTCTTTGAAGCTAATATACCTGTAAATCAATTAAAATGTAACCATCTGAGCAGAACAACAATCAACTTATTTAGCTCTCACTACATATAACTATTTCAGCATCCTCCAGCATTTATTGATTTTTTCTAATAATGTCACCATGAGAAAGAGAAACAATAATATTTTGACTTTCAGAAATGAAAATGGAAACATTAGTGTTTTACTCAACTCCTTACAAAATCTCAAAAGCACTGAAGGAAATGAAAGCGAGAATCCCACACCATTGCCTGAAGACCCACCTGTTCTTTTTCATTTCTACAAACACTTACCAGTAGCAGACTGCTGTGCCTACCTACCAGCTTAGAGAAAGCTGATGGATGACATTTAAATCTTCTCAAAGCTGTTCTCACAGCAAACAAATGGAAAAATTTTACTGAAGCAGGCAAGGCCAAGCACAATGTGAAAAGAGATGGAAAGCGGGCGTAACAACAACATTGTCTTTCCCGATCTTTCATATTTCTCTCCCCTGTCATTCTCTAAGCATTAATTTAGGAAGTGGCTTGGGACTTTATTCTGGTACAGATATCTGTAGAGAAGGTTTAAAAGCCACAGAGATAATAAAAAATAAAAGAAAAAAATAACAATTTAAAAAACAAGTAAAAGCAAAATGAGCAGCAGTTTAGAATAACATACAGTTTTGGGGGTGAAAATTACAAACCCACAGTCCATTACAGTAATCAGCACAGTTATGGATGCTGAGAGGTAAAGTAATAAAAAAGACCAAGCTGCTCATGAAATTCTTCTTAATTGTATTTATGAGGCAGAATCTGTGCTATCTGAGCAAAGTCGAAATTACAAAGCAGCAAAGACATTTTTCTAAATAACTTCCTTTTCTTCATGCCTAAACCTAATGCAGCTAACTGCTTCTGAAAGGCACTGCAAGAACACCTCTTGAGAACTGAGTTTAAGCCTATGCTGCAGCGTGTCATTCCATGTCAAGGTGCTCTGGCATCGGAGGACGTACAGACACGTTAGCACGACACTTGGGCTGGCATAACCCACCCTGGCAGGAAGCCCAGGGCTGCTGTGCCGAACCACAGAGGTGCTTCAGCCTGTACCAGCTGCTCGTGCCTCTGCACAGCACCGTGCCACACGTGGCAGCTGGCCACTGAGGAATCTACCAAGAACCGAAGCCAGGCAGGAGGGGAGACTAAACCTTGGTCTGGGATCTGATGTGGGAAATCGTGAAGATTGGAGGTAAGGAAATCAGAAACACTTAGCAAGGCTGACTGCCTGAGGAGACTCAAAGACACTCAGTGTTGTTCCTTTCCCAGTTCACAAATGGGGACAGCACAGCATCCAGGATGAGACGGGGCCACTGCAAAGAGTGCCCACCAAACACCGCCCACTTGTGCTGTGGTGAAGACCAGCAAAGAAATAAAAACCGCACGGCCATCAGTAATTCTACCCCTGCTGCATGGCCTGAACCATGTCACAAGAAACCACAAGGAGGAAACAAAATATTGAATAGCTTCTCGTCCAAGCAGCAGTGGACATCCTGTGCACAGAGGGACGCAGGAGTTCCATGGAAAAACAGCGTGCAACTGCGTAATTAAAGGCTGAATCATAACACATATGCGCAAGCGGGTGGGAAAATTAATGTCCTGGCATTTCCTAACTTTTGCACGTTTGATTTTGCAGTCCTGATGGCACTCTTCTTCTATAGGGCATGAATATGTGTCCAGTATGTAAACGAACACTCGAGGCTGCAATTCAGCATTGTGCTCCCCGGATCAAGCGCTGCACCCTGCTGAACCACTTCTGCACAGGTGCGGCTGTCAGTCTGTGCCCTTGCATCACAGCGAGGATGGCCATGACCTGGCGTAAAGGGTACTGGGGAGAGCCCAAACCTGCGACGGTTTTCCCTTCACACTATGAAAATATCCTGAAACAAAATTAGAAGAACAGGTCTGTTTCGATATCTACCCCCTGGAAAAAAAATAATATATATATATATAATATTATTGTATTTTCATATTTCCATTATAAAAGCTTCACTATATATATATATATATATATATATATATATATATATATATGTATGTATAGCATTGACTGGAAAGGTAATAAATGCAGTGCAAAGGGTGTGGGTACTGCAAAAATAGCCTTTAAAAGAAGACTGCAGTCAGTGCATAAAGACTATCATGCACAGGCACCTTACAGTAACTCAGGAGATGGGAACCCAGAGGAACAGAAGTCAGTCGCTAAGGGAAAAGCTTCCAACACCAAGCTGTCAAAGGATTGTTGCAGCATCAGTGAAGGGGTGGGGGAAGAAAGGAGGAAAATCTTAACAGTGCCTCCTTTTAAGGGACTTAAATTGGCTACAGCCACCTAACCCAGCTCATATGCCACACTAGTTCGGGCAAATTCTCCCCCTTCCTCCCATAACTCCCGCCTGCCAACAAAACATGTGATAATGAATAATTGGATTCCGATAGTCTATTTTTTGCCACTTGAAGCATTATGTGGGCAGTTCAGAGGCTGTTGATATGCATTGTTTCCTCCTCTTGCAGAGATATGCTTTGGGTTTAAATTATTCCACCTCAAAGCCAACGCAGTGACTCGAGGACTCCAGGGGCTGACTGTACTGTACTCACTTCCAAAGAAAGAAAGGAGGAAGGTCAGGTTTTACATTTGGATTACCTATTGAAAAGCTTGTGATTCTTCCAGTCATTTGATATTAGGTGTTATTTCATAATGAGTGAACTATGATTTTATTATATAGCAAGTTTTGTAATTTTCACCTCCCCTGCCTGTTCACTGAAAGCATGTGGAGGAACAGGGGGAATAGAAAACAGCTATCAAGAAACAGAGTACCATTGTGTCCTCGGAGTAGCTGCATCTCTGCCCCCAGTCCCATCTGCTCTGACCATTCTTCCTCAGGTAGCACTGTTCACCCTCATTTCTCATGACACCCAATCCTCAAACTAGGTTCTGGGGCACACCAGCATCTCCCAGAAACTACTCCTAACATGCTGATTCAACTAGGGTTAGCTAGCTTCTCTCCTTTTTAATAATCAAGTCATGGACGACATCAGAACAGAGCATCATTTAAGACGAGTCCTAGGAACAAAGCACAGCAGAGTAAAAAGCTTGAGGAGAGGGGACATGACAAGCTGTCTTGCTAGCACGATCTGTTTACAAAGCCACAGGCAGATGTGCTTTAGCATCTGGATAATACGGGTGCCTGCTTTTTCTCCCTCTTCCCTGTGCTTCAAAGCCCATCTTAAAGCCACCCATAATACTTCTCAAAGCACCCTGGGAAACTCAGAAGAGGGTGAAACTAGATCAACAAAAATGGACGTGCCTTCGGCTCTGTAGGCATACAATGGATCCATTTCTTCCTTCCAGCACGCGCTCCATGACAACCACCTTATAACCTTCACAAAAACACATGGTAATATGTGCAATAACCCAGCCAAGACTCCATTTTAATAGACCATCACAGTCTGTTCTAAATCAACTGCACACAGTTTGCTCAGAACATTCCCAGCTAGTTCTTCCCATATCTCCTACTATGTAGCATGAAACAAAGAGTTTGCAGCTTTGTTACCAAAGCAAACCAACCCTCCATAGTGTAATAATACATACAATGAGGGACAGACTAACAAATGACAGAATATGTGCTGCAAGTCAATTTAATCCAAGATTATCTCAAGAAAAACATATTTTTCCTGTGTCTTGGGAGCTATAAATTCACATTAGGGCATCAATTCTGGTGCAGAAGTTCAGTTCAGTCTCCCCAGAAACATATATCTGCAGCTGGTCCACGTAGACTGCTTCAGAGGAAATAAAGAACAGCAGCAATAGTGGATGTGATTCTTTCAGACAGCTCTGTTGCAGGTAGAAAAATCCCAGCACGACTAGAAAATTTCCATCCCAGTTCCATCTGCTAACCAATTTATGCCCTCATTCTTGAGAGTTCCTTCCCTTCAGCATTAACTCAAATTGCTGCAGTTAACTGCTTTTGGGCTACTGCCCTAAGTTATATTTATTTATGCTTCCACTGCCTACCACCAGCAATTCACGCTCAGATTTGAACTCAATATACAAGTAAACCTGGCAGTCATAATTGCTAGAAAATAATTTCCAGCAACATTTCATCTACTACCAGTTAGCTTCAGTATGAGTGAATCGTGGTTCTACTACAGCAGAGCCCCAGTGCAAAACTTGGTTCATTTTAAAGTACTATTTTGTAAGAGGTGTTCTTTCTCTAGTTTCAAAGAGGCTTTGAAAACTGAGAACAGTTTTCAAAAATGCTTAAGAGCTTGAAAACCTAAAAATAGCCTCAGAAATTTAGTGCAACAACTTGGCAGTCAAGTCTACAGTTAGACTACAGACTGAGGGCAGAGACAGGAGACAAGTGTCAAAGGAACACAAACTGAAGACAAGGCGTTCTCAGCAGGGAATGCAGTGGGAGAGGAGGGCAGAAACCTGTGCCAAGGCCACGAGGGGAACAGAGGGGAAGCAAACACCTGGAGCAGGGCTGAAGCCAGCCCTACTGGAGGCTACACCATGGGCTCAGAACCCAGTGATGCACAGAGAGCAGTCTGACCCGGTGGCCCTAACACATCCATGTCCTGGAGATTTTACTCTGGGGACACCCACGGACAGCTCCTGAAGCTCCTGTACCTCCACCAGCTGCCTCAGAGCTGCCCAGGGAGCTGCCCAGGGAGCTGCCCAGGGAGCTGCTGGTTCCTCACCCATGCCAGTAAATGAGCAGACAGAGGCTCAACATAAAATGAAAGCTCTGAAGTCACCTAGGTATTTTTTAAACAGCTAGGAATGCTCCGTTCATTTGAAAGTGATAGGAGAACTATATGTGTATGTGTGTGCGTATATATATATATATATACGCACACATATACATATATATATATATATATGTGTGTATATATATATATACACACACACACACACACACAGTGTGAAGCCCTGGACTTGGATTTAAAGGGTTTCCTTTAAGCCTGGCCCTAACAGTCAGCCAAGGCTGCACTAAGAAAAGTAATGTCAGCAAAAATATTGGTGTCCAGAAAAATACTGTGAAATTAAATTTATGTCAGAAGTTAAAACATTGCATCTTCCCCTCTCCATACAATCTTACTTTGCCAAATAATTTGCCTCCTTAATCATCTCCATTTCTCTTTTCTTTGGAGATTCCAGAAAAATAAATAAATAAATAAAATACAAACAAAAACCTCCTAATATAAAGTGCATCCTACTGCATTTAGAAAAGCAGAGGAGCAAGAATGCAAGTATTTGCAATGGTAATGTGAAAGAGAGAGAAAACATAAGAGCTACTTTGACACATAACATCCATAATGTGTTGGAGTCGTGCCTGGTTCTGTTCAGCTGCTTCAGACAAATGAAGTTAGTCCATGCAGGTTGGGAAATCAAAGGGGGAGGAAATCCTCACTGCAGTGACCTGGGCTAAAATAGTCTTGATTCTCCACTTGGGCTCTAATGAACTTCTCATGCACAAAAGACCGCCAAATACAGACACCATGTAAGAGGTCTGGAATGAGCAGCATGAGTAACTTGAATATTCTTCCTTACTGTCCTGGTGATCCACCACACAGATTAGATTCTATATCCCTTGTTTACTTCCTGTCCAAGTTTAAATGATTATCCTCTTCCCTTTTAAATCCCATATGAAGGCCTATGTCTCCCGTGTTACTTATAGGAAACGAACTCAGCATGGTCTTCATTCTCTTCACCTAATTATCGTGTGGGCCAAGAGTCAAAGCACGGGAAACGGAGCTGAAGTATAAAAAATGTTGAAAAAAGAGGAACAGGGATCTTTTTAAAAAATAAATGTATAAGTCAAACAGGGCAACAGCTACTGAACTACACGCCTATCACTTAGGGGCATCATTAACAAACCATACTGCTTGCACCACCCTTCATCCCTCCCAGGCCTTTCAATTTCAAAGCAATGATTATATTTCCCTTGGGTTTGGACAGTGCCTAGCATGCACCAGATGTTATCACAGCTTAGATATAAAGAAAAATTTAGCCATGATCCTTAAGTAGGCTAGCCCAATGAATTAAAATGCAAAATCAGCACAAATAGTCATGAAACTTTTTGAATCGATAGAGGGAATGAAATCCAGATAATATTTTTGTACGTCTACTTTAGGATTCCTAGTACACCGTCATATTATTTATTAATTTATTTCAGTTCATCTCATAAAGTATCAGTTTTCACAGGTTTTTTTTGGTTGGTTGGTGTTTTTAATAATCAAAATTTTTGCATGCATCAGATCTATGGTAAACAAAATAGAGAATATCTCAAGTATCAGAATGACATTTCTTCCATCCTCTTCAAGAAAGAGTTGTGAAAAATATCTTTCATCCATACTGCTCCTCTTCTCCCACTATAAACCAACATGGAGTGAAATGGCTTTGTGTTCTCTGCCTAAATGCCTCTTAAGTAGAAAGAAGCAGGACTTTCCCTTCTGTGTTAGGATAAAAAACCCAGGTTCTGGAACTACATTGATACCGCATGCTCTCCTAGTATAGAGTTAGCAGCTAAATTCTTTTTGTGGGATTGTTGGGTTTTTGTCATTTTTTTGTTTGCTTTTTTTAAACGCCTAACCAAAAGAATGGAAAGCAGGAAGGTACGTTGCTTTTTTTAGTGCAGAACTTTCTGTCAAAGTGTATATTTTCTGTTTGGTGCGTTACCTTGCGATACATTATGTGCTGGGAAGTCATTTTATGCACTGGGTACACCTCAGAAGGGTTCTGAAAATAAGCAGCCAGAAGGGCAGGTCCTTGTGTGAACTCAGAGTCTAAAAAGAACAGAGGGAACCCCTTGCAATCAATCTTTCATGTGAATATCCAGGTTGCTCATTTCAGGCAAATCAGGATACCTTTATTACTTGTATTATACTAATGACTAACAAATCCCACTCAACTGGCACCCCCACCGTGAAGAAAAGAATTAAACTCCCCCAAAACTTCATTTCCCCATATCTTAGATAAGACTGATATTTAACAACACCTACAGGATTTTGTTTTCTTTTTTTTTTTTTTTTTTCTTCCCTCTCTCTGAGCTGAACTGTCTGGGAGGAAAATGTCTCTCCAGCCAGCAAAAACAATAAGCTGCTCATTCACCATGCCCTTGCTGCTGGAGCTGAGAGGTGCCAGGGAGATGTACAAGATAAATGAGAGCAGGTAAAGGACACTGCTCCTTTGGCTGGTAGTTTCATCCAGGAATGTGTCAGCACCTGTTGTACCAAGAAGGTGCCACCACCTGCATCATTCCTCAGCTGTTCCCAAAACCAGGACTGAGACAGCTCGGGTAGCACCGGCCTCCACTGACCCAGTTCTCCTGTTTCCATACCACACACATAACTTGCGTCTCTAAAGAGCCATACTGAGCAGGACTCACCAAGCCAAGGGGGAACACCCCAAGCCCGAGCATCCTGGTCTGCTCAGAGGCTGAGAAACCACTTGTTCCAGGTTAGGAAGGCCAGCCCTGGACCCCACAGGGAGCAAGGCAGGTAGTTTTGCCCACATCATCACAGTGCCAGGAAAGGCCATTTCCCATGGCCAATCCCACAGACCAAAGACAATCCCTAAAAGACCAACACAAAGGTGCGAAGACCTACTTGAAGGGAGGCAATGTTATCTGACCTCTGCACCTCAATTTTGGTTCTTTATACACAATTAAGAAATTATTTTTTTCTTCAGATAGCTTTTCTTCTCTCCCCCACATTTTTTTTTCTTTTTGTTAGACCCACTTTCTCTGTATTTTGGGGATGGGTTTTTTAGTTCGGTTGCTTTGTTTTTTTTAAAGGTTCTTTTCCTCTCCCCACAAATTGCTTTGCACAGGCAAAGCAAAACATTTCTTTTTTCTAGTTTGCCAGAAAATTGCAGATCCTTGAGAACAAAGGTAGGTAGACTAAGGTACTTGAAAAATCACTTGACCCTCTCAAAACTTTTGCTTTCTTCAAAGGAGCCACATACTTCTTGGAGTAGAACTGGGGAGACCACCTTGAATTCTCCTTTAACCCCTGCTACAAAGAGTCAGGGAAGAGAATCAAAAACAAAACAAAACAAAACAAAAACAAACAAACAAACAAAAGAGACAGAAAAACAAGACATCTGAACTGGAAACTACAGCAAAGAAATGAGGTTTACAAAAAGCCAGTGTTTTCTTTCTTTATACTACATTACTCTTCCTTAATGTGACAGCCAAGCCTCAGAGGGCTGGTGGAGGGCACCGTGTACGCATACACAGGAACTGGAAAGCACTTTTCATTGCTTTTCCTGGAAACTATATTCCAGTTTCTGCAGAGAATCTCTTTTGGCATGGATCTCTAGGATGCCACATGCTGAAGGACAAGTGGATATAAACTGAGCTCATTGACTTCAATGAGCTATAACTTTTGACCAAAAAGCAACTGCTGAGCTCCTCACACTTCAGATTTTCAGCTGATACAAACTACAACGGCACGTCTGAGCAACAGGAGTGTGCAGTGGCCCACATTGCTCTGCACAGCTCTGCAATGAGAACTACAGCATCAGGACAGTGGGGAGACAGTTTCCATTCTTGTCTCCATTTGTAAACACAACCAAAATCTGACTGATGCGATCATTTCCCTGCCTGGCAGCTCAAGTAAACTCCTTTATTCCAGACTAATTTTTATGAAGGAAGAGGGATTTTCTGATCATGGATTACACATCTTCAGCAGCAAAACTAGAATCATGAGGGTAACACATTATTTCCAAGCTTAGTAGTTCTCTGCAGTTCCTAGTTGTTTTTAGGCTATTAAACCACACACAGGCACAGTGAAAATTTTGGCTTTCAGCACAAGTCAAAACATAGCAGGAACCATCCATTAAATAAAAAAGAAAGAAAGAAAAGAAAAGCTTGAGGCATGAGAGAACTGTTTTCAAGCAGAGTTTTGCAATGCATCATTTTTAGATAACTAGCCCCAACTCAAGAAATATGGGCTCTCTACATATTGTTTTATGGAAAGGAATTAGGTTCCCCCAAGCCACATTTTGACTAAGCTGGCTAGTACAGAAAGGCCAGGAAGATGTGGCAAGGAAAGCCTCCACCTCTGCTCCAAACTCACACACGGTCCAACGCCTCTGCAGCTGCAAGCCCCTCTGCATCGGTACCACTGCACGTGGAAGGTATCAGCCCACTCAGCACCGCCAGCCCTGCTCTGAGCCAGCAAGATCCAGCAACCCTGCTGGAAGAGCTTTTTGGATCAGACTCAACATGGTGAGATAGATTTGGGGCACAAGCTCACAGCTAGTGCTAGCTCAGGGCAAGCAGTACAAGCAGCTCACCTCTGTGTGCTCCAACTAGAACAATCTCAATGAGACAGCCCACGTGTTTACCTAAGCCCATAGCCAGTTGGCAATGGATGCTTACAGAAAGAGCACGACAGCAAGACAAGCACAAAGGTATATCGCCTTCCACATCACCACCTTGCCTTTAGCAAAGCAGAACAAGGTTTCCCTGGGGTGTGTTGGGTCAAATCCTCCCACTGTATGCTCACCACAGGATTTGTACAGTGTTCCTTCGGCTGGTCTTCTACCATTGTGTGCCAATGAGTTCCACCGCATAATAATGAATCACCAACAAAAATAATTCCCTTTCTTTTAAAGCTGTTTGATAAGTTTATGTGATGTTCTCTGCCTTTTATGGCATGGGAGAGAATAAATTAGCAGTCGCTACCTGTCTTCTGCTTGCTGCTTATGACACAGAGGTTGGTGAAACTTTTTATATCGAGTCTTTTCTCATCCATACGCTGTTCCATTTCACTGACCAAATTACTATTGCTCTACTTGGCTTCTCTGACTTCTATTTGCTTCTGTGATCAGGAAGCAGAAATATTCACGGAATTATCTACACTGACTACTAAATCTCTTTCCAAATGGGTAATAACTAATGCACAGTCCCTCCTTGCATGTGAGTATAGTTAACAGCAAAGTAATGCAGATGGAAAAAAGCAGCCCTATCAACGCAGGATCGCTTCCTCCATTTTACAGTCCATTCATTTACTACAAAGAGATCCTTCTGCAACTCGGCAGTTAATTTTCACTTCGAGTAGCCTAGATACAAGTTTCATCACCCTGTAGTTCATTTCCTGTTTCCAAACTGTTTCCAAGAGTGCATTTAGCAACAACTATTCTAGCTCTAGTCCCTGTGGGAATCACTGATAACATCCCTGTAGAACAAAAAATGATAGTTTGCCTCTAGTCTTATTCTTTAATCAGTTTAGGCCAAGAATCTTCACTCAGGGACTGGTACAACTGAGTTTCTTCCAGACTAAGATGAGGAATGCTGTTCAAAAAAAGAAGAAAAGGAAATGCAATTACATTATGCCAATCAGATCATAAAATAAACAAACAGCTCTGGCAGAGGAACCAGAAGTACTGTGACTAAATACTGCCACTTCAGCCCGTCATCAGCCTTGAGCATTCTTACAGTCAGGCTAAGGGATTTGTCTGCGTATCAATGGTAAATCCAAATCCCCAGAGGATTCATGGTTATCTCAAAGCTCACATGTATCGGAAATAAAGCATTAGCCACTCGCCTCTACAGCTGAAACACACCACAGCTCTCGCTCATGACAGTGTGTTAGTGGTGGTCCAGAGGAGGTGGCAGTAAAGGGGCAATGCACTTGAAGACTCAGAGGCTGAGGTGAGATGGAATAACATTTTTTAGCTACTTGAGAAATAAATCTCTCACTTTCTAAAGCACACAACTTGAATACTTTTTGCTACAGAGGTAGCAGGCTTGCTCAGCATCATCTTTATTTTTAGATTAAATACATTTAGATGCATTTCAATTAAAATGCAATCAGAATGTGCCTCAATAGCCTCTTCCACTGCTGCCATCAGACTGCTTAGAGACTTACGCTGCCTTTCAGCTGCCAGTTAACTCTGACAGAGCAACTGCCCAGCACTGCTTCACCAGCAAGGCTGGCATGTCCCATGTGCCTGCAGAAGGCTGGGAATGGCTGCACAAAGGAGAGGAGGAGGGAAGGAGTTCATGGCCTCCATGGCATGGAGCTTGATACCTTAGGAGGACCCACTAAACAAGCTTATATCATTTTAGCCCACTAGTAAGGCTTCACAAGCAGCACTCACAATGAAGAAAGAAGTCTGGGAGCTCTGCTGCATGTATTTTCTTATTTTGCAATTCCACTCAGTTCACTGGGCTGTGCAGACAATCATTTTCTATGCAGCCCAATAGCTCCATTTGTTGTCTCAGACTTCTTCCAATTTCAAGCCCTGTAGACCTCAGTTTTGTGTTGTTTTGTTTTAAGAGAAACATTGTAAACCTATTCAAATCCACGCACATCTCTAAACAAAGTGCGCTTCTGAAGTCTTTCTCATCTTCTCCGCTTAAGAGCATCAGCATCCCTAATCTGAGACAAAGAGTACAACCACAGTTCTTCTGTATCAACGATTTTGATCACAAAAAGGGACAACAAAGATTGAAATTTGCTATCCATAAATGTATGTCTAAACACAACAAGCGAGAGTAGACAAAAACAAACAAAGAGGTCCCTCTCTTACAAATGAATTGCGAAAATTGTCGCTGGCACAGTTTTCCTAACGCAAGCAGCACAGACATGAAAACTTTATTGGAAATTGTAATATAGGGCATAACTGCAACAGAAAAGACCAGCATGCTAAATAAAACAGATAAAACCTGGGTACATCTTGTGGAACAGAAAGTACCGTGGTTAACTGTGTTTGAACTTTGCAAGGCTGAGGTAAAGTTGAGGAAGAGGTCTGAACGCAAGCCAAATCATTTGTAAGAGAACTGAACCTCATTTTAACCAGGACCAAGAAGTGCCAGGCTATAACTGAACCCCAGAACATATGGATTTGTTTTGTGTTTAAAAGCACTGACGAAGATATCAGCAGAAATGTTTTTCAGAAAACCATCTCCTTCCCATATAGGGAACGGCAGAAAAGGATGCACTTCAGAAAATGTCAGAATAAATCGATTCAAGGGTTTATTGACTCTACAATGACAACGGTTTTGTATCTTCTCACAGAACATCATTGTGAACTGCTCAAGGTGCCGCTTTGTTTGAGTAAGACCCTTTCTGGGGAGACAGCCAGATATTTACAAGTTCACCAAAATATGAGTGGACCCCAAAAGTCGGTGGGCTTTTAAGCATTAAATAACAGGAAATATGTTTTGCTCTGTAACTAACTTTAGGCACGCTTTTTGTGTAAACCACATCACAACGCAAAGCCAAAGCTGTAACAGGGTGATTCAAGACCAAGGAGAAGAAAGCTCATAAATGATAACACTGCTACCAATTATACAGTGCTAATTTTCTCACCTAAAACATCCTGCAGAGTGTTTTACCTAAGGTGTACAACGCAGTTATAGAGAAAGGTCATCTGTCTACCTTTCACTGAAGCAGGTATAATGCACCTGAAATACACACAGGACCTTATAGGAGAGAACCAAAGGATGCCAGGCAGTACACAGATACTGTGCTGAGCTGGGCTCCTTGTTTGCCCAGAGGAGTGCCTCTCAGCAGCCACCTGACAAACCCCATGCATTCAAACAAGAGCTGACCCCACTGGGAGCCTCTCCTACACCCTCCCCCATCATTCGCCTCCCTGCCATAGCTCACCCCATCTCACACAGCCCACACGCTTGATCCTGGCCTCATCTCTGGGGAGGCGAGCGGGACGCTGCTCCTACATGATGTTGCTGTGCTCAGGAGCTGCTAAGTGCTTTTAATAGCAATTTGTACCAGTCATGCTCATTTGGACACCACCTGCTGCACACAACAACATGAGACATGTTCCTGTTGGAAGCCAAGCTCAGACTTTGCTTGGTTTCTCCCCATGGGTTGTACACTGCTCTGCCTCTGGCCCTCTCCTCCCAAAAAGTTCAGATGTCTTGCTATTTCTCTCCCATGCAGAGGCATAAATCCTAACCTAGAGCTCAGTAAAGGGTTAAACATGCCAACCCCTGCTTTCTCTGTGCCCCCGCACCTCCAGTACTTCAGCTAAATGCACGACCTTCACTTTTAAAATAATCTTTTCAAACCTGATTTAAAAGTAGCAGTTTCCCACTCAAATCCAGGGCCATGAGCTGCTTTCAGTTCTTCACAATTACATACATAATTGCCAAAAAAAAAAAAAAAAAAGAGTAGAGAAGCGACAAAACAAAACATTTCAGCTGCTTTCTTTAAATTAAAATAAAAAATAAAGGTCTTTGGCGGTGCAGCACTGTGCTCCTCATAGGGACTCCTCTCCAGCCAAAGGACTCCAGTGATTCATTCACAATTCATAATGATTAGAACAACATTTACTACCCTGAAGCTGAGGAAAACCTTGAGTTAAGGGAGTTTAAGTAAATATGGAAACACCTGGAGAGTTTCATTCAAGATCTGTGCAGGCAACACAAGAGTAGGAGTTAGGCAAAGGTTTCCTACCTCGGTGCTGCTTTTGATTAATTACAGTGGAAGTGCACTCTTTCATCGAGAATTTGAAATTAGAATAAGATTATTGCAAGAGAGATTTATCCCTGAGAAACTGCAGAAGACATGGATGAACACAGATAGTCATTTATACACAAATTTCTACTTTACCTTTCCTGTGTTACTCAGAAACACCCTCCTTTTCTCTCTCTCTCTCTCTCTTTCCTTCAAACTGCAGTAACAGTGTAGATATCCTCACAGAGCTATCCGCAGTGGCTTTTATTCCTTGAGGAACCCCACAGCTTCAGAGCACATCACTGTGTGTGAGTTTAGACCATTTTTGCTAGCACACATTACCTGACATTTAGAGAAGTTACATTCCAAACATCGTCGTGATGCATAGACCCTGGTGCACTGAAATCTACCAGGAGATTTTTGTCATCCTTTACAGTCTCTACCAAGCACTTTCTCCTCTCCCTTTTTTCACATATGAATTTATTGCAAATAAAAACTGCCCTGCTGATAGGTCTATGCAATGCTCCACTTCTCCAGCGAATGCACAGGGGAGAAATGGATGAAAGTTTTTACATTCAGCCTTACCTCAGGATGCTGATAGCATCATGCCATGGGATCACTCCCGAAAGGAAGGGGTGCCCAGGGTGTAAAGCCCAGGGAGTTTTTCCATTTCCCTTGTTCCAATGCCAGTTGGATTACCGTATAACATCAGGGCTGACAGCAGGGGGCTGTGGTGGCATCCAACCACTGTGAACCATGCAGCTGCTTCCAGACTCTTCTAAATGAAGTCACAGCACCCCACATGTATTTCCGTGTGCTTGCAGCATCCTGCATATTCACAAATCCTCATCTGGAGCTTTAAAAAGTATACGTCCTGACTGCACTCATCTTTGGGAATTTGAACGTGTTTGTTGTTTGAGACTGTTCTAGCATTAGTAATGTTTGATGAAACAACCCGCTGCATGCAGATCTCTTAGAAACCAAAGAATAAGAATACTCTGGTGAGCTATGTTCAGCCACCTCCAGGGTGAGATATAAAATGTAAGTACTGGTTCAGACCAAACTGATTAGGAAATGTAAGAACCTACTATCTAAAATGAGCATTTCACTGGTGGAATAGAGACAAAGCTGGCAGAAATTATACTAACTTTCTAATTGTTATCGTCAGCACTTCATGATTCATATTCCAAGGCCTGACACTTACTCAAAGTCTATGGAAATGCTAGTAACTCAAGTCTACTGCACTATATAGAGCTTATTCTGCATTTACATGCTACTTCACATCTGTGTAATTTCATTCTCCACAGTCTGACAGGTGTAAGACTCCATCTTTCAAATGCAGTGGTAATTTGACCTCGGATTCATGCCCAGCCAAGCACAGCACAACGCTGTCCTGAGGTTCTCATGCAGCCCTCCTGCAACTACAGGGCAGACACCCATCTCACGATTTCCTGTGTCTCGGCCGCTCCATTTTGGCATTAGATCCCACATTGGTGGAACTGGTGGCCAATTGTCATGAACAGCTGGTGATTTTTCAGGATGTATCCCGTGTCCTCATCAGCACCTCTGTTATTTCACACTTTACTCCCTGCAGTAACCCGAGATGAGCAGCATCCGGCCTAGATGGCTGGCTGCCCCTCGGGTTCTCAAGTTGCTTTATATAAAACACAGGCACACACAGATCAAAATCCCAGAGTACTAAGAGTATGTAATCAGGAGTAATGTTTTGATCCTGGTGGAAAAATCTTATGTTTGCTTGAAACAAGTATTTCCATATGAGGCTAGCACCTTGATTTTACTTTCAATCCTTTGGGGGGGGGGGGGGGGGGGGGGTTGGGGGAAACATTGTCTCTAGATGACCACAAACACACACAAATCAGAGTGTGCTATCATGAATCCAACCATGAATTGCTGCTGTCTGAAAACTTGGAAATATAAAAATAGAATGAAGCTTTACTTCTCACGGATTCAGCAATCCCATCAGACCTCCAGCTCCCTCACTGGCATTTCTGGTCAATTCTCACAAACATTTCAAACAGCGGAAGGATGAACCAAGGTACTGGGCAACCAAAAACTGACAGAAGAGCTTCCAGCATAGGGCAATTATTGTCACCTGTAAGGAGCTGTGGCCAATCAGTTAGAGACCAGGTGAAAAAAAGCCTTCCAATTGCCTATACAGTTGCAGGTAAAAATTTGACTCCTGATTTTACTTTTGATCAGAGGAGACTGAAGCTATCAATATTCAGTCTAAAAACAACTTAAGAAATGTTTATCATAATTTTTATATATACATATATACATATGCATTTTATAGATGAGGAAATGAGCAAATAAACCCCATTATCCAGTCAGCAAAGCAATTATCTCCACTGAGAAAAGCACACCCAGCTGTAATCATCCAAACAGGCCATACTGGTGACAGCCCAAATCACTCCAAGCTGCCAGAGCAAGAAGCTCACAGCACCCACCACTGCCCCCACCATTACTCTCAATGTTACATGATGAGGTGGGGTCTGGGCTCTCTTTATGATTTTTGCTTTGTTTGGAATTTTGTTTGTTTGTTTGTTTTCTTACTGTTTCAGTCTATCAACAGAGCTGGATAAGCTTGACTAGTAATTTCACTGAAGAATCTTCTGAAACATGTACTCAAATTTCATTGCTCTGCTCACACACGTGAATTCTTTCTGGAAACTGAACCCCAAAACACTTAGATTTGTGGTTCAGGCAGACTTCCATATTTTTCCAGGAGCTTATTCTGATCGTCCAAGCTTTTGACCTGCAATATTGGTCTACATATACCAAGGGGACCAGCTTTCTTCAGAGCTCCTTGCTACTTGGCTTGTGACACCTCAGCTCTGCCTGGGTAGGTCTATGAAAACCTCAAGGGAACATAGGCAAAGGGCTGTGCTTATAATACGGGGTCCCCATGCTGAGAAGAAAGGTAGAGAGACAAAAGCAGAGAGATGAAAACAGAAAACAACAAATAGCTAAACTTTCTAGTACTGAAATGAATGATTTCTAATTCCCTAGAGATGTTTTGGCAGTGAAAGGAGGTTTGTTTTTATCTTAGATGACCTATACATCAGTAATTAATTAGTAGTCATTAGAAAATATTTTCTACTGGAAACCAAATGTACTTGAAATAGAACTCTGTAAATGCTATGAACTCAAAATGAGGCACAATGCTTACAAACACATAACATAGTTTTTTCCATTGTCACGTAGATCTTATTTCACAGAAAAATGACTGAAAGTTCAAGCAAAAACTGGCTTCAGAAATGCAGCTCCTCCATGTACACATGGCTATTTTTCCTACTCCGACAAGTACAAAATGTGAAGGACACAACATCCTCTAAGCAAAACTGCAACATCCACGGTTCTGCTAGGTCAACTGTTACTTTGTTCTGGAGAGCTTGATTTCAAAAATAACCCAAAAGTTTGGAGGTGCCTTGCTGCAAACAAGATGAGATCCTACACAAGAACTGGAACTAGGGTTGGAAGACAAGTCCTTCAATTGATTATTGTCTGAAATATTCTACTTTTACCAGATCAATCTTAAACCTGTAGCTGAGGGTCAAGAATTATTCCCCTGCCTCCTTTAGAAGTGACGAATGAGAGCAATCTTCTACAGTGGGAATGAGAGAGAAGTTTTCAGGTTTCATCAATACATGTCAGTACGGTATTAATATAAACCTTTCTTTGAATACCTCCACAAGCTATCTCAAAGAGTTAACAAGTGATTTTTCTCTTCTGAGGGGAATAAAATGCACTTAGTAAAGACTGCCGACTAACTAGTTTTTTGCATAGAAATCTATTGCCAATTAATATGATGAAGTTCCCTTGCTTTCCTAATTAAGGAGCATTATTCAGTATGAAATCTTTTCTTTTTATTATTTCATTTTAAGTGCAATTGATGAAATCAAGTGCAACTGCACAACAGGATTCTTCTGGTCCTTACTCAGTATGATGCAGGAATTGTTGTGAAGGTCACAGGCAAATAATTTCCTGCCATTATTGTGCGCCTGGAAAGGGAGTTAAAAGGTCTACTCAGGCAAGTGGAGGGGGGGTGGATCCAACCACAAAGCAAAGCAGAATTTCACAGGAACCAACCTGAGCCTGACCTGAACCACCCTGCAGATGATGGCAGGCTTTCCAGCTCCTTCAGGATGCTCTGAGTCAAACCCTTGTCGGGGCATTATACAGCAGTGCTTGGCTCTGTCATAGAGCCTGCAACAAGCAGGCAGGTTGAATTCAACAAGCCCTCGTTTGGCCGGGATGAGGATGCCTCTCCAAAGACTGTCATCTTCTGAAGGGAGTCCTGTTCCTCCCTCCTCAGCCCAGATTTGCAACAGAGAGCCTTTCGGGTGGTGAGGAAAGGGTTATACATGTGCAGGAGGAGGAAATCACAATTCTCAGGTGTGAGAGCCACCCAGATCCTGGTTTCCAGAAGACAATTCAAACATTGCCCTACCCCCCAAAATGAGGAAATTGCTGACTGCTGAGGACTACAAGCAAAAAAAAAAAAAAATGGCATTTCTGAATGCCTACTGTGCCATCCACCCACCCTTCCCAATGCCCCTCTTCTCTCCCCACCTCACTCCTCAAGCCATTTTCCACAGCGCTGCGTGCGCTCAGCTCGGGATGCCATGAGCAAACATGACCCAGTGCAGTCGGTGAACTGTGCTGAATAAGGTGCATCTAAAAACATCAGCAGATACAGCACAGCACCGCGCGTGATGGTAACTGTCACTCTTCATGTATTATTAGAGGAAGGAGAGAGAGAGAGAGAGCTTGAAACGCGTTCAGTGCTTGCAGCCGGCAGTCAAACAAGACTGGCCATTATGTCACTGAACAGCTCATAATTCAACGGCTCCTGCAAGAGCCCACTTACCAGCTATCCAAGGAGCCTGGCACGGACAATTTACACCTGTTCTGTTTCCTGCTGCTTTTGCAAAAGAAATCCATGCATCCCACACTCATAACTTCCAGGAAAAGACAAAAATGTGAAAATCCTGCTCCTCAGAGAGCCAGGCTAGGTAGGAAAACAGAGGTGTTCAATTTTCGAGGAAATCTTCTCCGGTGTCAGTTCATAAGCCCCTTCCCCTGCCTCCCACCACCATATGCCAAACTGAATCGGGGAAATCTAAACCAGGAGGAAGAAAGAAGCATGAAAGGCCAATTCTCGTAAAAGAAGTGGCGCTTGCGAGCTGGTCAGTGCGAGCCTGCTGAAATGATGTATGGCTACATGGGGAGCGTATATGTGCATGCACATGCATGCAGACGTCAGCCCCTTCCTTGGAAGTGGATTAAGTGGCAGATGGTGTCAGAACCTGAGCCGCTGCTGAGAGCAGAGTTCATGCTGTCCTGCTTCCCGGTGCTGAGAGAGGGGACCAACAAAGGCGAGCCATCCAAAAACGGCTGACAAATAGCTAGCAACCGGCTTTGTCATCAGCAGCGAGTGAAATGGCAGCCCTTTACTTGCTCCCTTCTCCCCCCCCCTACACACACAGTCCCTGCATGCAAAATTCTCTCTGAAATGGAGACAAAAGAGAAAACAGGCGTAGATGTGCAGTCTCCAAGCCTGAGAAAAACCAGAGGCTCAGTTTTACACAGGGAAACTAGAACCTGCTATTACCAACCCAAATACCAGAACCTGGGACAGATAGTGTGGGGGGAGAACACCCAGCTTAAGCTCTATTAAAAGCAGAGGGAGAACAAAGATGAAAAAACCACTGCCTTTGATTGCCAACACAATGAAAATAAATGAGGGAAATAACATTTGGGAGGGACGCACCAGCTGAAAGCAGTCACAATGACTTTGTGCAGGCACCCCTGTTATTAATAATTATTATAGATAATAAGGGTTTTCAGACTGAGCAAAAGGATTTTTTTCAGTTCCTGAGACCTCATCTCTCCCTGCCCTGTCACCCACCTCCCCTTTTTCTCTCTCCTCTGAGCACCTGCTTTACATAGTTTTCCTTGTATTATCATCAGCTTCATGGATAATTGATAGCCGAGCTCGTCCAGCTGATGCTAAGAAAAGAACGACAAGGTGGTTCGACACACGCCTACTATAAATAGACACACAACATGGCCAGCATTTGCCAACATCTGATGACGCTTTCCTCCCTCCTGGGTCCTAAAGTTAGCTAGTTTCTGAAAGTCAGGGAAGCAAATGAGAGCAAGGTAAAAATGCTTTCAATTAATTTTGCAGAGATTGAAGGGATAAAAATAAGAGTGGGGCTTTATATTTTTATGACGTGCTAAAAATACCCATTTTAAGAAACCTTAGGCTTAGTTTGCAAAGCATGGTTTAATTTCCAATCCCCCTCTCCCCCTTTTTTTCCTCTTGGCAGCAGCCACGAAGCTCAAAATACTTAGCTAGTGCCAAGGTCTCGGGAGGCAGGGCCAAGAAGGGTCATGAGCAGATCTTGCTGCTACCACAGCGTGCAGGAGCTAGACAGAGAACACAGCAAAGCTCACAACTGCGCCAAGCCCCAAGGTATCTCTGAGGAGCACAAGTGCTCCTGCTCAGCAGTTCAGAGGCCAGACTTGGAGGGCAAAGGCTGTCAATCAGCCAGTGCAAGGGAATCGCAGCTGTCTCTGCATGGCTGGCACCAGGCACAGGCTGCTGAGGGCACTGAGTCAGCAGCAAAGCCTCCAGCCCCACTGCCAGTTCGGTTCTGGACACCGGGGCAATCTCCTGAGCTGTCCTTGATAGGAAATGCCAGAGGTAGGCTTCCAGCTGGAAAACCCTTAGTCGTGCTTGGCTCGTCCACCAGCAAGTGAGGCAAAAGCTGGGAGAGGTTCGCTATTCCTCCATGCAGTTGCTCTTCAGCTGCATCTTCATGCTGATGGCCCTCCTCATGGCCCCCTCCAACCCTTCAGTGCAGGACCATCCTTTGCCAGATGCACTCAGGCTCCCCGGCATGCTCACCCTAGCATACAGCTCACCTCTTGGCTCAGTTACAGTGAGCATACAGCAACCGGTCTTTCACAAGGCAGGTGGCACTTTCTGCCTTCAAGCGGGGCAAAAGTGATGGCCCAAAGGTCCCCCTGAGCGTTTCTACCTCTGGCCGTGGAGGCTGAGCACATGATGCTCTCAGCACGCTTGGTGTGCCTTTTACCAACAGCTAACCCAACATGGCACAGGCTCCAAATTGTTCCTGGACTGGAGCAACTGCTCATCTCTTTTTGTCTTAGTCACTGTGTCCAGTTGCATTAGTTGCATTTTGCTGATCAGATCTACTTTTTTTTTTTTTTTTTTTTTTTTTTTTTGGCTCATGTGAAATGCTTATTTCTGGAAATTCTCAGCACTAACACAGGCTTTTTCTGTTTGCCATGTTTCACTCTCTGGCAGCCAACTAAGCTTCACCAGCGCAAATAAGGCAAGTTGCAGTTTAAAATCCATCCTGCCTAAGGAAAGCAGCCACAGCCAGGCGTTTGCCCCAGCACGTACTGAGGTATCAGCGTTGGTTTTGTCCTTGCAGTAGCTACCTCTCTTTTTGGAGCTGATTGAGTTGCACGTGGCACATGCACTCAGGTCTTTCTCATTGTTTTTCCTGGTGGTAATCTCAGCCTGAAAGCCATTTTAGACTGCAGGAGAACAGCTATATGAAAATAAACTATCAGTTCTAATTCCCAATCAAATCTTCAGATGAAAAAAAAAAAATGTCTCTTCCAATAAGACAAACTCTTTGCCTCCTGCAATTTACCATAGTCGGGCTGTCATTGCACACAGACAGTGCCCAGTCATGACAAGAGCTCAGAGTACAGGGAAGAGGAAAAGAAAAGAACCTAAACCAAACGTCAGCACAGCTCTGTGCCAGGCAGCAGGCACACAGAAGGAACAGTGGTACAAAGCCACGCAAGTTTGAGGAGTAGGAGGACTTTTTCTTAAAAAAAGCTCTAGAGATCTGCATAAGGTGGAGGTTTCATCTCGAGAAGCTCGTAGCCCAGAGCTACCAAGAAAAGCTGCATCAGGAGCAACAGAAAAAGCTCCCTTTTTATAAAATTGCTTACCTCGCCAGTGCTGGAGGGCAAGCACTGTACAGGGGAAAACAAAGGATTGAAACAATTTTTCTTCTCACCAGCCAAAACATACATACACCAAAATGGAAGCTTTAAATATTTAATGTCTAAAACAAACAAGAGAATTTCTCCCAAACGAGACTGCTGGTTCAACACAAAGCAGCAAGGCTCGCAGTAAAATTAAGAGAAGTTTTAGACGCAGCCTGCAATAATACCAATGGGAGATTGATAAAACCCATTTGGAGATAAAAAAGAAGCAGCTTCCCTTTGCAGTAGGGGAGAGCCAGGGATCAGGCAGAGAACGACTGACCTTCCCTGTCTTTGCCAGGCTTGCACGAAGTGGTTAACGCCACCAAAAGAGTGGGAGGCAGTTAGCAGGGATCAGCGCTAGGAGTCTCAATAGATTATGCTATTATTTTGAGATTCTGTAAGAGAACAAATTAACCTCCTTTATAACTCTTGGCTCACTTTAATAGATTTAATGGATGTCACAGGCTGGAAATACCATCTTACATTCCTTTAATTTCCACGCTGATTGTCCTTCTTACAATGGAAAACCACTATTGGAGACCTTGGGTGGGGACACGGGTGCTGTTAACCGCACGGTCAGGCCCTCGGCTGCCTGGCTGCTGCCTTGCTCACACACTCATGACTAAAGTAATCACCACCCTGGCACCAGAAATGCCTTTCCTGCAAGCTCAGAGCAGCAGAAGCCATCAGGATTTTTCTGCCTTCCCTTATAACAGACAGCACCGTGCATTTCCTCAAGCTCAGCTGGGTACCTTCACCTACGGATCCCCAGGACCCAGGAGGCTTGCAGTGCCTGACAGCCCTCTTGGTAGCATCTCGTGCCACTTCTGTGAGTTTTTCAGACTTGCTGCTAAACAGTTTAATCTTACCACAGGGAAATAAGAGTTCCTTACAATTCGTGATACACAAAAATTCAAAATACTTTTCCCTACAAACTCAGACTGCAGCAGCTAAATGTTTACCTGTGCTTGCAGGGATGAGTCCCGCTGGTCAGCACAGTCCTACCCAAGCCTTTGCTCCCCTCACCACACACAGACCTTTCTCTTTCCCCCTTCTGTTGTTTTCCCACCATCATTTCAAACATAATTTTTTTTAAAAAAAAAGGTTGGTTGGTTTGTTTTTCACCTGTATACAGGCCTGAACACCTCCCACAGACAGAAAGGCAGAAGGAGGTTGAAACTAAGCCTGGGACAGGAAACCTACCTTACAAACACCAGTGTCAGACTCCACACAAATGGCTCAGCCAGAGCCCAGCAGACACTGTCTGTCTGAAGCCTCCTGAGGCCTCACCCTGCCCATCTACCACTTACTCTGTTCACTCAATTTTTGACTGTAAATACCAGAAGCTTATAAAGGTTCAGGTGGGCAGAGGGGTGGCACAGCTGCAACCCCCTCTAGGAGAATTCTTTCACAGTTTTTATGAACTGGAGCATGTATTTGACATTTCCACAGGAGGCACTTCCCTCTCTGACAGAATTGAGCCACAAGTGAGTGCCTGGGGTACATATCACAGCTTTCCTTAATGTGCTGCTTTGCAGGCAGACCAGAAAGACGGAGAAATAGATGCCACAGGCTGCACTCGTGAATTCATTCAAAGCGTGAGATGCTGCGAGGTCTGGCGTAGAAATGGTGGCATTTTGAGACACATCACTGTTGCTGCAAGAACTCGATGGACCCGCAGGAGAATCCCACACATCCTCCTGGGTTTTGCCATTACTGGCTGTCCAGCTCCAGCTAACAGCTTTTCATCACTGCCCCTAAGCTAAGTGAAAGGGAATGATGATAATCTCCCTCCCAGGACTGTTTGGGCATTGGTCACAGGCCAGGTTTTGAGCATTGCAGGGTCACGTACTGTGTGGTTCAGTCTGCCAGCCACTCAAGATGCACAGACCGCATCTGCTTCTTGAGGCCCCTGCCAACATACCCATTGCTTCTCTGTGCAAATTGCTAAGGAGCATGTATGTAACCCAGGCAGCAAACAAGAAGGGCACTCTTTAAATGGCAGGAAGGCACAGGAAACAGGAATTAAAGTGTGCCCTAACCCTAAATTTATGTTGTAAATGTACGGGCAGAGGTGGCTTGGAGGACATTTTTCTTTGTGTGTCAAGATGGGCATACCCCATAGCCGTGGAGATTTTGTTTCCTTTGGGAGAGGCGTTGGTGCCCTGCCCTCCTATCTAGGTGGAGATGGGGTTTTTACAGACTCTGGGGGGAAACAAAGATAAGCTGGAGAAGCGAGTTCACAGCAGCGTGTCTATTTGAGGAGCTCCTGATGGCACAGCGTCTGCAGAGTAACACGCACTGTCTCCCTCGGCTCTTGCTTCTTTTTTCTTTCTCCTTTTACTTTTCCCACACTTTTTCCTTTTATAGCTCTATCTTTCTTCTGACATTTTTGATGTCCACAGCTCTCTGCAATTAACCTTATTTTTCCTCCCTCATCTTATTTTTAAATGAATGCTTTGTCTCTCTAAAAACCTTTGCTCTCCCTAGCTAATAAGACTTTCTTTCCTCCTTTTTCTTGCTGCACCTTTTGGTATCCCACCCCCCTCCCCACCTCCTGCCATGCTCCTCTTTTTAATTCAGTATTCTCATTACTTTGCACTTATTTTCTTTCCCTGCCTTCTACTTTCTACTTTCTCCATCAGCCCCCTTCCCTCCCCTTGCCTTAAAATCTCTCCCTGTCCCACCCAGCTCCTTTTTTCTGCAAATCATTCCTCCCTTCCCCTTTTAGCCTGCTTTCTTCTTACTCCCCCATTTCATTCCTACCCACACAGCGCGCATTATGCCCTTTCTCCCCCCATGTATCAAACCTGTTCATTACATTTCACTTCCCAGATTTCAGGTTCTTGCATCAGCCTCCTCTAGGCTCAGATGTTCTCTTCTTCATGTTACTGTGCATTTCCTGTCGCCTACCCTTTCCTTTCCCCATATGTTCCCCATCCACCCTCTCCCCTCTTAACTGTCCTAGGATACATCCTTTTACTAACAGGCAAGACCTATCAACGTTTTGGACACAAGTTTTTCTGATCAGGACTAAAGTCCTTGACACTGGGGGCTCTCCCAACATTCCTCCATCCCTCTATGTGTCTACAAGCTCCCCACATGTGCCTCAGCCCTGCTACAATCTTCTCCCATCAATCACCCTCCAGCTGCTTTCCTCACCTGAGGTAAACCATATCATTTAAACCTGGATAGCAAATGCTCACAAAGCCAGGCATGTACTATGCCTTACAACTCTCACAATTCTTCTTTCTGGTGGGACAAGCTTACAGCTTGCTATTTAAAGGCATGGATACCAAAATCAATTTTGGATTTTACCAGCAGTAATCTGATTGATAAGCTACCTGTCACAGCCTTACTGGCATGAAGTGATGTGTGCACATGCACATGGGGATGAGCAGGGAATGCTGCCCTGTGCCCACTGCTCAGCAGTAATGTGTGCTCTAATGGAAGCTACAACCACCACCAGACACCAAAGGAAAAATACAGTTCCCCCTCAGCATGAAGTGTGTTTTTCAGCAGACAGAAGGGCATGATTGTAATGAATTATTTAAAATTTAAAAAAAAAAAAAAAAAAAAAAAAAAGTTAAAAGAGTAAAAGAGTGAGATCGACAAACAAAATCCAATTAAGGAAATCTCTCAATCAACCTCCCAGGTCTGGGGTTGATCAGGGAGCCATTCAGTAGGACCTCCAGTACAGAAGCTCGAGGCTGTACAAAGATGGTTATTTTCCATGCTGTGCTGATCTAAACAAGAGCTACACTTAACCTCCTCCAGCCTCCTCTCACTCCCTGAATTGAGCGACTGCAGGCTTTGGTGCTTTAGTTCCAAATGGGAAACCCACAATACCTGGTGAGAGATGTTGTTGTCACTAGGGGGCCTGGCAGTGAGCAGACAGCGTAAGAACCAAGCACCCAGGCTCTTGGAGCTACAACAGCAATGTAGCAAAACAACAACAACAACAGAATCACCACAACAGCCAAAGACTAAGTTTTCTGCTGTAAGAGTAAGCTTATACATGCATGTATTCCTCTGATTTTGAGATGGGGTGGTGTGAAAGCCAGAAAATAAAGCTGCTCTTCAGGCATTTACTGGATCAGGAGAAGGAGCCATGGCTCCCAAGACAGTTGTGTGGAAGCACTGTGACTGAGACCTCCAGGAGGAGTGATGAGCAGACATCCTATCCACGGGCACTAACTAATGCCCCTTCTGCACTTGCCACTCAGCCCCCAAGTTCCCACCATCTCACCTCTCATCACCTGCAATTTCCCACTCCTCCTTCAAACCACAGAGGGAACTTATTCCAGGACCACCTGTGAAATACTCTGGCTCATGATCTTAAGGCCTAGCTGAACCCACATGGAGAATGTGTCCTCTGCCTTTGGTGCAGATTACACAGAAGGGGTGTTCCTCAGCAGAGAAGCTGCTGCTGTTGCAGCTGCAAAGAGGTCTTTTAATTCACAATATTGGGGCCTTGTGCTAAACTATTTCATCATCCCCCCCTCCTCCCCAAATCCTTGAGGTACCTCTGCTGGTAGCCAGTTGCCATAGGAACTTTATCTGCTTTGCTTGCTAAATAAGCGAGCATCAGTACTCTCTTCCATGGGCTGCTCAGCCCCTCTCCTCCCTTTAACCCTCCCTCCCCCAAAATAGGGATCAAAAGGAGGAGAGTATGTTTGACAACCCTCCTTGCATCCCCTCTATCCTTCTCTGTGGCTTCTGTGAGCTTTTTAAGTCCAAAATCCAGAATGTAGCAGAGGCAGCCACCATAGTGCAGAGGAGTGAAACTAGGCCTCTGTGTTTTCCAGATTCAGTAGATAGGAAAGGAAGCAAAGCCAACGCAGATAGCAACAGGTAAGGTAACACAGCTTAAAAGCCAAATGCTACAAAGACCAATCACAGTTATTTTAGATGAAAGCTTTCCAACTCTTCCAATGACACCTCCCATCTCCTGCGATCAACACCATCAGTGTGTTCCACTTAAGCAATGCAATTTTAATGCCACTCAGGAGGGCACAGCCCTGAAAAGACATTTCGGAGCTGCAAACTGAAAAAGGAAAGCAAAAATACCTAAGCATACAAGAAACACCAAAAAGAGAAGGTGTCTGCCATGGCCTAGAGCTTTTTAACACGAAGCAGGTTTTTAGTTTCCACAGACCACAGATCCAGGCCAGAACTATGTAGGTCGCAAGCAAACCTTGTTTCAGCTGGTCTTCAGCCAGCTTAGAAGGTGATAGCTCCCACTCAAACACACCTTTTTTTCTTTCTTTTTTTTTTTTTCCCCCCCTCCATGTATTCACTTGAGATATACAAAGAACCGAGATGGTGAGGGATGCTGGGTGAAAGAATAAAGCTGTCTGGCTTTACATCATGTACAATTGTCTAGCCATGCTTTCTGTCTCAGTAGGCATATGCATATGGCAAATGCACTGATTCTGAAGCTGTTCTTCCCCTCAAAATGCTTTCTAGCAGAAATATATGTGTATATGTATATTACCGAGAGAAAGAATGATTTGATCTCATTCATTCATATGGAGGAGAAAAAAAAAAAAAAAAGTCCTGGAATGTTACCAATGTCAAGATAGAAAAGAAGAGGAAGAAAAGGAAGCTCAAGAGGCTGGATTCATGCTGCATACAACATTTAAACAGGCTAGCAAACCAGAATGTTCACACCGACACACACCATGGAAGAGGAATCAGTTTCAGATCATTTGGGCACTGCCGGGCATCTTCACTGGCTTTTCACCAGTGTATGAATCCTGTCCCCATGGAAGATTTTGTAAGGATCAGCCTGCTCCCAGAGGGTAGGGGGGCAGCTCAAAGAAGTTGGACTGATGATTTCCATCTAATTCCACCTAAGACCTGGGCAGATCTTAGATTAGCTGGAAGATTTGGCAGCTCAGGCAAGCCAGAGACAGAGGAGTAGCTGCTGTTCCAGCAGATTTTACAATTAGTTGCCTCATTACTGCACATAAGGCCCCTTACTTGCCCAACACATATGGATGCTCTTGCATCTGCTCAGCTTGACTGTAGCTAGGCTTCCTCTCCTTACCCACCCCTTTTAGGTATATAATTTCTTGAATAAGACACCCTTAAATTTAAGATGCACAGTATAGGGTTTAGGTGCAGTTCAGGAGAAGAGTCAAACATCCAATTCTGGTAATGCATACTGTCTCCACCCTAGCCCATTCTCTGCCAAACTGCAGTCTGTTTGGATCTGGACCTCTCAATATTCCTCCTACTTTTAACTCCCAGAGGGCTGGAAACAGCACTCAGACACTCTTCTCTGGAGATATTTATGCATGTGTGGTCAAGCTCACAAAGCGAAGAAAAAGCAAATAAAACATTAATTGAAAGTTCTACTAAGGTTCATTCTTATTCTGGCTGAGGATGTTGCAAATTTCTATTTTAAACGAATCTGCCTTCTGTCAGAAGTTTCTTTTCCTTGATAGACATGGTCTCTGTTCTTCAGAAATGCAGTTTTTCAATTCATCCTTTCTTTTCCCCCTTATTTTATTTTTTAATTTCTTTGTGAGGGTTGCCTTTTTAAAGAGGTGAACGCAGAAATCCCAAGTAGCTTTTCTAGCCCCCTTTCTGTAATGCTTATTCCAGGCTGGCAGAGTGCACGAATCAGCATTAAAACACTGTGGGGGTTCTTTCTTCTGCTTCAAATGCCATGAGCTTCCCACCTCCAGGTTTGCTCAGAGATTCACTGCTGAACAACCTTAAAAGAAACTCAGCTAATACAATTGAGCCTCCCCGAGTTCATATCTGAACTAGAAAGAGGTGACCAGGGGACAAGGGGAAAATTGGGTAAGATTTATCCAGGAAGCATTAATCATTTGCTGTTTATTTGAAATTAGACTTCCTGTCACTCTGGAGTTTTGCATGCTCTGTTTTCACAAACTTCATAAGGCAAGCAGCAGTAATGAACTAGGTGGGTACTTCAAAGAGCCTGAGGGCTTCGCTGCGAGAGCTTGGCACAGAGCTTGTTTCATTGCTTCCCCTCCCCAGCACATCCCATGCCCACTTTCACAGGGTCCTCCTCAGTTTACGGATTCCTGCTGCACTCAGACTTCTCTGCCACCACCCCCACTCTCAGTGACTCAGGCTTATTAAGATAACTTCTCTTTTTCTAGTTCCTCACCTCCAACACACACTCAATGCATTAAACCACACAGTCCTGCACATATGTAAAATCCTCCCCCGACCACCCTCTCTCATCCAACTTTCCTCCCACAGTTCTTGCACTCCCCCATCCCGGGATGACAGAGCCAGTCAAAACCCACCCAAATGAGCTCAGCTTTTACCCATGTGCATGGCTCCTCTCAGGTATCTTGGTGTGAGCTGGTAGACACCAGGACAAACAGGGCTGGGGCAGGAGTACAGGTCTCTCCTTCCCTCAGTGCAGCTCCTGGTACAGTGGAGGTTTGTCATCTGCAGAATAACAGCCGTGACCAGGCACGTGGTGGGGAGAGGACACAGCTAGGTGTGCGTGAGGCATAGGAGGTCTGGCTCTAACCTGCAGGTAGCATGCAGACCACTGGCATAATGTCCCACAGGCTGCTTTTGCAGCCTACTGCCTCCTCAGCAGGCCCAAGCTTGGTGCCACACAAGAGGGATTTGTATGTCACTATTTGCTCCTCCTTTAATGAAGTTTCAGGCAACAACAAAAGCTTCTCTTCAGGTTTTAGGGCCAGCTGGTACCCTAAGCTCTCACCAGAGCATGGATGCTGTGCAGGCAGTGTGTGATCACCGTGAGTGAACAGGATGCTGAGAGAAGACAAGAAAAGAGCTGTTCCGGCCCCAGCATCCCACTGCCTGTGCTGGCAGCAGCAGGACCACGAGCTGCAAAGAAAAACTGGCACTGAAGGAAAACAGACCTTTGCCAGAGCTGGGGCTTTGCTCAGATTAGTGGCTCTGCTCACATGCTCACGCTTGCCTTTGTTCCTGCTCTTCCATGACCGGCAACGGGTGGGGGCAAGTGGGGTGTGCATGCGGAAGGAGGATGTGGCAGGAGCCAGCACACATGTTTCTGACATTCGGGGATGTGTGCAGGGAGCCTTGTCTGCCCAGATCAGAGAGTACCGCAGAGACAGGGGCTTGTGAGCCACAGGTCACCCAGATAGAAACGGGGACAGACTGCTAATGCTGACAGCTGGCAAAGGCATCTGCATCCTTAGCACCAAATGTAATAGTTCTTACAATCTTCTGTCTCATTTTTGCACTGATTAAGAGGCAACATTCACATCCAAAGCATACTTCTGTGCGCCTTCATTTCATAACCACCAACAACCTGTTAGAAACACCTAGAGCAGGACAAATGGCCTCACTTTTTGCACAAATGGCTCTGCTGTTTCCAATCAGTACAGCTGCGTTTGACATGGACCATTTCTTCCTACACTAATATCAAGGTCTTTTTTCAGCAGTGACTTTCAGATCCAACTGACCTGTGATGTGCATAAGAGAGTGACCCTGCTGGAGACCTAGAAGAGGATTTGAACTGCATCCGTCTTGGGTGAAAGATCCCTACATTAATTGCATTTTCAACCACTGTCTCCAGTTGAACAGTTTTCTAATTTGCCCTGCACTATTCTGCTTTCTGGAAAACAGGAGTTGGATTCACTTTGTTCCGCACTCAGAGCATTTATCTTTCTCTCAGTGTCCAAATGTGCAGCGTAAGCATCACACATAAAACACCATCAGAGGAAAACAGAACTAGGGAGAAGAGACCCAGGAGAAAGATAAAGGTTACCCTCTTCACTTCTCCAGGTTTCTCCAGCAATGCCACAGGAATATTTTGCTCAGAGGTGTTTAAACACTATGCTTATGGGACCTTGTAAGTGGACAGCAGACTTGCAAGTTGAGTTGTTCAGAGAACAGCAACGCATCAGCAGTAACGGTGACAGCAGCTACGCCACCCTGCCATGATTTCTCGTCTTTGAGCCTGAAGATATCGCTCCTGCCAGAGAACAAGATACCGACATCTGGACACACACGAACCTGGGCCTCTGTCTGTGATGAGCTGCCAATAAGTGCCTCAGCTCTCGTTAATTATGGTGGTGTTTCTACAATGATGAGACCACTTCTCTGTGGAGAAGAGCTCTCATCAGGAAATTGGTTCTATTGCAATTAACATCTTTGAATATCCAAATTTAACATCCTCCTTGAGCCTTCTCTCTTATTTCAGGAAGTTTGTGATCAATCAAGTCCTGAAATAGAGATGGAGATCTGAGATTCAGAGGATGGTTGGAGGAGGGGAGAAGGAGAGAAGAATTGCATGGTTGGCAGGGGGGGTTAAGTAAATAACGGCTTCAAAATCAGCTGGTTGATGTCTCTAGCAGCATTTTGACCTCCCATTCCCATAGGAATTATTTCTGAGAAAGGTACCATCATCAACATGGCCTCTATTTAAAGTCAGAACATGCAACACATCCAGTCCCTCAACTCAGCCCTGTTTTCTGGTTCAGCTATAGAGCAGGCTCTGAGACAGAGCTGAAAAATCTTGTCCTTGGGAGGTTCAAACATCACCTACCAGAAAAAACAATACAGCACCCCACACAAAACACCTTCCCTCCTTTTTCCTCCCACAAAACACACAAACTCACCACTTCCTAGGGCTTACACTCCATCTGTCCCTACCTGCCACATCTTCTCAGGGAGCTGAGTGGAGCACAGGCAGACACCTAAGCAGAAAACTAAAGCAGCAACACATCTTGCTCTGGACCACAGTGCATCTGAAACATCCTATCTCACAGAAAGAAGCCAAATATATATTCCCAATATACGTACATTCTGTGATGAAAGAAAACAGGTTTTCTGTCCCAGGCATACTCAAAGAACAGCTTATAGACCTATATTCTTGTATCACAATAACAAATATGAGTAGTAAATGCATTTACTTCATATCATTATCAACGACTTTTCCCCCTTCGTGTATAGTAATTTTCCCCAGTAAAAACCTCACTGCTAGATAGCTATTACATTTTTAAAGAATAAAATTCACAACCAATGCAATCAAAAGACTGAGTTTTATGGCTTTTGGGTCATAACTTAAATAATTTTTTGTTTGTTTTTATAACTAGGAGAAAGACCCTGAACAACTTTGCTGCATTATATTCAGTTACATAAAATTTGATTTCTTGCTAGATGGCATTAGACCTTCGACAGCTTTAAAAAAACAACAAACACTGACTGCTTATAAACTCAGTTAAGAAAATCACTTTAACTTAGATAAATGCTAGTTTCAGTGAAATTAAAATGTAATGCCACTTTCAAGTTCTACACAGCTAACTCTTGTCACAGCTGTACAATAAATAAGAAATAACAAAAATAAATAAGAAATGATAAAAAACACTTTGGTGAAACTTGAAAATAAGTATATATATATATATATATATATATATATATACACACACACTATATATATAAGGGCCATAAGCAAGTAACAGTCTTGGGCTACAGCTAGAGCTGCTCATAGTCATACATATCTACCCAAAAATCAATAAAATATGCTCTAAAACCACAGCTAGGCAGTAAGGACCAATGTAGTGACAATGGGAATCACTGGGAGTCTAACTGTCTTAATGGACACCAAAACAGACATGACTTGAGCACAAAATGGAATAAATTGATCCTACAGTTTTTAATAATGGGTCCGTTTTAATTTTGTTTGTATGTGGCAGATGCTGCTGAAACAGAATGAAATGGGAGGAGACATGGATGAAGCCTGCTCAAACTAGTCTAAGAACCAGAGTAAGAAGTGGGCACTAGCAAGCTGATGAGGAAATAAACCAGTGTGCAGCGCGATGGTTAAATAGCTGAGAAAACAGGACAGAGGGGACTTGTGATGTTCAGTGCCTGCCCAGGAGTGGGTTCAGTAACAAATGGCCCTGAGGCAGCAGAGCAAGAGTGTCAAACCTTCTGTAGGGCTGCTCCTTCCTGCTGAGCAGGTGAGAGAAGACACTGAAATTATGAATTCACATTTATGAAGAGCTACACCCAATATTATGACTAGTCAGTAAAAATTAAGAACTAATAATTGGGGTTCCCTTGTCCCAAGTTATTCTGTTAATTCTATTAATACACTCTGTGCTGTGGTTTATTAGGAGCTTCCCTTCTACAAACTCCCCACCACTGTCTTCCAAATCACTGTGATATGGCTGCAGTAAGAGTGGAAAACAACCTGTCCACAAGGAGTTTCAGAACACATCAAAGTTTTGTGTTGTAAACTGCAAAGTTTGAGGCACTCAAACCCAGTTCATTTTAACAAAAGGAGGAGGAAAACAGGAAATCCAGCTCTGGGGATTTCCACCCGCTGGTGGAAATCAAATGGGGAATAACCATTAAACATGAGCATTGGATCTACCCAACCAAGTAACCAGAGGGACAGGCATGGAGTAAAGGTTGCTTCAGTGCACCAAAGCAGTCACAAAGTAACCCAGCTTTCTGAGCCTGCTGCCAGCGGGTCAACAGCAGAGAGCATCTGCCGTGCTCAGAACATCACACCCTCATTGCATGGGGAACGAGAACTGCAGAAGCATTAAAGCAAACTTTATTCCCAGAGCAGGTCAAATTTGGGTCCTCTCACCCTTGACAAAACCCCTCAAAAATTTTTGCACTTGAAAGCATACATTCACAAGAGGTTATTAAAAGTGTAACATTATTCAGAGCCTGCGAAGTCCTTCGTCACACGCCAGCACTTCCAGTGTTCCACACCATCCATCTACAGCCACTTAGTCCTTGGTGACATTTCAAGAGAAAATTCCCCTTTAGCTCCTCATTCAAATTGCCTTGTCAGAAAGCAACAGGGTGAATCATTTAACCTTAAGTAACTACGTTGCTCCTCTACTACATAAACTCTATTCTGGCACACATAACGGACAGCACATTGACACCCACACTATGACAACTTGGACTATATAGATCTGCACACACAAATATATATAAAAGTTTCCAACCTCCGTGTATTCCAAGGATGCTTGTCTTTCCACCGGTCCCACATCCCTGAGGACTTTTGCCAGCTCCTGCACCTCCTGTCCCCCAACACGTGGAGCCCAACTTTCTTGCCGACTGCATGAGCTGCCTGGCACAACAGCAGAAAAGCAGTAGACCCTGGTAGGCTTCAGATGCGTGTGCCCTGTGGCTGCCCCAGTGGGCTTGAGTGGAAAGAAAGATGGAGGAGGGGGAAGAGGTGGCTCCTGAGATGTCACTGGAACTGCTGTCATATCAACATTCCACTTCCCTTCCCATTTTTATTTTTTTTTTATATATTTAGGTCAAAGCATGAGTAGCTGTTACTTCTAAAAGGAAAAAAAAAAAAAAAAAAAAAAAAAAAAAAAACTCCTTAGCTTATTGTTTCCATGGAGGACCTGACAATGTTTGAACATCAGGACAGCAAGTAAATTAAGAGCAAGAAAAACCCACACAATTCCCAGATCCTCTTGAAATCCTTATTTTAAATAACTCCAAGGACAGTGAGCATCAAGAGTTAAGAGTACAAAATCAAGAATCCCTTGCCTTTGCTTCAGATAACAACCATTGTGACTTTGCTGAAAGCTCTAAGTGTTGTAGCCTTTCATAATAGGTAACAAGGTCTGGCAAAGCACATAACACTTACCTTTGTAATAGTGTAATAATACACTACCACATTTTGCTAGTACATCTTTACAAGAGTAGGAAGAAGCTACTATATTCATCTTATAAACATTAGGAGCTTTGCTTACAGCCACACACAAAGTCAGATTGGACTCAGAAATAAATTTACTTAATTTGCAGTGCACAGCAATACTTCATATCCCATGTTAATGGCAACTCTTCTGCTTTTTGTCAATTTGTCCTTTCTGTTGGGAATTTGGATGGCTGTTTAGTTGGTTCATTTGCTGTTTTGTGTCACACATCATCAGTTCCTTACTGCTGGTGTTTTCCAGCTTTACAGCTGAGAATTATCCCTTTGGGCTGATAGTCCCTATTCCAAAAAGGCAAAGCTATGAAATATGGTAAGGAAAAGGTATAAAAAAAAAAATAAAAAAATAAAAAATAAAATGTGAAGAGTATAGTGCTTTTATAGATATCTGTTACCTCTTTAATATTTCCATTCCTTGAATACACACGTCCTGTTAACACCTCCTACCAAAATGGAGGAGCTTTTGCACACAGAAAGAAATGTCTTCCCTGGCTGTTGGTAAAACCACTGCCTCCTGCAGCCTGCCCAGATTTTGCTGGCCAAAGGGCAGCAAGAAGCTTCCACGGTCACTTGTTAACCCCCAGGCCCAGCTCCAAAGGCCACTGAGCCAGTTCAGCCAGGTAGCACTGTAGTCTTCTCCTTCCTTGGACATCCCACTAATTATAATTTTCTGACACCTCTATCATGTAAAACAAGGCACCCACTGACTTGAGCTTGCGTTGCTGACCTTGATCTATTACTTCACCTAACATATCTGCTGTTTCTGCTATAAAAGACTAACCCAGGACACTGGGCACGATACTCCCAAAGCAGCAGCTTCAATTTAGAGTGATCTCATCATTACTACTACTTTCAACACTTGCTATCATTTCTGCATGGAGATAAATAAATCTCCATTTCTATCAGAGACTGAGACTCTTCTGAAATATTTCCATTCAGCATTTTTTCCAAACTGCTTCTTTAAAATGTCTTTTTTTAAAACCAAAGCTGACTCACTCTCTAATGCACGATAGTCTCTGACTCACATTTAACACTTTGATCTCCACAGTTCATTTTGGTCAGCAGCTGGCCTAGCCATACCCTTGTACCACTTGTAAGGGGTAAGAAAGGAGAAAGCAAAGTGTACTTGAAACATTCATTTAGTTCCAGACCACTGAGAAATGTTCAGGATAAATCTGCAGAGAAAGGAAAATTGTTGCAGCACCCAGAGACCTATTACAAATTAGAACACAAATGATTTTTTTTCAGCAAGAGACAGATTTGCACTTTCATGTTCCTAGATTCAGATGAAAAGGGGGCTCAGAAGAAGAGATATTTTGCTAGAGGGGTTTCTCTTTCTCATTTAGCTTCATCAAAATCCTCCTGATAAAACTGAACAGCTCCATTTCAGAAATGAAATAACAATCCGGAAATAATCTCCTGTTCACACACAACTCGCAGTGGAATTTATTACTTAATACTGTTAAAGTACCCAAAAAGGAGAGCTCTAAAGAGTGAGGCCCAGGCTGAGGCCTGATACAAACCATCACCACAAGTCACCAGGCCACCAGCCAGAGCAGCACAGGCAGAGGCAGCATGAGCACCCCATCAGTCACACGGACTTGATGGCTCCCACGAGGTGGATCTGATCTAACAGCCTACAACCCTTTTCCAGAAGAAAGGAAGAAGCTGGAGGTGGGGGAGAGCAGATCCCACTGACATTAATAGGGTCCAGCCCATTGCTTCCCTTTAGCACTCGTTGAAATATCTCCAGGTTATTGTCAGTGCCTAGCCTTGACCTTGGCGTGGAGATGGCTAATAAAGCCAGAACAAGGTCTTCACCCACAGAAATAATCATTTTCTGATCACGTCAAATGAAAGATTTTTACATAGTGACTGGACGTTGATTTTATGCGATGAAAGGTGGAACAAGCTTGGCTTACAGCTATGTTTTGGAAAGCACAGTGTGCAGACCTCGAGGCACCCATGTATGCGCACACAAAAGCGGCTTTCTCACAATTATTACCTATATATCATCAGACAGAAAAAATCCCCTTACTTAACATATTTTCCCTCTGCTCAGGCTGACATCAGGGCACAGACAGCTGCACCCACGCAGATGCCTCTGGTGCACCTCTCGCAGGCACCCTTCAGCCGGGCTGTGGCCTCTTCCCCACAGAGGCCCAGTGCTGACCCCAGCACCTCTGAGCTCTGCACAGACTTTGAGAAAAGCTGTGCTAACTCGCACACACATCTCGTACCCCACCTGAATGGAGCAGCAGCCCTGCTGAGCTCCTTGCTGCCAGCAGAGGCCTGCCGTAATGCCTCCAGTCATGAGGAGCACCTCCATCGCCAACCCCAGCAGGGGAGCGAGTGAGCACAGCTCAGTTTTTCTCTGGTATGAGGTAGCCAGAGGTCAAATTCACCATGTGTTTGTCAGCTGCCTGTGATCAGCCATGAATCATATTCTCCTGACGAGCTCAGAGGCATGTACCATGCCCCACTGACCACATGCCGCATGCAGGCCAGCACACCTCTCCCATTAAGTTGTGCTCACACAGTGCTTTACACACAGGTTAACATGTGAATAAGATCCACGTTATATCAGCCAGCACAATTTTCGTCTCAGGCACACTGACACTTTGCCTCCTTACCCCTCAGCATTAGGGGGTGTCTGCATAGTACCTCTGCCAGATGACAATGCAGCATGCCAGGTGACAGCCCTGCCACCACTCTAATGCCACCACTCTAATGCCACCACTCTACCATCCACCCCTCCTGCCCTCAATGGGACACTTTTCCATCAAGTTTCACACATCGCCTTTGTTGTTACCAAAAGGAACATGGAAAAACCTGTTGAAAACAAACAAACCCCTCTGATTTCATAAGGGCAATGTCTCTAAACCATGTAGGACTTCAGTGGAAAAAAAACATCTTCAAGAACAAGCCAGGGCTGAGCTTGCTCCCAGACACACTCCCTGGCCTAGCCGCAAGACTTTACAGCTAAAATCCCTGCAGAGGCTGCTCCAGGTCCAGGCACAAATTTGGGGGAAGCCTGGTGCTGAGCTGAGGCATTCCAGGGCAGGGCACAGCCCTGAACCTCTGGATGTGCAGGGTACAGTTTGTAGGCTACCAGATGAGCACACATGAAGGAAAAAAAATAAATAAATAAAAATACATCGTCACTTGGGTATCACAACCTCTAAGTGACTGAAGTTGCATATCCAATGGTAGGAAACTCAACTACATCACCTGTTCTTAAAGGGAACCAGTCAGGTCAAAGCATCAGTGGGTTTTAGCTCCCAACCAAAGCCCAGGTTGCGACACCCTGTCCTAGCATCAATCATCTGCTCACCTCTAGGTTTTTAATATTGCCCTGCCCTCCACTTACTGCTCTGGGGCTTCACAACACAGAGCTCCTCAAAATGGCTGCACAGCTCAGAGCAATGGTGTTTCTACTTCTCAAAATATCTACCTTTGTGGCTAGGACTAGCCACAGCACTGTTCATGGCATTTATAAGCTGCTCTTCCCAAAGCACTGCACTACAGCAGGGTAGGATGCTCGGCAAGCAGATCCCTTGCCCAGTGGCACTAGGGCAGATTGGGGTAAAAAGCAGTATACTGGGCAGCTTCAGCTGCAAGGAGCTGTGGTCAAAGGCTTTGGGAGAGAGGACAACTGACTGTGGGAACAGTGGAAGGTGTCCCTGCCCATGGTAGAAGGGTTGGAATTAGATGATCTTTAAGGTCTCGTCCAACCCAAAACATTCTCTGATTCTGTGACAGCTGAAAGACCATACGAGGAAGGCAGCAGTAAGTGAAGGAACAGCCAAACCTGCCTGCGTAGCACCCACTGAAGTCTGCGATAATAGCAGAAAAATCCTCAGCCTGACTAACTCAACAGAGTCTCCTAAGTGCCCCAGGCTCATCTGCATCCCCAAACATGTACCCAAAAGAGCTATTCACCCCTATAGCAAACTTTTGGAAAATTCACAGTTTAGCCTTCATTCTTGAATCTCATCTTCTGAGGTAAAAGAATAACAACTTGCCCCCCTGCCATCCCAGTGGTGCTGTGGGTATTAATTTATTTCTGTATGGTGTTTTGAAAATCACAGTAGAAGTCCCCAGAATTTACCATTCTTCCCAGAAAACACCTTCAGAGAGGGGCTCATGCCTGGCCAGCCTCAGCCACTGGTGACCCAGCAGAGCATCACAGGGATACCTGGCGTACTGGTCACTGCCTGCAAGCTCTGGCAATGGTATCCATGCACTGTGATGGAGGATGCAAGAACAGCTATGCTTGAGCACTCAGCAACAATAACCAAGCAGTGCTGTTCTCATTCCTCTTAGAAAGAGGCAACAAGAGACCGTAGCATGGCTAAGAGCAAGGATCCCCAAAAAAACTCAGGACTTCTGTTGTTAAGCTCCCTCACAGGCAGAAGAATATGCTCTTCTCCTGCAAAAAGAAAGAGAAGGAGAGAGGCAAAAAGAGCTAGGCAAATGTCACAAGAGCAAGCAACAAAACAAAAGCACCAACTCACACCCACACACAAGCCTTCAGGCAGCATCTTGCCAGCAATACCATCCCCAGTGCTATCCTCAGCTATTCACACCACTTTCTGTCCCCTGCTAGGTATTAATAATTCTTGTCAATGGCCCTTCTGCTAATACATTACTGACCGAGTGGCTCAGGTCAGAGCAGTAAACAGCAGCAAAAAGAGTCAAGCTGAGCAGTTCCTGCCTGGCTCCAAGGGAACACCCAAGAACACCCGAGAGGGCAAAGCAGCCAGCACAGATATTAATGCAGAAATAATTCAGCATCTTCCAAAACTTTGTTCACAAATTGCATGTTGTCAGCAGCAATTAAAGACAAAACAAAAGAAAAAGAAAACCACAAACATAAAACAGAACTTCCCACTCTGTAAATGTCAGTAGACCCTCCCAGCAAGATAAGCAGTTACATAGGTGGTTAGTGAAATTGTGTGAATTGACCATTTAATCCTGTAGTTCAGATCCTAACAGCTTGGGCACTAGATTCCGATTTGCCTGATTTAGTCTGCTCCCTGCTAGGAAGCCCTCTTAGCCTTAATAGCACAGGCAAAAGCTCAAGTACCAATTTCCCTATCCTGAAATATTCTAGCTCCAGAGATCCTGATTTTCCTGACATGAACAAGTCCAAAAAGACAAGCCAATACAATTTGAAACATCCTTAGCTAGCAAGCAGTTAGGTTGCTACAAAATTTGTTTAGCTTTTGAATTTCACTACCATCATGTTACCTATGTTTATTTTTTTAACCAGCTAGGGTGAAATATTAACCCCAAATGCACATAGTCTTCCACATTTAAAACCTCAACAAAAAATGATTCATAGAAAGAAACATTGTGGATTCACACCTAGAAAAGCCCATACAAGACAGCATATCTGTTGCTCATTCTAGCATCTCTCTACATAAACAGGATTTCTTTTATAATGCAGCATCCTGAGAGACCTAGAAGCTTAGAGCAATATCCTTTTGGATACACAACTGTTCCTTCAGTGCACATTTACTGAATTTCTCCTAACCCATCTCTCTTTATTTGGAACAATATCTTTATGCATAAAAATGGTAGCTTTCAGAGGAGGCAAGTGTTATTAGAAAGTTCATCTGCTCCAGCTGCTTATTCCTCACTTAAGCTCGTAATTAATCCTCTTTTTATGACACCATAATTGTTCCTATGGTAACCAATTATGATGTCACAAACAGGATCAGAATTTTAGATAGGGGAACAGAATTAGCTCCTTGGTTATTTGTTTAGGTCCCTAGTGGCTGTCATGGCTGATCAAATCACTGGTCCCTGAATTGAACCCCCCCCCCCCCCATCAGTTCAATAAAACACCAATACCTGGTGTTTTAAGGGAAATCAAGCAGAAAAACAAGCAGCAGTGTGCCCATTGAAGGATGGAAAGTTGCCTTGCATGGAGATAATCCCTTTCCAGCCCTGGCAGGTGATTCATTTGCCCCCTGAAGCAAGAAAACATTGGCAACACTTGCAATAGTATGAGTATACTCAGTAGTCAGACTTGCTATGAATATGATTCATTTTCACATAAAAGCCTAATCCTTCTTTGGATCCTACTAAATATTTCCCTTCTATGATTTCCCACAGCAGTGAATTCCCTATTAAATACACACAAAACAGTCATGTATGGCAAGTAAAGGAAGAGCCCCTGGGCTCACTTATTTCATCATATTTCCTTCTACTAAAACTAAATAACCACAGTCTATCATCTCTCTTCCTGCAAAATAATCACAAATTTGCTTGAATGCCTGAAGTGGTGTACAGTACTGTTCTCTAGTCTTTTTTTTCATGTCACCTGCATATTTTTAAGCTCACAGCAAATGAAAGAAAGAAAGAAAAAGAACAAAAAAGGTTAAATATAAGCCACCCAGGTATCATTCAGCACATCATCAACATTTTGAGATGTAGCATATTCAAGACAAAGATGCTGTGTCTCTATTTCTCCCCCCACAGTTTAGTCTGCCTAGCTCTGATGAGGTGAATGAGTTAGGGTGCCAGGGAGAGCCAAGCTAACATCAAAGCTCATGAAAAAAAGAAAGGGAGCTGGCCTCTAGAATGAACGCCAAGAGCTGCAGAGACACCAGATCCCCTCTAATAAATGCTCCATTCACCAGATGCTAGTATGTCCAGGTCTGCCTCTGAACTGTTAAGGAACAATCCTAAAGACCAGCATAGTCATGAGCAACGCATACATTTTACTTTCCAAGTAATTTATTGTAGCTCACAGAAAACACGACAATGTGCCCAGATACCACAGATAAGAGAGGCAGAGGGCAAGAGATTTACTTTGGTGTTCTGCACTGGGACTGAAATACAAAACAACAACTGTCTCCCAGCTGCCCTTGCAGCTGGCAAAGGAAATCCTTTTAAAGATGCAGTTCACAGCAGGCAAAATGGCAACATCTCCATTTGGCTGTAGAGCTACTGCAGCAATTTTTAAAATTGACGTACTTGCCAGCATCCACTAAAAGAAGTCACCACCTCCACTTCAAACCAGATTTATCTCTTGCCAAAAAAAAAAAAAAAAATCCCCCAAACTCTCACCCTGTATTTTTTACAAACAGAGTTCCCATGTTTTGCATTTTCTGTTTGGAAACATTTGTCAGACGTTAACGAGCACATGCATCTATTCATCCTCTTTGTAGGAGGGGTCCATATAAAAACTAATTTTAGCTTTGTAAGACTGTTCACCACAGACTGCCTGCAGTCAATAGAAATGGGCTCTTCCAGAGGACAATTTGGAGCCAGAGCCTGAATTAAGCTGGCAAAATTGTCCTCTGGAGAAGACTCTCTTGCTTGCTAATGACTATTGAGGACACCAAGGGAAGGTAGCCTTCTTAGCCCCAAATTATCCCTCAAGAATAGTTCCTCCCCTCCTTATATTGACTTCTTCACACATATTAGAGCTCACATTTTTTTCCAAAGCCAGTAAGAAGTGACACTTAACATCAATGCATACACGTGGGGACTGATTCATCACAACAGAGCCATTAGAAGGAAATGCATTAGTCTTAATAGCAAGAACTGCACACACACACGGTCTCTTCCCAAGAAAGTTCTTAAATCCTGTGGGAGTCAGATGTCGGGAACAGCAAAACCAGCACAACCAGACACTATTCTTTTGACAGACAAGTCAGCAATCTATTGCCCAGACATAATGTATTATAATAAATACCATCCTGCTATCCTGCGTTTCATCTATATTCCTTTTCATGCTGTAGTTATCAACACCCTTCGGTCTCAAACAGAAGATGGTCAGTGACGCTCCACATGTAGCCATTAAAAATATGATGGCTCCCTCCTCCTCTACTGCCCAGATAGCTGGATGGGAGCTCCTTGGTCCTGAAAGCCAAATCTGACAGCAACTTGGCTTCTACAAAACCCTGCTGACTGGAGCAGACCGTGGCACAAGCCCAGAACTGGGGGGAGACACTACCATCTAGCCAAGACCCACTACCCTGCCACCCCTCACTGAGAGTGTAGATACCAATCTGGCTGCTCTGTGGTCAGAGGGAGAAAGAAGACACAGACATGCAGGAGGAGAGGAAGCAATATTTTCCTTAGGCCTTTCCAACCCTAGAAACCAGTGGTCACTTTCATTCTCTGTATAAGGCAAGAGTTAATACCCAATAAGTGAATTCTTGGGTTTTAATGTTACTAGGTGCATTCTGCCAGTAGCTCTGGAGGCAGGTGCAGAAGAGTCTCAGAAAGAGAAGCAAAGAATAAAACAAAATAAAACAAAACCCTAACTGTATGCCTTGTGTACATTCAGCTTTCAAACCTCCCTGAAGAATGACCTCCCTGTTTATCCATAAAAATGTGAACAACCATCCAGTACCCAATATTAGCCCCTTAATATACTTTAATCATGACATCAAGCAGCTCCTGCTAGCAGTCGGAGGACAATTCGTCTTTCAGGTTCTAGTCTCTGGTCCTTCTGAGGAGGCTAAGTATCATTTGGTTGATTAACACTAAATATGGTTATGACAACACTATTCTATCATAAAAGATTAATCATGACCAAGCTAGCTTCACTGATGCTAAGAGATAACAACTTTGGCTTGCCAGAACTCAGCATTTCCATTTGTTGGGAAATTTTGATATTTCAAATCAAAACAAAATAACTTTTCTTCTGAATCTGAAGGAAAATAAAAAATAACTCAGCATAAAGATATTCTAAAGAATTATAATATCAACTATTCTGTATTTCAGTTAATAGGATCAGAAGTTATGATGAATATTTGAATTCATTGCTCATCTATTTTTTGAAAACAAAATTAGCATCTTCCCCAGAAGACTTCAGTTGGAAAACATGCTTATGTCAGCAGACTAAAAAACATTTCACGGCAAATATTTCAGCTTTCTCCACCATAGAAGAACCGAATTACAAGTGAATATGCATTCTGTGGTACCTTCAGAGGTACTACCTCATATACAATTTGCCTTCTCTTTCAATTTAGAGTGAGAGGTCACTATTTTAAGGAACGGTAATAGGTTTTGCCATCGCTGCTCTGTTTGAACAGCTCTCTCACGGAAGTCTGTGAAGCCACCCTCAAGTTTTTGCATGCACCTGTGACTCAGGATTGAACCCTTCAGACACACCTGCTGGTTTGCATCACTGACTAGTTTGTATTCCTCTGCCATCAGAGTTGTACACCGACATGTACTATTGTGCCTGCGAAAGCTTAATGATACCTGGAAAAGATTCTTTAAGATGATCTCACTGTTTTGCATTTATCCCCCTATTATTTATGTTTTCACACATAATAGAAGCTGCTTTGTCTGCATGTGTAGTAAATTCGCCTCATTGTCTTACAACCTCGCTGTGAAAAGCTGTTAGATTTGATTCACAATAGGGCCAACATTTCCATCAAGCAAATATCACTCTCAGCACCTGACAAATTGTGACACTGTTTTCAGAGTGACTGAATCAGAAACAAAGCTCTGGCTGGGTGCTGGGGCGGTGAGGAAGGGCTTGGGGAAGGGGGTATCTGGCACGCCTCTGCGTAGACACTGAGGGTAAGTGCTTGGGCACGGCTCAGACACAAGACCCAGGAGAGCCCCACATTCTTTGGCCACTATTCCCAGCATGAGGGGGTGGAAATCTGACTTGGCAGCCTTTTGAGACAGCAGGCTGCTTCTCTCAGTGGAGGGGATTTAACATCTTTCTCTCATTTTTTCAGCCTTTGGATCAGAGAAGGGAAAGTCGGGCTACAGTTTTCCATCCCAGCTTATTTCCTCCTCTTTTTTTTTTTTTTTTTTTTTTGTTTCACATCACTAATGGCCTCTTTTAAACGTGGGAAATTTGCTGCATTAAAGCATCATCTACCTCAGTCTAAGTGATACTTCACACCATCCCATCTTTTCCTCATCTCAATTATATGTGACCCAATGGAAATTCCTGTCTTTGGTCAGCTAAAGGCCCAAATGTATGACAGAGGCTGAAGTGATTAAAATGTATTTTAATGACCAGGAGATCCATCAAATGCAAGCAGATGGGAGAAGCAAGCATAGCCTGAGCTTCCAGACCCAACTGGGAACCACATCCACATCCTCCAGGAGACCTTCAGCTGCAGCTTTCATTTAGGACATTGCACAGCTGCAAAGAATAGCAAAATAAGGTCATTGGTGGCAGAAAGGCAAGGCCATCTGGTGTCTTGGCAGTTCATGTGTGAAAGAGAACGATCTCTGAATTTCAGGAAGCAAAAAGCATGAGTAATCTCAGGATGAAGGCCAAAGACTAGAAAGAAAGTGAATTCCCTTTCTTTTCTGCTAAGTCAGGAGAGAGGTGCAGTCTGCACGTGATGGAAAACATAGCTGCTGCTCTCTGTGCTACAGCTTTCCTTGGGTAAACAAAGGCCTTTGTCAATTAGGGGGAGCTAGGAGGTAAGAACACAGCTCTTTCACAAACACGGGTTCCCAGTTCTTTCCATTTCCCTCCCAAAATTAGTCATTCCCTTTTGTCTTCCAGCAGAGAGACAGCAGGGGCTGTGAAGAGAGAGGAACCCCACACAGGGGTTCAGCAGCTGTGGCTTGCTCTTTCTCTGTATTCACTTTGTATATTTGTTTTATCTGTACAAAACCAGGTACTAATATGAATGCTAAGCTGCAAGTCTTTCTTAGAAAAAAGGGAATTGAAAATGTAAGCAGCTATTGTATGAACAGGCTGAAGCTATTTTCACAGCCCTATCAGAGCTGATGACAGGATTATATTTGGTTACTTTCCCTTCTGCACTTGAGGAGGTGGGTAGAAGGAGAGAAGACCATATTGCCCAACCCAGGAAGAGGCTTTTCTTTAAAGTCTTCTATTATCTGATCTCTCACATTTTCACTGGTCTCGAGGTGAAAATTGGGAAGAATGCATTACTTGGTCTTGAATACACTGACACTGGGAGACTACAGCTGAGGAAATTAAAAATGTTTGTGCGTCACACTGAAGATGTCTTCTGGTTACCAGTAATTGCCAGAGATAGCTTAGCTCTGTGCTTTTTCATAAAAGAAAGAAAAGGAAAAAAAAAAAAAAAAAAAGGGAAAAAGAAAAAAAAAAAAAAAGAGCAGAACTGACTTCATTTAAATTATATATATGTGAGATTCTTTTAAGACATGTTCTTCAGTAATGGGAGAGCTCACAAGTTCTCTGGGTCCATAGTGCCCTGGGAAGCAATTCATAACATGCTTCCAGCTTGATTGTGCTTGTTCAAGCATGTAGGCAAATGTAATGCTTGGAAATGCAATACTTGGCTTTTGTTGATGGTCATCACGCTCCCAAGAAGGATGAGGCAGCGATATGCACAAAAACTTGCTGTGGGCTGGAGGAGTCCAGGCTATTCCCAGGGAAAAAATACTTGCAGTATCCTTTCTGGAAAGCAGAAAAGCTGTGCTCCAGCCAGCCCTTCCACTGAGGGGCAGCTAAGCCCTCCAGGCCAGACTGTCAACAGCCACCCTTGCTGAGGGTTAGCTTTTCTCCCTTTCAAACAGATAAGGTTTGTTAGGAAAAGAGATATTACAGGACAGAACTGTCACTGCTAGCTCACTTGTCTGAATCCTGGTCAAACGGTTAGTTTCTGAACACAGCACACAAGCTTTGTGAGGGGACATCTTGACTGTTATATTGGTCTCAGTCCAGCTCATAATTGCCCCAGCATCACAGCCAACATTAGTCATCCCTCCCACTATCCACTGAAAGGAAAGAAAATAAGAGCTGACAAGACAGAGACCAGATAACCCAGCGCTTTGTAAGCTTGCTGTTTACCCCGGATCATAGCACATTTGTCAAGTGATGATATGGCCCACATCAGACTCAATGAAATGAAAAAAACATTGTTCCAGCCTGACCAGCAAAGAGCAAATCAAGATTCACAAGGCCAAAAGAGACCATCCAAGCATCACCATGATACCTTGTATTCAAGCCACTGTTAGTCTACTCCAGTACTATTTGTCATGTATCAGCAGGGTCTGCTGAGCACTTCTCAGCATTTCTTCAATGAGTTATGAAGCCTGAAAAGCTGAAGAAAGCAACTGTTGCCTCCTTCCTTTTGCTATAGGATTGCAATGACTCAGAGAAGTCCAAAAGCTGTCTGTCTTTATATCCGGTTGCACTTGAAAGATGTACTACTTTGCAGCCACTGTAACATACTCTTCCACAGTAGAGCTTGAGAAACTCCAGTACTACAGATGGAAAGGGGGAAAGGAAGCAGCATCTTGATCAGAGATGCAGCAGCAGACTATAAAGCTCACACTGGCCATGGCAGACAGGAAAAAACCTGTTGGAGCAAACTGAATAATTTAATCTTAACCTTGTAGAACGTGAAGCATGGTGTCTATGTAGCTGTGTGTTCTTTGTTCAGCGTACATGCACCACACAGATACATAAACCCACACAAAGCACCAGCGTATCGGCAGGAATCGGGAAAAAGCCAGAAGCATGCTGCAAGGCTGAAGACAGGGCAGCAAAGGCAAGCTACAGAATGCAAAGGGAGAAAGAGCAGCTCACAAAAACTAAAGAAATCCAGGAATTCAATTTCAGCAAAACCTGGCCAGGGACAACACAAGTACAATGAGAAATGACCTGCTTCAAAGCAAAATGTACTGCTCTGCAGAAGTGACAGTTGCTACTGTTGGCTACCTGCAGAGGTAAAATGAAGAATCGCTTAAGTTGCTCTCGGCTAATGGAAGGCCACCTGCAACCAAACATGCTGGCTGCATCGCTACAGCTACTAATTCCTTCTTCAATGTCTTCTTAAATTAGGCTGAAACCTGGAGGTGACTGCAGCACCAGCAGCTAAGGATCCTATGAGCATAAGCAGCTGGCAACACACTGGTACTGGATATACCTGAAGGCAACAGCATCAAAGGCATTTTTCTTTTGTTTCCTATCTAGACAGGTTTTTAACATGAGTCTCAGTGTCTCGACTTACAACTAACCTCAAAACTCATAATGAAACTTTATTCACATCACTGGCATTTCACTTGTTCCACAGGAGAGTCCATTGCCCTCTAGGGCATCATCTTGAAACCATAACTCAAGCTAACATCAGCAATTAATACCCAAGGACCTGGCCTTGCATGCACCTACACATGGCATTTCATTGCCTTCAGAGAACCTGCAGGATGCAGCGCTCCAGTTGGAATGAAACTCGATGTGTTTTCACAACAAAAGGATGTCCTCCTGGGATCATTCACTAATTGGATAAAAGCATAAGAACTACCCCATTACCATCCCTAGAGGAAACTCATTAGCAACCTAATGAAATAAAGTGATGACAGGAAGGTATTTTCTCATCATCTTTTAATGCTAACAGGCTTCAAAGCCATTTCACTTCCTCACCCTCTCCTATGGTGCCCAGAAACCCCACGGCACCTCTCAGGGCATCACAGACAGTCCCCTCTCCTGCATATTACACAGCATCAGGGAGCAGTTTCAGAGCACAGAGGGATTCTAAGTTGTCCAACTCATCATCTTTGATGAATCTGTGCAATTGAAGCTTAATCCCTGCCCCACTTGGAAAATGTTCCCCAGTGGGTCAAGTTTCCCAATGAGTCATACAGCTTAGAAGGCATATAATCTGCCTGTTAGGGGGTTCACTTTGTTTTTAAGGAAAGTCAAGCTCAGAAACATTAGAAAGAAATTACAAATATGAAACAAGCACTGCATACGCACAAGATTTTTTTTTTAAATAAGTGTTTATATTAAATGAGAATTTCATTTTCTCCTCCTGTAAACAGTGTCAGGTCATACTCCCAGACACTTGTGTATTGTAGATCTAAAGTATGTTTGGTTAGGACTGTACATATTAAACACATTTAGTAATGGAAAGGGAAAAATGAATTTTTAATCCATCTGAAGAAGATAAAACAAGGCAAGACAGGGTATTCACCTACTCCTTTCCCACTATATGCACCTACACCTCTCATACCCAGACAAACAACGCCCTCCAAGTCCATGAACATTCAAAGAGAGCCCACATCTTTCCACCAGGGGCTCTTACATACTGTCAAACAACCAAAGCCATCAATATTATTCATCTCTGCAGTGGATCTATAGCCTAGCTGAGGCTATAGGGCAGCCAGCGGCACCATTCCCTGATCCCAGTGAGTAAACTCATTGCTCACGGCATATTCCTCACTGGCAGCCAGAGAAAGTAACATCCTCCAGCTACTCGTACCCCATGTTTACCCACAAAGATATGCAGGAGGAGCAATGATGCAGAAAGTTAGTGTATGCCTCAATTAGACACCTCTATTCTCTGTAAATATGTGGCCATTTGTCTACGACAATGGGGATTACTGTAATGTACTATGGAGGGCCAATGATCTGGAAAACCTTCTAGGAAGAACTGGGAACTGCTACCCCTCAAAGTGCAGACACACCAGATGATGAAAAGCAGTTTCCCATCGTGAACTGTAATTTTTGCAGAGAGATAAGCTTTCGAACAGCTGTTAATCAGAAGGGGAGCCTGGCAGTGCCATTCAGAACTCCACTTGCAGGGAAATCCAGGACTGAAAGGTTCAGGACCTCATTACCAAGACTTTTTCTAGAAAGAAAAAAAAGTTGCAATCCACCGTGTTTCCTCAAAAACACAGTACAGAAAGGATGGGAGAAGTATCAAGCTCAGTCCCAAAGCATCGACAGACCAAGCCCTACACCTACTTACTTTGCCAAGAGTGCTGTAATTGATGACCACTAGAACAAATAAACTCTTCCCCACCACCACCACCACCAGTCCTTATTTGCATTTAAGCGGAGCCATTTTATTACATTAGTTGGAGGTGCTAGGAAATTCAGAACAACCAGTTAGTGCCCTGTGGCAGCCTCGGGCTAGCGTAGCTCTTTAAAAATGAACTGTCCCACTTGCTCCATGCACAATAATTCAGAGGCAAAACCTGGGAATATGGTACTTGCTAAGAAGATCCAACCACAGTATTCATGCACAGATGTCCTCTACTGCTTCCCCAGAGTTCAGGTTTTCTCTGAATTTTGCAGTTTTAATCCTTCCTCCTTCCCCTAGAAGAGCGGCTTGCTGTCAGAGCTAGAGGGTTGAGGACTGGTTCCCAGCTTAGCACACAGACTCCACATGCCACCTTGAATACATGTAGGTCACTATCTTCCTTTGTCTCAGCTTTCCCCATCCATAAGTGGTAACACCTGCCTAACAAAGGTAGTGCAGAATTTGACTATTTGCAAATCCACTTTGAAAAACACTGTACAATGGACAAGCAGTAGATTTTCCACTTCAGGTAAGGATCTGACCAACAAACCAGGTTTTTTCATGTTAAAAAAGCAAAGCATTGTTCCTTGACACTATGCTGTCTCCTACTCCATTCCCAGTTCTCATCTACAGACAGGGAAACTAAGGTCTGTTATAATTGAGACACAATTCTAGTGAAATTTAAGGTGAAATACCCCACTTCTCTTCCTAACCACAGTCATCCCAAGCCCAGTGTTATCCTCAGAGACACATTCAGGCACAGTCTGGATAGGGAAAGCTGTGCAGGATCATGGCCAACCTGTGGCATGTGACAGCCAGCACACACTAGATGAGGTGGTGTGGGTGTGAGGGCTGCACATATCTTAATCTTGATCGATGAATTCATTTAATAAGCAAAATGCAGATGGCACATTTCCAGGGAAGTTAGGGGAAGGCTTTATGAGTTGACTGGGTTTCTATCATCTTCCTTGCTGGCAGCATCAGATGGGTTGCACATGCATCAGGGATGGCCTTACCAGAAGCTCAGCACAGGAGAGCTGAGGGACTGCCACTACATGGGCCCCAGGGCAGCAACTGTACACACAAGCCAGCACACCTACACCAAGAGAAGCAGGAAAGAGAAATAGAAAGAATAGTATAAAGTGAAATGAGAGCTGAAACCAGAGAGACCTGGGGGCTTTAGATATGGCTACAGCTCTTTCAGACAGACCCAAGGCCTTAACCATGAGCAAACACCTTATTATTTTATGTTCATAAATACCTATTACCTCCACAGAAAGACACTTAAATAAAGGGAGAAAAACTGCACACAGTACACTGAATTAGTAATGTAACAGCAACCCTTCAGCTTATGTTCCTGCACATAGTCACAGAGCAGACAAAAAGAGAAGTCTCGGCCCACACAAAATTATTTACTAGAAAGTACAGGTGATATTCCCACATAAACACAACCTGTAAAACACACAGTGGAGTCCTCCATGTCCCTGTCCTGTCACACACCTTCCTTTGCCCTAAGGTTATGCACCATGACATCACCTTACCCACATAGCCAGCAAATACCCAGCACTAGCCCACACGGAGACGTCTATGGACACATACAAGCTTTTCCCAATGTACTCTTACACCTTTTTTTCATACACACCACATACCCCACAAGTGCATAACTGAGTTAACACATCTCTTCCACTTACAAAGTGTTAATAAAAACTTAGGGTTTGGGAGTGTCGGGGAGAGAGAAAGGAGCTCCAGCTTTCTGCATCCCTTTTACTCCAAGGTGAGGCTCCTCGTAGTCAGTTCTGAAACTAAAAGTGGCCACAACACTGCAAGTATCCCTTACCCAATTTCTCCCCTCCTTCTTTAATATCTGGAGAATCCTTCAGCCGATTGCCAGTGTCTCATGTCCAGGCTGTGAAGCACAAGAGCACAGAAGAGTAGTGCATGTATGCATCACCTCCCCGATATCCCATCTATGTTGCCAAGTTGGCCAAACGAAAATCTGCCAAAAACCTGGAGAAGCTTCAATCAAATCATTTAGTCAGCCCCATGACCAGCCCTGGTAAGACCTGCCTACCTGCTCATTTCTTCCCAAGGAATGGCCAGAACAACAGTGCCTTTCCACCTCATCGAACTTGCGTGGCAGCTGATTCAGCATTTATTACCTGATAACATTTTCCATCTGCAGGAGTCCCAGGGCAATCTGAGACTACAGGTTTGTGCCAGTGCTACACAACAGCTTTGTCATGCGCTCATAGAGGCTCCCCATTTCAAATCCCTTGTTTTTTTTTCTACTTGTGAGCACATACGTAATGCCACTGCAGCACACATACAGCTTTACTCAGAATTATCATTCACAGTGTGTCTTTTGCAAAGTACTGCTAACTTCATATAAAAAGGGAGAATGGAAGAGGCATGTTCTGACTTCAAAAAACTAGTCCTGTTTCTTTGTGTGACCTTGAGACATTGATGGCCAGCCTTGCAGCCATCTCTCTAAGTCAGTAGGGAATTTTAAAGGTAAACCTGTTTTTCCCATGGTATTAGTCTTTGTTTCTGAACTACCCTAGCCTTTCTCCGCATTTGTTCCAGCACAACACAGGGCTTCCATTTCTTTCCTCAAAGCTTTATACATGAAAGCCAGCATTACAAAGGTTCCTTCATGTGCCTAAAAGTAAGAAGTGGTGTCCTTTGGGAGAAAATGATGAAGTGGGGATGGGTGTTTTGGGTGACAAAGTAAATTGAGTCACTGTTGTGCGAGTGGGTGGTACCAACCCTGTATAGTGCATACCCGAAACTCTAACAAAAGAACGGCATAAGCAGATCTTACAAGATTAGGCCAGAGAGCGAGCATTATTTTCTTGACATTTGATAGAAGATAAAAATACGTCCATCATCTTCATGCAGAACAACCTTGCTAATTTATAGAAATAGGACATATCAAGATGCAAGGAAACCTGAATATAAGAAATAAACAAAAATCAAAAGATCGGCGGTTTGTGTTGGATGTTTTCATTTTTACAAATGTCAGTCAGCTTTAATTATTTATAAGGCTTCACAGTACACTAGTAAATGCTGTCATATTTCATAAAATAATTAAGTTTTAGTAATAGGAGACACCTCTACCATCCTGTTCTCTATTTAACGTTTGCTGAGATGTGATGCGAGTCCTATGATCATCATCACATCTGTAAATAAATAAAGCAAAGCCCAAGGATGTTTCCTGTCCTTAAGTTTCTATTTTGGTCCAAGGATTCATCTGTAATCCCAGGTACTCGTGTTCTCTGTCTCATCCAAACACATCAGCAGTGATGAGGCCTGTTGAATTGGGGAACTTCCCAGGATTCCTCAGCCATGACTTTTCCCCTGCAAATGCAGGAACAAAACCCACTCTGATTATCATTCTGGCCCCTTTTTGCCAGAACTACCAGCCACATATTGCTGATGGTGTGGGCGGAGAGGTCAGCTTGGTTCTTGGCGTGTTTGCAGACCTACCCACTTTACACGGGAAGGCACCAAGCAACTTTTCATGGCTGGTCAGAGAAGCACCAGGTGTGGAAGCTCAACCCACCCATTTCAAACAGAGACACCTCTGAGCGGATCTGGGCTCCAACGGGCATGGCAAGATAAGAAAACCACCACCTCTGTCCACTTCCATTACTAAAAGTGAAACTCAGCATCTCCAGCTCAGGCGAACAACCTGAGCCAAACAAGCACACCACCAGCCTGCTGCCTACCAGCAGTGGGCCGTTCCAAGGGTCTCCTAACAGCCCCAGTTTTGGGGAATCCAAGCCACATACAAGTAAGAATCCTATAGTCTGCCATGCACAACATCAGGCAGCATTCCTCCACTTCGTCGAAGTGAAATTACATTGCTCTAGACAAACTATCCCCTAGTGACAAATGGTTGCCAAACGCCACTTGAGCTCTCACAAGAGGGCCATTAAAACTTCAGACTTACTTTGTTTTCCTTCCCAAGGCCGCTAACCAAGATTCCCTGGATTTCTAGATAATAATTATTAAGAAATTAAAAACCGTTTGCATTATTGATGGTTTGAGTTAGTTTTTTGCTTAGGTTTTGTTGTTGTTGCCGCTGTTTGCGTTTTGGATATTTTACCATTTCTTTAAGCTTAAACAATTAAAATAACATGATTATTTTTCAGATGAATCTGCAAACACCTGCAGGAAATCTGCAGGGTGGAGCTTTATTGCCCAGGCTTTCTGTAGCAATAGCCTTTTATTGCACAAATATTCTTATTGAGCTTATCTTTGGTAATAGCTTAATTTATTGTAATTTCAAAAATTATTTGGAGGAAAGTTCATTTGTACTTTAGCTAAAAGAGACTGTAGAGTTCTTCACAGCACCCCGCAGTGACAAAAATAATGATAAAAATTTAAAGGAAAGAAAATTTTGCCTATTGCTCATGTCACAACACCTAGTACATATCAGCCAGACCTAGCAATAGAGGAGGTAAATACAACTCCAAGAACCAGTCAATCTGCTGAGAGCATTTCTCTTTAGCAGGGATACATATTTGATTCATTTTTTCCCCCCTTCTCTCCAGTTGCCAATTTCTTTGCAGTGAATTTGAGTTCTATCAGTTTATGAGAAAAACATATTTTTCACTCTGAGCCCATGGTTCAGATTTGTAAGCAGGAAAGCCAGAGTCTTTAAGATGCTTATTTTCAGATCTGTAGGGTAAAAATTAGCCCTAGAAATGGCTGTTTATCTGCTGGCATTCTGAAGTTCACATGCAGCTCCTACATAGTCTGTCCTCATTTAAGTGCACGAGGATGAAAAAGGCGACCATTTCTCTGAGTTTCCATTTGGATTGCACAGAGACCAGCTCTGCAAGATGCCCCTCACCAAGGAGGGGACACCCTGGGTTTCAGACTGCCTCCCTGCTCCCTACCCAGCCCCACAATGGGACAAGCAGTAACCTCCAGCTGTGGGCTGAGCTGTGGCAGCACCGCTGCTCACGGCGTGGTGTATCGGGAAGGGCAGGCACCCCGTCTGCAAATTAAGATCCGCTTAAGTAATGTGTGTTGGCAACACATAGACACGCACACAAACAGGCACGCTTTAAAGCCATTAACTCACGCACAAGCACAGATAAGTGGCGTATCCCCACTGCGTATGTATACATAATTATATCACATTACTGGAAAGAAAACAGCAAGCAGACATCTATTCTTAAAAGAATTAAGAGTGTTTGGTGCGGGGAAAAAAGCTTTGGGAGCATGAGATGTAAGGTGCTATGTGATGGCTGGGAACACAGCGAGGTCAATGGGGCTTGGGAGCTCCCTATGCAACATACCTGTAGTATTTACAGGAACTTTTTCCTTTAAATCAGAAAAACTTATGGCATGATATGGGGGAGGTGCATGCCTAATACATGTATTTACCACACAAATCCACTACATATTTGCCACAGCCATTTCTGTATTGTAAGCTACCGGCCATGCCAGTGCAAAATGCTGTTTTCTGAACCCTGTTGCTCAGATTTTTGTACACTTCTGGAGGCATCAACATGTTATGCATATGCAATAAAAGCTATGTCATTAGTTAAATAGTTATGTATTACAATAAAATTCTTGCTTTTTAGCAACAAAAATAAGGAAAAAAAGGATAATACTTTCAGCTAAATTCAGGTAAATCATGTTTGCATGATAGGGAGTGATTAACATAGAACTGGTACGGAAAATGTGTTTTTTCCCCCTTGTAGAAATACCTTGACCTCTCTTTCAGCCACATATTTCATTTCTTCCGTTGTCAACAACAGAATTGTTACGTGCATTTGCAGATATCTGTATTATTTAAAGCAAGTTCTAATTATGTTTTTTGCTGTTGTTGTTTTTTCTGCTCATATAAATAAAGATATATGGGTGTTTGTCAATGTAACATACGTATGGAGAATCCTATATGAGCTGTTTGAAAGGCACTACAAAGCCTTGAATAGCTTCCATTGTACTAGTGGATAAGGGAGCCCAAGTACCACCAACATAAATAGATTTAAAAATATATATATAGTCATTTACATTTACAAATGTATTTCAACACCATAATTTATAGGGATAATGGTAGCAATTTGAGGAGGCTGGGGGTTGCAGGGTGTGGAGAGCTCAGCAGAGGTCCTTTATGAAAGTCTTCTGTTCTTCTATCTACTCCGATCATTCCCATGGATAAATGAGCGCACACACATAATTTGTAGAAAACCAGTTCCAGAGGAAAAAGTGTGGAAATCTAAGGATACAAAGAAAAAGTACTTTCTAGCACGTAGTCTAAGTCAAACTGCATGAGTAATGTGCATCAAGAGGCACTTAGGAAAAGACTTTCTTATCTAAAGGTTCAGGAATTGTCATACACCTGCCTAGCTGGAGGAGGAGAAAAGCAGGAGGAAGAAGAAATAAACCCTGCATTTCTCCTACTAGCATTTATTATAAAACCCTTACAAATATACACCATGCAGAAAACCTGAATACCCATGGCTGTAGCACACTTCTAGATAGTCTAGAGAGCAGGGTACTACAGATTTTAATATCCCCCACCTCTCCTCAGAAGGGGAAGATGCCCAAACTAACGAAATAAAAATGAAAACGTACAGCCTGAGTAGAAGCATCTCCAAAAACATGTGTTACAAACCCCATGACTTCTCTGCTAAGATGATACCCATTAGCAAACCTGCCTCGTTAACCATTACTTCAGTAGCCCACCTACAGAATCTGCCTTTACCAGCAATAGGCAACGTGCTGCTAAGCGGTCTGTGCTAGAGAAACTAGCAGGATAGAGGTGCAAAAGTACCAAGAGGTTACTGGTGTAACGTAACGCCCTTTAGGTGTTCATTAAGTTTCTCCTTTTCATATCACTCACCCTACTGAATCCTGGATGTATCACCCCAAACTTTACACTCACCACTGAGACCATCACCCTTACGAGGAGGTCTCCCTGCATAGATGATTATATAAAACTTCAGCTCTGAAGAGTGTTTAATTACATCATTCTTAAGCCCTACCACATGCAGGGACTCAAACCATTACTAAGCTATCTCAGATTAAAGCTGACAGCATGAAAAAAAAAAAAAGTAACTCCGTGTCAGAGGAGATTCTTCTCTTGCCTACCTAAGCCTAGAAGCCCTCTTTCGCTGCGGAGAGGGAACGAGGAGCAGCTCAGTGCTTCCTATCCTCTCGGCTAAGAGCGCTCATCCCTAGCACGCTCCAGCACCGGTAGCTGATGGCGTGCTGCCTCTGCAGCCAGAATTAGGTAAGACCGAAGAACTTTTTTTGCATGAAGCATCTCAGACGGCGGTGCCTGGCTGTCAGCAGCTGCTGACCGCGAGCAGATCGCCGGCGGTAGGAGCAGAGCGGCCAAACCCCCACCGCCCACATCCCCACACAGGTGCGTTCCCAGGAGGAAGGAGCCGGTGTGCTCGGCACGGCGGGCACGGGATGGAGGCAGAGCGGCAAAAACGCAGGACCCTGGTTATGAAAGCAGCGCCCTGCCCGTGCTCCAGCGCACCGCACGGGGGACAGCGGGGGCAGCAGGGCACGGGCACCGGCACCCACCTGTAGGACACCTGCTTCCTGAAGGTGAGGCTCCGCAGCTTCTCCTCCAGCGACTCCTCGCCCAGCCCCGGCTCCTCCGGGACCCCCGCGGCTCCCACCGCTTCCCCGCCGCCCTCGGCCCCCCGGCAGCCGCCCGCCGCCCCCGGCTCCTCGCCGCCGGCCGCGGCGGGGGGATTCATTGCGGCGGGGGGCCGCGAAGGAGGACGAGGAAGAGGAGGAGGAGGAAGAGGAGGGGGGGGGGGGGGCGGCCGGGGGGCGGCGGGCGGCGGCTGCAGGCGCTGGGGCGCGGCGGGGGCCGGGGGGGCGCCGGCGCTGCCGGGGCCCCGGGGCGCGCTGCGAGCCGCGGCGGCTGCAAATGGCAGCGCGGGCGCGCAGCATCCATCGGCGGCCGCACCGCAGCGGGGCATTGTGGGAAACTCCCGGCCGGGGCACGCCCCCCCGGGGCACGCCCCCGCCGCCGGCCGCCAATCGGAGCGCGGGGAGCCGCGGGCGGGACACGCCCCGCCACGCCCGGACACGCCCCCGCGGGACGGGGACCGGGAGCGCGGCGGCCGCTTTGGGGGGGGGCTTAATAATTAAAAAAATTGTTTTATTTTATTTTATTTTATTTTATTTTATTTTATTTTATTTTATTTTATTTTATTTTATTTTATATTCCATTTTATTTTATTCCACTTTATTTTCTTTTTCCTTTTTCTTCCTTTTTCTTTTTTTCCTTTTTCTTCCTTTTTATTTTTTTTTCTTTTTCCTTTTTTTTCCTTCCCCTTTTTCTTTCCCTTTTTTCTTTTCCTTTTTTTCTTCTCTTTCATTTTACTTTTCTTCATTTTCTTGTTCTACATTATTTTCTTTTTCTTTTTTCCTTCTTTTTTTCTTTTTTTTCCTTTTTCTTCCCTTTTCTTCTTTTTCTTTTTCCTTTTTTTTCCTTCCCCTTTTTCTTTCCCTTTTTTCTTTCCCTTCTTTTCCGTTTCTTTTCTTTTTTTTTTTTCTTTTTTCTCTTTTCCTTTTTATCTTTTCCTTTTTTTCTCTCTTTCATTTTCTTTTTCTTCATTTTCTTTTTCCTCATTATTTTCTTTTTCTTCTTCTTTTTTTTTTTTTTTTTTTTTCTGGGAATCTGCCTTTACATGCTCACAGCCCAAACAGCCAGCCCCACAGAGCAGGGTACTGTTTCCGTCACAAACCTCATAGTGTCTAATAGTAAAATGACTTGTCCTCCCACCACATTAGCCCCCTAGCCCACTGGGGGAAATGAAGAAAAACTTTGGAGGTGGGTCCTGTTTAAGCACATGATCTAGCATTGGGAATGAGACTAAAAAAGAATGGAAAAGATCAAGGTCTGGGGCTATACAAAAATTGTAGCACAAATTATGCTTTAAGTGCTTTATCTTCTGCATCCAAAACCCATCCAAGGCAAAGTGATAGAAAGCATGGCAAGCTGAAAGAATAAATAAATAAATAAAAGAGGAGAAAACTGAACATCACTGCTCTCCTGAGAAGGCAAGCCCTACAGGAAAAGATTTCATACATTTTCATGAATTTCCATTCCCCTCCCTCTTTGTGATACTTTGTGATACTGCACCAGCACAGCCCGTGACAAAGCCCAAAGGCACACAGGAAAGCAGCATTTACGTGCTGCCATAGGCACCAGAGTTACACCAGATGTTGCAACACCTTGGGTGTAAGTGAGCCAGCGTTAAGCCAGTCAGTTGGCTCTTTAAACCTGAGCTTTGCTCCTCCTCCAAGCCTATTTAAAGTTTCAGCTTATCCATACTTAGCACACATCATGTGTACATCACTTGCTTCGACTTCAGTAATGACAGGCTCCCCGAGCTGTCCAACCAATGTTTTCCCATCCCCTGTTGGCAGGAGAGAAGGGTGATGAAAAGTATCTCTCTTTGCTACACTTCGAGCATTTTAAAAGTTTAGCCAACCTTCAAAATTATATTCCATCCATATGCACGAAGGATCTATGTGCACACGCTTCCTCCAATCTGTACGTACATTTCCTCCCGCAAACATCAGACTACTTTTAGTTACTAATGAAGCACATGGAAGAAAGCACAGTTAAACAATGTAAAACATGGCTTCGGAGAAACACAACTAAAGCTGTTGTGCAGAGCTGTTAAATTACGGTCCGGATCCTGCTCTCAGCTGCGTACAGAGATCTGCAGGGCAGCAGGAGCTCTGCTGGAAGCTTCCCTGCCTCTTCCATGGGACCTCAGAAAGCCTCCAGATGAACTTGCAGGGAAGCTAACAGCCAGTAGTGCTAGTGAAAGCATCCACTTTAAGAGCATGTGGCCACCCTTTTCACAGAAAGAAGCTACAACATTTTGGGATGGAACCAGAGATCTTTTAAAACCTACCACAAAATCCAGCTTCAGGGACGTGAAGCATTGCTATAAGCCCTGCTCCAGTCACTTAAAGCGCCTTTGAGCCTTTGGTGTTGTTGAGAGCCATATGTGCTGTTGCTCTGGAAAGATGCCAGTGGCTTGTGCAAAAACACTTTGGTTCCACGCGAATTTTGCACTTGGAGAGCAGAACAGTGTTCCCCATCTCACAGCCCTGCTCCTCTTAGCCCTCGCTCCATGGGAGAGCAGCTCCGTGGGCTGTGCCCCTGCAAACTGCTCCTGTTGCCCCCAAGCACTGGTGCAAAGCCCAAGAGCAAATGAGTTTCCAAACCCTCCTTCAGCCTGCATCCATACCAGTGAGCCACATGCTCCTTTCCCAGCAAAAAACATATTGTGGCTCCTGCTCATTGGTAGCACCCACCGTGTGCTGGGATTACCTGCTTTGCCTCTGACTGCTGCGATTTGCATGACTCATTTGCAACGTGAAGTCATAAAGCAACTTCCTATACCTTTTGCTGAATGTGAGCGATTGTGAGCGAACCCGAGGCTGGAGAAGGAAAGCCCTGCTCACACAGCCACACCTGCGGCACAGCTGGCAACTGTGGGGGTTTTAGGCAGGCAACGACAGCAAAAACTTCCTCAAATTCACTTGTAGGTGTGCCTGCAGACCTACTGCTGCACCAGGGGGGAAAGAGGAGCACAGAGATAGATTTCCAGCAGGTTTTGGCAATATCTGGGAGCACTGTGCTGGCAAAAGCCTGAACTCCCACAGCAGGTATCTCCTTCCTCGAGCTGGCTCAGTGGCGGGGCCCCCTGCTCATCAGGGGAGCTGGTGAACTTTGGTGTGTAGCAGGCACTTCTCTTGGGGGGATCTTACAGCAGGTGGATGGAGGAATGGAGCAGGAAATGCTGAGGAAGGAGGGAATTCAGCCTTTTGGAGTCAAGCCAGGAGAAGGAGGTTTATTCCGTCATTCATGTGCCTGCTAAAGCCTGTCCTGAACACCCCAGTGTGCACAGGCTGATGAGTTTTATTCAGAAGGGAAAGGACTGAAAATCTAATTCCTAAGAGTAAATAGGTGAAAATATGAAGAAAAATAAAAAGGGAGGGGGAAGAAAGGGGTGAGATAACCTTACATGGTTGGTGTGCCAGGCTGGCCGGGGAGGAGTCTACTAGGAAGGCCCATACTCCTTAGGGTCATACCAAATTCACCCTCAATATAACACAAATAACAACCCCTCACTTGGGGTCAGTGCTTGAGGTTTAGGCACTGCTTATTCTGCAGGGACTGACAGTGGCTGAGGTGACACATGGAGATCTGCCCTCGCCTCCTCAGCTTCTCCTGCTGGGCAGAGCAACCTCACCAGGCAGTTTGCATCTGGTGAGCTTCGTTTTTGTTTGTTTGTTTGTTTTAACCAAATTTCAGCTATTTTGCAGCATTGCTGCTCCCCTTCCTCCACGCCTGCTGCCACAGCTAGAAGCAGGCCCTGGCTCCTGTTGCTGAGGTGCTCCGTGGCAGTGACAAGGGCCTGCTCCTGGCTTGGAAGCACCTCGGTGCTGCACCTCACAACCTCCACAGATCAAGCCCAGGAATTCACCAAAACAGCTTAAAAGGGGGGTAACCAGAACCTCAGCACCACTTTGACCAAAGGGAGACAACCCAGCAGCCGTGGATTTGCTCTGCAATATTTTTTTTTTGTCAGTTGTGTCACAGCAAAGATAAGGGCCAGGCCATGCATCTTCCTCCTTACTGGAGGTACTCAGAAAAGATAACTTTATAGTAATATCTACAGCTCTTGCAAATACAACTTCAGATTAACTCAATTATGAAAAGTTAAACAAGTCATTCCTTATAACATGGCTCCTGTGTGGAGTGCTCAAAGCCCTTGTGAGACAGCACCAAGAAAATGAGAAGTCAAATCATCCGCTTCAACTTTTTGAAGCACAGATCAGAGGGAGACAGGGCACACAAGCATTATTCACTCTACGTGAAGCAAAATATGATCTTGTTTTTAATTACTAATTCCACCAGATCTCCTTTCTTTGGTTTATCTTTATGTAGAGGAGAAAGCCATTATCCCCCTTTCATAGACCACGAAACTGAAGCCCAGAGAAGAGTCCGCCAAGTTCCCCGCACACCATGGGCAGGGCTACTCCCAGGAGCTCCTTTCCTCAGTCCCTGCCCTTGCTCTCTACATGACTACCGCAGAATAATTTCCTTTATGGCAAAGGTGTAGGCTTTTCCTCACTGCTTTTAAATTCCCATCTAATGGGGTCTATTTTTCTAAAAAGCCCCAAGCAAACAAACAAGGAAAGAGAGCACTGCTAATGCATCCACCACAAAATATCTGCAGGGCTGAAGTCCGTGTGATTATAAAACAGGCATGAGGCTTGTACAAGAGCAAAAGATGGAGATTCGCTACCCAAACCATGCTGGGATGGGCATGTGCAAGCTGCACTGCATCCTTCCTCCTGCTTCACAGAGGGAATGAGCCTGAGGAAGAGTGTCAGTGCCCTGAATCCAAGCAGAAGCAGGCTTTCCAGGGAACAGCACGTACCGAGGGGTGAGAGGTAGCGAGCACGACAGCTCATCACCCAGTGTTTCTCCACTGGATGCGTGGGTTTCTTTTTTAATCACAGGCTCCCTGCGGCTTCGCCTGCTGTATGGTGCTGTAAGGGTGATGCTGAGACCCGGTGAGGTTTTTAACCCATTGTTAATCCCCCACTGGTGTTTGGTGTTCTCGGAGGAACTGAGCTCAGATAAAATGAGGCTGAGGGTGACTTCCACAAGCAGTCACGGTCTAACAATTTCCCTGTAAAAATGTTTTGCGAGGCTCGATGCTGCTAACAAGTGCCCCGGATCGATAGCTCTGGCCTGTGAAATTATCTGCTCAGAAAGCAAGGGGCATCCAGCAACAGAGAGACAGCGGCTGCAGTGCTCTCTGAAACAATGAGAGCAGAGAAAAGGAGCGGGATGCAGATCTGGAAGGGCAAAGCAAAGCCCCTCTCTCCCCACATCTTTCATGACAGAACCAGGCTCCACCTTGAAGACTGTTCCCGTACAGCACTGCACAAAGACAGAGTGTGAGATGGGGCAGACCAAGAGGACAGGGCAGACAAAACGATGCCTCTCGCTCCAATCTCCTTCTCTTCTGATATGAAGTGGTGGTGCCCAGCAAAGGCAGTCCTTGGGTTAAAGCACCGGTGTATGGATTAGGAGAGAAGAGCTATTTTTTGCTTCACTGCAGATTTCTTGTGCTACCTTAACCTCTCTGGCCCCAAATCAAGGCATTTCTGAAAATCTGCATCAGACACAAATTCAGTGCGGGCCAGGGTGTTCCCGTGTTCATGGTACACTGCCTGCCGCAGCCTCTACACGAGATGCTTTAAGAGGCCTCAAAAAGGAGGCACCAAACCCATTTGTCATGCTCCCATGGTCGGTTCAGCAAAATTGGAACCGTTATTTCCATCGCTGGCATTTTCTGCAGAGGATGAGCTCTGTGTTGCCATTTTAGAGATGCATGCTATTGGTACACGAGGTCCATTTCCTAGTAGAAAACTGGCAGAGCACAGACAACCACACCATTTGTGAGAGCAGCTCTGCAAATGGTGATAGTCACATCTGCACTAGGCCATCCACTGCCAAGTTGTCCCCATTGCCAGAGGGAAGGGAAGGGAAGGGAAGGGAAGGGAAGGGAAGGGAAGGGAAGGGAAGGGAAGGGAAGGGAAGGGAAGGGAAGGGAAGGGAAGGGAAGGGAAGGGAAGGGAAGGGAAGGGAAGGGAAGGGAAGGGAAGGGAAGGGAAGGGAAGGGAAGGGAAGGGAAGGGAAGGGAAGGGAAGGGAAGGGAAGGGAAGGGAAGGGAAGGGAAGGGAAGGGAAGGGAAGGGAAGGGAAGGGAAGCTTCAGCAGAAACCCCACTGCTGCTTTTGCCCTTCTGTGTAGTACTGAGCTTCTGGGTGGCTGCACCATGCTCGGCACCGCGCTTGGGAAAGCCAGGAGGCCGGACCTTTTCCAGCCAGCAGGAAAGCAAACAGGTGATACTTGCTTTTTCTACAGAAAATATTTATTTGCAAGAAATGAAGAGCATAACATACTTAACTACATACATGTTCAGGCTACAAAAGCAGGTAGTCTGTTCTCTTGTAGAACTAAGCCGACAATTTAAAAGGAAAAGAAAAAAAACAACAAAACAAACAAACAGCAATTTCTTTACACCCAATGGACATGTTTGCAGTGTGAAAAATCAGGTGGGCACACATCCAGATGACAGTGCTTGTACAAAAATAGAGAGGCCACTGAGCACACATACACAGAGTTAAACAGGCTGTTGGAAAAGAACAGGGATATCTGCAGTCAGAAGAGGCTCCAACGCAGTTTACCAAGGATTTTGGGTGGTGGGGGTGCTTTTGTATTCCTATCACTGTCTTTTTTTTTCAAAATAGATTTAAGTTGTTTGTACAAACCCATACTGTGTTCACGTGTACAGAGGGAAAGGGAAAGATCAGCTGAAACTTTTTAGGGGTGTTACACGCAGAATGACTCAGAGTCACACGGTATTGTTTTTCATGGCCCCAGGCAATGGTTTTTTACCTTCAAGAGGGTAACATCAGGTAACTTGCCCTGTGGAAGGCACAGCAAAATCTCAGCGGAGACTGATGTACTCACAACATGGACACACCAGCCCCAGAGATCAACTCTCCCTCTTCCCTGAACCTCTGGTCCTCCTGGGCCATTTTTTGGCTAACTTACAGCTTAGAGAAGAAAGCATTCGAAAGCAGAGTTCTACACAACAAAAATGACACCCGAAGACTAGATACAATTTTTTTTTTTTTTTTGTACCACGCCAGAGCTGTCCTACAGACAGGCCAGTCTGTGCACACACACAAAAGGGCAGCACAAGTTTCAGCTGACATTTGCTAACAAGACAGACATCAGACAGCAGTGCACAGACGGATTTACGAGTGCTTGTTGGTGAGGAATGTGAGCTGGTCTCAGTCTTGGAAAGAAACACCCGGGGTTACTGTTGCACCAAGTGGAATGTGCCCGCGGCGTTCAGGTAAACACCTTCATTTAGGGACACTTACTGCATTAGGAAACAACTCTGCATTTGCGTGGTTTTTTGTTTTTATTTTTAACTGCTTACCATGCACAGACACAAGCACTCACGCTCATCCCTGCTGACAGTGCAAACAAAGACAGTGAGATGCCATTACTTCAACACCAGTGAATTCAGATCTGATGGGGCAAAGTCAGGCATAAGCACAGTTCTATTAAAAAAAATCGGCCACTGCCTCTGCTTCCCCCTCTACCTCTTCCACTCCCTAAATTATGGGATGCTGAAGTGCAGAAAGATTTTTACCTGCAGGTTGGAAGGGAAAATGGCATTCAATACAGAGGTTAGATAAGCATTCATTTTACCTAAAAAGTACTGCACAGTGTTGAAGAGCAAGGGGAAAAGTAAAGATTAAACAAGGGGGGAGCTAATGTAAAAGACTGTCATTGCTGCTTTAAGGAATTAAGAACTAGGAAGTTTCCCTGGGATGTCAGGAGTCCTTTCATCTGCCATTTCTTTCATCTTTTCTGCAAGACAAGTTTACAAATCCAGCTTTCCCATGTTTCATTCTCACCTATGTGGTTTTATCTCTTGGGGAAAAGTACAGAGATGGGCTTTAGGGCAGAGCAGGGACTGCTGGCAATAGCTTAAAATAATATACAAACTCCATTTCAGCATTACAAATGAGTTTTCTGAGACATACTCTTCTACGAAGGAAGTCAGTTCAGGTGTATACGCTGGTAAAGCAGAAAAGGCTCGACACGATAATTGCAAAAACAAATGGCAATCCCCCTCTCAGCCCCGTAGTTGGATGGTGATCCCCTAAGCATCCTGGCCCGTTGGCTGAATCCTTACCTCTCATTTATAAAGACCTTAACATCTAAATCAGTTCTCACACCTTTGTAGTCCCTAGTTGTTTATCCTTAACACCGCAGCACAAAGCAGCCACATCACAGCACCAGGCTACTTATATAGGCTACTACAACTTTTGTAGCTACAAAGGACTGACCTACCATTTCACCTTCAGAATACAAAATGTTCCCTATCTAATTAGCGACTTGAGAAAGAAATATTTTAGTCACTAAGAGTATAAAAATACTCCGTATGCTTCTGTTCTTAGCTGCATAGGCTTTGTACAACGGCCTCTTGGCATTAGCTAGAATCTGGAGCCCAAATACTCAGTGGAAATCCCTCCCAACATAGCAATTAGTATCATTCATTTACTTGACCCACATTCTAAATGCGTCTAGACAGAATTCACCGCTGATAGTTTGGGGGGATGGGGTGGAGAGGTAGGGATTTTTAGCTGAGGAAAAAAAAAATAGAAATTTTGGGATTCTACATTAAAGAAATCAAGAATAAGCTTGTATTGAAATACACTTTTACAGAGCAATATCAAAGAGGTTCCCTGCCAGTATGGACCTGCAGCCTCTGAAATTGGTAAGTGAGAAGCATGCTGCGCTGCATCAGCTGGGAGCTGGCCGAAGAACCTCAGCCTAATCCACTACTGGTTAGTGTTGCTGGAAAACATTGAATGGTATGGATGAAATAAGAGAAATGCAGCAAAGAATTATAAATAGCCTTGAAAAAAAAAAAAAAAGAGCAAAAACCAAACAAAAAACAAAACACCAACACCAACATTATCTACACACTGGTAACAAGGTTAGAACTGTCACTTGCTCTGTGCTTGACACTTCTTAAATATATATATATAAAAAATAATGCCCTACATTCCATTGTAGCTTATCTCCCTAGAAGCAAAGACCTGACAGATCTAGACATGCTTTAAAGCTATGGGCCAAAAGCTAAGATTACTTGTGTGAAATCACACTGCCAAGCTGCATAGAGTTATGGCTAAAGACTCTGAGGATCGCTTAGGTCTTCTAGTCGAAGTGGAAATTGGGCAGCACATGAAGTCTCTGCCTGCCCTGTCCACAGACACATTGTTGTGCAGCACTGAGCCACCGACCGCTGCAGAAGGCATACTGGCAGAAGGCAAAGACCTCACGTAATATTGCTGAGCTAACGATAAGCACTTACACCAGCATCGTTACTGCAGCGACAGCAGGTCCTTGTCACAAAGCAGCCTACGGATGGGTGATGGCAGGAGAAACTTTGGCCCCTACTACCTCCAAGAGAAACCTGCTCTATTAAGACCCCTGAAGAAAAAATGATCACAAACATACCAAAGTCAAGCAAAGGATTTCCTTATTCTAAAGAAGTAGTATTTCATGATAATAAATCCACAAATAATGTGTGTGCTAGCTCAAGAGATTCCCAAGAGTACCAAAAAATCATTTAAAGGATGGGATGAGTTAAGATTATAGAAGTAGATTATTAAACAGTTACAAGAAAATTGGTATTGCCATACTGGTTTGGATGAATCAGTTCAGTGGTGTGACCCAAATCGTGGCCAATTTAAAATGCTTCAGATGAAAACATGACTATCTCCCAATCAGATTTGTACCAATAGGTCCAAATTAAGCAAACAAAGGCAAAGCTCCACTGGTGACTGCTGCAGTAGCTTTCAGAGAAGAAGGGGTTATTTGGGTATTGCAAAACTGTCTGTCCTTAAAGTATTGGGAAATAATTCAATTTTGTCTTTAAGACAGTGAAGTCAGCAGTATCTGCAATGAAAGGCGATCATTTAGCTGGCAGTGGGCATGAGCTCAGGCAGCTTGGCCTCCTCTTTATGCACAGTGCAAGCCGCAGCACAATTAACAGCAGTGTTGTGCTTGACAGCTTGGTGCTTCTTTTGCAGAAGACTTAAGCATTCAGTTTCATCCAGACAAACCATGGGTGCTCTGAAAAAAAATAGTAATAAAAAGACCATTTAAGGGATTTTCTAAGCTGTGACCTTGCCCACTTACATGGGCCAGCCATATTATAGTGGAAGGGTCAGTCCTGGCTTTCTCCTGTCACTTTGCTGACCTCATGTGGCTAAACTATGCAGCCATCCCTTGTGTCACCTTCAGTGGCACCCACCAGTGTCCATTATTTATGTGAAGCCATTGCTCCAAAAAAACATCCAAACACCATTGGTAGATGCTGGAATAATACAGAGGACCCAACAGGATCACTGTGAAGAGAAAGAAGCTTTAGGGAGGACACTGAGCCATGATGAGCGGGGAACTCTTGCAAAATAGACTACAGTGGCATCCTTCTCTCATTTCCACCAAAGGTAAAATAATAAAAAGGCACTTGCATAGATGAATTGGGCATAAACTAGAAAGAGTGTCTGCACACCAAAACTCACCATTAGCTCACGGAATCAGGCACACGTTTCACAATCACTAATGTGAAACACCTTTTTAAAATGGCACAGTGGGGGTTGATCCAAAGCCCACTGTAATCCACCAGATTCTTTCCACTCCCTTCAGTGAGCTTTGAGTCAGGCCTAAAGGCAGGCAGCAAACGGGATATCAAAGGGAAAAGGTCTAAAGAGAATGAAGAACAAGGAAGGAGCAGGTATGGCAGCTGCTGTAATAAAATACAAATCCAATATTTTACAAAATAGAATACTTGCAGGAAATATCTACTGTACATAGTAAAAAATTACTTGTAAGGCTAGGTTAGTTTTTCCCTTATTTATCACAAGAAAAAAAAAAAAAAAAGCTACATTTTTTTTGTGTGTGTTTTTGTTGTTTTTCTTTTTTTTGTTTGTTTTTTTTTTTTTTTAATTGACTTCTGGTAAACCATAAAGTAGCTATGCTAGCCTGCTGAATTAGGATTTCCCCATTAAATCCATCCTCAATGGAGTCTGAGTGCCCTTCTGAGCAATCAGATAAAACCCAGCCCAAATCCTGGGCTAGATTTGGCTGTGCCAATCCAAGGATAAATTCCAAGAAGCACAGCTCAGACAAAGGCATGAGCAGGGTACCAAAGGGACACAACCCTTAAACGCAACAGCTATATGGGACAAGAAGGAAACAGTGAAGAAAGAAGTGTACTGGACCAGGATCAAAAGTGAATACCGCTCTTGGCTTTTCCACTAGACTTGGGCTAGTCGCTTCACCTCCCCATGTGCCTTTCTCAGCTCTCTTTTTCCCTGTCTGCTGCGTGCATACAAAACCCTTCAGGTCAGGGACTGTCTTGCCATGCAGTCACCTCCAGGCCTGAACTGTACACATCTTTCTGGCTAAGCGGTTGGTCTGAGATCACATCTCTGGAAAAGGACATAAGAAGAGGAGACCCATAAGAAAAGGTGGGGAGGAGGTGGAGGAGGAGTGGGTGTTCAGTGATATTTGTATGTCCAATTTCAGAGCTTGCCCAGACCACGTGCAGGGTTAGGGAAGGTTAATTCTCTTCATTGTGACTGCTTGAACAAAATCTTGCAAAGCTAATAAATACTATTTACAACAGTAACAGGAAGATGGCAAGAAAAAGAAAACACAGGACAATTTGAGACCTGGTCTACATGAGAAATTCCATCAACGCATCTAGAAGCCAATAAATAAAATCCATACGGTGCTCTCAGGAGGCACTTCTGGTTTAAGCCTTATATTGATTAAGTTTGTTGGGAAGGAATTGATCCAAACTAAACAGATTAGCCTTAAGTAGACTAAAGGACATCCACCCAAAACATTGCATGAAGTTAACAAAACCTGCTTTCTAAATAGATTTAGTTAAACTAGTCTAATTCTCCCACACAGACAAAGTGTGACCAAGACAGTGACTGATCTTTGCTTGAATTCCACATGGGTGGAAGCAGTAGAGATGCCTACCAGGACTGCTTCCAACCCAAAGAAAAAGCTAACTCCACTAAATGACAAAGGGGTTGGTGGGGAGAAGAGAGGAAGATGTAAGGGAGGACAATGCAGCACCATCATTGCACACCCCTCTCCTGCCTGTGCTGTTCACAAAACAGAACTGGGGCCCGTTCTTGTGCCTTCAGAGCAGATGAAGCACATGTTTCTCAATCTTCCCCAAAAGGCTCAAATGCTACAGACCAATAGGCATGGAGCTGTGGCTAGATTCTGAGCAGCATCGTGCCGCCTCTCCTGTTTCTCTCAATTACCTCCTCCCAAGGATCCCATCACCCACATGCTCCCATCGGTTTTGCGTATTCCACTCTTTTACCAAATGTCTTTGTGCACAGATGATGATGTGTACATGCAAGCACAGGCACACATACACAAATCAATCATCAGCACACTGCTGGTATCTTTTGCAATCATAATTCAATCCTGCCCTCGCAATATCAGACAGGAAAGAAATAAAAGCAAAGAGGGATTGTGTGTGAAGTAAGGAAAGGAGTTACAAGACAAGAGATCCCATCTGCAGTCACAGCCTCACCAGTCAATGCAGAATTTGGTGAATTCCCTCTCTTTTGTGCTTTGGTTCACTGAGGATGACAAGTCAGGGGGACTTTGGTTGAAAATATGTGGGAAAGAGGGAAGTCAAGAAAAAAGGCCTTTTTATTTTTAAGAGGTGGCATTGACTCTTCTATCTATTTCAATTATCTTCAGTGTTTCATTTCCTTCTATTTCAGAGTTGACTCTGTAGGAAAAAAACAACAACAACAACAACAAAGGTTAACACTAATAGTTAGTCATTTTTAAAAGCACATATCCTGCTCAAATTAGCTAATGCTAAAAAGGCGCTCAGTATTTACCAGGTACCCATCAGTTGGAGTACGGTAACACATTGAATTAGTCATCTCTTTGGCCCTGGGTATAACTTCGACACAGACGCTCAGAAGGCACGCTTGGTGTGATATGGCTCAACCTAGGCCTCTGAAAAGCATACTTCTAAACACAACCCACCTCCACCGTTTGGTGTGCTTGCTACTGCTTGTTAGCAGAGACCAAGACCTGAGCCATCAGGATAGTGGTGGGACAAACAAAGTTACAGTGGAAGGAAAACTGCACCCACATATTTAAACCAGTAAATTTGTCTTTTTGCAGAGGCTCCAAACACAAACTTACGTTAAAAAATAAAAAAATGAAGGAACTTCATGCTAAGAAGTTCAGATAATAGATTTGCCTTTTAAGTCTGAATCCTGCAAACTTTCTGCAGCATGCATTAGTAAGATCACTGCTGTGAGAAGCTCCAGCTCTTCACACCCTAACCTCAACAAAGCCCAGTGAGTCACAGCCTCACACTTCCACCCAACTGGTAAAAGCTTATTCCTTTAGGAGACACGCAACTAAGTGCTTAAAGAAGCGGAGTGGGCATAACTAACAAGCCTACAAGGGCTAGGTTTCTGGTAGAAGCACCGAGCTTGGCAGCTTTGTTACTAAAATATTGTTGCAATCACTTCTCCAAACAAGAGCAGCAATACCTTTGTCTATAAGCTCCCCAGACAGAGAGTCCAAACTCTTGTTTCACAAGCAGCCCATCCGGCACTCACCTGTGCTGCTGCAGGCCCAGCAGCACTGATTTCTCTAGCCTCGTCTCGTTGGCTATTGTGAACTCCATGATATCATCCCGCTGCATCCCCGGCACAGCTTCCAGAGCTAGCGCCGTGTACTTGGAGCTGTCTGCGTGCCTGTCATTTCGATCTGCAAAGGAGATCGGGCTTGACGACTCCTCCAGCTGGTGAGGCTCTTCGTATATTAGCAGACTCCTTGATCTCACTGCATATAGAGAGAAGGGAAAAGAGAGGTGAGAAGGAGGCAGGTCAAAGAGAACAGCCCTGGTCATTTCAGGAAATGGAAACCATCAGAGCAGAACTAGAGCTGCAAAGGTCTTGTCATTGCAATTAACTGGGTAGGTTGATAGCAGTGGGAAGATACCACAGCAGTGGTCCGAACAGGCATCAAAAAGCTCTAAACTCTTCACAGAACAAGAGCAAAATGAAATAATCACTTTAATAACATACGTTTAAAGCAACTTGTTCTGAACTGGCATGCAATACTAACAGCTTCTCACTCAGTCCTTGGACCTTTAGTTGACACTGGCAAAGGAAGCACCAGCTGACAGCCGCTGTGTTTCCTGACAGTATGAGCAAGTGGTACAGAGCAGAAAGCAAACTCTCCTGCTACCTTTTACAGACTACTAGCCTTAACTCCTCAAACAGAAACATAAAGGCTTTAAACAGAAGTACCAAGCAGGCTAGTGGAGAAAGGCTTTGCTCATCTTGATGAAGTCTGCTGCCATCAACACACTTTGCCAAGCTATCTTTCTTTGTTATATACCCTTCTTCTATATCGATGCATGGCCAGCTAAGGAGCAGAAAAACAAGAGGTGCTTGGGGATGGCTGTGGGGATGGGGGTGAAAAACAAATGCCAAAGAGCAAGACTGAGGTGGTTGTGACTTACCAATGGAGTCTGTGTAGGACTCTGGTGAGGAATGTTGCCTGGGCAACACCATCTTTGTAGCAGAAGGATATGGCCCATAGCTCTGAGAGAAGCTGCCAAAAACTACTGCAAAGCACAGCACCACCATCTGGCAAAGGGAAGAGGCATAAGAGGTTAATTGCACCACCTCTTGGCCCATGCGTACACATCAAGACTAAAAATCGACACAAAGCAGATCTCATAGGTCTTTGAAACAAAAGACTTGAGGCTATTTTCATCGCTATCTACCATGCCTCTTAGCAAAGGCACATACACAAGAACAATTCAGTGCTTTAATCCTGGGGTTTGTTTTCAGTGTCTGCCATCATTTTGGCCTGTTGCCTTATTTACTCCCAAAGTTGAAAAGCAGACACAACCGCCATGTGTGTTTTACAGATACTGTCGGGAATTTCCGAGGTTATTTCTGCTGCTGGCCCCAGTCTTGCTTCAAAGTGACAGAGAGGCTGGCAGCCGATGAGAACAGCGTAGGCCTTGAATATCATTTCCATCAATTTATAGCACCAGCATAAAGGGAACTTGCTGGCTGGGTGTAAGGTGGGAAGAGCTTCATTCTAACCCTTTTCATATCCTGACAAATATTACTGAAATAGGAGAGAGGTAGATTTACAGCCTCAGTCATATTTTCATTTGGATGAAAAGGTTTATTTTTACTGGTATCTGAAAATCCAAGCATCAAAGGGCACCCGTGTTTTCATTTTACAACTCTAGACACCATTTCTCACATAAAATATTGTAGGAAATAATAAAACAGGTTACTCAGAGGAGCAGTGCTGCTTCTTTCATCACTGCAGCACCCCGCCAAAAGCACAAGCCCAGTCTCCTCCAGAATTTAATGCCCATTAACAATCATTAATCTTCATCAGCCAGGATTCTCACCTATCTCAAAATTAAATGTGAAATTATCAAGAGAAGTTTCCCAACCTGAGCATTTGGAAGTGAAGGGCTTCACAGAACAGAGGATGTGCCTTTGAGCAGTGGGAAGGGAATCTCATTCCCCTACAATTCCCAGTTTTAGGGAATACTCACCATAAGACAGGTCCCTGTCTGTGTGCTAGCTGCCTTACATGAACGGGACACCTTTCCAGCAACTATGGCTTGGAGTCTCTGCAGCTGCTGAAGAAGTGTTCTGGAAAGCAAAGATGAGGCATGACCATCAGACGTAGTGATCTACTTGCTGGCTAAACAGCTTTTTGCTTCACATTCCACACCTGGCAATAATGCATTTAGTTCTTGTGACAAGGTACAGATAATTAAAATCACCACCTTGAAATCAGAAGTAAGGAATGTTTTTAACTTTTACAAAGTTCTTGCATGCATTAGCAATGAATCTTTCAAAAATATCTTTTGCCTTACCCTCAGCTGACGTCCCTGAACAATGACTTATTTACCTTTTTCAGAAAGTTATTACAAATAAAAACTGCTTCTAGGGTTTCTATGGGAAGCAACTCTGGTAGGTGTACGAACAACTGAAACTCTCTCCATGCAAGTGACTGGCTACTTATATAACCTGGTTCTATGGCATGAATTGAGCAGGAGTTTCACCATTATTTGAAGTGGTGCAAAAGCAAGCTTGTAGTTGCTGTAGTTGATGGTACAGGTATATATGTCTACCCCCTTTTTCTGAAAATGCCCTGTACAGTGAATTGCTTCATTTTCAAAGAAAGGGATTTAAAACACACACTTCGTTTTCCACAATTTCATTTAATAAATAAACTATTTTATTGCAATTTGTAAAAACCTCCAGGACTTCATGAAAACCACAGTTGCTTGAAGCAGCTATTCTGACTGTGCCGTTCAGAGGTAACCTCCATGGCAATTCTGTTCTGGTTGGAGTCAGCAGTCATGGACCAGGAAGGTATTCTTCTGCTTTTCTGACTATGTTTCTTCTGCTGTAGCATCATTACTTGCTACAGTCAGGATATTAGTCATTCAAGACGGCAATGATCTCAAAGAATAAATGGTATAGGGTTTTCACAACTGTTTTCATTAAAGCTTTTTTTTTAACAGAGGAGTAACCCAAATGCCTGTCCTCATCACAGTCAGATATAGTACTATTTTGCCTCAAGATGTTAACTTTGCTGTTTGTTTCCAATTTTACTTTTTGCTTCTCTTGTACGTCTCACTACCTATTGCTGAGGGTAACCCTCGCAAAACTCCAGGCAACAGCTTTGGAGACCATGACGTCAAACGCTAAAGCAAGAAGCAAGGTTAGGGTGTCAGAGAAAATAGAAGGTTTATTTTAAGATCAAACCAGCTAAAAGCTAATTGTAGGACAGACCCAGAGGTGCCTTTACAGCTCAATATATACTTGTCTGCCTATTATTATAGATTTTTTTAATCATCAATGATCATTGCTAATTAGGGTTTAATGAATTCAAGGACTTCAGGAATGCATTCTGAAATGAGCACAAGGCACTACAGCACATTTATCTGGGCCAGCAGATCCTTCCCAACTTATTAAGGAAGGATGTCTTGCATGCTCTTGAGAGCACCCTTTATTCTGCAACTCAGTGTTAAAAAGAAGAAAGCGGTTTCCTTTTTCCTTCTTCAGTCCTTTATTCACAGTTAGAGACCACAGGCAAATTAAGAGATGGAAACAGCATCCATCACATAGATGAGACCAGCCTAATGCTCTGCTCCCAGCTAACATTTCTCCCCAGTGTCTCCCTTCCGTCCACTTCATGGCTTAGGGGTCACACAGACTTGCATACAAGCTATGTATCATCTTCTGGCACCGAAGAAACTATTCCTTCCATATGCCATGTTACACAGCAATGCCTTTTTAACCCTGCAATCTCTGAGCTATTACAGAAGACTAAATCCCCCCCAACCTGCTTCAGGCCTGAGTCACTGCGACTGACAGAGAACAGCTCTGAGGCATGAGAGGAAGGAGCTCTCCTCCTCCCCAGTTTGGGGGCTGGCAGCAGCAGCAGACTTGAAATACATATCACTCCTGCCTCTTTTTGTGGAGGCGTCAGTGAGAAAACAGTTAATGGCTGTCGAGGATAACGACAGGGAAGAGGCGATTCTCCTTGGTTTTGCTCATCTCGGCCTTTTTGTGTCCAATTTAAAAAACCTGCTGGGCAGAGCGGGCCCAGAGAGCTGACACCAAAACACTCTTGTTTCGGAAAGTGTAATTAAGCAGGTATTTGAATCTGAAATGTTGGAAGATTGGATTCCAGGATGTGAAGACCTTTCCAGCACACCAGCTGCCTTCATTGTTACTGGATGGCTACAGGGATGGTCTGGTCTAAGAAGAGAGGACCAAGGAGCAGTTCTCCACTCTGAAGAACAAGAACTTGGGTTATACCGTTTCCTCTAAATATCATCAGGAAGGCCAAGAATGCTCTTAGTGCAATGTACTGCCAATGGCTAGATCCTAACAGGAGAAAATACAATCCCACGGCAGCGTGTATAAGGGGCTTTGCACCCACAAGGATTATTTTCCACTGTGTCTGACACATTTCCCAGTGATATTCAATTAGAGGGTCACCTCTGTAGGAGGTGTGAAATGTGCTTTCACGCTTTTCCCTGCCAAGGGAAGCACCTCAAAGGAAAGCTGTAAAGTGACTGAAGACTCCTGCTCTCCTTTCCAGCACTCCCAGCAAATCCACTCTGCCCATGATGTCTTATTTTCATGTGTGAATTCACATAATTATCTTCAGAAGGACCCCTTTCACTACCAGAGTGAGGAACAAGTCAAGGCTTCCCCTCTGCTTCCAGTGACACTTTCAGTATGGAGAGGAAATCTGTCACTGCAGGACCTAGCCACCTGCGAAACTTCCTCAATACAGTATGTAAATTTAAAATCCAACATTGATTTAAATAACAGCAAATAGCTTCTAGGGGAAAAAAAACAATGTTTATTTTGACCTTTTTTACTTCAGAGAATGTATCTACTTTGCGAGGCACAAAACTTATCATAAATGATTAAAAAGCAAGAAAAATATTCTCTTTCTTTCATCTCTACACACAGAGTCCTTCTCTGCCTGTCCTATCTGTAGGACAAAGCAAACCCCAAAGTAAGGTTTTCATTTAAAGACCAGAATACCTCAAAGGAAAAATAAACCCAACAACAACAACAAATCATGATTCTTTCTGTTTTGAATTACAAAGGAAAAAAAAAAAAGAAAAGAAAAAAACAGCATTTTTTTTTCATCAGTGTTGCTTCAGCACAAAAACACTGTCCTGCTGCTTTCAAAATAAAGAGTTGGGTCCAGGGCTGTCAAGCTTTGTCAGCTGTTATGGGGGTGGTCTGAAGCGAAGTGCAAGATGTCTCACTGTATGTAAATCCAGATCCTTCTCGTCTTGAAACAAGACTTGGTTAAAGGGATTTATCAGCCTCAAATGAATGAAGGGCCATGTAAATCAGTACCTTTCAGTACCCTAAAGGGGGCCTCCAGGAAAGCTGGGGAGCGATTCTAGGTCAGTGAGTGTAGTTATAGGACGAAGGGTAATGGATTCAAACTAAAAGAGGGTAGGTTTAGATTAGACAGGAAGAAATTCTTTACTGTGAGGGTGGTGAGGCACTGGCACAGGCTGCCCAGAGAAGCTGTAGATGCCCCATTCCTGGAGGTGTTCAAGGCCAGGTTGGATGGGGGTTTGGGCATGCTGGTCTGGTGGGAGGTGTCCCTGCCCATGGCAGGGGAGCTAGGATTGGATTGTGTTTAAGGTCCCTTCCAACCCAAACCTTTCTATGATTCTGTGATTGTCTATTTGTGATAATAATATTTATGTACTCAACCATATGCTAATTGCATCCTATTTCTATCTACTTCTCCAGGAGAAGTGAACATCAGTGTATTTATTTATAAATATAGACTTAACAGAATCGAAAAAGAAAAGTACATCTCACATGTCATACACATAGTACCCAGTCTTTCAATTCTGTCTCTTTAAGCCCAAATAGCCACAGTTTCCAGTTAGACAACACTGGTGTATGGACCACAGTAAAAGCCTAGACTAACATCAGTTTCTGTCTTCGGTCCCAGTGCCACCATGTGAGTGGATCAAGCCCTCTTGGTGACAGGGACAAGTCGGTTCAACTCTTGATGTCAGCCTCTTCTCACACCCTTCTGATACAGCAGTGCTCAACATGTTTGGACGCTACCCAAACCAATGAGACCCTTGCTCACTTGCGGCTACAAGGCATAAGAGACGTGCATATAATAATGTGTTCCTGTAGTTTTGAGAAAACTCCTTAGAAAGGAACTTGGATGGGTTTCTTGCAAGGCACTGAGTCACATAAATTAGGAGAGGAAACATATGCCAGTGTTCTAATACTGAAGATGCCAAAAATGCTGCTGTCACCCACTCACATTAATGAAAATTAAAAACTCCCCCGCATCTTGATCCCACAGCCTCCTGCCTTGCCTTATAAGATACATGAAAGTCAAGGAAGATTCTTCTGGATACATTTTTTTTGGACCACATTTGCACCTCTTACATCCAATCTTTTCAGTCCCAGAATTTCAAGCTGAGGCAGGTTCTTGGGAAAGATTCTTCTAAAATTTTTTACGCTGCTTTTTTTAGCAAGAAATTGTGGTGCTTCCATGGTTTGGAGCCAGACTTTGAAATGTAAGCAGGGTTTCCCTGAAGTCCTAGGTATGTATCTGTGTAAAATTTGTTCTATATATAGACTAACAACATGCTCTGAAAAACTGATTGCACATACTGAAAGAAAATCCTGCTGCTCAATAGTTGTATGTGCTGGAAATTGCCTGTCAGCTCTCCTCAACTCCAGACAGACTATAAAAACACAATAGTGACTGCACATGCATGTCCACAAACTTTTAGGTGAGCAGCTATGGCTCACTTTTCCAACAAGGAAAAAAAAACAAACATAAATTTTGTCTTCATCCACACTGAATGCAAAAGGATTTTGTATGTAATCAAAGTGCTATTTTATTGTTATATTTTTCCAGTCTTACATTTTTTTGCTATCAGAAACAGCTCTAACACTTGTAGATCTACTTTCATATAAAACTGTCACTGAGGTCTTTATTTTTTTTACTACATTGAACACTCAAAGTTGCAGCTGAAGTCAACTTGGACTCTGATTTGAGCATATTAAATAAGTCACGTATGACTGCGTGCTTAGGAACTTTGAGAAATAAGGTCCTAGATATTTAAATTTGGACATCCAAGAATAAAATTGGCAATGCATAATTTGACCTTCGCTTCTCTATGAGCTTCGATCTCTGACTGTAAGTATGAGATGAAAGTACCAGCTATAGGATGCTATGAAGACAAGTTCTGAAACATTTGAGTAATTTCTGGATGACACATCAAGGCAATGTACCAATGAGGAAACTGGTCATTTTGAGTTCAATGTAGAAAAATGGATTATGTATATTAAGCAAGGACCTGGAATCATTCTCTGAACAAGACGTTTACAAAGCTATACACTAAATTAAAGAAAGTGTCTCTTTGGGGTGAGGTTTAAAAAAAATGGTGTTACATAATTCAGGCTTGATGAAAGCAGGCACTCTTACAAATCTCCCCATACTTGGATTTGCAGCTTTCACAGTTTTTAGGTACAGTTTGCATCTAAATACCCAAACCAGATCACCATGAAATACAAGAATTTCTGTGAGGAGGGTCAGGAACATCTGTTTCTCTGCAGGAGATTACAAATCAGCACTGATGCTCGTGCAGAGAGAAGAAAACAATGCAACTCATCCCATATGCCCAGAATATGAAGATTTCAGAGATAATATCATGTAGGTAGGTAAATAGTTTTAGACCAGTTAGCTTTAGGGAACTAAGATTATACAATAACAGAGAAGAGGTCCTAAAAGAACGGAAAATATTATTAACAAAGCCATTCTCATGACTTCATCCACAACAAGAGATGTAAATCTGGCCAAATTTAGCCAAACTAGGGAGAACAATTCAAGGCTTGACAACTTCTTGTCCCTGAGTGGATCATCCACAGCTGCACCCTCCCTTTTAGCAGCTGTTTTCAGCACCTACTGGGATGGATCCTAGGAGAAAGAACCCTATTCCACACCTGCAGAACAATTCCTGGCTCTTTTACATAAAGCACTGCAGGAAGATACAGGAGGGACAGAAATGGCTTGGCTCTCTTCAAACAAGCAGCAGATGTCTTTATGCATGAGCAGTGTGTGGGAGACACTCTCTAGCAAATTACAGTGCTACAGGGTCTGGCTCCATGAAATTAGAGATTGGATCCGGAGATTAGAAACAACACATGCCACTCAATTAGCAATACATTGGCTGCCAGACAAGCTCTGGGGCCATTTTTCACGATCGTGGGTCTTATCTTGAAAACCAAGTTTCCTCCCACTTCAGTGCTACCATCATGTTTAGTGGTAATATTCAGCCATCACTTCAAATGCCTCTAAACAGAAGGTGTTACCAGTGGGCTCACCTAGTACCTACTCCTTGGAATTTGCCTTCAACAGAGAACATGCTGAGCATAAGCCATGACTGACACTCCATTCTCAGCTAACATACAATTCAAAGCTCAGCTATAGATCATTTTCTGCCACGTATCCTTTGAGAGTCACCATTGAGACACCTATTTACTCAGAAATGAAAAAATGAGAAGAAGCTGATTCCCCCTCCAAAGGAAGCAGTATTTCCTAAAATGACAGATATTCTGTGGTGTCAGATGATCAGAACAGCGTACAGTAACTGCAATGGTAGCTAGTAGTCCAGAACAAACTAATACTGACTCTTGAGCTTCAACAGTAAGTTCTACGAGTGTCATGTTCCTGGTCACGGCCTCCTGTCAAAGCAGTCTTTCACAGACAAAAGACAATTTGGAGAGTTGGGCTGCAGTCTTTTGTTTGTTATGCATCACTAATCATGTTTCCTTGGGCAGTGGAAGAGCTCAAGGAAGAATACTAAAAGGTTTCTCAAACACACCACAAGCTAGGAGACAGTTTAGCAGCTGACATCAAAGGCCCTGCATTTTACATCGTGCTGCACTGTCATGGTAACTGTTCTCCATCATCTTTCTTTGACACTAATCAGATCAGATACAGCTATTCTTCACATTTCGATTGATCTCTTAACTTTAGTGTTTTCCTTTTTCCCTGTAAAATCATGCTACAGTTTTGTTTTATTCCCCTCACACCTTACCTGTTAGTATTCTCCAAGACTTCGACCTTCTTACGCAGCTCGCTATTTTCATTTGAACAGTTCTCAACTCTGGAAATAGCAGAAGGAAAAAAGGATATAAAAAAATCAGTCCTTTATTCAAGACATTCTGAAACAAAACAAATTTGCTTTCACAGAGAGCTCTGTGATTCTGCCTGTATTTACAAAAAGTTACACCAACTGACTTTAGTCATAACCTTTAATCATGCTTCAAGGTGCAGAAGACATTGCATTAGATACTACTCGCTATAGAGCATCTGCTTACAGTGCTCAACTACAACCAAGTAGGTGCAGCTTATTCAGGGTAATCTGTAACTACTTTTTGCCCCTTGAAATAGCTACAGCAAAGACCCTGCTCCAACCTTCTCTGTGCATCAGGCCACAGGACAGATACTTAAAAGTCACTGAACATGTTCCATCTGTATTGTTAGCAATTATTTTGTGCAAGGGTGTTCCATGTGTGCATTTCATTTCTAGGATGAAGCACCGAATAATTTAACAAATACCATGCTTCTGAAATCAGATCCTTGAGTTTCATAGAGGTTCAAGTAAAAATATGGCATTCCTAAAAGACAACTATGCTATTACCTGCCTGAATAGCTTTAAGAGGAAAAAGGCAAAGGAAATACTTTCAAATCTGTTTATGTATGCTAGAATTTCACAAAAGTCTAACTCTGAGAAAGCAAGTCTCACCCATAAAGACATGAGAAGAACAATAGGAAATTTAATCAAGGATATCACTAAAGATAGTACACAAGAGTTAGCAGATCCATCTGGTGAAGTGCATAAGAAAAATACCAGGATACTTGTCTCTTGGAAGACAGATTAATTTGGGATATAAATCACTAACTGGGGATTTGGCTCCTTCTTGTTAAAGGAAGTCAATTGGTCACATGTTGTTTTCCTGAGCCCTGCTTATTCTCCCAAGCAGTCTTGACTCACCCACTTCCAATTTCTGTCTCCATCTGTGCTAGAAGACAGAATATATTCCCTCTGACCCTGCCTTTTCCTGGACACTGCCCACCCACTAGACCAACACAGTTGCACAAGAGAAAGGCTGGTAGTAGATGGGTCTTGCCTTATTTGAGGTTTAAGGTCTTTGGCAGCATGTTACCTAAGCGTTGGAGATAGACACAGTTATGTATGGAGCATCTCAGCACATGTACCACAGAAGCCAGAAGAAGGGCCTTTTCTCAGTCACAACCACGAGATGGCAGCTGGCACTTTGTGCACGAAACAGTCCCAGCATCAACAGCTGGATCCCTTCCCACTGCAGCAACCAGTGCTATTGGAACGTTTGAAACAGGAAGGAGGCTGGCTTACTTTTTTTCCAGACTGTCCATGTATTCTTTCTTTTTTCTTCTACTTTCCTGGGCAGAGATCTAAGGAAAAGGGAAGAAAAACACCAAATATTTGCAAAGAAAAAAAAGCAGCAGAGATGAATTAATAAACTGGTAAAGAGCCCTGACATTATTTGATTCAAGCCTCGGTACTGTTCTCATTCCTATTCCTGGCAAGCAAAGCACTGACTTGGTCTGTTTCCACATCCTGAAGCAAGACTGCTCCCTCTCAGTAGTAGGAAAAAGATCACTCTGCTCTTACAGAACTATCCTTAAAAAGCAAATCAGATTCATCTGCAGAGAGTATCTTAGGGCAAATACTAAATACTAAAAGATGATGCCAGGAGAAAATCCTGCAACTGGGAGAAGAAAAACCCATGCATAGGTTAGAAAGCAGCTTTGCAGAAAAAAGACTTGGGGAATCCTGACGGACAACCAGACAAACATAAGTCAACAATATGCCCCCATAGCAAAGAATGACAACCAGAGCTGGGGCTATGTTAGCAAGACCATAGCCAGCAGGTCAAGGGAAGTGTCTCTTCCCCTCTATTCAGCATCTGCAAGACTGCAGTTGAGAACTGTGTGAAGTCTGGGGCTCTGAAATAAATACTTTGGACATATCGAAGCAAGTCCAGAGCACGGCCATGGCTATAACAAGTATGCTGGAGCCCACGACATAGCAGCAGAGGCAAAGAAATCTGGATTTGTTCAGATTTAAGAAGATAAGGAGGGAATCCTATTGCTAAAACAAAAATGAATTAAGTCTTCTCAGAGGTGTATATCAAAATGAGAAGAGCCCTGAATACAAGTTACAACAAGGGAAATTCCAATTAGACATGAAGCTTTTATTTTATTATTTTTATCCAGAAAAACAGCCTAACTTGGAAATAGGTTGCCCAGAGAGAGGCTGAGGACGCAGCACTCAGACAGTAAAACGTGACTGGACAAGTCACTTAGTAACTTGATCTAAGCTGCCTGCTTTCACAGCAAGGGGTTGGACCAAAGGACCTGCAATGATACCCTTGAATACAAATGAGTAATTATATGTAAGTGGTACATAAAAAGCACAAGGAAATTTAAAATATTTTTGAAAAATTATGTTAGACCAAATTTCAATTCAGTGTGGGTAAATTTACACCTGTCTGCCAAACCAGTAACAGGATGCATTAACCTTCAAAAATGTGCTAATATCATCTAGAACAAGCAAATTTGCCAGGTCTGAAAAAATGCTTTCCTCCCCATCACTAGCCCTTTGCCATCTTGGGAGAAAGAGGACTTGCAAGGCATTTCACAGCCTTGATATCAACCATTCATCTAAAGGTCATGGAATTCAGTGATAAAAAGACTGGAGTGCTGAAATACGCAGTCAAACTTTAAAACATGAAATGGTGAAAAACACCTTCATCACCATGGAAAGGACACAGAGGTTCTTTGCCTACCCATAAGAAAAAGATTGTACTGTTTTTAAAATGGAGCCAGGCAACAGCAACTTGATACTCTACTTACTAAATACTCTATTGTTCCTGTGTTCAGGTAAATACCTAGACAGAGAGGCAGTGTCACAGTGACAGACAATTTGATGGATGTGTTAAGGAGCAAAGAAGAATACTTTGTTAAAAGACATCTTACAGCATTCAGCAGTACTACAGACCATTGCTACTGAAATGTTGCAAAAATTTGTAGTGAAGGATGAGTAGGTATTACCCAGCAAAACTGCTAAACAAACATTGATTTACCTTGTTCTTTATTTTTCTGCGGATTTTCTTCAGCACTTTCTCCTCTGCTTTTGTCAGGGGCAGTTTGGTAGGGATTGGGTACCCCTCTGCTATAAGTGTCCTCTTCTCTTCCTCTGTCAGGATGAGCGGGCCAGTCCCCTGCAATTTCTGCAAGTGTCACAGAAACAAAATAACATCACAGCAAGAGCACACAGCCCTAGAGAAAGGGGGTTAGGGAACAGTGCAAGGCAGCAGCTCTCCCACTTCAGAGTGGATTCTGTCTACTAACCCAGCAGTTTCTTGCAATTGGGAGTGTGTGGAAGGGGAAGACCTTTTAGGTAGCTTCCATTCAGAGACTGAACCTTTGGGGCAGGATTGCCTCAAAACAGCTGCTTTCAACCCTGCTCTGAAGCCAACAGAAAAACTCCCCTTGGCTCAAATGGGAAGGAGACAAATAAGAAGCACTGCTGAAAACACCTCCCTAAAAATCACCACTTGATTTCCAAGACATAGCAACAAGTGGACAGATCTACCAGTGACAAGTTAACCCAGCAGAGCTGGGTGCTAATGCAAAACACAAACCATGATGCGAGAAATCTCCTAACACTGCTCAACCCTGCCTCAAGTCAGAGGAGAGGCACGCACCATTGCCAGTGGGAACAGGACAGACAAGAGAGCAAGAATTGCTGGATCTCCAGTTTTGACCAGAGCTGGACGCATCCAAAAAACAACAGAAATTAGCAAATGTATGGCAAAAATAGTAATTAAAAAACAAAAAACAGATTCTAGAAAAACTGAGCCCAACTTACATGTGGTGCAGTCAGGAGAGGGGAATTGGAAAGCGCTGAAGCTGTGCGCGACGTGACTTTAGCCGTGGCTTGCAGCTGGATCGGGCTTGAAGGAGGGAGCGATCTAGCTGGGCTCTGCCCTCCTTCCGAGTCACTGCCATGACTGCTGGGAGGGGTTGGAGGCAAATGCAGGGGGTCGACTGCTGAATGGCAAGAGAGAAATACAATGTAAGATTTGGAGGTGCTAACCTAAACTTCCACTAGAGCCACTGCCGCCACCACCACCAGCAGCTTTCCAGGGCTAGGACTGTCCGCTAAAAGATGGGTCAAGCAAAAGTGGAAACTTGAAAGATTTTCAGAGCATGCAGGTCTCTAAAGGAGGCATGAAACACAGCAGCTCTCTTTAGGTTCAACAGACAAAGCAGGGCTATGATCATGTGCTCTGATTATTTCTACCTACCCCTTCAGCTTCTCCAAATGCCTTGAGATTTAAGTATAAACCTCCAGTACAAGTATCCTACTTGTGAAACCACATTAGCAGAGAGGGCTCTGAGCCACTAGACCTTTCCAAAAACAACAGCCTTTCCCAACCTTTCTATGGATTTAACAAATTGCCAGTATTTTTCAAGAGAAGATAACATGCCCAAGATGTTACATCAACAGTAAGAGAAGAAATATTTTAGCCCCTAAGGATCTAGTCTGGCACAACTGGCAGTTAGTGACAACCTTGTGATTGCTTTGCCATACCGATGGAGCAGGAATAGCATAGGTAGCCACCGCAGGAACCTCTTTCATATTGTGCTCTCCAGAGCTATAAGCAAACTTCTACTGCACTTGCAGACAACAGAACTTGTGCTGCAACTGGCAAGCAAAGTGCTGCTTATGACCAAATGGGGTCTGGACCAAGAGAAACGGTGCAGTCTCAGATTACATGGACAACTTAGTTATGGCTCTTTTGGATGTCCACTAACTCATTTTTCCTCTGATACATTTACAGCAATCACAATTGGGAGTAGGAAGATACAGGGCTCCATTTTCCACCTTCCACTTCTTTTACGCTTTGCAAATTTGAGTTGAAAAGCTCAAATCGGCGTGGAGGGAAGAAGGAAAAAAAACAGTAATGAAAAAGTTATTACAAAAAAAAAAAGTTATTAGGTCTTTTTGGCTAGCATCTTAACTCTGGTTGCCAGATGTACACTTGTAAAACAGTAATGCCCTTAATTGCACAAATTGAGCAATCCCATCTATGTTTTGGATTAAGATATAGGCTTTTTTTTTCCACCTGCTAAATCAATTGCCTCTCTTCCTAGAGCAGTTCTACTTGTCTACATAAACGAATTCACTAACAGAACACCAAGTGTTCCTAACTGAGATACAGTTATCTCCTTAAATTTCAGTCAAAATACTTGGCTTTTTCAAACTTTTCCCAGGTTAACAGATTATACGCCACAATTCCATGTTTTACATTTGGGGCAGGGAAGATCACTCCTTCCCCCTCAATTTATATATTTCAAAGGGACCCTGGTGGTTTTTAAACCTGAACTGTAACAAATATGCTAAAACCAGATGTGCCTAACTTAATTTCATATACACTCTCTTCCTTGCTTTTGCAGCAGAGGTCAAAGAGGTTAAAACCAGCCAAGTTTCCACTTGTGCTCTTCGTATTTTCTGTGCCTTAGGTAAGTTCCCTCAAGCTGATTTCTCTCCTAACCTAAATAATCCCATACTTTAAGGATTCATGCTCCCTCCAGCAACTGCGTTAATTGTTAGGACGTTGCAGACAAAATAGAGATAGTTTTCTTTGTGATGCGCAAGACAAAAACAAAGAAAAGGAAGATATAAATGGGTCAGAAAGGCTGGCTTTTTAACCGCCTGAGTCAAATCCCTAGAAGGCAACAGCTTCAGCCTAAAGTTTAACATGGTAAACAAGGAAGCCAAATATTTAATCAGGGTAAAGTACATTCATCACGCATTCTGGTCATCTCCTTTGCATGTGTTGGGTTGGTAATTAACAGACCTTCCTTAGAAGAGAGGTTCAGAAACTGATCCACTTCATGGGGCTCCAATTTAATCTCCGGAAGCACTTTCTGGCTCAGTGGTTTCATCTAGAAAAGAGAAATTAACAGCATGAAAACCCAAAGCACACTTCTTGAGGTCTTTATAGAAGGATACAAGGATGATTTCTCCATAAATGGAGAGCTTTCCCTCTCATACTCTGCTACAGGCCATGCCTGAACTGCTTTACACAGTTTTGCTAAGCCAGGCTACAGAGAATGCTGCCCTGACTAGTCCTGCCATGGCTTTTCTTATTACTATATTTAGCTAAATAAAAGATTACGCCTCAGAGATGACATTTCAGACTGAAAGCTAGCAGGCAACCCACTCAAATTACTTCTCTTAGCAACAGAGCTGCCGCTAGGATTTGCCGGACTGCACAGCCAGTTTGAGCAGAGACAGAAATGCTCCTGGAGGCGGGGGAGAGCCTGTTCAAGGCCATTGTCACCTGGGAGCGAGATCCAGGTGCCACTCACTGAGCCCTGGGTTGTCAGACCCAAGTTCATTTCACAGTTAGGAGGAGAAGGAACAGAGACAGCCATGGCCAACAGACTTTTGGAGGACACCTGACTTGCCCTGTTGACAGGGCTGGTTCACCAGGCTGCCAAGCTGCTGGCCAATCTGCCTGAATGCTGCATTCCCAGGCTTGAGGAAGTCAGTCTGGCATACCAGCATGCTCAGTGCAGCCAGAATCTCTCCCAGTAACCTGTGTAACTAATCCATGAGATGGTAGCGAGCCACCAGTTAGTCCCAAGATGCTCTTTGTAGTATCACAGCACCCCAAGCTACAGCAAGGCTATGTACTGGGGACAGTGCATGCAGGCTACAAGAGAACTATGGGAGAGATGTGTTTCAGTTTTCCCAGTTTCTCATGAAACAGTTTATGTCGCACATATTTCTGACCCACATCCTAGTGGGAATGTTTATTTCCAACATTTTCTAGCTCCAGATGGACTGGGCTGCCATCACACCCTGGGGAACAGGGATGTCACAGTACTTTCTCCACTGGTGGGGAGCTCTGGTGAGCCATCAGCTGCTGCAGTTTGTTCTCCTAAACAGCCAAACTAAGCCCTTGTGAATGCCCACTGGCTGCTCCAGCTGTGGTCAGAAAGGGATCACAAACACCTTACTAGGCAGGCTGGAGTGAAAGCAGCAGCACCTCAAAATGTCAAAGCTTGACAGGCCTGGCAAAAGTGACTTAGTAGGCAAAAAGAAAAACACTCCAGTCACGTCAAACAAGGAGTCTCACCCTGATGAAGGGAAGGTGCAGCACTAAAGCAAGTCATTGTGGAAGACATTTAGCTTGTCAGGGCAAATGGGTTAGTCACTTAAGGTGAGGAGAGGAGAAGAGAAAGTCTGCAAGTACCAGGGCATCAGCCTGCAGCTCGGCTTGCTCCCCGTCCAGCGACGTGGCCGTGACAGTGAGACTGACGGAGGGAGTAAGGCCTGACGTCTCGCACAAGGCTGGCTCAGTCTTTATTGCTGCTGGAGTCAGCTCGGTACCCAGACACCATTCCTCATTTTCCAGGTCACCTGCCAGGGAAGGAAATTGGACACCACATGTTTAGGTCAGAGACAGAGAGACTACAAACGAAAATGATGTCATCCCTCCTGCAGAGAAGGGAAACAAACACAGAAGGTATTTCAGTCCATCAGCAACACTCTGCCCTTACTATTCAGCTCTCAGTCAATGCAGACAACTGTTTTGGGGCTGTAACCTAATCTTAGCCCCAGGATACAGAGAGGAGCAGTGAGGAAAGACACAGAGCACTAATCACTGCACGCTGCTGAAAGCTGCTTACACCGAGCAGAGCAAGACTAAACAAGCCTTCAGGTAGAGCAGCCAGGGAGCCACATCCTACACACACTAATGCCTGTTGACTCAGTTTTATTCCTCCTTGCAGAGGTAGTGCTTAGCCAGCCCTCTGCTCCTCTCACTGCCTGCAGTCACCACATACCTGGAGTGGTGGCATTACACTTCTAAGAACAAAGGATTTCACACTTTCCGGAGCTTTCCCCAATGACTCATTTAGTAAGTATAAAAGAAGGCAGTGGTTTTGATGATTTCACAGGAGCACCAGTGGCATGGTGATGACGCTCATTTCCTCCCCAGAGCATCTGGGGGACACAGCACTGGATGCATATTTTGGCAGCAACAAAACATGCATCATATGTTGGCAGAGCTGGCCCCAGCCCCCACTTACTGCAAGCTCACTAATCAGAAGAAAGCCATGCAACCTTTAATTGAATAAAGCTGACCAGTTTGTCTTGCACTGTCAAGAACTGGAAGAAGGTTGGGCTGGTAAGTTGCTAGCTCCCTGTTTCCATTCCTGGGGTAGCGACTGGGGAGGAAAGATGTTTGGCTTGCTGAAAAGGGATTTATTTTCTTGGGTACAGAGTATGACAGAGGACCAAGAATTCAGGATTCAATCTTTAAAATAATTTCCCAAGGCCATCAAAATCCTTATTAAAAAAAAAAAAAAAAAAAGGCAGATGCATTTTTGGCAGTTGCAATTCTACCTTTAAAAAATCCCATTCCCATTGCTGCTGCTGGGGTTCAGTTGTATATGGTGGTGTCTCCTCCTGTGGCAGATTACCCCACCTCATGACCCCACCCCTCTGTACTGTACCCCAGCAGCACACAGCGCAGTCCTCTGCCACAACTTGTCAGCAGCTGCGAGAAGCGCGTCCATAAATCAAGCAGCTGGAATCCAAGGCCAAACATACAGAAGGGAAAAGGGTGTTGATTTTCCTTTCAGAGCTCTCTCCTGCCTTCATCCTGCCTCTCCTGCCTGCAAGGCTGATACAAGACCTTCACGCATCTCGGCGGACCATGCTGGTGAGATGCCACCAGAGCCGAGCTGCAGGTAGGTAACAAAAATAAGAGCAGTCTCACAGCCTCCGTGTTCGCCTGCCGCTGCTGTTAGGACCACACAGACAGGCTGCAGGATGGGAGAGGTATGCACAGCGCCGGGGCTGGTCCTTGCTCTGTGGTGGGACCTAACCTCCGCCGCTGGCAGGGAAAGGGGTAATCTGAGCAAAGGCACAGCGAGGGATTAAAAATGAAAACACCTATCCTGTAATCAGACGCTCCAGAGCTGCCAGCCCAGCTCTGCCAAGAGGAGTAGCTGTACAGCAAGGGCTGAGCACCGTAGTTAAGTTGTTGAAAGGCTCACTCCCAAAGCCTTCCGGGAAACGCAGAATTATAAAAATAGAAGTATTTACAAAAAAAAAAAAAAAAAGAGGTAGCATTGTCTAAATATTAACTCAGGAGAGAAGACGTTGCTCTCTTTCCACCCTCCCTCCTGCACCTCCCTCCTTACACACACAGAAACGCCATTCCCTCCCCCTGCCAGTTGTAACGAAGTATTTGGTGGACTCCCTCTCGATTGGTGTGTGTAGATCATTCAGATAAGAGCTTTAAAGGGGTAAGTTTGCCTGAAAATCCCGAATCCCTTGGCAAATGCAGCTTTCAAATGTTTATTTGGATAACTTCTGCCAAAGCCTTCCCCTCGTGGTACTGCGTGGAGGCTCCGCTTGCTGCCTGTCTCACCTCAGGGTCGAGCTGGACTGTGGCAGTGCCAGCAGCATCCACAAGCTACCTCAGCCTCCCTTAGGGACGGCAGGCTACTTTTAAACGGGAGTTGTCAGTGAACCAAGTAATTAGCCCTGAACTTTCTGAGATTTCTATCATCATGCAAGTCAAAGAGGCTTTTTCCAAGGCCATGGGTGCCCAGCAAAACAGGGCACATCCTCTAAGCCTGCGGGTCTTGATGTTTATCACCTCTCATCCCCTGGCTCATCATAAGGGCTTAGCTGCTGTAAGGCAGCAAGACATGCTAGCCTTCAGCCTGTCTCCGTCCTCCCTGGAACCTGACCGTGCTGACAAACCTGACGTCCCTGCCACCGCCACTTAGCTCTGCACTACCTGCTCCGAGTTATTCGAGGCATTAAAGCCAGTCTAACCAGTTCACGGGGTTACAGATGGTTTTGGAGACAGCAACACAGTGCATTTGATACTGAGGTAACTTTGAAGGACTGCATTTAACTCTTCTTTGACATTGCCTTTCATGCGTGCATGGTAACAGCTGTCATTCCAGATGAACCCTCTTGAAGAGCAGAGATGGAGCAGCACACTGGTCAAATCCTACCTCAACACTCCCCTCTCCCTGCTTTTTCCAAGCCCCTACAACACAGTCACCACCTTGGTCACCAATGAATCACTTTCTTCTGACGTCTTCCAGCTCCTGAAGTCGCCGGTGATCTCTCCTCCAAGCCAGGAGAGCTGCGAGTACATTTCCCCTTCCCCTTTCCCCTCTTTCTGAGCACAGTAGTATGACACTACCCGAAAGTCATTATAAGTTTATTATTCTAACAACCCCTAAGAGCTTTAGTCTACTCTGCAAAGCCCTGTACTAGCCAAACAAGGAGCCCTTGCCCCAAACTCCTTGAGAATACCGCACAAAACAAGATACATTTAGGCACACAGGGGAAAAACTGACCAGACTACACAACACTGGTCATATTGAAAGGCATGGCACACCCTTCATGACAACATTATTTCTGATGGAGAGGTCTGAAGAACCATGACAGAAGGTTTATGGGGGATGAGAAGAAGCAAGAAGGTGCACATGAAACCTTGAAATGAAATACACACTGGAGAAGAAGGGCAGCGTCTTCTCCAAAACAAGCGAGACGTTGTAAGAGTAGACGACTGGGGTCTGGAAGTTGAAGGTGAGTATTCATCTTTATATCTGTCATAATCTAGGAGGCACACATGAAGTATTGAGACAGAGTCCAAAACAACAGGCTGAGAAAATGCCCTTGGTGACTGTATTGTGGATGGATATGGACAGGGCAGCACTGCATTGCCAAGTTGAGATAAAATACGCTGCAAACCACTCAAGAATAAGAAAAGAAAGCCTGAATGAGAGATTTAGCTATCCAAATGGCTAGGAAAATCCACATCCTAAAGATGGTCACTTTGGCTGTTAAAGATCTCTTCTCAGCCTTCAAATCCCTGACACCAAGGTTCACTGCCGAGCAAATGATCCTGGCTGCTAGGACCCCTTGCCCAGATGAAATTTCCTATGAACTTCACAGCTCTGTCATGCAATGACTCTCTAGCTGAGAAGCATTCCCCTTCACCTACCTTCTCAGTAAGTCCACAAATGCGAGGCCTTTTGGCACATGAAATCTGTCACTTAAGCCATCCATATACTTTGTGAAACCTCAGCTAAAGATCCTACATGCAATGTACTAGCACTGTTAAATTGCACATACAGCGTATGTTAACTGAACATACTGTTACAGCTGCAAAGCACCCTGGTATTCAGAAATACCCATGAAGGTTTATTTCAGTGTGTCTTTGCATATTATATAAATCTAAAAATAGCAATGTTCCTAATGTGATTGAAAACGTTCTCTGCAGCACCTGAACCTTACCCAACACACAAAGTGCACGGCACTCCCTTAGCTGGGGTGAATGCCATGTTTTGTTATTCCCATTGCCTCTTGCACAGCCTCAACTCTCCTTTACCAAATACATTTCAAATTCAGTTCCTACAGAGTTGTTTAATTCCCTCCTAGGGAACAATCAAAACGCTTCGCCAACTGGAATTAATTTCCACAGCAGTCCTGAAAATTCAACTGAGCCACAGAGAGATTAAGGCCAAAAAGTATCTATTAATTTAAAATGACCAACTGGAGACAACCGGAATTGGATTTTTAAGATGATTTAGCACTGTTGTTATACTTCACTTTATCAAAACAGTATGCATTGAGTTCAGGTGCAGCTGTGAGCATCTAGCACTTCTGCAAGTTAAACTTCCATTTCAAATCAAGCATCCAGAAAAACAATTTACCACAGTACCCAAGAGTTTGTGACATGCATCTAAGATCTCCCACGTCCAAGACCAAAATTACATTTCTTTAGAAAGCTTTTATGTGCTGCTTTGGTAATTAAGCTGCCTCACTTTTCCTGCAGGCTCGTTTAGCATGCCTCTTCTACCTTCTTTTTTTAAAAAAAAAAAGAAAACAAAAACAAAACACAACAAAACAAGGCAGGAGCCTTACAAAGCACCAAAGAAATTCAGTCAGTGTAATGAACAAAATTGTCACTGATAGGAACAGCTTTTAATATGGACTTTTCTTTGCCAGCTGAGCTCATCGTGTGTCCTGCATGGTCCGAGGTACAACACTGATAACACGTTCTAAGAACCGGTGTATGCAATAGCACAGGAGAAGAAGCTCAAAATAAGATGCAATTCCCTCTTTGTGTGTTTAAGTACTGCACATGGTGCATATTTACACTAACTGTCCAAGTAGCAAGCAAACCCTTTCTGTCCTCCACCTTTAGTTTAGAGCCCCTAATCCTACCCCAGGTTCAATCATCTGCAGTTAAAATGGACGATGCTAGTAGGACCTACCCAACATACCACAAGTGGACTTTCCCTTTTTCCTTTCCTTGCTCCACATCCTTATATCCAAAAGGGAAAAGGTTGTTCAACGTTTTGCTCAGTGAAAGCTTAAGATCTTTAAAATCCATTATGAAGACTGAGTCACGTCAAAGTGCTTGGCTTTCGGTGCACAGCACACCCAAATTCTTAATTTCTCTCTACACTGCTCACCACATACATTACAAAAGTAATTTGCAACAAAAATGGAGTTCACTGCTTCTCTAAGCATCACAGCTGTAGCAATAATCAGTACATGTGATTTAGGCATACATGAAAAACATACACAACTAAAAAAGGCTGTGTTTGTACAGAAACCAAAATACCACCTCTACAGGTTCCTAACTTTGTCCTTTCAGCTGCCAATATTTCCTGTGAAGAGTCCTGGAACTAGAGGGGGAAGGAAAGCAAAATAAAGCAACCCACGTGCTTTGCTATAAGATGTTTATCAGGTCCCTTTTCTATGCAAATCAGTCAAAACTCTCCCACAGAGCTCTCAGGTAGCTGCCAGCTGCTAAAGTAAGAAGCCAGGTTTCTTCGTTCTTTCAAAACAGCACTTAGGAGGCTGTGGTAACTTAGAGAAAAGGACAGAACTACTTTGCTCCTCAATGTGCTTAAAAGGCTGTTAAGAACCTATAAAAATATGTCAGGATTAATATATATATATATATATATATATATATATATATATATACACACATACTACTTCTGTATTCATTAAAAAACATGTACACACATACATATATACATTTATATATTTAGACATATTCTCTTAACAGCACCATGTGGCACTTTCTGGGATACTCATATTTCTCTGATGACCTACAACATTTTACTTCTTCCTTGGCTTTCCCTTTCCTTTTTTTTTTTCTTTTTTTTTTTAATTATTTATTTCTATCCAATGTATTGCTTTGCTTTTTAAATACAAATTCTTCAGTCTCACCCAACATACCAACTCCCATCCTCAGAAAATATGTGTTCTCCAGTGTCAACTGAATTTCACCCTCCACAATAGACGTGCAAATAGAGCTTATGAAATAACTGAAAAGACATCCCTTGCTCTTCACGTTCTGCACTATTCATTGAAGAGTATAACAGAGGCACTTTTTGCATGCATAGCCAAGTTGAATCATGAACTTGCTCTGTATCTGAAATGAAATTAGAGATGCGCTACACATCTCCACCCGTACCCAGACAAGTGGTGAGAACACGAGCATTCAGCAAAACACCATCTTTTTCACCTCTTTCCTGCAGTAAAAAGGAAGGCAGCACCACTAGGCAAACTAAGCCACACGAAGGATGTACCACAGAACCTAATCTTGATGGGCAAAAAAAAGAAACCCAACCAAAAACCAAGGCATACCACCCTTACCATCATGTCAGATGGCAATCACACTGAAAACAGATGTGTGTGCTGCATCGTCACTTGAAACAAGCCTGCAGGTAAGACATGTAAAAGCATCAAGGGTTATGCTTATATGTATAAGCAGAACAAAGAGGCTGTCCTTGCCTCCTCAAAGTTCACTTTCCAAGGAAAAGATAAAATGGCTAGAGAGGGACAGAACGGGAAGCTTAAGGAGACAGCAACAGACCACTCGTCCAAGTGCTTTGCACATCTATCAGAAGAGACAACTCAGGACAGCATAACACTAGAAGACCCCTAATGTCTCCAAGTACTCCCCAGCTCCCATTAAAAAAAATCCCCTCTTCAGCTGCTTCATGGATTTCAGCAAGAGGGCTTGAATTTGCTCCTTTCAGTCCATGACAGACCTCGCAGTGCCTCCCAACGCAGCACCCATCACACGTTAATAAGTGGCTCTCAGTCAGAGCAGGAGCTATGCTCACACCAAAGGCCTGCGTGTGCCAAGCATCCAGCCCTCCGCCTGGCCCCACCAGCAGCAGGATGACTGCTCCCTTGTCCTTGCAGGGCCTGGGCTCATGTAACCGCCCGTCAGACATAAGACACCTTCACAACACCCGAAGCACTCAAATCCCACCTCCCCTCAGCGAGGCGAGAGCCCGCAGCCATGACAAGCTGACACCGGGGCCCTTGAAATGGCCTCCACAAAGAAGATGCTGTTTGACTGCCAGACTGGGGGCCTTTTTAAAACATCAGGAAGGGGAAATTAAATAAACGGGGAGAGATACAGAGCGAAATAAAGCAGCAGCGATACACGGACATCTCAATGCACGGCAGAAGCGGCCTATCATCTAACGAAGCCTCCTCCCCTCCAAGCAACCCAGAACCCACCCAAGCCCCTCACATTACTTGCAGCACTACCACAGTTGTTAGGACAGAAACAGGGACACATTGTTCCTCCCACACCTAAAGAAAGCAAGGTCAATATCCTCTTTTCTGGGGAGAACTTCATAGTTTTTAAACCAGAATCAGCTTCTCACATAAACCCAGTCAGGAGGTATCTCAGGGTTACAGGCTTTGCTTCAACCACTCTTCAGGCTGAGACTGCACAAAAACACAGTTCTCGGTAGTTTTATTTTGTTTACAGAGAATAAAATGTTATTTTTATAGCATCACCCTTAACACATGTGGGAGCGAGATGCTGAAATAGGGGCAAGCTCTCAAATGCCAGCCGCCGAGTTGATGTTCCGCAAATGGGCTTTTATTGCCTCCACAGATTTGCTCATGCCTGACAAAAAAAAAAATTCTGAGAAGCAAAAGCCACCATAAAAGAAGATAAATTCAGTCTTTCTAATCATTCCAATCCCTATATAGGCTCCCCCATCACCTTTCTGGGCAAAGTACACTTTGCACTGTCAGGGAGGTCAGTAGAAAAAAATTATATATATATGTATAAATATATATATATATTTGACTTACTGACAAGAGGTGCAGACTAAGGTGGTGACTGGGATTTACAACCTTAAAGCTCAACAGTATAACGTGCTATGAAAGATTTATTTTTTTTCCAGATATGTGACAATTACCCATAGAAGCACTGTGTTCAATTTAAACAGTTCTCTCTCGGCACTCTGAATTTTTCTCCCCACACGGATGCTGTGAAGGCACATCTGCATTAAGGCAGCAATCGGGCTTTGACGCACATTAAAAGGACTTAATGCTCACAGCAAATCACTAAGTGAGCATGAGCTCCCAGTGCAACAGTTCAGCTAAAAGAGAATGAGATCACTGGTTCCAGAAACAGCAGGACTGGAAGTGGGAGCAGTTATTCCCCTAATATTCATCATCTGGGACATTATTCCAGGGAAATCAGCTCCCACAGTCACTTTATACAGAGTTTTGAAAAGGAACTGCAAGCGTTCCTTTGTTTAGAAAGGAAATGCAAGAATAGCTCCCTGTCCAGAAGATACACCATATAGGGCAGCACCAAAGTGCAGTTCATTTAAACTGTATCCAAGCAGAAATCAAGAGGGAACATAATCACAGCCTACAAACACCTGGGGAAAGAGGTTTCTGAGCACAGATGGTTCTCTACTCCAGCAGGGAAAAGGCCATAAAGAGATCTCACATGTGGAGCTGGAAGCTAAAGAGGGTCTGACTGCAAATACGGTTGTCAGTTATAACAGTAAGCGTAAGTGATCACCAGAATGCCTACCTCTAAATCAAAACTAACATTTTTCAGACACGCTGATGCAGAAGTAGAAGTTCCAGCTTGATTCAGAGTGACCTATTGAGATTTTGGACCTCAGACATATGGAAGGTCAAAAGTCTTTTCATTCTTTCGAACTGCAGATGCTGATAAAGCCTGATTGTTAACCTTCCACATAAAAATCACTCAAATACAAGTTATCATCACCAAACAGCTTCCTCCCCATAAGGAAACAAACAAAAGCAAAAAATCCACATAAGAAAAAAAAGTAAAAAAAACAAGTGCAAATCAAGTTGCATTGGCATGCACTCATAAAAATTATCGGTATGTTTTTCAAGCATCTTTTCCAATCACATATGAAATTATTTAAAGAAAAGGGAACTGGACAAAGGCAGCATAGAAGAGATTCCACTTCCATTGTTCACATCCCATGGATTTGGAATTGGGAGAAAAACATTGTCCGAATTGTCCGAAGCAGGACAATGCATATAAACTATATACATATAACCTATTATACATATAATAAATACATGAAATATCAGTTATACATATACTATATATAAACATATCTATTAAGTATGTATATTCGTATAAAAAGTATGAAGACCACCCTGAGCCTAAAGCCCATGGGTACCTCCTGTGCAAAAAGGTGGCACGCGGCAGATCACTGCATTGCAGACTCTACACATAAGGAAGCATTTTCCTGTACAAAGCGCTGTCTGGGATGAGGGCTGGATTTGTCATTGCCAGGCTATTTGCACTGGAGAAGTGGGAGCCATGCACAGTGATTTTGTGGGTGTTTCTTTTTCTTCTCCAAACCATGTAGGGAGATTGAGTTGAAGCTTACAAGAAAATTTTGGCTTTAAAAGCACATTGCAGGAAAACATAACCTCAACAATAAAAGTTAAAAACACAACAATACAGGTTATATTCTGGGGCCAGCCCCAGCTTTGGCACAGGCAAGCATAGAACAGAAACACGCCATTTCTGCAGAAATCACTGTCAAACCTTTAGCCAAGGCAAGCTGCTTCAAATCCAAGTGCAACTTCAAAGCATTCCTGAGAAGGAAAGCATGAACAGGAGGGCAGGTGGGGACCAAGACAGGCCTCAGAAGCAGAGCCTGTGGGGGACTAGGAAAGGAAAGCACCCAGCCACCTGGCCCCAATCTGAGGAGAAAAAAACAAGTAAAGGACTAGTCAGCTGTTCACTCTCTCACCTCTGCAAGGCTCACCAAGTGAAAAACAAACAAAAAAAACAAATGCACCCATTGCTAGCCACTGCCTGATCATTGTAGCTTATCCCAGTGGATTAAAAGCCCCACACAGATGCTGCAGCCCCTGCCCTGTAGGTTTTCACCTACTGACCTAACAAGTCCAAAACAAGAGGCAGCTGCTGTCCCAAGGAGTTTGTCCCTTACAGCAGACAACGAATGGTGAGAGGGCAGGGCTGGACCCCAAGCCATACAGGAGGCTAATCACAATCACTGCTGAAATTTCTGGCTCACCTTGCTTGCCTTCTTTTCCAACCACTGCAAAGACAACTGGAGAAAGACATGCACCAACTGTAACAGAAAGCTTTTCTTCCCTAACCATTTACAACTACTGGAGGCAAACCTGTGCCCTGAAAGACCCCACTGGGTCCAAGAAGTTTCCTTACCCACCAGCCTTGTTCTCAGTCTCCCCTCTCAGCTTCTTCATATGAAGAAGCATTTCCAAGAAGCATTTTTCACTTTGTAACAATCCACCATGCATCCTCACAGCTACTCTGCAGTTATGTCTTAAAAGCCGGGGCTCACAACCAGAAAGCAGAAACCTGCTATGAGCAGGGCAGCAGCCAGTGGTGCTGTCAGTACCTGGGATGCAGTCTCCTTTCTTGTCCTCCCCTGGATCCCTCCCCAAGCCAGGATCCTTACTCACCGACTGGTTCCAGCAAACAAAAGTGTATGGTCAGCCAGCTGCAAACAAGCAGACCTATAAACCTTTCTCTCAAGTATCTTTAGTCTTAAAAGTTTATGCAAAATTGAATATAAGAATAGATTCTGGGGAAAAAAAAAAAAGGCAACAACGTACCAGATGTCTTGCACACATCTGCTTTAAAATAGTTACACCTGCGAGCGCATTCATAAGCTGGAGATTTCAGGACTGGTGCTTTCAGAGAGTGCACATGTTAGCAACAACCTGTGAGTGCTTGAAAAAGCTCTTCTGCACAAAGCCAGGGAAATAATCTGAATACAAACAGGTCAGAATGAATAATTGGGAAAAACTGGCGCCTGGACCTTGATCTTATGAACACTTATAAACATTTTCACCTTGCAGTCAATGGGACTTCTCAAAAGAGCTGAGCCTGGGCTGACACACTTGCCAGGCTTTATACCTCCAGCACTGTTTTTTTCTGTTGTTGTTGCCCTTTTTTTTCTTTTTTTTTGACTCTTTAGCTAAGATTGCCCAACAGGACGCTGCTCCAGCTGCCCCAAGGTGCTGCTCCCATGGGAGCCCCCAGCCTTGGCCAGGTTGCAGGATGCACACTCACAACCACCATCTGCAACGCACCCATTGCCAAGGAAACAAACTTCAGGCTATTTTTAAAGGCAGCCAGGCAGGAAAGGACACCAGGTCCATGCCAAAAAAGCACCCTCCCGGCCCCCACTGCCCTCTGTGGGGGCATCCTCCTCCCTCCTGTCCCACCTGAAGGCTGGGCCAGCACAGGGCTCACCAGCCACCTCCAGCTCTCAGATAGCACCCAAGGGCTGAGCAGCAGATTAGTCTCACGCAATTAAAATGCACTGAGTTAAAAGCAGCGACGCGCTGGAAGCCAGCTGGCGTCTAAATATACCGAGGCACATTGCACTTGAGACTTTACCTTTGTGGCAAGGAGCTAGCAGCTCCAGGTTACACTGACAGAACGCTGCTGGCATGACAACTCCAGCAGGGACCAAAACAGGTGCCTTTGCCAAGTACATATTCACTACTCGTACAGGCTAAGGGGTCTGGCCCTAGAAATCCCTCCTTTTCCCCTCCCCTTGCACGTTCTCCCTATTTGCCTGCCCATAAACTCCCCCTGACAGAGGGGCCAGCAGTGCTGCACACCCTGGAGATCCAGCCACCAGCACTCATTGCTAGGAGAATTACAAAGGGTCTAAAAAGAGAGTTAGAAAGAAGAAATGTCGCATTATTGACTTTACTGTAAAACGAGGACAAAGCCTGTTTACCACATGCTTTGTGCAAAACCCCAGGCCCTTAGTCCTCTGGAGCTAAAGGTGAAGATCTGAAACAGCATCCAAGCTCCGCTTGATCACTGTGTGCCCTCTTCTTTTTTGCACCACTCCCACCGCAGGCAAGTGCCCATGCATGCACACACGCATGCAAGAACCTCACGCGAGCCTCCTCATCAGCCTGTTTCTGCCCTCGGTCCTGCAGGGCTGGATCCATGGAAATGATCATGGAAACACAACAGCAAGAGCTCAGCAATCTGCCCAGTAGGGTAGTTATTTGGAGAGGCTGGATATTTTGCACATTTTTTGTATTAGCCCCTTTGCCAAGGGAACTGGAGTTCACCAGGGTTGCCAAGAGCATTGTGTGCCTCCGCTGTCTAACAACGAAGATGCTTTCAATCTTCAGCACCAAATCCTGCAGTACTGCCACCTGCAAAATACCCCCTCTCTCTCCCTCGTGGGCTCGAGGACTGAAAAATTATCAGCATGATGCAATTTGAATATATATTTCAGACATCCACGTTAACTGTAACACTGTGATTTCCTCAAGTGTTTCTCTGAGCTTCAACATTTTGAAGTCAATACATATTGAAAGGTTCATGAGAGTCATTCCAGGGTGAAGATTAAATAAAATCCCAAACACCAAGAACAACTCCTCCTCCTCCTCCTCCTCCTCCTCCTCCTCCTCTCTTACGAAACACTGCAGAATGAGTAGAAGATGAAATACTTTCCATTCATTTTCTATTTTTAAACCCACTTGTTAATGTTTCTTGGCTTTTTAAAATATCATTTGACTAGAGCTCTATTAATTACCCAGTAGTCTCAGCAGTATGAATTTCTTCAGGATTTTTCCCCAAAGGAAACTCCCCTCACTTTTAGCCTAGTTTGGAGCTTCTCTCCGTTAACTTCTGGGGAAGCTTGTTTTCTGAAGTTTCTTCTGCTTGTTCTCCTGCCACAATAAAAGTTTCTATCATCTCCTGTGTGTATTAATTTAAAGATATTCACATAAAACAGTTTGGAAATACAAAAAGGGAAGGCTTTATGTATATGATGTTTCCAGACCATCTCTAAAAACCCGGTCTCACCTTGAAAAGCCTTCTCACAGGTTTTACTTGTTGTCCTCAGCGAAACACAGCCAAACTTGTGAAATCTGCAGCAGGCCCCACCTTGTCTGAAGAGAGTGTTTTGGACTACAAAACTGTCAGCCTTTGTAAACTCATGACCTGGTGGATCTTCATAAACAGCTTAGCCTGTTAATGCTCAGACATAAGCACTAATCTCTCTCTGCCTTTTATTGCGATGTAGCTTAGTACTCTACTGCATTTCACTGTAAACCTCATGTTGAACACATAAACAGATCATTAGGAGTGAAATTCTGCCACATCGAGTAGTCCTAAGAGATGCCAGTTATTCATGTCCTCACTCCTCCACCAGCACTAGCTTTTAACTTGAACTCCCCTCCCTGCCAGCAGGTATCTTCATACCAGAACAAACAGGTTGGATCCCATCCTCCCACCGTTCCTGCATTTCCATTTTTTTCCCCTCCAGATGTTTATAACAGCTGAATTAAACATGACTGCTAAAAAATGCCAGCGGCGTTCATCATATCCTGTGCATCACCATTTCCCACAACATTTATAATGCTGCAGTCACTGCCTTCACAAAATCACCAATGGCTTCTTGATGCTTTTCATTCTTTGCCTTTGTTTTCTTCTTTTCTTAGAAGTAAAAAGACAAAAAAAAAAAAAAGAAATAAAAAAAAGAAACAGGACTTCAGCAAGACAGCTTTAAAGACTGGAGCACCTGAAGTTGCATTCCTGCACATGTATTTAAAAAATAAAATAAGATGAGCAAGTTTTCAGTTGGGGATACCAGAAAGCTCCACATACTCACTACTAAAAATAACTTTAGTTTAAAGGGAGGGGGGTGTTTTTTATTAAACCTGAAGTGATGTAGGTTGGAAGAGACCTGTGGAGATCAGCTTTCCCAATCCTTTGCTCAAAGCACAGCCAGCTCAGATGAGATTACACAGGGCCTATTCTGGCTCAGCCTTGGATACGTCCACAGACAAAGACAGACTCTGACACCTGTTCAAGCATTTGACCCACTCGTGGTGAAAAGGGTTTTCTTAGCATCCAACTGGAATTCCCCTTCTTGCAACTTCTATTGTTACTCTTGTGCTATCACTGTGTATCTCTGAGAGGAGCCTGACTCTGTCTTCTCTGCATCCTTGCATCACGGAGCTGTAGACAGCAATAAGATCTCCCCTCTGCATTTTCTGCTGAAGACTTCCTTACATGTCCCATTCTACAGTACCCAGACTTTACTCATTTGGTTTATCGATCTCCATTTATCTTCAACAGCCACAGATTCGGATATATGGAAACAAGTGTATTTTTGGACCTTCTCCCATTTCTTTTGGATGAACACTTCAGTTTAATTCAATACGTTAACAGTGAGAAGTTAGTGATTTCTGTTGAACACAATTTCCTTGTGTGTGGACAAGTTTCTTTACCCACAACGCCCACAGACTTAAAGAAATCCCCTCCATAACTTCACTGTAGGTATCCCAGCTAGCACAGAAAGTCCACATGCACCCTTGGTGCATCACCACCCCACCAGGAACATTTCATTACTCCATCACCATGGCAAGCAAATGAGGACTCAGTGGAACAACATGATTTTTGCACACATCAGTACTACCTTCATTGAAGTTGTCATCGGTGGAGATGTGGGTGAGGGGAGACTGGGGCCGGGAGTCCCCACACAGGGAATAGCTGTGCTCTGCCTGGATGAGGGGCGCCGGGGATGCTGGAGACAGCTCCACCTCCATCACTTCATTCTTCTCAGACAAGAAGGGATCGTTCAAGAGCTGGCCTAGGACATCTGGAGAGAACTCATCCAGGAACTCTGTGAAGTGCTGTGGAGATAAAAGGGGGAAAAAAAAAAGTCTATCTCCTTGTCTGTCTGTCTTGTCAACAACAGGAGAGCACTGATCAGAAGAATCCTAGTATCTGCACCAGGCATCTGTGCCAGCCAGCAGCAGGAACTACCAGCCCTGCTTACAGACCTGCTGCTACAATCACTTCTTCCAGTTGAAAAACTACAGCTAGAACAGCTGTCCTCTCATAGGCATACACTGAAACAGAAAGGTCTGTGATTAACTCACAACAAAAACGGAAAATAGAATATTTTTTAGTAGCCATACCCTGAAGCAAGCTCCTTGTTCGCCCCAAATGTACTCAGCACGCCACCACCAATGTGCTACCACACGTCACCAGACAGCGTGAAAGCTCCTGCAGGATTTATTGTCAGAATGCTTTGTGTGTGGAATCGAACATACTGGGTTAATGTTCACTGAAGTACAGAGAAAAAAAAAGGAAACGTACCCCGGCACAGACCCTCTGCCACTGCCAAATGACAATTCCTACTGCCAAGACCAGGCGATGTGCTCTAGCAAAACAGGTCCACACACGTCTCCAGACAAGCAAGCAATGCATTTGCTATGCAGTAGACTTCCTGGCCAATTTATATATCTATTTCAGAAGTAGCATTCCAGCTAGGACAAGAGCACTCATCCAGTTTCTAGGCCCCACAGCTGGAGCTCCTGCCAGCCAGTACTAATTACCACTTTATTTATTACACTGGGTGCATTACACTGACAATGCATGGTATGTCTGTGTGCACCACAAATAACTTTGTGCTTGTTTCTTATTCAAAATGAGCACAAACCAAATCTCCTAATCATGATTTGCTTCCTTGAGACCCCAATGCAGTTCCCATCAATATCCAACAACTCTGTGGCTCTTTCTGTTTTCCTTTCAAATGTCAGAAGACATCTTGGACAGACCAAGAAACTGCATTGCAAAAAACTATTCCTGCTCATCTTATTCACACAAAGAATTCTATTTTAGTACAAAAATGTTTGTACAATGAATTATAATGAGTTTTTCCAAACAATCAGGCATTATCTACCATTTTATATAGGAGTCTTTGTCAGCTGGGGCACAGTCCTAAGTCTGTTTGATTTGCTCTGTTTTTGCAGGCAGTATTGATCTTGGCTCTTCGTCTTGCTCTCTCCTGCAAAACAAACACTGAAATTCAAGATCTGACTTCCTGTAGGCTAAATTAAGAATTAAACTAGTCAATATTGCATGAATCCACGAGGGAAGCGGTGTGCTTACACCTCTCGCATGCACACTGCACAACTCCAGCAGCATTTGTGGCCTCAAGGCCTGATGCTGGAAAACACTGAGCTCAGTCATCTCTTACAGAGCCCGTGATACATTTGAAGGGACACCAGCGCCTCTTCCAAGATGCTCACTAATACTAACTGGAACTTCTTTCAAAATTAGAAAGGCTTCAGTCAATTCTGACAGACACTGAGGGAAAGAAAATATTTACTAAACATAAGGCAACAAACAGAGAACCACAGTTACTATGCACAAACAACAAGCTGGCTAAAATAAAGCATTTACAAATGGCAAAATGGATTCATAGTCTTGTATTAGCTTGCTGTGAATGATAGCTGTACTAAAATTCTCAGACGACTCAGCAAGAAGGTCATCACCACATTAGAAAGGCATTTTTATTTTAATTTCAATACGCAAGGACTCACTCTTCACAGCCAGGGCTGCTTCCCAATATCTGCAAGGCTAAATGTATAAACTACTGTTCCCTACTAAGCAAAGCAGAAAGAGAAAGGATGCTCAGGACTAGCTGAATACCCTCATGTAGCAATAAGAACACTGAGTAAAGCAGGGTAAGCAGCTGTCAAAGTGTGAACAGGGGACAGTAATGCTTCCCCACCATGATAAAAGGCAAGGATGAACCTACAAAAAGCAGTGCTTTGCTTAGAAATAACTTTTTTCCCCATAGTCTACGCGCTTCTTTTCCTTCAGGCTAGTAGTAAGTGTCAATTATATTTGCTTGCATATTGTCCTAAAACTGGCTAGAACATTTCCCTCTATCTAATTCCTGCATACATTACTCTGACTGATGACTAACATAAGCTGAAAATGGGCTGCTACTGCATTTGTACACTGGTTTCAAGACACAGCTACATTACCAGCAGCAGCATCTAACCTGAGGATGTCACCCTGGAAAATATCATACCTAAGCGCTGACTTAGTCTGACACAATTCAGTTGTTCTAAATTAAAACAGACCCAGCTGAAAGACAAAGTGACCACAAACTACTCAGCTATTTTTGGCAAATTCACACAAAGATTTCTGCTTGCTTTCTACATAACACTGCTTCAATACGGACGAAATTCGTATCAATTGCTATTTTACTACTTCCACTTGCTTAAAGTTAGTTTAGATTTTTTTTTCTTTCTACATGAGAAATTTTCCTAAAACCAGTTCAGGGAAAGCAACAGAGGAAACAAACATTTAACTTCCCGAAACCAGACAAAAAGAGGAGCTTGGGGTAAGGAAGGGAGTTCAACATGTTCCTCAACATGTGTCCTTTCTCCTTCTCAACTGCAGCTGCAAGGCTGACAAGCAGCAAGCTGTGAGGAAGAAAAGAAAGTGCACGTACGACAGAAGTGTCTGACAGTAAATAAATGCTCCGGCCATTTTTAAAATAGTTCTTTCATTTTGTTATCACATTTTAATCTTATTTTTAGTGATCTGTGATGTAACTTTGAACACTGACCAACAAAGAAGCCTCCAACAAGGACCACAGGCCAGACTGGTCTCAGTGAAGAGATTCAGTTTTGGGGGACCTGGACTTCTCAGTCATTAGAAAAAACAACAGTGCTTGAATCACAGGAATATTTTGTTTATACACGTCTCTACTACAGTGAACACGTGAAGCTATCTTGCTTTTTTTTTTTTTATAAGGAAAACAATAGTCTCATTGAAAGCAGCCCTGTTTGCTTACAGAATTAAAAAAGAAAAGGCATTTAAGCAGCAGCTACAGCTGAAGCTTTTAGTAGTTAGGCAGCCAGCTCCTCACAGTTTCCACCTAACCCTAAACTGCTCTCCTATACCTTTTCAAGGCACATCCTCCCATCACCAACCCTCCTCCTCTCCTCACTGTTTCCACACACACTGCAGGCATCAGCAGCCACTTCCAGAGCCAAAAAGCCACCGAACAGCCCTCCATCCTGACAGTGCAGCAACCACCCCTGCACTCAGGAAGAGGAAAGGGCAATTTCGGGAGGAAACGGAGAATTTTACACTGCCAGAAAGTGAATATACATTTGGTTGGAGAAGAAAGAAGTCCTTTGTCTGCGGCTTTCAACTTGGCATCTTTCCCCACCAAAGTTTACCTTTTAAAAAAAAAAGACAAAAGAACACTTGCATGAAAAAAGTGCTTTTCAGAAAACAAACAAACAAACAAACAAAAGCCTCTGCAGAGAGCTCTGTTGCCAGCTTCCTGCTATCCTCACACACCACTGCCGGTGACAGCACTAATTGCAGCTACACTGCTACAAGGAGTCCACTTGAATTATTAAACTCTCCTCCCCACAGAGCAAAGTGATGTGTTCAGCTGGGATTTTAACCTCCGTAAAAAGTCGTGGATTTAGGACAGCTGTAACCTTATCTTCCACTTCCCCTTCTCCCAGAGCACTGCAAAGACAAACAAAACACCAGGGCTCGCGTTTGCAGGGGGAAAGCTGCAGCTCCACAGAGTTTCGCCGCCAACCTGCTTGGACGTGGGCTCCCGCCTATGAGCCAGGCGCTCTGGGGGAACACAAAACACCTACAGACATCGGCTCCACGGTGAGCAAACAGGAGAGAGCTCTTGCATCCGGGCACGCGGTGGATTTTGGATGGCTCTTAGAAAGTCCTATCTGGCTGCAGGCCAAGTGAGCCGCAGGCTGCAGCTCTCACAGCCTCGGACTGTTCCTGCCAGACAAAGCCCCTTTTCTCCAGCTCTGCCTAAGGGACAATTTTTTGTCTTGCTTGTCTGCTCAAATGAGCATCTCTGAGGTAAAAGACTTGGTCAGGTTTTGGTAGTTTCGTGGGAGGGCTGGCTTCTGCAGCAGATAGCCTGAAGGGCAGAGATAGCGCTGATTATCTCAAGGTGTCACGTTATCAGGACAAAGAATGAAACAGGCGTGCCCAGGAAAATGGCTTTCGAAGAACTCACTAAAAAAGGAGTGAAGCCGAGAACCCCAGACATTCCGTAACTACGGTTAAATTATTAATCAAGTGACATGCTTGGCTGAGCCTGGAAAATGTACTGTGTCAAATAGGAGACCTACTACGTGCTTCCCACAAGAGTACACACAAGGTTTTCCAGCAAAGATATCCCAGATGGGAGCTGCAACAGCGGCACCTTGGCCCACCACAGGCACCAGGACCCTGCTTGCCAGCCAAGTGCTACAAGCAGGCCGTGCCCCACACTCCAGACAAATCCTACAAGCACGCCGTGTTCTTGAAGTGTCAATCCAAGAGCAAGCCAGCCTACATGCAATGTGCTGGGGCGAGAAACAGACACAAATTTAAGATATTCCCCTCCAGGGAGTCACTGCTCCTGCCCAGCTCCCTGAGTCAGGGCAGCAGGCCTGCTGCTCCTGGAGGGATGCACAACGGGAACCCCCTGTGTGGGAGCATTGCTTCTGTCCACCAGGCACTTGGGATAAAAGTGAAGCCCACCATTGGCCTGTGGGTAAAAAACTGCCCAATATTAACCACTTGTAAGGTCTGAGCTTCAATAACGGGAGCAGGGAGCAAGGCAGAGACTGCATCCTTTCCTCTGTACCAAAAGAATACGCATAGTGGACATCATGTACAAGGCAGTACTCACAGACAAGATATGGAGATAGGGGAGACAAATCAGTCCCCATCTGTAGGGATGTAGATACGCACCCCAGGCATGAATTTGTCCCCACCCACAGTTTCCTCTCTCCCCCTAAGTTAATTGGGAGAAGAGGGAATCATCTCTTCCACAGCTCTTTCATGGTTTGTATAATCAAAGGTGTGTAGGAGATAAAAGAGCATCACAAAAGACAGCATCATTTCCAGTTAATAGCATCAAACACCAAGAAGAGTGGCTACATGGAGATACCATCTCCTTTTCAAGGAGCCGAACACATTTCACAAGCATCTGGCAGCTGCTTATATGGTAGCTGAGGAGGTCTGACTAGGAGTCACAGCTGTTAACACAAGGCTTCAAACCCTGGGGCGTCCAGGCAAGGTGCCAGTGGTTAAAGATGGCACATACGTGCTATTCTGTCTCAGTGGGCTCAGCCCTAGACTTGGTTGTATGACAAGAGCTGTCAAAGGCACCACACACAGCTCTACCTGGGTTTGAAAGTGCGGCATCTCCCTAAGTCCTGAAGCAGAGATCTGCCCTCTCCAGCTAATGAAGAACCATGCCTAGAGACGTTGCTCATGGAGGACTGCATACACAATCCTACCAATGGTGATGATGCAGCAGAGAAGTCCACGACTTTCTGCATACCCCCCCCCCCCCCCCCCGAAGGCAATTTCTAAAAAGCTCTCTGAACACCTGTGTTTTCTTCCCAGACATGTTGCTGGTGGTGCAGTTGGCCTTCCTGTTTCAAGTTCACCAGCAATGCCCTGGAGGTGTGAGCCAGCTTCCAAACAACCAAGACAACTGTGCTGAGCACTCATCAGCACTTGGGCATCAGTTCATTTTCACATAGATTCAAACACGAACTCTGCAGATTTTCAGGTACATCGCATCCCTCAGCTTCTTCCTCTTCTGGCAATTCTTTATTTTTGCAGTAGGGAAGCTGGCCAACACACATTTTTCTCCAAACTCAGCCACGGCTTGGATCACGCAGTATTCATCTTTGTCAGCTTTGAGAAGAGCTACCAATGGAGCCCCCTATAGCCTCACCTCCACAACTCACTCACATATACCCTTGAGGGAACAGAAAAGCTCATCTACTGGCATAGGATGCGTTGATACATCACTGTTATGAGGCACACATCCAAGCTCCTGCTGAACTGCTCTTACAAGGATGAAAAATGAAGGACGACCTGGCAGCAACACAGTATTTTTCCAGCAGACTGATTCCAAAGATGGGGGGCTGAAAGAGAATCAAGGCCAACTCTCTCCAGCACCCCCACAAGGAAAAGAGTGGAAGAGCAGATGGCTGCACACTATACGATTTGATATACTAGGGTGCTTACCTTTGGTATGTGTTAATTTGGGGAAGGAGAAGAATAGGGGAAAAGAGAAACCAACTATGTTTGGCAGTGTATAATTGAAAAAAAAAAGTCATCTGACTGTACCTGAACCGGCTGAAATTTCAGTTCCCCAGAAGACCTCTTGGACAGACCATAGTATTAATGAGGATGCAACTGCAGGCACATCTAACTGCTCACTCTTAAATGAGACACAAAGACCCTCCCTTTTGGCCTGATTAAGAACCAGAATAGCTGGAAGAGCTCTCTGATGGCAGGAGAAACATCTTACACACAGCCACTGCAGAGAACAGGGAGACTGAGGACTGTAAACAGTGCCCACTAGTCACGCCTCAAACAAGCTGATAAAACAGCAGAGATTGGCTTATGTACCTGCCCAGGACAAACAGAAGGAACCTCAGATTTCTAGGTGTATATCTTTTACAGTGTAAAAAAAGTCAAAACCAAGATGCAGAGGAATAGTTGCTCAATTTTTTTACTCTACTATAAAATTCTTTACTATATAGTCATTGACTACACTGAAATTGCCTCATTTGCAGGAGGATGTGAAGAGTAACATGAAAGTGGTATTTGAAAACAGCGAAGAGATCTACCATAACAGCAGATAGGATCATTTGGAGTCTCACACCAGCAATTACTCATTTTAATCACAAAAAAAAAATAAAAAAAAATTGGATGGATTAAAAAAAATCCACTAAGTGAATAACATTCAGGTTGTGTCATCAGCAAAACAAATGCCAGGAAATTCAGAGCTAATGGATTTACATGGTAATTAAATCTGCACATCTTCCCAACTTGCTCAGGTTACACAGCTGGAAATGCTGAAGTTCATGCTGAGCAAATCTTATAATCCACCCCATTATGCACACATGCATGCACACACTTCCATTGCAAACACTCAAGTATTTCCAACCCACAATCGGCAAAGCAGCAGCCTACTTATTTTTAACTAACGGGGGATTTTTCAAGCAGCATATTTATTCCTTCGCCGTTCCTCGTTCAAAAATATTCTTCTACTTTCTGTAACCTGTCCTCCTCCAAAGAACTTTGGATTTGAAGAGGGAATTAAAAATAAAATTAAACTCTGTAATAACTAGGGGTAAAGAGGAGTTGAAAGAAAAAGGAGGAGCCCCTGCACAGTCAAGGCAAGGGTGAGAAGAGGGTGAACCCTGAAGTTCAGTGTCTCTTAAGCCCAGTGTCCGCAGACAGAGAAAAGGATGCTATTGCTCATTCCTAGCACAGGCCTCTTGGGAGCCATTCAAAATAGGAAAATCCTTCTCACATTCCCCTGCCCTCCCCCCAGTGCACAATTCTTGGACCCAGTCTAACTTTTCAATAGGCTGGGTGCATGTTTTTCTATTTCCCCTCCCCATAGGAGCTAAAGTCAGAGAGGAGTGAGTCACGGGGGGCAGCACACCAGCGCGGTGACTCAGTGAGCTGGAAGCCCTTCAGGAAGGCTCCCCATCTGGGTCCCTGGGCGAGACCTCAAAAAACATTATCAATTTTGTGTTGCAAGCGTCTGGATTATGCGCTCAGGTCAGACATATTCATTTGTTTGTTTCAACTACCGATTTTTTTTTCATTTTTAAGGGATTTTTGGTTTGAAGATTTTTTGTTTGTTTGTTTGCTTGTTTGTTTATTTTTCTCCTCTGACACCAGGGTCACTGCTATGCACTTCATTTGTCTCATAAATCAGCTCTTGGGCTGCCAGCTTGAGCTGCAGAACTACAGAAAACTGAAGCTCTCCCTCACTTTTCCCCATGCCCTTCACTCCATCCGTGAGCAGCATGGCCACAATTATTTACCCAGAGTGATTTGAGAGGCTCCGAGACAAGCCTGGCTGACAGGTCTGCCTTTGACAAGCCTCCGAAATGCCAAGAGCAGCAGCAAGCCTCCCCCTGCCACCTCCAGCTGACGTGACTCACCCTAGACAGAGAGGGTAGTTGAGCTTCCAAACCTTAGTCATTCGTGTCTCTGGTGGTTTCTGGCATCCAGGCAAGGCGTTTAAACAGACCAGTTATGTCTTTTTAAAAATCATCCAGTGAAGAGCAGATGCAGCTGGTTTTGTTTGTTTTATTTTCTTTTTGCCCCAGCTATGCTCCATGCATTTCATGCCAGTCAAAAGCATTTGCTGTGCGGGTTGGTGCACCTACTGCCTCTTCGGAAGGAACTTACATTTAACTTATATTTGCTGCAAGTTTTGCATCGAACTAGCGTCTTCTGGGCAGCCACCCAGTGTTTAGCCAAAAACAAGCAGTGAAAGAAAGCCTTCAGACAGGCTGAAATCTCTGTATACAAATTTTACAACTCACCAGTGGGCATTTATGGTCTTGTTAGCTGCCCAAGAGCTAGGCAGCGGGGATAATACGTTTTGTCATTGCACAGCTGGTTTAACTTATTGCCACTTTTGAAAGAAAACAGTTACTTTAGTTTCTTCTTAAATACACACAGAACGGCCTTAACATTAGAGCACTATTTCACAACATTTGGGCACACTGCACTTGGTTTCATTTATCACCTTCGCTCACCGGGGAGGTGGGAGGGGGGGGAAAGCAAGGAAAACTTGTCTCAGTCCTGGTGTATCAGCATGGCTTGTTGAAGGGCACAAATAAGCCCTTTGTAAAGGGCCTTGCGCCCATCTTAAAGTGTAGCAGGAAGAAGAAAAGGATAACCAAGAGAAGAAATCAGAAGTCACGGGGATTAACCAGCGGGACTACAGCGGGGCAAAACCCTGTCCCCATCACGGACTAGCACCACACCAGTCAGACAGTTACTTAAAGCAGAGATGCTGTAACCTGCCCTGCAGGCACTTGGCTCATCTGCTCACCCCACAAAGTCTCATTACCATCCCCATACATCAAAAGCAACACCTGAAGCTGCCAGCCTCAGGCCAGGGGCACAGCCTCTCAGAAACAACCACCCCAGCGGGCACACTGCACGGGGATGCTGGCAGAGCCTCGTCTACCTTCCCCTTCGTGCAGAGGGCTCCTGCAGAGCACAGATGCTCCCCAGCTCTGCCTTTTTCATGTTTTAAGCATTCCCAACAGCCTCCTCCCTAAGGACCAAACCAGTATCTTTCAAAGGAGGATCCTAAATTAGTCTGAACAGTGTAGGTAGGAAACAACAACTTCTGCTCCATCGCTGGAGCTCGCTGCACGCTCTCGCTTGCCACTCATGACTGACAGGACACTTAACATTTAAACCAAACATCGCTATTTTAGTCTCCGAGAACTTTACTTCTTTAAGGGCTGCGAAGTTTAAATGGCAGAGATCCAGCTTGCAGAGGTTATCGTTCCTTCTTTTTTCGTAGCAACAGCTGCAGACCTACATTATGACCACAGTCATCATTCAGGTCTTTAATTAAGGTTTTCTGGTTATTATAAAATAAGTAAGGCTTTACTACTGGTATTGGGCAGCTTAAGGGTAGACTTAAGGGTAGAGTGGGCGTTTTATTTCACTAAAGAGTTATCAGGTTTTGTTTTACAAATGCATTTTTAGTTGGAGGGAGGGGTGTCTTTTGGGTGTGCTTGTTTTAAGAGTAGGAGTATGGAAGCTGAGGCTGGAAAAGAAAGGACACAAAGTTAAGCTCCTAAATGTTTATTTAAATGCTCTTGATTTTTGAAGAGTCAGGCTCTCTCCAGGTGTCCAAATGTGGACTCCGTAAGTTGATTATGGAGAACATGATAGCTTTTATAAAGTGCTGCCTAATGTATGTAGACATAGGGGCTAACATTGCAGATGCATGTAATATTTTAGAAGCAAAAAGAACACCGCACACATATAATCCTTCCTTGAGCTCAAAACAAAAACAAAAGCCAGGTGCTTGATCACAGGGCAAGGAGAAATAAATAAATCAATAAATAAACAAACAAACAGTGGTTCCGCAAAACAAATGTGAAGAAATCCACAGGTCACAGCACCTTACCTGGGAGGTGAACTGCCCGGCCTGAATCAGAGCTCAAGGACCAGCAGCCTTTGGCTGACGATGACCTCAGCTGCCACGGGGCTTAGACCCTGCCCAGCAGAAACTGCTGCCCCCTCTATCAGACAGATATCTACTATCAGGCAGGAAGAGAAACAACACTGGCAGGACTTTGTGTTCTGTGCTGCTATCGTGGAGCGTTACACATTAAGCACTGTGCACTAGGACAGGCAGTTTGATGTCAAATCCCACTCCAGCATGTGATCGAGCCAGACAGTGGAAAAGCCATCATGTTAAAGAACCCCTTACCTGTAAGCAAGTCCTACACCTTGCTTCCAGTAAAAACATCCTCGGTTTTGATCTGATACACCTCTCATCCCTCCCACAACCTTGCACTGTGGCAAAGTGTCATCTCTGTATGCACCCAACACCGGGTATAATCAAACCCAGACCTTCCAAAACTTTTCCAAAACTTTCAAAAATCTTTCACCTTGCACCTATTCCCTATGCTTCGTGTCCACACAGCTACTGCCCTGGGAAGCTAAGAAAGCAGAGTAATAGGACTAGTGAAGACACCTGGGGGGACTGCCCCTATCTTGTACCTGAAGCCATGACACTAGGGAGCTGCACTGAAGCAGCGAGCTCTGCCCAAACCCACCCCACAGAAGTACACCTTGCATTTCAAGCTGCCTCCAGTGGCCCTCCTCACCATGAGATGGAGGCTTCAAAACACCCACTGCACCGGTACATCCATAATTCTGCAGAAATCCACAAAGAAATTCACAGAAATAGTTCTGGCACCGTGCTTTGTATGGACCAGTACCTTCACCAACCTCTAAGAAGAAGATGCATTTTGCATTACATCACCATGAGAGCGGTGGGGGTCACTTGCTATTACTTGTGTCGGAGGCAGACCAGTTTGTTTTGAAACTGTACTGAAAGCTGGAGAGAGAAAGGAAACAAGGAGACAGGATGTGAACGAGATAAAATAAATATACATAGAGAAGTATGCGCAGCATTTGTCTAGACACATTATTTTAAGGCACCCCATACTTTAGAGACAGAATTCCAATTTCCTACAACAATTCCTTTGTCATGGAGCCAGAAAACATTACTTCAGTCATCTTTATTTATATTAAAAAAAAAAAAAAAGGAAAAAAAGGAATGGTTCTGAATGAAGGTTCAGGCCTTAAAATAGCAGTAGATGGAAACATCTGTATCCTAACACACGGTCTTAAAAAACGAAACAAAACAAAAACCAAAACAAAGTCTGTAAGCTTCGTTCTCCATGCTTTCCTGAGATACAGGAACCAGGGGAACAGCTTATTTAGTAGTATGTGCACTGTCTCTCTCTCTTCACAAGTCTTCATGATACAAGGGAGACTTTTTAATTTGGCTGTGAACAGGCATTTCAGCATCTTCTGACAGCCCTCCCCCATTTAGAGCGTCATAAATCATAGGTTGGAATAAAGCATGGGTTTGAAGGGACCTCAAAGATCACCTAGTTCCAACCCTCCTGCCATAGGCAGGGACACCAACCACTACACTGGGTTGCTCAGGGTCTGATCTAACCTGGTCTTGAACACCTCCAGGGATGGGGCATCCACAGCAGAATTCCTGCTGTTCCTGCAGTTCCCTGCAGACCTCTGCATCTCACAAAGGTCTGGACATCAACATTTCATTTCCAGACCTTTGCTCCCAAGCAGCAGCACTTCTCAGGGTGTAAAGGAGTTCCTGGGAATTGGGAATGATGCTCCAAGCTACAGGCAAAGGCTCCAGGGGAGGAGCAGAGCAGAGGCATAGGGGCAACAGAGCCAGAAGAGCAGAGATGCACAGGGAAGGCAATGGGATGGGAAAGGGGAAAGTCACCATGCTTCAAAAGGAATAAAATTAAATCTACAAAAGATATGCAGCACTCTAAGGTTACACAAGAACTTCCTCTGTCCCCAGTTACGTATTTTTGCCAAGCGTCACTGACTTCTGTGCCATGATATTTAAAAAAAAATAATAAATCATAAAATGGTCATTCTTGCCACTGTTATGGACTTACTCTGATTTTTTTTCTTCTTCCACACCTGAAGCGAGTTCAGGAAAGAGATCAGAAATATTAGGGTACTGCTGGGGGCTCCAGCATCCCCAGGGCAGGGGGAAGCTGGCATTCTGCTGTGGGAACACCACCGTCAGTGCAGCCCAAGCTTGACTTCACTGAGATTTCCCTACCCTTCTGCAACAAACCACACAAAATATACACATTTCCTCCAGCCCATGCTCTGCAGTCCTGATGAGCTGGTCAAGCTCTTCAAGCTGCCCCTGTACAACAGAGGATCAAGAGAACCCAGGAGAAGGCCTTTAAACAAGAAGGCATCAAGGTAGAACCAGATGATCTCTGAGGTCCCTTCCAAGCTGGGCTTTTTGGATTGTAAATCATTTATGAACACTTCAGTATATGCCTAAATAAACAAATAACAACAACAAAAAACCCTGCCAACTCACCGTGGCAGGTAAAGAGAAAGCCATACGAGGCAAACAACCCTGCCTACCACAGATATAAGAGCACTCACAGGACTCTTACATATTTAGGCTACTGGAAGAAAGGAGAAAATTAAGGAGAGTTAACATGTATCAGAACGTAGAAAACAAGAAAGAGTTAACAGAAAATACAATTCAGAGGGAAACAAGACCACTTCTGAGCTTGTTAGGCCCTAGAAGAATGTTAATTATATATCGGGCAATTGCTTGGCTGAAGCTTTGTGGGGGAAGGGGAGAGGACCAAAATGTTTAATTGAACACTCCTGGGAGGGGGCGGTTCTGAATTACTGCTCTTTATATGAGAAATAACAGATGATACAGCCATCCCACAGGATGGTAATGAACCGATTTTCAGCCCAACAACAACGAAGGAGAAGATAAAAACAACAGCTACTCAAAGCTGACCATTTTAATTAGCAGGCCTAGGAAGCCTCCATCTGAAAAGTCTGAGCAGAGCTGCTAAGGAGCTCTTGAAACTATTTTCAGCAAGAGACAATACTGATGGACTGAAAAAAAAAAAAAAAAAAAACACAAAAATATTTAAGTGTAAATAAGGCAGCCGAAGTAACAGCAAATTGACCTACCTGCTGTTCATTCCTGACTAAGGGAAGAGATGGAGAAGGAAGAGAGTAGAGTCCAAGAACAAAAGGGAAAGAAGTCTAATTTTTGCTTATAATTCCAGAACCATTTATAATCCAGCTTTGCAAATGTTACCTCTTTTTGTAATAATCTTACAAGCTTAATACACCTTTTCTCTGGTAAGGCAACTCGCATGGTTGTACAAAAAATGAAGCCACAGCGATACGAAGTCAAGATGACACATTCAGTGGGCAAAATAAATAAGAAATCTTTTGATGTGAAACATAAACCAGTAGATTGCGCCATATGTTTTCAGTGGGTTCCCTCAGGGATCAGTTCTTGGCCCCAGACTCTCCTATTTTATCAGTGACCTGAGAGGAGAAGTCACAACCACTGAACTTGCAGATAAGGCAGCTCCAGCAAGAGCAGTGAGTAACGAGGTCAGGTCACAGAAACAAAACGCAGATTAGTTGACAAGTGGCCATAAACAAGCACCATGTGTTAAATAAAGCCAAAGGTAAAAAATCTTACTGCTACAAAAGAAAGGCCCCCAGTCACGCTCACCTGATGGACGAGTGGACAATCGGAAGTGGAGATCTCAAAGTGGAGTTGGGTTTGTGGGAGGAAAGTGGCCAAAGGAGCACCTGCCAGGCAGGTGCTGCAGGCTTTGGGGCCTGGGGAGGAATTCCTGCACCAGGAGAGCCCTCCCCTCCCTTCAGCCCAGCTCATGCCCTTGGCCAGAGCCAGAGCATCGCTGCCTCACACAGTCCTGGGCCCAGCCCTGGGATGCTCACGGCCATCCCGAGATGGGGGCTGGCACCCGGTCCCCACAGCTAAAGAACTGGAGGGAGGTAACAGTACAGCCTGCCATGCAAACCTCTTGCTTTTTTTTTTTTCTTTCTTTGTATTAAATGAAGGAGGAATTTATTTTCTCCCTGCTCATTGTGGATGAAGCTGCTACTGGCCACAGCCACGCTCAAATCCTGTACTGCCAAATTCCAAAAAAAAAACAGCAAAAGATGTTGATCAGCCAGGGAATTCCAGAGGATCGTCAGAATCACTGCAGAGCTGGAAATCCTGCCTCAAAACAAAAACAAGTAACAAAAGCAGAAACCAATATATTTAGCTTGTCAAAGAGGAAATGAATGCAGAACAAGAACTTCAACTACTGAAACTGGGAGTAAGCACTGGCGAATGGCCCTACCAGCTTGCAGATAAGTTTATATGTTAAAGTCAGATCCATTCATAGTGGTTATAAAGGAACATAATATTAAAAAAAAAAAAAAAAAAAAAAAGGAATAAAGAAAAAGGAAGGATGATCAGTCACCATTGACTTTCTAAGCTGAAGCCAGATCCATTCATAGTAGTTATAAAGGGACACAATATATGTATTTTTTTTTTTTTAATAAAGGTGGGGGAGGATAACCATAAAGGAATGGCACGAATTCTTTGACCCAAGACATTCCGAATCCAAGATTGGAGGTTTCCCCACAAAGATATGCAGGAATTCAAACAGGAAACAATCTGGGGAAGTTTTACAACCCTCGATTTACATAAACGTAAACTAATTAATCATAGTAGTTTCCTTTGGCCTTCTTGCAACAAAACAAGGCTGTTCACTAGAGCAGCAGCACGTATAGGAGAAACCTACACAGACTCAGAGCTGGGAAACCTGCTGATGCTGCTTTGCATTCCTACACTCCAGATAACTCGCTATCCTTATCAGGAAGGCAGACAGGGAACACAGTTCAAGACCCAAGGTTTAAGACCAAAGGTTGCTGCGCTACACACAACCCACCCACTCGGGAGCAAGCTCCAAGCGAAGCGCTCGATAAACTCAGCACTTCAACTGGCAAAGGCAAGTGGCAAACACATCCTGCGGCACCAGCCCATGGAAAGCCTTCTCCCTGCATTTATTTTTAAGGCTGGGCTCCCGAGCCCTGCTGTGGGAGTGACTCAGTGCTGCTCCCCACACCCGAGCTGGTCTGGTGAGGGCTGTGGACACCACAGGGAAGGAGAGGCAGGCAGGGGCTGTGAGAGGGAGCACTGGACTTCAGGGTTTCTCAATCAAAGAGATTGAAAACAAAATCAGCCAGCAACACCCACACATACAAACTGTTCCTTACCCTTTTGATACGGATTTTTTTCCTTAGGGGCAGCTGCAGTTGTACCAAAGCAAAAGTAAACACTCGCAACAACCTGCAAGGACTCACAAGCAAATGCTATGTGATCGTTTTCAGATCCCATACTGAATTTCCAAACACACCACACATGATAGATGCCTGTTTTCAGTGGCAATGGGAAGTTCCCAGCAGGCTGGGTGAGGGCAATGCCGGGGCACGTGGGGGAATTAAAAGGAAGCCTCCACGTGGAGGGAGCGATTTCAAAGGAACTCATTCAGCAATTGCTCTTTTCAAAGTCTCCTTTACACTTCTTAGTTAGCAAAGCTGCACATGTCTGGGCATCTCTTTAACAGCCTCTCCTCCTTTCCAAACACTGAGTTTGCAGCATCAGAAGGCTGTCCATAGCAGAGATCATCCAAGGCAAGTCATTTTATTCTTGCTTTCAACCCAAGAAGAAGCACAAACACAAGCATCCCCAATTCAAGCACACAGAGAACAAGATACTTTGGGCTTTTAATAAATAAAAGGTCAATAAAACTTCCTTAATGTTTTTCTTTATAAAATTTAAAAAATAATTAAATAAATAAAAAATGAGCGAGTGACAGAGAGGAAGCAGAGGGAGCATCTAAGGGAAGAAGGAGTTTCATCCTGTTTCAAGGATTAATTACAGGATTAACTCCACCAGGCGATGCGAGTTTCTGGCACTAAAAGCAGAGCTGCGTTCTAGCCAACGCCTCCAGCCAGCACACACACACGCACGCACCCCTTCCCAATCCACATCCCTCAAATGCTAATGCACAAACAAAGGCACTTTCCCTCGCAGCGCTGTGATTTAATTAATTGCCTGTATCGAGCGAGCGCACCGCGCGGAGCAGAGGATGACTCTCCCGAGACAGCCAGAGAAGTTTGCCAGAGTCCTGGGGATAGAGACGGGCGGAGGGAAATTTCAGACATTGCATAAGCACCGGCACATGTAATCGCTCCCTGGCGCTATCCCAGCCAAGGCAAACGCAGACCTGTGCGAGCTGCAGCCAAAAGCTTACTCGAGCCATTCAGAGGCAACTCGGTGCCTGATGAGCAGGCAGGAAAGGGACCGAGAGGCGCAGCCCGTGCGGGAAGGACGGGCACTCGGCCTTCTCTCAGACATCCGCCCCAGCATCCAGCAAGCGCTGGCTCCACGTCCCCACAGGCTGACCCCTTGGCCCGTGCTTGTGTAGTGATTATCCCAGAGCTCAGAAGACAGAAAATGGTGTTCTCTTCCAAGTTCTGTCAAAATTTCTGTAAGGCATGAAATACTGCCTGGCACCCAACTGCCCCTGCCCAGCCTGCAGGGCCACCAGGCTGGGCTCCCCTCACCAGCATCCCTCCCACTGCTCAGCGAGGGATCTGAGAGGGGGCAGGCACCCCTGCTCACCCATCAGCCAAAACACCCTGGCACGTAGAAAGGATCACTGTGAAGCAACAGGCCCCTTTCTGGACCGAAGCAGCAGCAACCAGAACACAAATGGAGGACGTCATGTTTTTTTTCCACGCATTCTGCGAGCCAGCTGCAACGCACAGCCATGTGAAACCCTGTTTATCTCCCAGCCAGCACTGCCCCCGGCATTCTGCCTTCTGCTAGCTCAAGCACAGAGCACCTGGCGGAGGGAAAACACTTTCCTGGAACCAAATGAGTCTGTCTGGTTCTAGGAAAAGAAAGGTATATAGCCAGACAAACAAACGAGGGAACCTTGCACTACCTATCTGCAATGCACAACTCCAAAGCCAGTTAAGGCTACGCACACATACACACACAGGAAGATATATACTTGTGCGTGCATGTGTCTCTGTGTGTATTAAATATAGTTTAGTTTTTCATACGGCACCGTTGGCTGCGGAACAGCTCCAGCGAGCATCTGCTACAGACCATCTGGGCCGGGAGGGAACGAGAGAGAAACGTTGCAGGACTCCTGAGGAATTGGAAACTTGCTGAGGATTTTACACACAAGGTCGTTGCGCAAGGTGCACCAACAAATGTGTGATACCAGGAAGGTTCTTGTAGTTAGAAGGGGGAAAAAAAAGAGAGAAGTGATCCTGAAACTGCTACTTTCTGCTGGGGTTGGAGTTGGCTGCAGACAATTCAGCGATCTCACCGTCTCACTGTGATCTCACACCGCTGAAATTCAGCATCATCAAAAGAAACAAAAATCAGATTCTCGGGGCACGCATCAGCATGGCAGAAGATGTAGAGCTAGACTGGGATTGTCCCGAAGAACTGAAAATGGTGCTTGAAGTTAAATGAGTTACAATGGAGTATCTTAATCTTCCATTGAAAAAGTTAAAAAAAAAAAAACAGTATTTTTATTCCTTACATTAAATTAACAAGCACACATGGAGATGTTATTTAGCTGTAGTCTTCTCCAAAGGCTACAGCTAAATTCAGTAACGGAGCAAGATGTTATAAATCAAGGCTCACGGTGACCATGCCTCATCTATGCAGAACCAATACAAAGACCCTTAGATGTGCCAGAACTAAAACCCTCTCATTTTCAGTCCTGCTGAGCACTCTCCTCTGGGTTTTTTGTTGTAGTGGTGGTTACAAGATCTACAAAGGATAACAAAGGAAACTAAACAACATCAAGTAAGTTCAAGTTTGCAGCGTCCGCCAACTTCCCCAGAAAATTGTTCAGCACACAAAAACAAAAAAGGGCTTGAAAACCACTGCTCTGGTTCTACTGAGAAGCTGCAGTTTCAGGTGGCTTGGGAAGATCGGGTACTTGGCAAGAGCCAAAATGACCACAGTTGGCACTAATGCCAAATGGGAACTCAGCATTTCTGGGATTTCCACAAGCTGAGTTGTACTTGTTCTGTAACAGTCTCGGGATGAGAGTATATAGACACCAGGAATTCCAAGAGACGACAATACAGAGGAATAGCAACTCATTTTTAGAAAGAGTAGTTCCCCTTCTTTTCCCCACTACCAATCATGCTTATTTTCCCAAGATTGCAATAAACTTTATCTAATAACAATTCAGAAGGGGCAGCAGAGCAGCATTTTGTGAAGGGAGCCCACAAGCCTATTTCACAGAAGGGCCTAACAGCTCCGTTCCACAAAAGGATCCAGTTACACAGGCTTCCAGTTTGAGCTTTATGGAGACAGTCAACCATAGAGCAAAAAGCCTGCAAACAGATGGAGATAATAGAAATGTAAACGGACCGGCCAGCTCTCTATCAGTATAACAACTGTATGCGATATTTTAGAAGTTGCCAGGTGAGTGGGAGGGAGGGAGGGAGGAAATAGAAGAGATCATTGGTGTTGCTCCAATCTCTGGTTCATGCAGTGCCAACCAAAACTATACCCCTCTTGAAAGGGATTGCTAGGTCTGTCACGAAAGGTCAGGCTAAAACGTGGAAATAGATTTAGACAAGATGTCCATGCTAACAGCAATTCAAACTCCATATTCCTGATCTAAAATGCCAATATCAAACAAAAGCATGACATTTTGATATGCTTTTAAAGGTCTAGTGCTCTAGCCATTTTTATTTAAGCAATTTGTCTGATCTCAATGCTAACCAATGTTCAAAAATTCAAGAAGTGAGGAAGGATGCACACTGAGAGGCAACTCTTTCTCATGTGTTGAAATCTGTGTTCATGGCTTTTTGGTTGGCAAGACAGCTGCCACACACAGAGCTAAAACTGCAGGAATAAAAGCTTGATATGAGTTTTCATACCATATAATGCACTGTAAATAAAGCTCCCTATTATTAGGCAGCATTGCTACCATACAGCTCCAGGAGGTGCAACCAGAGCAATAGGAAACGAGTTGGCTTACTGACCCAGACAAACCATGTGAAATTTCTCATTGCTGTGGGATGCCCATCAGACAAATACCATGTGTGTTCAGATGCTTTCCTAATGCACTCTGAAGCTGATGTTTTGTTTAGGGAAGAAATTAAGCAGTTAAGAAGGACTACAAAGGAGCTGCCTGCTAGTACCTGTGAGAACCATGGTACTGACCTGGCTAAGGCCATTGGTGATGAGACGGGCAAAAAAGAGGTAAAAAGGCACAACAGAGGAGCAGTTAAGGAATGCACACAGCTCCTTATCTTGCTTTTCAGTGATTAAATTTCCCTGGCAATGACTGTTTCTTATCCCAGACACCACTTGCATAACTAGCACAAGAACAGCCACAGGCAAGCCTCCTCTGCTGAGATACCCAAGTTTCATCCCAGGCAAGATAACCTGGAGCAGCAAAGAGATCATGCAGTCGTTCACCTTCTTCAGCCTCTCTGCCAATAATGCCACAAGAGCACTCTGCTTGTGATGGGGAGAGCCCTGGGGGTATTGGAGACGGGGATGATACTTAGCTAAGAGCCACCCAGAGGCACCCAAGGTGCATTTTGCATGTGATACCTGCCCAGCCTTGGGATACCCACACCCTTCCATCTCTGCAGAAGAACTAACAATTTCTGGAAAAAAAATCTACAAAAACAGCCCTTGTTCAAGATGACTTTGCCCTCCTGCTCCCTGCTCCATCCGCTGCCTGCAGAACTATCACTCTCACACAAGGAGGAGCACATCTTTACCCCAGTCATTTCTGCTCACAGGATGGGACAAGGTGCACAACTCATCTTCCTCAGTGGTTTAAACTAAAAAAAAGGGCTCATGAGGCCTAGGCAGCTCCTCCCAGGGAAGTCTCCAGCAGAGAAGCAAGACAGACAACCAGAGGTGGTGGCAAAACTCCCCTGCCATGGCCATCAGTAGACATACTTTAAAGTGTATTTTGAATTGCAAATTTTGTCTACTCAAAATAATACAGTCATTCACCTTTCCTCAGTCTTTAGAGCAACACCAATAGCTGCGTTTCGAAGCCATCTCTTTTAACAAATTAAGTAAATACAGCGTCTTTCACACTCAGCACCACCCCTTAGGAGAATCTACGGTTTGGAAAGCAGCAGAGTGACCAGGACAGAATGCAACTGGAGTGGCTTCGGAGCTATTTTGGCCTGGAGCACAGACACAAAAAGAGCTACTGTCCTCAGAAAGAGCAAAGAGCATCCCCACAATTCACCGCACGGAAGCGCTAAGCAGAGCCCCAGCCCTATTTGCACCACGCTCGTGCTTTACGCCCAACTGACACCACCTGACGTGCTAAAACCCCCTGGTTTTAAAACCCAGAACTTACATCATCCAAAGCTACACACGTACGCAAGGCTCAGCAGCCCCAGGATCTGAAAAGCCCAATTGTTGGCACCGAGCCCTGCTCCTTCCCCACCAACCCAAAAGGAAACACAGGCGCGTTTGTTGTGGCAGCACTGCCAGCACACAGAGCAGGGGCTGTGCACAGGCGGCACGGAGCCCAGGGGGCTTCGCCTCGGGCCCAGCCACCCCCAGCGCGGGGTGGTGTGCTCATTTTCCCCTTCACATCGGTTTCTGAGGCTCCTTCTTTCGTTAACGCAGCCTGCCCGTGGCTTATAAACTACACACAGAGAGAACAAGTGTGAAATTCCTGCGCTGAGGTAGCTCCCCGGCACAGCTGGCTCGCATGTGCCTCGTGCAGACAAAGAGCTGGGGTCAGCCCCAAAAGGCAGGGGAGAGGAGCGGCGCCAGGAGCTTGGAAACCCAATTTCACTGCTCACAGAGAAGGAACAACACCCCTGGGAGGTGAAGCCCAGCAGTGCCTGCCAGCCCCCCAGGGCTGCCCAGCCAGGGCCCAGGCATGCACGCTCCCCAGCCAGGGGCCCAGCCACCCCGCGAGCCTGCAGCTGCAGGAATGTCTGGGACCGAGCAGGCAGCTTTTTTTAATTGCAGGCTCACTGGCTCAGTCTGTCCCGGCTGGGTGGTTTTTTAACGTTTCTTTTTTGGTCTATTTTTTTTTTTTGGTGTGCTTTGTTTTTGTGGAGGGGGAGAGGAGCGGTTATAAGGCAAGCCGCAGCACACTCCCCAGCCTATTCTTAGGCCCAGTCCTGGGGGCTTTGATGGGACACCCTCCATCCTGTTCGACCACAGTCTTATCTAACCCTCATTTTTGTGTAACGGTCTCCTTTTAAAACTCTGAGAAGTCAGTTTTCTCTGTGATAGCGGTGGAGAAAACAGGGCTTTCAGGCTATACAAACCAGCGCAGTAAAACCAAAGGAATACATTTCAGAAAAACCTCATGTGCATGAAAATCTAGTATGTACAGAGGAGTGTTATAATGGTATCAAGCTACACAATGTACATTGGGCAACTGGTCTTTTACAGCTCCAGATGCAGTGCATAAGAGCACATCTTGAAAACCAAGCAAGTCTGGGCAGTTGCATGCAAGCTACTCAGGTATTCCAGCTCTGTAACCAAAACTCGGACTGAATACAACTTAGAGGCATGTTCAATCTCCAGTATTGGGTTTGATGCCATCATACCATATTTCAGATACTGAAGGGGTTGATAAACATGCAATTTCTTACATCTTGATCTGAGGATCTGTTTCACCAATTGGCGTGGTCCAGTCCTTTTCAACATCCTGCAGCAGCGGTACTCCTCACGAGAGTATCACCAAGAAAATCCCAGTGTTGCTGTCACTTGAAATTCTGAGATAAAGTTATTTAGCAGACATAATCTGCAGAGATTAGTACTCCAGCTAACAAAGACCATCTTGGCAGAGCAGTATGAGGAAGCTGCTCCAGGTTCAGTTATGTCAGCAGATGTAAACGGGTCCTGTGTTCCCAGAAGAGCACACCTGACCAGAGTCAGTTACCTGGTTGTTTCTTGCTTTCTTTCCCAAGGATGGTTCCTGCCGTCTCTGACCTGTGTGGCTGATCAGGACAAACCTCACTTAAGAAGCCAACGAGACAGCCCGCATCTCAGACATCTGACAGCTGCTCATTAGCAGCCTAAGCATTGAGTGCTGCATTAATTCAAGCTTTTCCAAGAAAACGGGCATTTTTTTCACCCACCTCTCAAAACTGCATTGCTTACAGTGGCAGCCTGCCTCACAGAGAATTTCTGCACCTGGGGCCTGCCTTTTAGCTGTAGGCATTCCCACAGCCTTTGACCCTTCCAGAAAGCTTTCACTGCAATGTCACCAAATCCAGAAGTTGTAGCTCTGACTCATGGGAAGTGTTGCAAACACATACACTCATCAACTGACAACAGGGTAAAATCTGATCAAATCCTGCAGGGTTTGTTCTCCTTGGAAGCTGATGCTCATCCACATCCACTTTTGGACCCACTACCTGCATGGGCACCATCTCCACACCAGTTTGCTACCAGCAGAAACCAGCTTCCATATGCACGATTGCCTTGCTCTGCTCAGGCCTTAGCTCCCACCAAGGCAAACCAAAAATACCCTCTTAACAGGTGTATCATTTGATCAAAAGGAGTTTTCCTCCAACAGAAGTCAGATCACTGGATGGGAAGAACCTCAAGAGAAATGCCCTTGTGGCTGCTACAAACATGGTGCTGTTCCCTATTAACAGCACTACCTTGCACAAAGCACAGCCCCCTTCACAAGTGTTAAGGATGATGCAATGTGTGATATAATTGTATCAACTAGCCCATTCTGGCTGAGATCAGCTCCACAGAACTCATTCAAAGTGTGTTTCTCACCATAAAGCAAAAATAAGAGCCATATTCTTGCAGCATATCTTTCTCAACAACTTGGACAACCCTCCTTTTTTTGTATTTACTCAATAAAACAAAACACTGAGAAACCTCTTTATTTATTTTCCAGATACAGCGATGCAAGTTATTTCCTCAAACTAGAGCAGCATTTGGCACTGGAAATGAAACAAGAACTTGAATATTCCTGTACAAGGATATGTAAATCTACCTATTGCTTTGTATGAGGCTGGAACTCCAATGTCCTCTCTTTAGCCCTGAGAAAACCAGTACAAAGAGTAGACATCTTTACAGGTTCCCTACAATGAATAAATTCCTACTTACGTAGGATGAGTGATTTGAGCTCTGTCAGCAACTTCACAAAATATTTGTGTGTGAAAATGCACTTTACAGACCAATTTCACTGCATTGTCATCCCCTGATCACTTGAGGAAATTTCATGTTGTCCAAGTTTGCGTTGTGCAATCCTAACGCATCTCCAGGCTGAACTGCTGTCTCGTACAGACCTCTGCGTGGTTCCCTTTCCTCGTGAGCTCATGGATCAGCCTGAAACTTCTCCGGCTGTGCTGCATCCTGATCAGAACATACCGTCTCTCAAAATGTTGCAACAACGACGTTTAACTGCCTAGCATGATTTTGCAGGCTACTTACCACAACCCTGAAACCCCCAATGGGTGGAGCTGTCAGAACTCCTTTAAATCAGCAGGATCAGTCCAGCAGTCTGTATTTACAAGGCTGCCACCACAAGCCCTAGGAGAATGCTAGTAATAATGCTTCTCTGAAGCGTGAGCACTCATGTGTGTCATCCCTCCCTCCTGAAGGAAACATCTGCTTCCAGCCTATGATGTTCCTAAATGCCATCGGAAAAGACTTGACTAGGTGGCAAAGTGCTTTATGATCAACACAGAGAGCCTCAAACTGAACTATCTGCTGGTCCCTAGACCACTTGCCATCCATCAAACACAAAGTACTTGACTTGCTTCTTACTACAGAAACGATACAGACATGCTGAAGCAATTAGAAAAGAAAATTCAGCTGAGGCTCTTTTGGTAAGCAGCCTGACCACTGCAGTGTTTTTTTCTGGTATTCCATATATAGTTGTGACAATTGCAGTAAAATATTCGCTCAGCCGCCCTCCCCTAGCCAGCCGAGTCTGTAACCACCCTCCCACACCGCAGATGTACCCTAGAAGCAACAAAACCCTCCCTCGCTATTTACACAGCATGACAAACTGGGATGTCGCTGCTGCTGCAGCGTTAGTGCTCCAGCCCTCTCACCAGATACCAAATCTGTGTCTCCTGAGCAAGGGCGTACCTACACAGTGCCCAAGGAAAACAGACAGGCAACTTGGACAGCACCTTCTGTTCAGCAGCAGGGTACTTCCCATGTGGTTCTGGCTCGCTATAGGATCCGAAGTGGCTACCAACAACCCAAAACTCGTAACAGGAATGATTTTAATACACAGTTATTACATCACATTTTAGGCTTTGCATGTATAGGGATGGACTGCAAAGTATTTCAGGCCTCCATGCTTTCTTCTTCAGATAGGCTTCCATCTAGTGGAACCCCACAATATTAAGGGGTAAAATCTTCACGTTACCTTACCACTATGCATAATCACACTAAACAAATGTGTACCAGTGGCAGGAACAGAGTGATGCCCTCTGCAGCATGGCATCAAATATGCCCCTGCGTGACACAGCATCCAGGGCAGGAGTTGGCCAACGCAACGCACGTTTCTCAGTCTCTCTTTCACTTCCCTCTGCCCTTCCCTGGTGTCCCTCACCACGTCCTGCAGCTGAATCCTTTCCTAGTATGATACTAGAAGCCCTTTTTGCTCCTGGACTTGTTACACTGGCGCCTCTTTATGCGAGCCTGTGCACAAATGAAGAAGTTGATGCTGGTCTTTAGCATTTAAATACCTTTCTGCAGACTGCTTGCCAGGTCCTAGTATAGAGGCCCTGTCGTTCAGTCCGTATGTGGGGAACATCCCTGTTTGGCTTGGCTCGGCTCCCCGGAGCGCCGCGTCAATAACTGGAAGCAGCCGGGCTTGCACGGAGCTTCCAAGAACAGACTCGGAGGAATGATGCAATGCCAGGCACCCTCCCCTCAGAACAAGCAGGGGGGAAACAGGGAAGGCTTGAGGAACTGGGCCTTCATCGAGTCCCCAGCTAAACTGACTAGCAGCATGTTCTGGGAAAAGTGATATAATTTCATCGGCGTGTTTACTGACGGCTGGGGCTTAGGTGTCTCTGTGGATCGCAAATGGAACTGCTGTATAGCCACAGCCAGAAGCCTGAAAGCGCTGGTTACGTTAGTCATGCTCTTTCACTTTGCAGAGATCCTTGACAATCTGTTTAGAAATCAGAAAACCATGAGGGCTACCTCTCCTTTCTGTTGCTACGAGACACTGCATCAAGCTATATATAACCCCTGGGCTATTTCAGCTCCAGGCCCCCTCCTCTCCAGAGTCCCAAGGAAAAGAAAAGCGCCTGAATGCATACGACTTAGAGTGGGGAAAAAACCTCTCCACTTTGAGGTACGTTTCAAATAACTCTGCTTAATGCAAGTACTGAAACAAGGCGGCACACAGACACTTTTTGGGTAACTATACCATGACCTCAAAGTTCACAGACGCTGCAGCATCTGCTTGTTACAGACCTTTTCGACAAGCTGTTTCTCAGCACGCGTTTCGCACGGCCATTTCTCTCGGGTATGCTTTGCACATCGCAGGAGTTACAGCCTGGTCTGGTTTCTTCACACCCCCGCCTGGTCCAGAACGCCTCTGGAATCTGTTTCGCTCACTTCTGCTCACCTCCCGGGCCTTTGACTCACATTCCTTCCCTGCTGCTAGACTAAACTGGCGCAGCACAGTCTGCCTGGCTCAAACACCAGACCTCTAGTCAGACATCTCTGCAGAAGCATGAATCAAGATTTTTGGGACACCTGCCTGAAAGCGCCTTAAAAGGGCTCAATTAAGAGAGGGCACGTAGCTGAAAAGATTTGCCTCTAAGGCATTCTAGCAGGACTATGAAAAGTCAGAGTAATCTAAAATCATTCCCTGTTCCTAGGAAGAAGAAGAATAAAAAAGAAGAGAACTTTACAACTATCTTCTGCTTTTATTTCCATCTTTTCTGATCCGTTTCACTGGCTGTAGCCCAAGTGTCCAGCTCCCAAGTGGGTGCTTCAGCGGTGAAGGCGGCAGCAGCCCCACCATATGGTTTCTATATGGGCACATGTGCTCCAAAAAGAGATCTGTTCCTCATCTGCCAACCATGCACTGCTGTTCCTACTGTCGTGAGGAACTCAGCTCCACGACATATGCCAAGCAGGAACGAAATAAGGCAGCTTACCAAAGATAAATCCACCATGTGTCCATAGCAGGAGAAAGCTTAGCACACATTCAGGCTACGGGCATCTAGAGGGGTTTGAGGTGTTGCATCCATCTTGTACTATTGCTCTGCTGCTACAGGTGATCATTCCACAGCAGAACGACACAGGAGCACTCCTCTGCTCCACGGATTAACTAGTGCTGAAGGACTCGGGTTGCTTATCAGTTCTGTTCTCTGGGGGCTGGAAACGGTGATTCCCAGCAGGACACTTGATGCTGAGCAGCAAGCCAGGAAGGGCGTACTTCATGAGCTTAGCTCCCTCCACACCAACAATTTGCAGGTGCACTGGGTGCTTTATGCTGAAAGGAGAAGCAGCAACACTGCTTTAAGGAAGCTGAGCATGCTTCTGGTGACTGTTGTGCTTCCAAGACAGATTTCATGCAGTTTTTCAAACCATACCTGCTGTCCACACCAAAGATAGTCTTTTTTCTGCTAGCACATTTCAAATAAAAAAAGCTAAACAAAACAGTACAACCCCTAGAAGAGATTATACCATACCATGAAAGCAGTTTAAGGCAGCAGCTTCTGTCTGCCAGCTATCTAAATACAGAGCATGTCAAGGAAGAAAAAGTTCTCACCCTTCTCAAACATCCTGGGCACTCTCCTCCTTCTGTCTCAACCTGCATGCCAAAATTAAAATGGAGTCCCCTAGAAAATATGGGAGACTGCCTCCACACCAAAAAAACAAGCTACTCATCTCATAAAAATGATGCAAAGCTTCTGGGTAGACAGTACTAAGGTAAAGTCTGCCACAGGCAATGGATTTGAAGTCCCCTCCAGGTGGTGGTGGAGCAAAGCATAGGCTTGAAGTATCACAGCAACACAGGTGGAGGGACAATGACAAGCTTCCACCGCTACAAACTGGGGTAAAAGTCAGTACAATTGGTACAAATGTGATCACATTAGCAGCCACCTCCACTACCTTTACTTTGAAAGCTAGAAACCTTCTTTTTGTGCAGGTATTTACCCACACCTCCATATTCAGCCTATTGGCTTTTCCTCTTTCTCATCGTATTTGCTTTGTTCCTTTCCTCTGCCTTTACAAGAACAGACTTCTTCCACCTGAACAAACTGACACAGATCAGATGTATTTTAGCAAATCCATCCGAGCCAGGTACAGGGAACGCAAGGCCATTGTTGGTACTTGACTCCAACAAGGGAGCATACGTAAAAGTGACCTTTGGGACAAATGCCTTTCTCTACCAGAACGTTTTACCCTTTCCCACATGTTTTGTGTGTTGTCCCCTTTCTTTATGTGCCAAGAGATGACATGATAAACAGAAGCAGTTCTGAACAGCTCAGAGCAATTAAAACGTTTATTTGAACTTCACTGAAGTCATCGCAGTTTAGGTGAATGGCCAAATGCTGTGATGCATTTGGAGAGATAACGGGAGTCACTACGTGTGCTGCTACTCTATGTTCTGCCTTGCAGCACGCAGAGTCAACAGGTACAGCAGTAAAATTTTATAGCATTTAAGCCAGGAAGGACTATGAAACCTGCCTAGTCCGACCCTCCAACACATCCCAGTCTACTGTTTCCCTGAGGTACCCTCTTACAGGGTCTGATAATTTGCCCTTTGTTGAAATATAACCTCCAGAAAAGCACATGGGTGAGCTACAAAGATCAAGAAATGACCATTTCATTAGCTAGCCCTGCAGTTTGTTTCAGCAGTGATTGTCTCTGCTAAAATGCCAACCTAGTTTCATATTTGAATGCAATGGGCCTTGAAGTCCAGCTGCTGATTCTCGTTCCGTGTTTTTCACAAGATTAAGGCTTTATGCTTGGTATCTTTTTGCAGAACCCAACACATTTATCCTCTGATACCATCTATTAGCAACTACTTTGAGTCAGTCCTTTAATTTCGTATATATTTTATAGTAAGTTTTTTAAAATATGTTGAAATAAGTATCCAATTACTTCCAAAGGGTTTCCATTTGCTTTAAACCTTTCATCTGAAAGAATCACAGAATCATCTAGGTTGGAAGAGACCTCCAAGATCATCTAGTCCAATCTCTGACCTAACATCTGACCTAACACTAACAGGCAGCCTATTCCAGTGCCTCACAACCCTTTCAGTAAAGAAGTTCTTCCTAACATCCAACCTAAACCTCCCCTGGCACAACTTATCCCATTCCCCCTCGTCCTGTCCCCAGGCACGTGGGAGAATAGACCAACCCCCACCTCGCTACAGCCTCCTTTAGGGTACCTGTAGAGAGCAATAAGGTCACCCCTGTGCCTCCAAGACATTGTTCATCTGACTGTATGTGCTTTTCATAAAATGATTTAATCCTGGTCAGCAGGATATCTCTATCCTTCTACTTTAACTACAGGATGCTACAACAGCTTTCATATATTTTTAATACATTTGGTACCAAGTTTCCCAGTGTCTATTTTTTATTTCCTTCCCTTTACTCTTCCACTTAATCAATTTAACATTTTCAAACCTTCCACCACGATGGCATGACCTAATGAAAATCAGTGTCAACAAGCCAAACTTCTCCTTTGGGACCTTTTAGCCTATTTGGATTTCCAGACTCATTGGTTTCAAGGGGTTCTGTAACCTGCTTACTGGCAATGGTTCATTTTCATTAAAAAAAAAAAAAAAGTCCCTCTTCTACACTTACACCTGCCAGCGCTGCATTTTCCCTTTGGTTTTCTTAGCTGATCATTATCAACTCCTCTCTGCTTCACCAAGTCTACTCTACATTGATAGTTATTTACTCCTTTCTTCTCTACCCTGTGAGTTTACTTGGCGCAAAAAGAGAAAAGATATTTTCAGAGGATATCAACAGAAAAAAAAGAGTAGGATAATGATAGCTTAAGATTCATATACCCCTTCACAATAACGATAATTTTATTCCAAGCACAGAGCTCTGAAGACATCTTCCTGCGAGTACAATGATATTCATTACCTTTGTGTTACAAGAAGCACATCTGAAACCAAAGCTTTTGCAGATTCTCTATTCTGGTGTTGATACCGAAAATTGCCTTATATACTTCACCCTCATATGAAACTGAGAAAGAAGCCTCTATAATATTAGTGTGAACATAACATAAACTGTTCTCATCACATCACTTCTACATCCTCTTCCAAACACCTGTCAGAGCAATACAGATTGAATGTTTTTAATCTTTCCTCGCAGACCAGCTACTTCAGCCACTTATTTTTGCTGTTCTTCTTCGAGTTCCCCCAAATTAGTCTCTCTTTCAGATATCCAGGTGTCGAGAATTACAAAACCCGCAGCCAACCCGTAGCATACTAATGCCTACAAGACGCAGGTTTCCATGCATCTCCCCAAACTGTACTTTCCAACGCCGTGATCACCACTGTAACTACACCACTGCCAATGGGCCATCTGCAGTTACAACCCTTGCTCCTCTGAAATACAGACTTTACAGCTTTATACACTGAATAACATTTCAGTTGTCTATCCCCTTCATCTTCAGTGCTGCAAGTTTCTGCAGATTCCCATGTCTTGCCTCTGTTTCCAACCTCTGTTTTTTTCCTCCCCCTCAAATGCCTACACATTTGAAACACAAAATCAAATGTTTTTTTTCAGAGATTCCCTGTAGCCCCACCCCACCACATCACATAATGCCCCTCATAAATACTGAAGCTCCATCTTAAAATCAAGTAGGGTTTTTTTTTATCCTCAATTAATCTTGCCAGAAAGCTGCTCCAAGCAAGGTACTGAGGAGGGGGTTGCCCATATGTCTCTCTTCCACATCTATTTCATCAAAGCTAAAAAAAGATGTTCTGGACACAAAAAGCCTTTAATTTTAGTTTTTAAAAAAATAAGGCATTTACTACACAGTTTTCAGTATTATAGTGCCACTTTTCTTTTGGTTTTGGTCTTGCAGACATGTTTGAATTTGAGAAAAAACAGCAGCATAAATCGAGTCCCCCTCTCCCCTGTGATTTCACAAAATATTTGCAGCAACCCAACAATCAAGTAAAGGCCACAGGAAAACATTCCCGATTCCTGAGCAGACTCCCTGCAGAACTTTGTCAGCAGATATGGACACAGTAGGCAGGAAACCAGCTGAAATTTTGCACAAAAGCAAGACAGCTGAAGCGGTAGCCACAAGCCACCCTGGGCAAGATCTAAGGCAAGGCTTTTCTCTCTCCTTTGGTCCTCTTTGTCCGCAAATGAGGAGCATCCCCTGAAAGCTCTGAGGAGCAAAACCAAACAGAATTGCAAGGCAGGAGAGGAAGGCAAGTTGTGCATCCAGACAGCTCACCCCTTAAAAGCCATATCAAGGGAAATTTGGCCGCATTGGCTTCTCCGGGGAGCCACGACTGAGCGCAGCCTTCCAGCTGCCGGTGGTGTGAGCCGGCTGGGCACCCCGAGGGCAGGGCTGAAACACAACGAAACCGCACATCTGGAGGCCTTCTGCAGTGCAGGCATCAGCTCGCTCCCTCCCCTGCTCACTTACGAGTTTTTGTCACTCCATGGCCATGGGCACGAGCCCTGGGTACCCAGCTTCATTTCCTTTTGGGTGTGGAGGAGGGAAGGAGAGGGGTGCCGGGGGAGAAAGGGGCAGGAGGAGATGCAGGTGTGCTCTCCAGAGTTGAGGGGAGAAATGATTTCCATAAGTCACATCCCCAAGGCCGGGCAGAAGGCACGGGGCCAGCTGCCATGGACATCCCTCACGGCATGCTCAGCCCCCGCATCAGCACATCAGGGAGCACCAGAGCCCCCGAACAGAGCCTTGTGTGGGCAGGTTCGGCTTTCTTTTCCTTCACATTTACGCTTTGTGAAAAAAATATGGCTTGCCAGCCTCCCCCAAACACCACACCATCCCCAGCCCCTGACCACCCGTGCTGCTGTGTGAGGGGAGACGGCGCAGAGGAGGATGAGGAGGAGAGAGGGTGAGGGACAGGAGCTCAGACAAGACACAAAGGCAGTGCTGATGACGAGGACAGTTAAACCCGAGATGAGAAAGGCAGATGTTTGTAGAAGGTCAGCTGCTGCCTCATATTACAAGGAATGAAAACAGACAATTCAGACGCCGTATTTTCCTCCATTCTCATCTTTTGCTAGCAAGGACAGATTCAAGAAAGCCAGCTATCTCGAAATAACATCCTTCTTAGCCTTGATTCCTCGTGAAGGTCTCATCTCGGCCATACTACCAGAAGCCTTCCCCACAGGCGCCAGCCCTGTTGCTGCTTCTGCTGTAAAAAGGCAGGAGGAGCAGTTCAGTTCACTGCATTTTGCTCTTAAGTTTTGGTTCCACAAATACTTAGGCAAACGCCTTCTTCGTGTGCTAGAAGCGCCAGAAATGAAAACACACATTTTCAGACAGCATTAGAGGGAAGCAGATTAACGAAGCTCACAGCAGAACCTATCGGAGGCCGGGAAAAAAGCAGCCTTGGGATAAGCTTCCCCTTGTGCCTGACGGTAATTGCTGGACTGTGGGGAAGAAGGAACAGAGACACGCTTAGTATTCCAGCCTTGGGATTTGTTTTAGGGTTATTTTTTTTTCAGTTGGCTGGTTTTTTTATGTCTACAAAAGTCCCTGTGAGCTAGTCACATGAACTCTATGCAGGGTGGTCTCTGCCCACAATGAGCGTTTTGGGGTTAGCCCTGACAAAGAAACAACACAGGCAGGAGACAATCCTAACAGGCATTAGGTTGGACAAAGAGCCTTGAAGCAGGCTCTTACACAGTCGTATCATACAACAGAGGAGCAAGGAGGAGTGGTGCACAAAACTTTCTGAAGAAAATTACGGGTGCATAAACAAACCCCAAGACCAACACACGACCCTGCACATCATGTTTGCTGCACAGAAGCAAAATGCACACACAGAGCAGCTGGAACTCGGTGCAGTTTCCTTCTCCCATTTCAGTAAACCCAAATTAGAAGTGCAAAAAAGCAAACACACCACAACCAAGGCACTGCTTCTGCAAAACCGTGTTCATCAGGAACACCAGCTTCCTAACAAAAAACCAGCAACACCAGGTGGTCTCCTTTGCTTAGTAGTTTAATGAAGACATGGAAAACTTGGGGATCGGACTCCTGCCTCCCAAGGCAGTATCTCGATAAGGCAGTCCCTTGGGTTCACAACTGCTGTGGAAGTGAAGGCTGGAAGGGGCCTCAGGTGGCCTCCACCTGAAGCAGGGCCGGCACTCAGCTCACCCCGGGTGGCTCGGGGCCTTATCCAGCCAGGTCTGGGAAACTCCCAAGGATGGAGGTGGTGGCAGCTCTTGGGCAGCCCGATCCAGTGCTCAGCTGTCCTCACACCAGCGCATGCTTGAAAGCATTTTGCCACAGCTGAGGGCCCTGCTTGCATCGCAGCACTCTCAACACCCTTGGTACAGAACAAGGGCATGGGAACATCCCCTCTGTGCTCTAGATCTAGCAACACCAGTTCATTTCCCTCGTGCCCCTCGCTTGGGACACACTGGAATTGGCAGAGGAAGGAGGCCAGAAGCTCCCAGTGCCCAGGCCCTGCCCTAAGAGCGGCCTGGTCTCCCTCTTTCACCCCATACGACTAACAGATCGCACAGAAGGACAAGGCCAGCCCCAGCGCGACTGCTGCAGGGGAATGTTTTTTCTTGGCAGAGAGGAAAGAGATGAAGTGGGTGTCACATTTTTCCTTCAGATTTTTGCTTGTCACCACAGCAGAGCCGGATCACACACACAAGGTTGAAAGCTGGTTAGTGGCAGATGGCAAAAAAAAAAAAAAGGGAGTAGTTTCCAAGACACAGCAGAGGCACAAGAAGGTCAGTGGCACTATTAAGCTACAAATTCAGACAGGTGGCAGCTCTGGGAACAGCTCTAGCAATTCAGGTCCATGCCATTTAACCTGTCCTTATTTTCTCCCATTGCCTTCCCTGCTTCCCAAATTGCCCTCGTGAGAGGAAGCAGTCCTTATTTGACGGAGCATTAGCTCCCGTACTGCACACACGCAGTACTGAGATTACAACCCAGCTCAGCTTTCTGTGGGCACAAACTACACCTGACAGCGAGAACAGCAGCCCCAGCACCTCAGGCCACAGAAGGCAGCCTACACACCTTCACTGAGCCTCGCTAAGCCTCGCCATTTTTGACCTGCTTTCCTTACCAGCTATTACTCCAAGTGAGATGAAAGGGCAATCAGTCTGCCAGGAAAAACGTGGCTCTCAGCCAAGATTATTTTTTGCACACCTTGTTTGTTTCTGTTGCCTTCACGCAAGACGAACAACGCTGCATCCTCTGCTTCTCACCAACACGCTGCTCCATGGTGGTGCCATCGGCCAGGTCCAGGAGGAATGTTTCTTTGAACCTGCCTTCTGTCCATTGCTCTTCTCAAACAACTTCTCTTCCTACTGACCCTTGAGCAACTGCCTCCTCCAGGTAACCCCCTTCCTTCCTGAGGAAAACAGTCCACTGGTATCAAATAAATACATAGGCTCTTATCAGGATTATACTTTGTACGCTTACCAGGACTACACCTAGGCACAGGCTCCTGAAGCTGGCCAGATGACTCCCACTGCACGTTCCTTTAGCCCAAAACACAACTCCACCACCCTCTTCCCCAGCCAAGCATTCTCACCTGCCCTCTCACCTCAGCACCAGGACCTGGGCTGCCACAAGGTAAGCTGCATTGGGAAACTGATACCACCGAAAACTAATTTCTTGCTTGCAAGAAAGACATTTTTCAACTGGATGAGCTCCCAGGGAGCTGCCACAACAGCCTGCAGTTATATCCAGGTGCAGAACTGCACTGTCAGGTCTTGTCACTCGGAGAAAACACGGCCAAAGGGCATCCAGACAGCGCTGATTTCTCACCTGCATGATTCAGGGAGAGATGAAAAGGGAGCAACAGCAGAAACGAGCGTGCCTTCCCTGGAGAGCCAGGTGCAGAGCTCTACTGCAAGATGATCACTGGGGGATGTACCCTGAGTCCATATCCCGTGGAAAAAGAAAAGCTGCACCAGGGAATGGGAGGAGTTAGATCCTGTAAATTCAGTCTGAATTGGCTGTTCTCCCTGTGAAACATGCCACTGTGCTAGGAAAACCAAGAAAGGTGGCTACCCATAACCATCAAGCCTCACCTACAACATGACCCTTCTCCAAAAGGGAGCGAAGCAGCCCGGGACAGAGGGAAGAGAGGATGGCTGTTTACACCAAGCACTACAGAGCGAGTAGGGAACAACTTCAGGGAACGCAGGGAAGAAAGAGCGTGGTCAGAAACGAAGGGCAGCAGGGGTAAGCCTTCAGCCCCTCCACTTTAAAAAGAAAACAAAAAAAAGCCTCACAGGAAGCTTAGGGCAGCAGCTGCCTCCCTTCCACATCTGTCAGACAGTGGTGCAGGTGACAGCCACACAGCAAGAAGCAAGGACAAGGAAAGAGACCGCCAGAGCTGGTGGTATGCCGGCCAGTGGCCTCTTTGCTTTATTTTCATATTTATTGTATCTTTATTTGGTCTGCCTTTGCTGGCACGAGGTGATCAGCTCTGACAGAGCAGAAGCAAAAGCGAAGGCAGGGCTGCGGAGAAGGAGCACGCTAACTGCTGCGGCTGGAGCCATGCCTGGGAAGCCAGGGGGACAGAGATCCGACCAGACCGCACCACCCCAGCCGGGATCTGCAGCTAGTCGGCCTCCTCAACAGGCACAGATGCTCCTAAAAAAGTGAGAAAAGACTGCTTTAATAAAAAACTAGGTTGGTTGGTTGTTTTTTTTTTCCTTCCCCCCAAAGGCTGGCGGAAACTTACTTAACCCCAGCCATGAAAGAGCCCCTAAGAAGGGACTCCTGACAGCACGAACAAAGACCTGCAGAGAGCACAAGTTCCCACCATCCGTGCAGGAAAGTTCAGCGGCTCCAGACACAGGAAAGCACTGTCTGGTAGTACCCTGAATGAAATTCCTTCACCCCGGCTATCACGCACTATCAGCCCCGCGCTTAACAGCGGCCGACCTTCCAAAGTAAGGCAACATTTACGTAGGACAGCGCAGAGCGGCCGCTTCCACGAGGGGGGAAACAAAAAGTAGTGTTTTCATACGCCAAACACTGGCTCATTCTTATCGACCATGCTCCAAAGGCAGTCCCGGGACAGACTAACATTTTTTCCAGCTGCCGTCCTCACGGCAGATCAAGCTCTTCACTGAGACCAGCCAGCAACTCGATGTGCTTATTTTTCTAATTTTAACTGACAGAAAATAGGAGGGTACAAAAAGTAAAGTTTCAAAGCATCACGTGTGTGTTTATCTCAGCTTTCAGAGGAACTGCGGATTGCTTAAATCCATTCTGACTATCTGGCATGGCCCTTGGCAAGCTGGAATGGTTTTCTTATTTAAATTCAGGAGGAAAACATGGGGGAAAAAATGACTTTCAGCACAAAGCACCAAGTACAACCAGTTCTGATGTTCATCAGTTGTGACCCTGAAGCTTTTAATATGGAGAGTTATTCTCAGAACTTAACATTTTGTAGAAAGTCTGTATACAACTATTAAAAAAAAGAATCTCACCTTCATATTTTCCCCCTCTTTGCTAGAAGAGTTTGGCAAAAAAATCCCTGAAAGTACTGATTTTAGATAACTTGAGGTGAAAAAAATTCTATCTAATCCTCCATTTGCAATTATATATAGAAGAAATAATTAGAGATTTCAGTTTTCTTATTAGCAAGCAACAGGCTAAATCCCATTTTCAAGTAAATTTACTACCTTCCCCTCCAAAAAAAATGAATTAGCCTGTATCAACGCCAGATTTTACAGAGAGCCACCTTATGTACAGGCAAGCACTACAGAGTAGGACCCAGCCAGCTCTGCATCCACACACGCCGCGACAACCACAACTTTTAATTAAATCCACACAGCACATAAAAATGAAGCACTGTATCCCATCTAAATTAAATAGTGCCACTGCCGTGCTCCGAGAACTACAGGCAATCCACGGCAGCTCGCGCAGACGCCCGATTTCTGCAGAAATCATCAGAACACGGAGCAACAGCCCCCAGTGTTTTTGTGGCAGAGGAAATGAGTCACCGCGGGCTCCCGGTGGGGCTCGGAAGCTCGCAATGGGCAGTTTTTAATCTGAAGAAGGAAGGCTGGCTCGAGGTTTTTCCTGACCTATCTTAGGGGACAGGCGACGATGAAGAGGTTGCGGGACCGACGGTGCGAGGTGTGCCACCCTAAAGCATGTGGCACACGTGTGATTTGAGGGTGGGATTCCTGTAGCACCTTCGGAGATATGGAAAGGGGTTTACCGAGCTCTAACACTGCTCAGAAAATGGCACTGGCACGGTGGTGTTTGGGGCATTTCGGTTTGCTGATGATGAGCCTCCATAGAGCAGTACTCAGGCCTGTTAGCAGGAGAGCAATACTCCCCCGCTAACTTTGGGCTACTTTGAAGCAACAAGTAGCTAACGTGTTTAAAAACACCAAAAATCATGAAAATGGAGGGGGAAGGATAAAAAGCCTGCCTCTTCAGGATTAAATAAAGAGGTTTTAAGTGTCCAAAGCTCGTAAGAAGCATCTGCCTTTCAGCTGCCCTCTAGCAAGGGGACAGGTAGCTGGCATCTCACAGCGCGTTTGCCAACAGCCTTCTCCATCTGCACCAGACGGGGCATTTGCCCACCAGTGATGCCAGGACGTGTACAGCCACGGATCAGCCCCAGCAGAGACCTAGGAGCCGTGCAGCTCTGCCACTTCGAGCCTGCTGGCACTGCACACAAGAAGCAGGCAAGAAAGTGAGGAGCCTGCAGCCTGGCCGTGCTCCTGCTCCCTCGGGGCTGCTGCAGGCTTTGTGCTTCCTTTCTGGTTGACTGCCAGGAAAAAGGAAAAAAAAAAAAAAAAAAAAAAAACAACCTTATAATGCATTGCAAAATACTAGGGTATGGCATTACCAGCACACAACCCCAGCAAGCCACGGGCCAGATGAAGATCATACGCAGACACGCCACGCGTGCCGTGAGCACACCCTTGGGAAGCCTTTCAGCCTTTTCTTCCATGCGAAACTCGAGCGCTCTGGAAAAACACGCTGCTGCAACCTATCTGGCAGCCAGGTGGCTACCATAAAGCACGCAGACTCCAAGGAGCTGCCAGAAGGGCTGCTGCTCGCCCCGGCCCGTTCGGAGCCCCCCGAGGCAGCGGTTTCTCCCAGCACAGGCGATGAGCTCACCGGCGGAGCAAGGCTGCTGCGGGCGCTGGTGAAGTCATCAGCTGGTGAAAGAGAAATGTAAGTCCCCGGGAGGCTGGAGTTCAGCCCTGGTAATTAGGGCTGGAATAGTTTAAAGTGGAGGCTGAGTCTTTAAGCATATGCATGCTTTCGCACTTGCCTGCCAGCTTCAAATTCACCAGATCCACGAGCAGCCTTTAGGGTTGTTTAAAAAAAAAAAAAAAAAAAGGTTAAAATTTAACTTAAGATACACAAAAGGCAGCTGGCACGGCACTTCCACCCTCCCCAGCCTGCACATGGTGGGTCCGGCTGCAGAAGGAAAGGGACCCGCTCGGTGCTGCTGGTCCGTCCCGTACGGTGATGTTCATCCAAGGGAGGAAACCAACTTCACGGCTTCAGTCACAGCTACGGGGAGCCACAGGGCACGTGCTCCTCGGCTGCGATGGTGATAGCGCCGGCAGGGTGTAGGAGGCTGGGCTCCACACAATAAAAACAGCTGGGGTAGACCAGTCCTCCCAGGCTGGGAGCATCAGGCGGGAGGTAACTGGTGTTTCGTCCAGAGGGTTTTTTGGGTGGGTGGCTTTTTTTTGTGTTGGTCTTGCTTGCTGAGTTTTTTTTTGGTGCTGTTGTTTAAGTGATCCTGTGAACTTTGAGCCAGAGGTGAATGGAGAGTTTGTTTCATGACGGCAAGCAGGGTATTTTCCACCACACGGCGGGACGCACTTCCCAAAAGAAATGAAGTTCAACGAGCAGAAACGTGCGCTTTCTCATCCCCGAAGAGCGATCACTTCGGAACCTTTTTTCCCCATTAATGACCCCGATACCCTGCTACGCTTACTTCACCTGTAGCGCTCTGCTGCTTTTGCTTTCCTTTACCGATCGATCCGCTTGGAGTTCTTCCAAAACCAACAGAGCAGGCAAACACCTTCCACGCTTTTTATTAGGCTTTAAGGTGGCCTTTTCTTTCCGAGTAGCCCCTGAAGGTTCCTTTTCAAGTACCCAAAAAAACCCAACCACCAGACCCCGGAGCCACGCTGAGGGCAGCACGTCGCTCCCAAAGGAAGCGAGCCCATGGTGCTGCTGCCTCCTGCGAGACACATGGTGGGGGAGCGCTCGAAGCCCCAAAACCCCAAGAAACGAGGGGAAAAGCAGAGGGTTTGATGCCGTGCTCCTGCCCACGGGGCACCGCGTGCTGTCACCTCCACCCGCACCACGCCGCCGGCCCCACGAAGCGAGGCGAAGACACACGAGGTGAGCCCCAAACACAGGAGCTCATTTAGGGCGCTAATTAGGAGGGCACTAATTAGGACGGAGGAGGGCTCCCCAGCCCCAGGGCAGCCCCCAGCAGGGGGGCAGCACCTCGAGGGGCGCTCCGGGGGGCTGCAGACAGCGGGCTCCCCACGGCAGCGCCCCCGTTCCCTGCCCCAGAGTGGGGACAGCCCCGCGGCTCGGCTCCCGTCCCCTATTTCCCCCCGGTTCCCGGTCCCGTTGGCGCTCACCGTGTGTCCCAGCAGGGCGTCGGGGTCCGCGGGCTCGCACAGCTCGCTCAGCTTGCGGTCCCACTGCAGCAGCAGCAGCGGGGGCTGCTCGCCGCCCTCGCACGCCTCCATGGCGGCACCGACACCGCCACCGGCCCCCGCCCGCTCCCTCCCCGCGGCCGCCGCCGCCGCCGCCGCCACCGGCGCCGCTGCCGGGAGTGCCCGGAGGGGCGGGGCCGCGCCGCCAGCTGCGCGCCGCGCCCCCGCCCGGCCCCGCCCCCGCCGAGCAGGCAGCCAATAGGAAGGCGAAGGAGAAGGCGGGCGGAGGGGCGCGGGCCAATCGCCGCCCGCCTGCCCTCCCGGCTCCAGCTGCGGAATGCGGGCGGGGACCCGCAGGGCGCGGCGTGGGAGAGGAGAGTCGCCCCCCCGCGGCGCCGCTCGGCCAATGGAGAGGAGGGGGCGGTGGGAGCGACGGGAGCGGCAGCCAATGGGGCAGCGACAAGACTGCGGCCGCCGCGCGGAAGCCCGCCCCCCGGCTGAGGGCAGCGGGAGGGGGAGCCCCTGAGGAAAACAAAGTGGGGGGAGGGCGCTGTGTGGGGCAGGGCCGGCCCGAGGAGATTCGTTAATCCTCCTCTGACGTGACCAAACAGTAAAAGATTAATAAAAAAGTTTAACAACAGCTGTGTCCAGTGGTCAGGAACACGAAGGGAAGCCCCCCAGTTGTGGTACACAGTGCTGCCAAGTCCTCATAAACACTATGAAAGATTTTCTTTTGGCCACAGAAATATTTTAGTACACAGACACTACCCATTTGTGGGGCTGCACACTAATCTAAAGCATGACATCGGTAACTAATAACTAGACAGTGGTAACCAGGTGTCCTGTGCCTGCCACTTTACTGATATGGGTATTGAAGGCTACATTTCATTTGAGCTTGAGTGTTTCTAACACAACTCCCTGGGACTTCATAATGAACCGTGACCAATTGGCCCTGCAGTGGGGCAACTAACATAGACCACACTGAAGTTTTTGTGCTGCAGAACCAATTATTCTTGGGGAAAATAAATGTGTATTAGAAAGTTTCTGCTAAAAATTGGCAGCACGTACAGGGCATCAAGAAGCAGGACACGAACGTGAAGGAAAAGTAATCCTGTCCAGAGGATATTAATTAATCAACACACGGGACAGCACTCCAATGCCTTGTGCATTAATGGTCACAAACTGACTACACCTGAAACACACACACTGGAAAGACAGCGCCACAGAAACATCAAGAACATTATACAGACACAACTCTCCTCCTAACTTTTCCCATACTGCTTGGAGGATTTTAAACAGTGTATTTCAACAGCTACTAGCATGCTGAAAATCAAGGCAGTTTTTCTGTGTTTCATAATTTTCCTCTTCGGGCAGATTTAGCAGCAGTTTTAAATTCCAGCTCAGCTAATTCCGTGAGCATTTCAGCCTCTCCTTTTGCATAAGACCATTTCCTCACCACAGTCTTCTGAACTGTGTTCAAACCCACCCTACCCTCCAACGCAGGGGGACAATAGAAAACCAGACTGTCAAGCTACAAGAAGAGAAAAGGTGGGGTTTTATTGCATGCAGAGATGCAGCTGAAGGGAAGAAGGGAGAGCTCAACTTTCTTTTACTCTTCTGTTGCCTGTTTGCAAGGAGCAGAAAACCCACACTGAAAAGCCACACACAAAACCAAGCCAGCTGAGAAGGAGGTGGCTGGTAAGAAGGTAGAGCTCCAAACAAACATGACTTACTTTAAATATCAAAGAAAAAAAAAAAAAGCTAGCAACAATACAAGCCTGTAAGTTAAGTCTCAGAAAGCCTGGCAAAGGAAAGGTGCTCTCTTTTCCTTGCAGATCCGGGTTACAGAAGTCACTCCAGTGACTGCATCGTTACCCAGTTCTTGATCGGGTCAGTTGCACAAAGGCTCATTAAATATTTACAAGTGACATTTTTCTGACTTGTGACAACCAGGATCAAGATAACCATCCATTTTCTAAAGCCATTTTGTTCAGGTGAGTTTGAAAAGTCAACCAGCAAGAAAAGGACAAATAGCAACAGAGCCTAACCTATAAAAGGATAACAACCGTGTGCTTTTTTTTTTTTTTTTTTTATCAGCTACAAATGAAAAATCATACTCCTTAAAAACCATAGAAAATGGCCATATGTAGAAAAAGTGAGTTTCTTCAGCAAAATTAGCACCTCTTAAAGAGCACAGGGCCCAAATTTCAGGACTAAGAATGACACAGAGAAAGACCAGGCTACCAACTTCTAATCACAGTGTTTTCTGGAGATTGTGCTGAACTTGCAAAGTATGGTAACAAGCTGTTTTTTTTTTTGTTTTGTTTTTTTTTTTTTTTTTTTTTTTTTAGGTGAGAGACAAAGCAACCAGCAGAAGAAAAAAAATTTACATGCACCAACGCACGTTTCCCACAAGTGGATGTCTTGGTAGAAATCCCATGAAAGGTGATTTCTTTGCATATTTATCATCTGCAAACACATCACTTACACTAGCCAGCAACTGATAACGCACTAACAAAGGGAATTTATTGTGTAAATGAGATCTGCCATGTGAAGAAGCTCACCATCCCCAAGGGAAAACAGGACAAGACCTGGTCAGAACAGCCACCAAGTTTTAGTTTGTACACACAGACATGCTCAACTATTTGCAAAAATGCTCCCACCACAGAAATTTCAGTTAAAAATAGAAGGTGTGCTTGAGAATAGCAAAGTTTTCTTCCCACAATCCTGGCATTATTTTTTTTTTTTTCTGACATGAATACTTGTGAAAGATGTGGGATTGCCAGTACTGGAGACAGCCCACTGCTGAAACCACATAATAGGTATACTGACAGAAACACAAGATCCCTTTACCAGAATATTCCTCCCTCCTGTACCTAGGGACTTCTCAAAGCACTAATTCAGCTTTCTTGCCTTTGCAATTCAAGACCTCTCTGCATGAGCTTTTACCAGGCTCCCACAGGCAACGCCAGCCACACTCACCCCTTCATATGAGACACCAGTCACACCTTTTGGCTGTGACAGAAGTCAAGGCAGGTTCTCGTCAGTTTAAAAAAAAAAACAAAACAAAAAAAAAAAAAAACACTCTAGTAATTCTGTACTAGTCCAGGCCCTCAGTCACGTTTAATCGTGTTCTTATTCTGTCCTCAGAAACTGAGTCCTGAACAAGAAGCAAGAGAAGCTGGTTCAGTCAAAGACATCCAGTCCTGCTTCATGAAGCAGCCCTCAAGGTACCATGTACGTTGTGGGTGGGTGGGGATTGTATCTACATTATCAATTGCACGTCACACTTCCATTAAATATGTTCTTTGCTGTCTGACGTTTTGAAAGCTCTTAACAGGCACAATGCCTGCGGTATTTCCCTCAAACCAGAGCAAAACAGCCACTGAAATGAGCACAGAAGAGGGTTTCCTACACCTTGCACTACAGTGACAGAAATAACTGAGTGGCACTGAGGTGCCTCACTGACCAAAGGAGCTCTGTCTCAGCTCTCTTAAGAAATACTCCAAACACGTAAAAGAGATCTGTATTTATTTTTTTATCTCTTCCAATCTACCTGAATAAGTACATAAAATAAATTCCTTGGGAAGGTCAAACATGTCTAAATGCCCCAGCTGTTGCAAGCAAACAGGGCTTTCCTGATCCAGTTTACACAAGAGGTTATCAGGGACAATCAAGAGCTGAACGCCATTCACCGAGGGACAGCACGGAAAAATATTGCCCAGCTATAAACAAGGTATCATTGTATTCAACTTGGTGGATACCGCTCCACTCTAACATTTCCTCACAGAAGAAGTAACTAGCCATAAAAAAAAGACCCATCTGCTAGATGAACGTTGATTTCACACCTTATTTTCTCGTAAGCCACATTACTCACTTATACATTAACTTCACCCAGTAGCTGCAAGGTGGAGTTGAACACACAACTTTTGCCACCAGTTGCTTTTGCTCTGTCTATTGCTAGTAGCATCTCGAAGGAAAATCCACCCTAATGCAAAATAGTGGTGAACAATTAACGTTGCGTGTGGCCTCTCAAACACTGCATTCTCACTGTAGATGTGTGTTGTCTTTGTAGCAGGTACAACACAGCAATCTTTAAAAAAATTACCAGCAACTTTAAGTAGAACAACTGGAAAAGCAAGAAAAGTTGAAGCTCTTGAGCAAATATTTTTTTTGTTGGCACCCAGTCATACACCTTGTGTTTGCTCAGCTCCATCCCCATCCTGTGCCATGGGCAGAGACTAGGATGAGCCCTTTGGCACTCACCGAGAGTTGCAGGTGCAGCAGTGAAGGCAACCATTAATGCCACCTCAGTACTCTGACTTCAGAGCACAAAGCCAGCTCCCAAACTCCAAAGCAGGCAGTCAGAAGCAGCATTGAGCTCCACTGTCACGGCAGGGTGTAAATAAGGAGGCAACAACTAAATGAACAGGCTTAGTACATTCACTCCAGGCCTCCTAGCTATGAAAAAAAAAAAAAAAAAAATCTTAGCTGAAAGCTGAGCTTTCTCCTACCAGGAAACTTCTGCATGGACCAAACACAAACTGTGTTTGGATGATCACTGTACAAGTGCACCACAATAACCCTGTGGCAGTTCACATTCTTCTCGCCAGTGATCAGGAAAAAAACAATGCCACTTTCTACTCCAGCATCCGTAGTCAACCCTGCTATTAGTCACCCTTCTCAGAAAGTACTGTGCACTACAGGAACCTGTTATCAAGTCACACAAGCACCCTTGGAGGAGCTTATTACCTGCCACCCCTGGAACCACCTGAAGGTCTGTGTTATTAGGGGTTTACCTTACCCCACAAGGACTTGGTCTTTCTGTCCAGCACTTCCTTCAGACAGAAAGAACAAACGCAGAAGAGTTGTTTGATTTTAATACTTAAGTGCTGACCTTGCATACGTCTCTCAGTCGTGAAGATCTGCCCCTCACCTAGCGTGCTTTGCTGTAATAAATCAGTTGAGGGTGAAAGGAGTATCACATTCCTGCGTGACTGTACTTCTGCTGGCCTGACTTGAAGCAGGGAGAACAACATGGGATCACGCCGAACTAACAGCAGTGTTGTGTTGAACCAACTTTGTGTAGAGATGGAAGAGCCAGCAAGGAGTGGGAATTGCCAGGTTCAGCCTTGGGACAGCTATGTTTTAATGCACGCTGAAGGTCTAACCACGAAATCTTTGCTCTTTTCTGCCTCTGAAAGCCTGACGTACTCCTCATGCAGATAACTGCACTAAGAGAAGAGACACTTCCCCCCTCAGTACAGATCAGAGCCTCCCAACAGACTCAGATCTAACAAAGAGTAGCTATTGGAATTCAAATCTGAACTTTCTATTTTAAAAGATACCACATTCTCGTGTGGATAGCACAGCGAACTAAGCACTTCCAGCACATCTAACACCTCAGCATGCCAGCGATGGGGACCAGGATACTAGCTGAAGCAGTAACTCCACCCAGAAGTAAATGCCAAAATGAAAGTTTTTGGTAGTACTGCCAGTGCTCATAAAGAGGAACGTAAGACCATTCTATAGGGGGAAGAACTGAAAAAAATACACATAAGCATGCTTTGTACTGGAATCAAGGAGATGAAATAGCAAATCCCACCAGCTTTGAAGGCAGGAAATTGTCACCCCCTACAGTTTCCTTTCCCTGTTCACATCTTACTGTTACAGTGGGAATTTTACCACTTCTACATGTAATAATGAAGCACCTTTTAGCTTGCATATTTATTTTTTTTAATAAAAACACTAATAATATTCAGTCTGATACTTGAAGTCAAAGCACTATAACCACCACTCCCCCAGTAACAGAACCTAGGATCAGCAATGTTTTTCACAGTACCATTGGCCTCCCTTAAGGGAGGGACAAGGCAGTCGTTCTGCCAGCTCCTCCCGATGGCAAATGGCAGGCATAGCACCCTAACACAGCACTGGGTTGGGAATACGGTATCATATGGACATAGTATGTCAAAGGCCATAATAATGAAGACCTAAGCCCGTGACCAAAGCAGGCTTTGGTGAAAGACAACATCTGATTTGATCAGATGCTAGAATCGACACAGGGTCAGAATCAAACGCACAGAAGGTGTTTCTCCTCCAGGACAGAAGAACAATTAAGGCAGATGAGGATATAAGGTTTGAAAGTGAGGATTAAGAGAGGTGATTTCAACTTAGATATTCATCAGCTCAATAATTAATATAGTTTCCTAGGTTATCCTTTCCTTTAAGGAAAAAAAAAGGTCCAAAGTAGAGATGATGATGAAGAGAGGAAGCACACAGGAAAACAAAACAAAGCACACACATAACGGGTATCAAACGTTATTTATTTTTTTTAAAGAAACTACAGCAATATACATGATTACAGGATTATGAAGCACTGTGATGCACAAGGAATGAAATGGCCTCAAGTCCAAGCACTAATGACCTCACACCTTTTCTTTCACATTATCGCTCAGAAAAATTACGTTATCTGAAAAGAAATAGAGAATTTATACTTCAGGATTATTTTGCGCTGTTGCACGCCTGCACATCCACAAAGACAACCTATTTCTGTAGAAATAAGCTGCAAAGACATATATTTCAGAACAGAACATTTCACAAAACTGTCCAATACAGGGTTCCAGTTTTATCTCCCCAGAAGGCTGGGAATTCAAGACAACCACACGCTATGGAACAAGTGTGCTAAATGTGATGAAAAGTTGCTGAACAAAGATATCAAAAACATTTCAAAATAACGTTTTAATTCTTTAACTATGATCTCTATCAGTTACAGCTTACTTTGTTTTTATTTTCGCATTTTCATTACGCACTATCACATCATTAGCCCATGGGACTATAGTATTTTTTCATCATTATTTACAGTATTAGTATTTCATCAAGCCTCAGTTTCTGCAGCATCTTGAGACCAGGGATTTTGAACACTAACAAGAAATCATTAGGGAAAATACCAATTTAAAACAACAACAACAAAAAAAAGGATTTGCTTCTCTCCTCCAGCTACTTATAAACAGCAACCAATTGCTCATAGCTGCAACTGCTCATGTGAAAGTTTGATTGCTATCGTTTTAAGGAGGTTGAACTGTATAAACATCCAGAATATTTTTTTTCTTTTTCTCCTCTATTTTTTTTTAGATATAGCTGTATAACAGAAGTGTTCGCTTTACTACCCAGTTATTTCAGCCCTTCTTCAAAAGCCACGAGACAGTTGCTCTACCCACAGTAAAGGAGTAGGACCAAGTTGTTCTTGGCTATCCTCATGCTATTTAAAGACAGTTCAGTTTCCCACTTCTATTCTTCACTGTGTTTACTCAAGGGACAACACTACTCTGTCCATTCTGTGCTCTTCTTACCACTACTGGCTACAAGACTGAGGTCTTTTTAAGTTCTCCATTAAATTATCTCTCCATAAAAAATCTATCACAAACAAGGGTCCTTAAAGTTGGTGAAGCCTATCTTTGAGGAAGTAAAAATTTCTGGCCAAACTTAAAGTACTGAATGAACTCTGCTTTGGCTAGAAGAATCTGCCTGACCTGCAGCACTACATGGCAACATTCTTAAAACACGCAGTATCTGCCTGTTGCACCAACTGGTTTGCGTAAGCGAACTATGCAATAGTCTGCAACCAGAAGCTCTCACTTTGTCCCTTCACACACAGTGCCAGAGGACATCTAGTGGCACAAGCTGGAAACTGAAGAGAGCCTCTTCATTCTCTCAAGCCTCCCCAACTACAGATTCTGAGGATGAAGACAGACTAAGCCCTATTTCATAGGTCCTCCACCCCCTCCCTCTCCATTTTAAAGATACAAAGTGGACTTTGGTGCACTGTTCCTTACCTGCAACAATTGTTGTTGCCTGCCGCCTCACGTTGTTTTTGTCTGTATATTCACCATAGTCTAATTTCCCTTCAACGTAGAGTCGAGAACTGAAAAGTCAAGAATTTGGTTCTGGTCAGAAAACTGTACCACTCTTTTCTCATTTACATCTGATTCTGAATCCATAGGCTTTTGCATCACTTGTGTAGCACATTTGCTAGCTTACTGTAAGGCACTTCTATCTTAGTACAGCTCCTGCTCACCATAACTGAGCAAGAATGTCCGTAGCATCCTGGCTTGTACCAGAAATAGCATGGTCTGCAGGACTAGGGAATTGGTTGTCCCCCTGTATGTGGCACTGGTGAGACTGCACCTTGAGTACTGCGCTCAGTTGTGAGCCCCTCGCTACAAGGACATCAGGTTCTGGAACGTGTTCAGGGAAGAGCAACAAAGCTGGTGAAGGGAGTAGGAAACAGAAGTTATGAGTGGCTGAGGGAGCTGGGACTGTTTAGTTTGGAGAAGAGAAGCCTGAGGGGAGACCTCATCACTCTGTACAACTACCTGAAAGGAGGCTGCAATGAGGTGGGTGTTGGTTTCTTTTCTCAGGTGACAAGTGACAGGATGTGAGGAAACAGTCTCAAGGTGCACCAGGGGAGGTTTAGACTATCAGGAAGAAGTTCTTCACAGAAGGGGGTGGTCAGACATTGGAGCAGGCTGCCAAGGGAAGCGGTGAGGTTGCCACCCCTGGAGGTATTTAAGAGACGTGTGGATGTGGCACTTAGGAACATGGTTTAGTGGTGGTACTGGCAGTATTACGTGACAGCTGGACTTGATGATCTTAAGGGTCCTTTCCAACCTAAATGATTTGGTGATTCTATGAATTCTTACATCAACTAATTACAAGGGCTTTATATCCTCTACCACGTTCACTTACCCTTTCTTCACATACTGATACGTAACATCCCTGAGGCCTGGTCTGAAGACTGAGATCCTGTGCCATGTTGTCTTCTGACTGATATCACCTAAGGTACATAAAAATAAGTCAGATGCCACATCCTCTTTTTCAGGCAAGCCTCAGAAATTAGTTTCAACATGTTCTCAAATTATGAAAAGTGATTTAAGAAGCAGAAGTACACTAGTATCCGATGTTCCACCCATCTGTGTCCAAACAAAAGCGCAGGAGCACAGTTCCAACCAAGAGATCAGTTTCCCTGTAAGCCAATGCTCATACTACAAGACTTTTTTGCCCCTTACAGACTCCACATCAGACAAAAGTTAGAGGAAAAAAAACAAACAACTGTAGCTACAGACTGATGGAAGAATCATAGAGCAAATGTATCATTGTTTTTTTTCCCCTCTTGGAATAGAGAGTACAGAAGCTGCTGCACCTCTGGCAACCCCAACAAGGCAGAACTGCCAAGTCAGTGCTCTTTCCTTTCCTCCAGAGGAGGGTCAACAAGCAAACCCCTATTCAGCACACGCTGTTGAGAATGAGTCTGGGACATACAAACATCCTTACTGACCTCAGAGGAACTTCTCTGCACCTCAGAAATTTACAGAGCAGCCTGAAGGCAAAGCATGGTGCTACTGAATATGCAAACATGACCACAAAACAGGGCAGAAGCAGGTTGCTCAGTGCAAACTCACCTCCCTGGGCTTCCTCGTTTTCTCCTGTTCGCCACATCTCATTGGTTGCAAGAGAAAATATGGTGACAGGGTTTTTTCCATCCACTTGCCTCATGATTGGGTCCTGTCCAACGCGACCAAGTAACTGAACACGATTCATGGCTGAAACACAAGAGAGTAAATGCAAGAGGAGATGCACTACTGAGTATGGGACAGAATCCTGAAGACTCAATAATCATTTTCAGTACTAGGAAGAGATTAAAGATTTCAAAGAGGCTTACACAGGTGAATTATGATCCCTCTAATCTTGGCAAATTGTAATCAGAAACTTTTGTCAAGGACTATAACAATCACTTTCCTCAATTTCTGACCATTTTTCCAGCTTTTATCACTTTTGGCTAATCAGACCCTGCACTGGTTACTATTTTAGTATTGTTATCACTGCTGAATAACCTCATTTAGGGAGATGAAGGTGTGTTTTTTTTTTTGTCATCTTTTCCACAGACACATCCATACGTGCTTTGAGACTATTTTGCATTAGTTTAAAAATACCTTGATTATTTAACTATCATAAGACCATAGTATATCATTGCTCTTTTTGTAAAGAAAATGATATACTTTCAACAACATTGCATTATTACACCACATCCTCTGAATTACAGGGTCAACATTTTTAACAGATCTGGATGGACACAGGTTATTCCTTCTTGTTGAAGGCAGAAAGCTGGAGGAGATAGTGGAGCACCACTCCTACACTGTGAGCATGTGAACTGGAAGGTAAACTCTGAAACCTACACCCGGTGTGGCAGCAGCAGCACCCAGACAAGCACTGCAGGCACATGGAAGTCCAGGCAAAGAGCACACAGAGCACATAGAGGCAGGTGCTGGGAAGCACAGCAGCATACCCACCTCACCACGCAGCAGCTACTTACATCTTTCCAGGACCAAGGAGCCAACCGTATCGGACTCATGCCTTACAAACTGGCGGAACACCTGCAGGAACAGACAGATATCAGTCTCTGTGACACAAATCACACCCACCACACCGCATTTCCTGAGCCCCTACAGAGACTTTGCAATCCCATTCTCTCCCAGCAAGGCACGGGGGCTGGGGGAAGAGCTCAGCCGCACCAAACGGAGCCGGGAGGATTATTCAAAGCCTGTTTTGTTCATTTAAGAGGCTATTTTGTCAAGCTGGAGCCTGACAGCCGCCTAGGAAGAACATGAAGCTCAGAAACCCGCCGCCTTGTTGCACGCCCCCCTGACCCGCACGCACACAACCCGCGGCGGTCCCACGCCTAGCGCAGCCCTCCCCGGACACTCCACAGCCGCAGACCGCGGAGTACCGAGGGCCAGGGCCCGCTGTCCCTGAGCACAGCCCCTTTTTTCCCCCTTTTTCGCCCCATACCCGCCATGGGGCCGGTCGTAGCATGCCGCCGCCCGCGGGAGGAGGCCGGGGAGCAGCGGGCCCGGCCGCGCCCGGAAGCGGAAAGGAGCCGGGGGGAGCCGCAGCGCCACCCCCCGCCCGCCAAAAAGAGTCAAAAATCGCAGGAATAAATAAAGATAGCCACTCGGTCTGAAGTAAAAATAAGCGTTAAAAATCTTTATTTGCACATTTCGGGGTTTGAAAGGGGGTAGGAGGTTAAAAGGCGCGGCTGTGCCAGCGCTTGAGTACAAACTGGTAGTGACGGAGCCATCGCTTCTCGCTCTCCCTCACAGAACAGCACGGCCACCGGGTGTCACAGCCACACAGCTACCGACAGGAACTCGGGAAGCTACATTTAGCAGGGGGAATGAGATTTATCACACACTTCACAAGGCAACTCCAAAAGAAACAGGACTGACAAGGCCTAAATGCTTTCTAGGCAGCCACCTGGATAGCCCAGGCAGGCCGTGGCTCCATGTGGGAGATACTTGCATGGAAATAGTGCCACAGATCCACCTGCCAGGACACACTGAAGTCATCCCCTCCCCGCTTGAAGTGTAGAGTCCTTTCCAATCAGCATAATCCACACCAGGCTTCAGGAACTCTTCTGCTAAAGCTTATCGACTTCAGTTCCATAATTTCATGCTGAGAGTTAAGGGAGGGGAAGTTTCCTTCAGCTTCCTCAAGTAAAGCCCCCTTAACCAAAAGCACTTCCTTCACTCTTTATCTCCCTCAGTGAAACACTGCTCCAAATTCATCTAAAGTCCATCAGGACCATGATGTAACAGGTCTACCTCCTGACATGTAGTTAAAAATATTATTCTCACCCCCCTCAATGATGCTGTACTCCTCACACAACCAGATTTCCTTCAAAAATACACAGGTGGCCAAAGTGTTAAGACCACAGAAACATCAATAAAACATTAGTGGGGTCTAAACAAAGGGAAGCAGAAAAAAATGCCATCCTTCCCTTTGTATGTGAAAATATTCTTAGTCTAGAGCAAGACCAGTTACACAAGAAATTAAACAGGTAAGGCTGAGGAAAATACACTTGAAATCACATCTTACACTTCTGAGCTAGTCATTCTTTCCTTTCCTCAGCCAGCATCTCATCATAGCTAAAGAGGGAAACAAACAAAAAAAAAAACAGGGAGAGCTAATATGGGGTGTTGGTCTGGGCAGACCCTCTGCTTTCACAGGGCCATTCAGCAGCCAGAATTTTCTTGGACAACACAAATTCAGTAACCCAAAGTAAAGCTAAATGAGCGGCAGTTCTTCCCTCCCACCAGGCGTTTGCTGTTCTGCTTAGAAGAGGTTTCAGACTCTGGTAGCTTGGCACTTAAGGGCTGGTCCTTCATGAGGCTCTGGGCAAGGCGTGCTGCTTTTAATTCCCTGCAGGGAAGAGACAAAAAGGAGGAAAGGAAGAGAACTACATTATATATGAATCCCCATTATCTGTGAACAATTTTGCACAGGAGGGTTACTGCAGTACTGCTGAATGGTTACTTTTGGCACTAGGTTTGACATGAAAAGTACTACAGGTTTCTCCACAGTTTCTGTTCCTGACTGGATTGACTTTAAAGGTTTAAGTAGTCCATGCCTCAGGTCATGAAACACACAGACCAGTATGAAGAATCCCTACCTCAATCTTCCCCCTCCACATTGTTTCAGTATTTGTATTGTTAGAATCAGTGTCACTCCAAGCAGCAGATATCTAAAAAAGGCATTTACTTCTCCTCCATTGCTTTCCTTCCCTGATGCTTGCTGCTCTCCCATAACATGTGCTCTTTTGTCTACACTGAAAACCTATTCCCCAGCTGAGTATTACATTATTATATTATGACTATTATTATATGGTTGGGTGACTATCTAAGCACCTGAAAACATTACTGCCAACAACAGCAGCAAGTGAGCATGGGGAAGGAGGATGTCCGCCACCACCTCGCATTTTTCTCATCTTGCTGTGCAAGATCACTGTCTGTTCAGTAGACTTTTCTTATCTGGCAGTACATTGTATCAGTATTTTCCATCACCCATGCTTGCAGTAAGTGTGCAAGTTCACTGCTCTAGTTCAGCCAGTGTCTCAAAGCCAGAAGTGAACCACAGCTGCCTTGGCACCGCAAGTCCCTAGCTACAGCCTCACAGCCCTTCCAGCTCCAGGCCCTTTAACTGAGTGTTCCTGCATGCTGGGTCTCCCAGAACTGCCTCCCTGCATTCAAGCCTGGTGATCAGACCTGTCTTCTCTCCCTTGTGCCCACACAAGCCCTACCTTTCCAGCATGGCAGTCTTACACTTCTCCACATTCAGCTGCTTCTGAAGCTGCACAGTTTTTTCAAGTGAAGGACGGAGAACTGGGTGCTTCGTAAGAGCTGTGGCAGAAGGTCTTTCCGCTGGGTCAGGATGGATCATGAGCTAGAAGGCAAAGGAGTTCAGGGTTTAAAACTCCCTTGCATGTGAACTGGAAAAATCCTTATCCTGTTAGGCTACTTACTCACCTTGAGGAGTTCAAGAAAGCCATCGGGAAGCTTCTGAGGGATCGATGGGACATTCCCTTTGCGGATGTGGTGCCACATGGACCCGTTGTGAGGCAGTGGTCCTGCACCTGCTGCTAAAGCTATCGTGAGTGACAGAGCAAAGATGTCCGCCTTCGGCAAATGGCAGTATTGCTGCAGAGAGGAGATGAAGTGTTATACAAAGAAAATACCTTGTTATAATTAGAGGTGTTGGGCTATCACCTCAAAAAGCAGCAGCTAAACAAGTACATGATACTGCCTCCACTGTCCCAGTTAGTTTTCTCCTCTTTAGAATAAGAACTTTGGCCAGTAATATTGAATTTTGTAGTATTGTTGGCTAATTGTTAGCAGCACATTAGCTTTCACCCACTCGTGAGGAGCTTGCAGCCCACACTAGAATCACCAGAGCAAGTCTAGGGGACAAACACCTAACAAATATGTGCCACCTGCCCTTTACCACAAGGCCATAACCCAGGCATACCTAACTCAAACCAAAAGACTGCATGTGATATATTGACCTAACAGTTCCTAAATCCACATGCAGCACAGGAAAAATAACATCACTTAAATACCTGAGCTGATTAACACATCCAACCTGGTTGTTACATACAGATTCCCTTTCTGCTCACTGGCCAGAGTGACAAAAATACTACAGGTTTAAGAGGACTTGCATCATTCCTCAGCTGTGCCTCCTACCTCTCCACTACCTAACTGGTGTTTGTTCCTAATTGGTGTTTGTTGTACAAAGCATTTGCCTAGATGCATATATTACTCAGTGACGTACAACAGTTATGTCCTCTGGATATGTCACATGAAGGGGACTTAAAGTTTTTGTCCCCTTTACTCATTGCAGGTAAAATAGTTGCAATAATCTAAAGTTGCTTCTGAAGCACAATACCCAAGCCTCTACTATTTCAATTATTAACTTCACTGATTTCACAGCCAGACCTGGCACAGGAAAGAGGAGATAAGATGAGAAATATGCCAGAATAATGGTTTTACTATGGTTGATCTCTCCAGCTGCTCACCACCCTGTTCTCCCACCAGCAACTTTACCTCTTGCAATACCTCATTGGCCAAAAAACGTCTGTCCCCTTCCTCCACTTGGGGATTTGTTATTGATGTCACATGGCCAAGGTCACCTAAAACAAAAAAAAAGTGACCAACAGAGCAGACAGAAGTAAGTCTCCAATAAAAGCCAGCTTTTTAAGAGCACCTTTTAAGAGCACCAACAGAATGATCAGAAACAGAATAAGAACAAGCCTGCTTCTACACAGGATTCTGGGTTTGGAAACACGCCAACAAGTTTTCTAATGCTTGTCACTGCAGAGGAATTAATTCTGGTAAGTACAAGAGGTATTTAGGATGATGCTATCAGTTCTGTTATGTAAATCCCTTCAACAACTAAGACATAGCAATATCAAGCAGTAACGGGCAGCCCTAAATTTAAGTCAGTTGTAAAGTAAGCAAAAAGCCTACCAATCTTATACATCACACCAGAGGAGAATTCATCTTCGCTGTCGCTCTCTTCCTGCCCAGCATGGCCTTCAACTGCCAGCTTGTGACAGATGAAGATATTGCCTGCAAGACAGTGAAGTTTAGCAACTATTATTTGAGCAACCTGACTGCAGCAGTCAGCAGTCTGACAACTCCGTAGAAATCCCACCTGTCAAGCTAGCTAAGCTTTGCAGCCAGAGAAATTATGCATGTGCTTTCTGCCCAGCTTACATATTCAGCAATACAACTGACAAGACAGTTGTATCTTATGCATAAAATATCCCAGCATAATCAACTTCTCTGCCCCTCCCTTTGCTCCACAAGCTGGGAGCATGATTTCAGCATACAAGGAGATCCTCTGTTAAGGATGCACAGAGAAGAAGGCTTGTTACTATGTTTTACAGAAACTTCATCCCTCTGGGTAACTACAGAAGAAATATTCACTTCTCACTGCAGCTCTCACAAAGGTTGAGCACTGTGCAACAGAACTGCAGCAAATAATGAAGTCCCTGTCTTCTTTAGCAATCCTACTTGCTCCACCAGTAGGAAAGTGATTCCCATGAACCAGGATTATGAGGATCATAAGAATTAAAGTCTGCCAACTAACAGAGAATGTTCTGTTCTAGAGCCACAGCAGTGGAAAGCTTAGAAATCCACAAGACACATTCACTTTCTAGGGCAAGATACTCTTTCCTTCAAAGCACTGTAATGCATCCAGCCAGCAGCACTTACAGGGCAGAGGGAGAGTGCTACACTTACTAGGTTTGATATCCAGGTGTACAAGGCCAGAGTTGTGGATGTATTTTAGCCCCATGGAGACCTGTAACAAGATTTCCTTCAGCTCTGCTTCAAGGAAATACTGTCCACGTTTTGCATTTTCCAACAGTGCATCTTGGAGACTTCCACCTAGGAGAAAATAGCCAAAGACTTTATGGAGCAGCATGTTTAGAATATAAGTTATGGACCAGAGCACTTGCAGGCTTACTAGTGACAGCCCTGACCAGACCCGGATATCACCGCTTGGCACCAGCCTTCCCATTGCCTTGGAGCACCCTGCTGCCTGCCAGGCACTCAGCAACTGCAGTTCTACCTACAGCACCAGAAGGGCTGACCTAGTAGCAATGCTGCTGCTGCAAGTTTACAGGGGAAAGGTTCATTGCTTTTATCTGTACAGGCATAAAGCAGGATGTGAACAGTGGAGCAATGAAATTAATCACGTATCCACTAGTGGTAGTTAAAAAAATGCAACATCTGACAAAGCAGGGAAATTCTGTGGGTCTCCATTAAGGCAGCTTGGCTATTTCACTTTTTCGCAGGACTAGCAAATAGCATTGCCTCACTCCCCATCAGTTTCCTTTTCACCACTTCTCCTGTAGTCTCAAATGTTCATTCACTAGCACAAAAATACATCAGTGATCCCCATGTTTCATGGTTACCTCCACCGGATTTAGAGTAACTACTCCAAACTGCTATCACCAATTATCACAGCTGCCAGACTAACACCAGATAAGCAAGGCGAGCTATACACCAGCCTTCACAGCTCCTCTGGCTGTCAGGTGTCTTTTCCAGTATTTCCCAACAAACCATACAGCCAGAGCAAACCTGGATGAGCGTACCACACTCCTGCCTGCAGCACCAGTGGACATTTCACCCCATTATTTAACTCCATTCCTCTGCAGCTGATGAGGCCTTTCTCCTAGCCAAGAAAACTGTAAGATACTCATCTTAAGTACACCCCATCCCAACACCTCAGCCTTCAATAGCACTGCTCTTACCATTACAATGCTCGTTTTGAATAATCATGTGATCGTCCTCTGCCCACGCTGAGTAGTAGCGCACAACATGGGGGTGGTGTCCAAGGACAGCGTGAGCATAAACCTCACGCAACGCCAGCTGCCTAGAGAAGCACGCACAGAAAAAGTATTGGGGACAGGGCATCAGGGGCTGCTCGGGTTGTAGCCTGTCTTGGGAGATGGAACACAGAGGTATTTTGGACTTTCCCTTGTGTTTTGGCAAACTAACTAGCTCTCTACTACTGAAGCAAAATCCAGCCCTTAAAAAGGGTGTTCAGAAACACCTCAAACTGGTTGAGTAGCTGTCAAAAATACTGAATGAGTCTTTTATTGAAGAGGAGGCTTTGAAGCCATCACTTCAGCATGTCAACATGCAGGACAACTGCCTGGTCAATACAGATGCAGAAAGGCTGCACAGCAGGGCAGGGCAATGCCACAGATGAGATGTTTAACAGTTATTTTAAAGACAGACTGGCTGTATGGATCTGAGGAGCTTGGTAAGTTGCCATGTTGCTTTATAATGCCTGGGTATACTTCTCTGACATTCATGCTCAGCAGACCTAAAGCAGTAACTTTCTCCACCTTCCCACTTGATAGTGACAGCAGCCAGCTTTTGCTCCTACCACACTTCTCAGATACCTTTAGGTCTACATTGCCTCCTTCTCCATCACACCTCCCAAAAACACGTCCATCATTTCAACCAACAGTTTCTAGCCAGCACACTCACTCATCCGAGGATCCTGCCAGAGGCCTCTTGGAGCGTTTGATGGCATAAACGCATCCATCAAGGCGCTTGATGCACTTGTAGACAGAGCCAAATTCTCCCACACCAATCCTTTCCAGCTCCAGAAATTCCTTCTTGTAGCGGGAAACCATATTGCTCTCCTTCAGAGGACATCTCTAGAAGGTCATAAAAACAGCAGAGACAGCAGGATGAGTTGGAAGTCAGGTAACACTTGCCATGTTTTTAGAGATGTGTAGCATTTACCTATACAGAGCAACCATCTTACTCCCTCTCCCATTCTGGATTCTACATATGCATGCAGATACACTTCTAGTCCTTCCACTTAAAGAGGTTGCACTCTTCCTGGCCACCTAACAAAGGCCACCTTGACCTGACTTGGCCAAGATTTTTTTTTTTTTTTAATTTTTAAATCATGACCTGCTAGCCATAGTTAGAAATCACTACCATGACTACCATCACTACAGTGACTACCCTGGGCTCAGGAGAAGCTTGGTGTCCTAGCTTAACGCAGCCCCAGTAACATAAGAGCTGCTTTACTCTGTTAGTCAAGAGTGCCTGCAGCAAGGGCATTCTGCATCAGTCCAGGCTCTCATCAGGCTTGATGCACCAGCTGTGACTAACTGCATATCATCAGGTCTCAGTATTTGTATTTCCAGCTATTTCCTCACTGGGAGCCACTTTTCCACAAAGGGCTGAAAGCCTGCAGAGCAGCTGGAACATTATTGCTACAGTAATAGTCCCCAGGGAAATAGAGAATGCTGGTACTGCATGTAGAGTCATGTCTACTGGCAGGGGAGGTAAGTAAAGAAGAAAAGATAAGCAGTGGAGCATGAAGTGAACAAGAGAGAATGGGCTAAGTGGTTTTTCTTTATCATCTGCGTCCCTTACAGGGATAGGGGCTCACGTTGGACTGCTTTCCAGATAAGCCACCGCTGTGATTGCTGCTAGACTGACATGACCTTAAAGCAAAGAGGTAAAGAGTTGGTTCCTACAGCCAGTCAGATGGGGCCCATGTGAAAGTAACTCTTCACAACAGGCCATCTTTCATAAGGCAACTGTATATTACACTATCTTAACTCAGGAAATAAATACAACTCCAGGTAGTTTTATACCTGTAACATGCTCATTATAATCATTGAAGCAGAGTAATATTTCAGTAAGTTATTTGAGGCTTCCATCTACAGAACACAGCAATTGTGGTAGCCCCAGATGTTGCATGATAGAAGAACTACAGCTGCATAATAAATCTGCTGCAGTGATTTTTCTGCAGTACCAGTTTTCTCTGCTAGAGGGTACCGTTATTCTTCCAGTAAGCCTAAATATTTCAGTTACAACAAACAGTTCCACCTACCTGCACAAGAGATGTTTACTTAGAGGTGCTGCTCAGGAAAAATGAGCTTTTTGTCACACCTGAATACAGCTGTGATCCAGAAGTCACCCGTTTAAGTGGTTTTCCCCCAGATAAAATGGGAAAGGAAGGGCAACTGGACCCAGCTCTGCCAGCATGGCTGGGGTCACGCAAGACCTTGTTCCTGCCCCATGCAGCCAGGCCAACACAGCCTGCCACAGAGGTTTGTCAGCAAAGCACAGGCAACAGCAGGACAGTTTGGTTCTGCATTTCAAGGCAGTATCTGCTGATCTGTTGCTAAGCAAACCATAGTGGGATCTTATCGTGGACCCAGAGAAGCACAGACACACCAGCTTTCTTGTCCAGCTCAGGGCAGGGAGCAAGGGGAAGCCCAGAGCCCTTTGCACAGCTCTCCCACCGCACCAAAGACCAGCAGGAGCAGAGCAAAGGGCAGCAGCAGGGAGAGGCCCGGCAAGGGTACACTGAGCTCTTTCTCCAGCACTGCCAGCAAAGCTTCAGTGTGGAGCCAGATTAACACCCATTCACAGCTGGCCTCATTTATGCACTGGTCAGAGTGGGATTTTCAGCCAGCAAAAACTTGTTTTCCGTACTTGCTATAGCAAAGTACACAGGTCCGTGGATATAGGTAGCTCTGCATTTACTGACACTATCACTTTTCTCTAGATTAGTCCCTTTTTTTCCTGTACCTCAGCTTTCCTCACATAATAGTTGTACACAGTAGCCAAGGTAGTTAACTAGCACAATATATTGTTTGTGGTATTCAAAAATTAGAAGCATCCTCTTGGCTCACCTGACAAGAGCTACACCAAAAAAAGACATTTGCCTACTGAAGGTGAATAAAAAGTTTGCTGTCTCCTTTCAGCAGTTTGCCATTGTGACTACTGCAGTTGAAGCTCAGACCTTGACACTCATCCACACCAGAGCCATTCAGCTCAAGTCTGTGTGTTTGTGGTACAGGTACATATATTATTTGCAATATAGAAACCATATTACCTTTACATCCGAGGATGCTCAGTACACTTGTTCATAGCTATGGTAATACACCTGCTTCTTCAAACCACAAAGGTACTCTCATTATTTACAGTAATATAGCAACACAGTAATTACTTTCTCCCAAAGACAAGGAGCCCAAGTTATTATAGTTCCCAGAATGCCCTACTGACCAAAATAGATGAGTCTTAGGATCACTTGTCAAAGTTTCAGATCTGCTTTATCACAAGTTTCCTTTCACAATTATTTCCAAGTTTGCAGTCTCAAATGTTAACATCACACATCCAGCTTGGAATTATTCTATCAGAGGTACCCATCTTCTGTCACAATGCCATGATTTAAACTCCAATAGGTGAATAAATTTCATCAAGCACCAAATCTTTGCTAGTATCTTATGCTCTCTGTGGAAGATTATACAGAGGCACTCACCTTGGTCTGTAGTTCCTGTTTTAACTGGCTTCTTGGATCAGGATTCCTCCTGTAATGGAAGTTCAGGAAAGTCAAGATGCATCACTTCAGCCCAACAACCAAGATTTGACATGAAAACATTGCACAGAACAATCAAATCCCATCCTACATATGTATTTTGTAAAGGATTAATATGCAGTGAGGCTCTAGGTGAAGCCTGAAAGACTGCAGACTCAGGCTAGAAACTCTCAGTCAGAAAAAATCTTGCATAAGTCAATTTTTGTAGTGTCCACAGGACACAGAAACATCATCCAAAGCACCATTCTGCTGGCTACCTTATTTCTGGTGAAGCTACATGGAAAATAGCCTTGCACAACAAGCTCCTAGTGATGGAGAAAATTGCACTGATATGCTTTCAAGGGGGTAAGGGGAAGCCTTTGTCCTGTTACAGCTGGGACTATGAAAGAAACATCATTGTAGTGCACAGGGACTTGACTAAGCCTGTGTGTTGGCTATCCCAAACCAGATTTGGGCCAGAGCTTTTGCAGGTCAATGATGTCAAGTTCCCACCTTAACAATCTCCATTACATCCAAACATGCACATCTTCCAAGTCCCAGATATGGGCATAAACCAACCTAACTCCACCCCACCCATGGTCAGGAGACAGTTGCAGTTTTCTTCTGAATCCAAAACACTGAGGTGAGCTGTTTATCCCCCACTTGCATTTCTGAACAAGTGAAACTACTGGTTTTACTCATATTTGTTCTATTACCCTCACGTCTGGTGAGGTTTGTTTTTCATCAGTGAACACTACTGAAGTGGATGATTCATCACTAGCAAATAAGTCCGGGTACTGGATGTTTCCTTCATTACTTATCTCCTTCAAACAGACTCCTTCCCACCTGTTATTTAAGAACAGTTCACTTACATGTCTCCTCTGACTTTCCGCTTGCCATTAGGAAGAAAGAGCATTTGCCGGTATGACTCTGGTGTAAAGGGATTAATATTGACAAGAGAAGATTGGGTGGAGTCATCCGAGTCAGCGCCAGGAGTAAATCTCAGATGTCGGAAGCCTTTGGGTGGGACCTTTGACCCAGATGAAGGGAAAGCTGTCTTTGATAACAGGCTCTGTATTGAGGGGAGGAAAAAAAAAAAAAACACAGTAGATGAGCCAACAAAGTGTGTTTGGTTGCTGCCATGTCAGAATAAAACCACTGCTGTCTTGCAAATGAAGGAGACCTCAGCTCCCTTCCTCAAGACAGGGAAATCTCTAGAGCTCTGCATGCTTGACTTAGCCCTGACAGTTTTCTTCTTCCACAAAATGCTACAATCTTCACCAAGCCCTCTCTCTGTTCTCTGCTGTCTCGGGTGAGAGCTGCAAAGACACTTCTACAAGCTCAGTCCTCAAGAGGAACCAGCTGTTCATCTTCCCCACCTACAGAGCCACAGAAATTGCACCATGGTTGCATTAACACAAGACCAATTTCATCAAACCTGGACTGTTGCATCAGTTTGGTCAGGACAGGTTTGTCAGGAAGATGAAGTGGGACATGACCTGAGTTCCCTTCTGATTTGAACCCTTCAGTTACTACCAGCTTTTTTTGAAAAGAAGTCTAGCTTTTCAGTTTGCATTCAACTTGTTTCAGCTTCAGGGTGGCAGCGTAAGGTCCGCTTTTAATACACCTTTTTCCTAGAGAAAGCCCTTAGAAAGGGCTTTAAATCCAGCCCAATTTACCCAGGAACCAAGAAGCTCTGTAGGCTTGTGGCTATGTTCCAGTCTAGCCACAAGTCAAGAAAAGGATATAAAACACCATTGCAGCCTGCTGTTGCATGCTTGCAGTTCCCATCTGCTTTACTGGAGCTCTACTCCATAATCAGACTTGTCTCCTGTAACATCACCTGAGAGCAGCTGCTAACACAGGGTAAGCAAGGCAGCTGCCACAACTAGCTGTAGCAATTTGTTCAAGGATGGGGTATGGCCACAGCCTGTAGTTGTCTGCCTGCTCTGCCTTAGAGGAGACTCCAGAGCTCATCTGCATGCAGTTAGATGTGGCTCTGCTCATACTCTTTCTCCCACCTTGAAGTGTTCCACAATCCGTGCTCCCAGCCACCCTCACAGGCAGATTGAAGCCTCTAGAGCCTGTCTGCTGCAGCTTGCCAGAAAACAAAGTGGAGTGAGGCCCTTTACAGCCACTGCCTCTGGAGAGGGGCAGGGCACTCTGCAGCACCTATGGCCACGTAGTTGGTCATGTGTGGCCGTAGGGCCACCCTTCTCTCCACAAAGCCACATTTCTGGAGGGGAGCAGAAACAGAAGCCCTTTGATAGAAGCAAGAAGTACAAATCCTTACTTGTGAGGCCTGGAAGAGCTCCATTTCATCACAAGTCTTGAATGCTAGAAGCCAGTACACACAACAAGAGATCTTTAGGGGCAGAGAAGCTGGCTTCAAGCCCACACTTGCACTCACAGAAGGCAGGATCAGCTGTATTATGTTCTATACAAGAAGCTTCACAGAAAATAGGGGGCTGAGACCATTCTCCCAACAAGCCAGATAAGTAGATAAACGACATCGTAGAAGAGCAATGCAGAGGAAGATGGGCTAAATCTTCCTCCACAAGCACACATTGATTTGTTGCCCTGAGAACAAACTCCTGCCTTCCCCAAGATCACCGAACAGCTCAGTTACACGCTAAGAGAGAAGCAACATCAATGAACAGCGAGCTGGTTGGAAGCCTTCCAGCCTCGCTAGACAAAGTAAACCCCAGCAGCAACATCACTCCCAATGTGCTCTTTGAAGAGAAAACCCACTTTCATCCAAAAATGAGCTGAACAGAGCACGCAGTGTGGGCAGCTGCCTGCCTCCAAGCTCCCCCCGGGGGTGATGAGCACCTCAAAGAGGCGCATTTGTCCCGCTGGGAGCACAGCACATGCTTCCTACAGGTGATACAGATGTCCAGTGCCCCAAGCAGAGCATGGGCAGCCAAGGCACATGGCTGCTTTTTTTTTTTTTTTTTTAAATTTGGCTGAACTAATACCAGTTAAGTAGTTTCAACAACAGCTTGGAAAGAGTCAAAACACCTGCTCCCACACACAGGTTTCTATTCACACTTGCAGAATAATCACTCCTTAACTAAGGAGCCTGCGGTCCAGGTTTCTAACAGAAGAGAAGGCCAACAATCATTAGCAGTAAAAACATGTTTTCCACAGAGCTAGCAACAGACTCCCCACACCACACACACAGAGCAGCACCCCAGGGATGCCACAGACCCTGATTGCTGAGACACAGAGGTGGGTGACATTACCTTGGGAGTGTATGGGGTGTCACAGAGCCGCAGCTTCTTCCAGGTGATGTGCAGCGGTGTCTCAGCATTGCCACGGCTCCTGGTCACACCCACAGGAGACTTCAGGGTAGGACTCACCCAGGCTTTCGTCCTGCTCAGGAAAATCTCACCGAGTTTCCTGTGAGGGGTTGCAGGGAGAGGGCTGTCCCCTTGCCACTTCTGGGAGTCGCAGCTCCTGAGAGGGCTCAAGGCCAGGGCATCCTCCTCGTGTATGCTTCTGTCTTCACCCTCTTCACCACAACTGGAGAAGTCCAGCTTCTGAATGAAATCATCGCTACTGTCCCAGTCATCCATTTCACCATACGAAATGGAACAGATAGAGCTGATCCTGGCCTGTTTGGTTAGAGGGAGAAGAAGGCAGCATTATTTACACAAGCAGAATAACTGCCCCCTCCCTTAGGGCACACACAACTAACATTTAATTGCATTGATTAAGGATTGTCCCAGAACTCCCAACTATAAATCCTCCCAGCTATCATTCATAGGACAACAACAGCTTTGACTTCCGCTTTGCTAGTGCAAATCAAATAAAACCCAGAACTCTCTACCTTTCCCAGTGAGCTTCCAAGGGAAGTTCTCCACCTACCAGCACTTCATCAACTACTGCCATCACAGAGACTGAGCTACCAAACCCTACAGAGCAAAGCACGACAGCCCTCCCCCTCCCTTTTCCCTCTCCAATTCCTCAAGCAGAAAAAGGAGACCCCACTCCACCTACAGCTGTAAAAGCAGAGGGATCCCTAAGCTGTTACCAGACACCTTACAGGGAACCCTCCTCCTGTGCATTTATAACCACCTTACGCCTGCCCCATTGCTAATGGGAAGCAGCTGGAGCTCAGCAGCACCTGTGTATGGCTGCTGTGGGTCTGGATCTGCCGTGGGTCTGCAGCCAGCTCTGCAGGGAGCCGGGGCTCCCTCTGAGTCATCCCCTTGCTTCTGCACGCTCTTCCCTCCTCCAGCTTGCCGGCCCTGCGGGGAGGTGATGTTTGCTGACAGCCAGGCTGCTTCATGTTAATCCCACGGGGGATGCAGTCTTCGTGGGCTCAGCTTACATAAACGATCAGTCTGATGGGGACGGACCCGCTTAGGTCTGAATTTGGGCTTCCTGCATTTAGACGTGTGTTAATTTGGAAAGCATTGCCGCCTGCACTGGGAGGTTCATAGCCTAAGTTATAATGTGCTAGACTTCGTGAGGGGACCATATGTGGGGCTCACTGTGGGTTCCCATCTCGAGGTGTCACGTATGTGCCCAGGGAGAGGAGGGGGACACTGGCCATGCTGATGCCAGTGGCACACGCAGGTGGTCTGCTGTCGCTCAGCAGGAGCAGGATGAAGCCTGCATTTTGAACAGGGATCAGAACGAGCTTTAGTGAGCTGGGAACGAGGTTGGAGAAGCCTTTTCTCTTAGCATCAAGGAGGGCTGCTGGAGGGATGTGCAGAAAGTGGAGGCAGTCACAGCCCAGAAGAGACCGGGGCTTGTCAGCATTGGCGTGTAGTTACCAGTGCACAGGTTAAAGGGAAATCCCTTCAGGAAATAAAGGGACATGACAATCTGAGGTCAATCAACCCTCATAGGCTGGCCTTTAAATTAAAAGCGTGGCCATCTGGGTCTCTGAAGTTGCCTGCTAAGACCATGGCCAGCAGTTCCCTTGACACACACCACCAAAATGGTATTAGGACGTGCCAGGCGCTCAGCCTTGTTTTCGCAGCTCGCATCTGGCCCAGAGGTTGCAGCGTTTCTTCCAGGCTCTTGCTGCCGCACAGACCCACTTCTCCCATGGCACTTGCTGTCCCGCTGTCCATTTTTTGCCCTTTTTTGTTGTTGTTTCTGTTGTTTTCAGGGGCTGTGGATAGCTGTTCCTCTAAGAAGGAATGGGAGGTGTAGAGGAGGAAAGTTGGACGGGGTGTGAAGAAGGCTCTACTCATTACTCTTGCACCTACCTAAAAGCCACCACATTTTCACTTCTTATTTTTTTCTGGAGATATGAAGACGATTTTACTAGCCCTCAGTTGGAGGGAAAACGTGCTCATTTTCTGTCGAAAGAGACTTTTTTTCTCCTCAAACAGTCCTATTCCCTCTGAGCCGAGGTCTTTTTGACGTGCGGATGACAGAGTGGGGAGAAGGGAGCTCCCCTATTTTTGCACAGCAGCTGCCGGAGGTGCAGTTCAGAGGGAACAACCCCTGGGGGGGCACAAGACGAAGGGAACAACCCCAACCCCAACCCCAGCCCCAGCCCCAACCCCAGCGCCGTGCCTCAGCCTCAGGCCCCGCCCGGCCGCCATGTCCCCGCCCGCCATCCCCGCCTCCCGCCGGCCCGGCGCTGCTGGGCCCGGCCCGGCCCGGCTCGGCTCGGCGCGGCCATGGTGGAGCGGGGGGACGAGGCGCCGCTGCTCTTCTGGGCCGAGGGCCCGGCCCTGGGGGTGCCGCCGGCCGCCCCCGATGCCGGAGGAGGAGGAGGAGGCGGGCGGCGCCTGGCCGGCGGCTGGAGCGCGGCGCCCTGGGGAGGCGAGGAGGAGGCGGCGGGGCCGCCGCGGGCGGAGGAGGACCCGGACCAGATCGTGGCCGTCTTCGTGGTCACCTTCGACCCCCGCACGGGTGAGGGGGGAGACGGGGATGGGGCGGCTGCAAGGGGCCGTGCGGGGGTCCCTGAAGCGCCGTGTGGCGGGTCGGGGTGCTGGGAGGGACGGCCCTGAAGGGTGGGCTGGAAGGTGGGCTCTGTGCCCCCACGCCACGGGGCTCCCAAAAATGTCCCCGTCCCGCAGCCCGGGGGCTGCCGAGGTGGGGTTGGTGGCATCTCCCCAGCTGGGGGGGTTGTCCTCAGTGTCCAGAACAGCAGCAGGTTGTGTGTCGGTGAGCTGCGTGCCTGCCACGACACGGTGAGATTTCCCTGGCTGGCTCCTGGGGAGCAGCCGCTGCTTTGAGAGAAGTCCCGGGAGAGTTGGGAACTGCTCCCCTCACGTCCCGTCCGCAGTTTGCATGGGGTGGCATCGGCCTCGGAATAGCCCGTCACGTCCAGGAAGATTCGGAAGCGGTGCTGAGTGTAAGGGACACGGTAAGGCTGCGAGGGACACGGTAAGGCTGCGAGGGACACACCGACAGATCGCAGCGTCACGGGTGGGAGGCGTCACCGTGGAGGACGTGGGCTCGGAAAGAAGATTTTGGAGCTGCAGTGGTGTGGGGTTGTTGGGGCCAAGAGCAGGAACTCCTGGGTCAACTGCGTCACATCTTGGAAAGGACTTGTGCAGGGCACCTGGAGTACCTGGTCCCCGATGTGGTAACTGGGCAAATACAGACCGTAACAGGTTCCCTCCCGAATTTAAAAGGGTTTGAAGCAGACAAGATCAGTGCCTCCAGCAGGTGCATGTGCTGGGCATGACCTAGGGGTCAGAGGCAGCGTCTGGACCAGTGGTGGTCACCCCACTCCCAGCATGGTAAACCCGTGGGACTTGTGAGGAGCTCTTTTCATGGCTATTGCAAGGACAGCTCTTGCATTAATGTGCTGCGAGCTAAGTGCAGAATGGTGGCAGCCCGGCAGCCAGCCACGCAGCCTTCTCTTTGCTCCCTGACCGTCCGCAGCCCTCTCCTTAAGGGAGTAACGAGCTGGGAATGTCCTGAGACTTGAAAAAGTGTGAGCGCCTGGTCTGTGCAAACACTGCCCCACAAAGAGCGCAGTCACAAGGTGTTTTAACGAGTTTAAACTGAATTTCCTGGTACACGTGTTCTCTCGGGCAGTGAGTAACTGGAGGCCCGAGATTATGCTGGGCAGCACTGGGGATACACCCGCTGGTGTGACCTACTTGGCATTAGGCTCCAGCCCATGTGCTCTGCTAGACTCATATTTGTCTTGGGTAAAGCAAACAAAAGTGAACAGGACAATAAATTCTGCTGTGGGAAGAAGATAAAGAAAGATAAAGTGAAGTCAATGGCCACATCCTCCCTATCAGAATACTGCAAAAGAGGCAGAACCGTCTTTTCTGCGATGGTGATGACAGACAACCTTGTGGAGGTCCTGCGCAGTCTGTTGGCTTACGGGCTGATGGGAGTAATGGGGGAGGAAGCGAGGGAAGAAATGCATTTTCTAGCAGTAAACATAAAAGTGATGGTTTTCTGTCCTGCATTTCTCCCATCTGGGAAACTGAGCCAGAATACTGCTAGGTCTCACTTGGTGCTTCTCCTGTCCTGGCACAGCACAGTAGCACTGCATGGCTGGGGACCCTAAAGACCTTGGAAATCCTAGTGGTGAGGAGGGCCAGGTGATGACTACACTGCAGCCACCAAGTGCTAGCACTGCAAGGATATAAAAATCCAGAGGAGAGAAAGGACGAGGAAAAGAGGAAGAACATCCTTAACTTTGTACACCAGAAACCAAGAGCGCAGTTTCTGACTTGGCCTGGTGCTGGGAGATCTCCAGATCTCCAGGTTTGTCTCAGCAAAACCTCTCGCCAGCTCTCTAGCACTGCTTGACTCTCACTTGGAAAGTTTCCTGTGCGCACGAGAGCTGCTCTATGCCCAGAGAAGGGAAATGCTTCCTGTTTTTCTGCATTACTCTCTCCTCCCTCTTGTTTTTCATGCAGGCTGGCAGTTGCTATTGCATCTGGGTGAAGTCTTTCCTTTGTTTGCTCTGCTGTTTCACCAGACTGACTTTCTTTTTTTTTTTTTTTTATCTCCACGTTTGCTCTCCGACTGCCACGTCGCCAGTACATTCATAGGGCAAGGTGGCGTGAGGAACTGCCAGGAGCACAGGTGTGGATTGCTTATGCCAGCTCCCAGTGACAGATCCCAGGGAAAAAAAAAAAAAAGCTACCTGCTACGCAAGTAGGTTTCATGGATATGCATAGGTTAAGGCTCTGTTTCAAGACATCTTTTCCCTCCTTGCTGTTGCAGCACACCTGTTGTTGGAGCCGTGTCCACATCGATGCCTCTAATAAATGGTATAACGCTTCGCAGCAGTACTTCTGACTAAACTGAGCAAAGTTTCCTGTGCTCGATGGTGCTCCTGCTTACAGATGTATTAATATACAACCAATACAACCAGTAGGTGATTCTCTGTGATGCGAGGCTTAAAAGAGGATCTAGCCCTAACCCCAGTTTTGCGGTTACCAGGCGATAGCCTTCCGGGCTTACTTCCTGGCTCTGCCAAGGAAGGGTCTTGTGCCTTTAAAAACAAAACGAACCCACACAACAAAAGCCAACATCTATATATAATATGCAAAGCCTACAGGGGACCGTGCAGGCTGCCATGATGTCACTGGCTTTCTCTGCCAGCCTTTCACACTTCTTAAAGGCGACAGTGCCTCCGCTCCGTGCCTTCCCCCGGCGGTGCCCAGGGTCACCAGGCTGCTGCTGCTGCCCCCCAGCTGGCTCGGCGCTGTGGGAGAGGTGTGCTCGGGGACTGGGAGCTCGCAGCTGGATGCAAACTCTCTCTGGTTGCCGCACTTCTGCTGCTGTGTTTTGAAGTCCTTGCCAGGCAGGGCTGGGGGAGGTCTGCTGAATACAATATCTGTGTGAGAAGAAAAATAGCCCGCTTAAATGTCAGCAGCTAAGCCCAATTCCTGTGCGAGTTTGCATGCATATACTTATGCGGGATGAGTAATAACACAAGAGGCAGGCCTCAGAAATAGAGCTATTTAAACATGAGGCATCTATTTCTAAAAGTCTGGGCTAAGCACAGGGCCCTTTCAAACGTACGTGCTGTGTCCACGCAAGCGCGGCTGCGAGGCTTATCCCTAAAGGCAGGAGGAAGGACTGGGCCAGTTGAAAGCATCTTTGTGCTGCATCTTCCATTGTGTTATATACCAAAGAACTTTGTTTTTCCATTTGCTTTTAAAAATAAGTTGCATTATTTCAAATCCATTCAAATGAAAACATGATTTCAAATACCATGGCCTGAGCCTACAGCACACGTAGCTGCAGTAGGGGTGTCCAGAAGAGCAGGTTAGGCTCTGAATTGTATGGAAAAGCACAAGAAGTGCCCATTTTCATCTGTCGTAAACTTGCTAGTGGCAAGGCAAGACTTTGTCAGCTCTAGGGACTTCTTGTGACCGCTCTGGTATCATCTGTTCCAGGATCAGGCCCCTCAGGTGGCCTTTTCTCTTGAACTGCGTGCTTTCTGGCTGGGCTGTCAGGTGACAGGCGTTTGCTAGTTTTGATCTAGTTTGTAATTCATGTGCTTTTTGTGTGGTTATTCTAGCATGCACAAACATGTTGCAGCGCTTGGAACTCCCCGGCCTCCAAATCAAGCTTTAGCTGACTCCTCCTTCCCTTCCAAAAAAAATAGAGAGAAATTCTAGGGAGTACTGACGATCAGGATGCTGGTTTAGGGGTTCCTGTTTGATCCTACAACGCGTAGTCAAAGGGAGATATTGATGCTGCTATGATCTATCACATAAACTCACCCTAAAGAGCAGCAGTCCATGGTCAGGGCTCTGTCTGTATCAGATACTCAGGTAGGCAGCCTGAAGGGAACAGTACTGGTGCTACACCCTGTGCACTGTCGGAGTGCCCGGTGGGGCAGAACGGTAGCTGCTCTGTGATAGTGTATAAAGAATAAACCCATAAAGTACCACTAGGTTCCAAAACAACCGGGAAGTTTTTGCAACATCTGGGTGTTGTGCTGCAACAAGTAACATTTGCAAGAGAGGTGTTGAGTACAGTATCACTGCCTCTGTCCAAAACAGGTAAGGAGTTCAGGGGCTGTGTTGGTTCAGTGACGCTGGCATCCCAGCGGTGTAAAGGCAGCAACTTGCAATTGCTGGTGTTGACCCTTTGCTAATGAGCACTGCATCCATGCTCACTCCAATAAATTTGCTTATTTGCAGGCAACATGGTGGAGTGGTGTTTACCTCAAGATATCGATTTGGAAGGCGTGGAATTCAAATCCATGGCAAGCGGGTCCCACAAAATCCAGTCAGACTTCATGTGAGTATCTCGGAGCTATCCTGCTGCTTCCCTGAGCTGTGCATCTACACCATCCCTTGATTCAGGACATGCAAGGAGAATACCACCTATGAAATTAAATTCCTGCACTGCTGTGCTGCCAACACATATCTAGCTAAGCAAAAGATACTGATCAGATTCGCTCAACAAGGTACAAAGTACCAGCAAACTATGTGGGATCTGCTGTGTGACAGCTTTTAGCTGTGGAGGTCAGCCAGTGAATGGGGAAGGCCAGCTTCTCGGTGATGTGCAAATTTTAATGCTTATTGAGCAAATCGCACTGCACTGCAACCTTTCAGACAGTCAGCAGAGACATGCTGTGAAGGAGAGAGAATGGCAGGAAGGATTTTGCAGAAAAAAAAGAACTTAGAAATGCTGTGGTTCTTAATGCTGTCAGTGCTTTTGATCCTTTAAACGTTGTGTTAAATGGTCCTCACTTACTTCTCCTCCTTCGGTGGAAAGGCTGATGGCTAGTTCTCCTTTCTCATGCTCTTGCTAGCCCAGTGCTGCAATGCAGCACAGGTTTGCAATGAGTTGCACTTACACCATGGCTTTTGGTCAGGAATAACAGTTACTTTCTCAAAGACATATGGATTTAACCTTGCACTCAGCTAGAGCATGCTTCCACGTGCAGGCACCCAAAATATGGCTGGGTAGCCAGACTACTCACAACTCCATGTGCTGTGGGGTTCTCTTCCTTAAAAGAACACCGCTGTGTTGATTGGGTCCTGCATCCTCACCTGGCTTTCCGAGTTCTTCCCTTACTGGCTGCCATGCTGTGATACGGCTGCTGGGGCTTTAGTGGCAGAGGCACTGGGAACTCCTGCCTTAAATGTCCTGGCCTGTTCCTGGGAAGGCTGAGACACCCAAGGCCAGCCCTTAACCTTTCAGATAGCAAGGTGGGATTTCAGGGGGTTCCTGAAAGAAGGAACGGTGTTCCCAAATCAGTGTTTCTGGTGATGACACAGATAGATACCTGTCGTTCATTCCCATCTTTTAACCATCTTTTAACATTAACTCTTCTGTCAAATGTCTGTCCCCAGTTATTTCCGGAAGGGGCTCTGTTTTGGCCTGGCCTGCTTTGCCAACATGCCCGTGGAGAGCGAGTTAGAGCGTGGTGCCCGCATGAAGTCCGTGGGGATTCTGTCCCCTTCTTACACCCTGCTCTATAGGTACATGCACTTCCTGGAGAATCAGGTCAGGTAAGTTCCCTTGGCTGTGGGACTGGCCACTCCACCAGGGGAAGGTAACATTGCCCCGATGGAGAATGGTTTTAGGTGGGAGTGAGGACATGGGGAAGATGTCAAGATACAATTTGAATGACAGGCTCACTGGAGAGAGGGTTACAATTCACAATAGGGAAGGAGAAAAGGAACCCATTCAGCAGCAGCCTGCTTGTTGCTGACAGCCTAGTGGAATGCTATCCAAACCCTACTTATTTTGAAGCACAGTGGGGAAAAAACTGTCAGGGGAAAGCACAAGAATTTAGCATCCTCTTGTTGAGAGGACAACAAGTTCTCTCTCCTTTTGAAAACTATTTTTGTAAGGGCTCACAAAAAAGCCTGTCACGGTGATCCTGGCCAGCTGTATGCCTCAGCTGCATTGAGTACACCTGGCCAGGAAAATGGTTGTGGTAGCAAGGAAAGCTGTTCCTACCTGAACGTACTTTGGAACAGGATCAGTCCTGTGCATAAATCAGCTCACTGTCTGCTTCAGTCCTGCCCGTGTTCTTTGACTGTGTTGAAAGTCGGTGTTACCCCTGATCCTCAGGCTGCCCTCCTAGATTAAGTCTGTGCAACTGAGGCACCCGGGGCTCCTTTGCCACGCAGGAAAGCAGATACTGCCTGGGGCAAGGCACTAAATAAGCAGAGTCTGGAGGTGCGACAAATCTCCCTTTTCCCTTTCTTTTCCAGACACCAGCTGGAGATGCCAGGGCACTACTCCCATCTAGAGGCATTCTACGATGACAAGAAAGGAGTTCTCCCTGATGGCAAGGGCACTGCATCCCAGCAGCCTGTCCACTGGCTGCCGTCTATCCACAGATACATGTACCCCGAGATGAAGGTGAGGCAGGGCCTCTGGGGCTTGCAGGAATGCGCAGCGTGCTGCTGCTTTTTACTGATGTCTCCTACTTCTTTACATAAGCAGTCACCCCAGCACTTTGTAGGCTGCTTTAGATGAGATTTTGTTACTTGGGCTGCTCGAAGCTGCCGTTCCCTCATTGCCGTGTGCTGGTCTTGCTCCCACATTCAGACTTAGACATCTGTGCATGTGTCCCTGTTTCACCTCTGAGCTGTTTTCTTCCCTTTCCCTCCACCTGCAGATCACACACCCTGCTGGCTGTATGTCTCAGTTCATCAAATTCTTTGGTGAGCAGATTCTTGTCCTCTGGAAGTTTGCCCTGCTGCGCAAGCGCATATTGATATTTTCACCGCCCCCAGTTGGAGTTGTCTGCTACAGAGGTACGTTTCCAGGGACATCACAGAGCCCTTATATAGTAGGCTGAAGAACTGCAGAAATGCCTGTGGGTATTGAGGGTACAGACATCATGCAGGTCTTAAAACCCCATCACAAGCGTTCCTCATGGAGATACAGTTTGGCCTGCATTTACCTATTTCTTACAAAATGCTTTTCTTCGGGCCTTTTGGGTAAGGACATACCTGGGGCTGTCAAACACGGGAAAATAAGACTGCTGAACGATTCTGTGGGATCCAGAACATGCAATTCCTGTGGGAAAGCTGATTATTTCCTATCCAGGATAAGATGTTCCCACTTGAGAAGTTCTGGTGTTCAGAAGTATTTCAAAGCCTTAACCATTGTTTACATAGGAGCGTGTGGGAGAGCTGGGTAAGCGGGGTTCGTAATGCCCTTGCAGAGACTACTGAAAGCATCTCAGCACATCCTCCTCTTGTCTGCAGTGTACTGCTGCTGTTGCCTTGCCAACGTTTCTCTACCTGGTCTTGGAGGAACCGTCCCAGAGTCCAAACCGTTCTTCTATGTGAATGTGGCAGACATAGAAATGCTGGAGACAGAAGTATCATACGTGGCCTGTAAGTATGATGGGTTAGACACAACTTTAACCTTGGGCTGCAAAATGTCTTGAGACACCGGCCTGTGAATTAAAACTGAAGATAAGATGTGCATGGAATGACTGTCTGCAAAGGCAGGAGAGAACAGTTGGTCTGCAGGGAAAGCAACACGCTGTTCTGACTAACCTTCTCTGATTTTGGCAGGTACAACAGAAAAGATCTTTGAGGAGAAACGGGATCTCTATGATGTCTATGTGGACAACCAGAATGTGAAGACACATCACGAGCATTTGCAACCACTCCTGAAAATTAACAATGCTGACAAGGAGAAGTACCGACGGCTCAATGACCAGAGGTAACACTAGAGATCTGAGTGGTCCCGGTTCTGTTAGCAGAGCAATACTGTGTGGGATAGAGAGGACACTCCTCTTTGGTACTTGCCACCTTCTCTTAATATTTTTCAAGTTTTCCACTGCTTCAGCTCATCTCTTTGATTCTGGTTCCACTGTAGCTGGCTGCTATGAGACTCCCTGGATACTCTGCATACCTGTGATCACTCCATCAGTGAACTGGTGGAGCAGACAGAAGGCAGGAAGAGAAGCAGAGTGTGATTCTGTGACTGATCAGTGACGCACCACTGATCAGTAGCAGAACTGAAAACATGACCCTTCTACCCTGATTTCTAGTCCCGTGCCTTATAAAGGCTCCCTTGCCCCAGATACTGGGCCAGCGGGACTAATCTGATTTGTCACCAAGAAATGGATGTGAGGTTTTCATTGTTAATCGTTATTTCATAATGCTTTGGGCTTCACTGGAGGCACGTGCATTTAATCCGTCTCCCTTCTCTCAGGCAGATGTTAATGTATTCTCAAGAAGTGGGTGAGGATTGTAGCTCGTGTGAAGAGGACCTTTTCATCTTGTAAGTGGCTACCTCTAACACGTAGTTGGTCACTGTTGGGCTTTGGGAGCATCTTTCACTGATTTCAAGTTGCACTAGTGTAGCATATTATCAGACACCATGGCTAACACAATTCCATAGTCAGTTCTGTGTTTCTCTAGGGATCTAGAAGCCAAACTGGTTCTAGCTTTTCAGCTCATCCCTCTTGCAATTTGAGATGCTAAAGGCAGCCATGTGTGTCTCCACGGGGGACTCTTAAGTGCTGGAACAGAGAAAGAAACTTCTAAAACAAAATCAGAAATGCAAGAATCCCCTCCCATTCTTGAAAACGTAAACACCGTAGGACTCTCCATGCAAGAAACATTTGGCTCAGGAAAGCACAATGTCTGTGGGAAGCAGGCACTGTACTGCACTGGGGGAGGTACAGCGTGGAGATAAGACCTGAGTGTGAAGGATTAGCCCATTGATGCAGCTGGCTCTGTACTTGGGACACAGAGGAACCAGAACTGGATGTAGACTGTGAGGTACAGAATGAGATGAAAACCACACCTATACCACCTCTGAAGCCCTCCACTGCCTGTTGCTATTGTTCACAGGCTGCAGCAGCTGGCGAGAAGTTCTAGGATGAAATTGTTTGAGGGACTGTCAGGGCAGGACTTTGTGTTGAGCTGCACAGCCGTAGTCAGAGCTCTTTTTGAAAAGCCTTTTGTGTTCCTAGGAAAGCACTACGTAAGAAGTAGCTCCCTTTGTTGTGTTCTGCTCCAATAATGGAGAATTTATTTACCCAAGGGCTTACTTAGATGGATAAAACCATTGTTTCATCCTTTGCTTTACGGAGCTATAGGTCTGATATACCCACTTAATTACCACAAAGTAATTGTCAGCTCTAGCTGACATCGTGGCTTTCTTCTGAAAAGTGAAATGCCTACCATAACTCAACCAGACAAAAGCACCACTGTAAATTAAAAGATACTGCTTTGTTTATTCCACCCTCTGTTACAGGGTGGATAGAAACCTACTACAGTATCACCTAGCAGGGTGGGATCTGTGCTTAAAGTGGGTTAAACATGATTCTGGGGCTCTGCTGCCGGTCTGGTAAATATGCTGTCTTTTTGGGGTCCAATGCCATCATCTCAGCTGACTTTACCCTACAGGTTTTTCATGGAGCAGAACAACCGGATATTTCAGACCCTGATGGAAGTGTCAGCCAGCCAGGACAAGACGCTGACAGCTGACCACGCGCGAGGCATGGGTCTGGATCCCCAAGGGGATCGAAGCTTCCTTATGGACCTCCTGGAAGTGTATGGCATTGATGTTATGCTAGTCATTGACAACCCCTGCTGCACTTAAACCAAGGGCCAGAGAGATGGGGAACAAAGATCACTTTTTAAAGACTATCAGACATTGCTTAGGGGCATCACTGGAACTCACCACAGCCACTGGACAGATCTCTTTTTATTTAATAACTCTATATGGAAAGTATTTATAATTGTACAACAAAACGTGATTTTATTTTTACCACCTTGATTTCCCCAAGAAGTACCTGCTCCATTTTTTTGTTGTTGTTTTCGTCTCCCCTTCTTTTTTTGTTTTGTTTTGTTTAGATATGACCAGTGGCACCCCTGCACCAACCCTCAGTGGTGCCAGTGATAGCTAAGTTTTGGCCTAGTCTGGATGCCTGAGGGCTGAGGCCTTCAGGAAAGCACTTTGTCTGATGGGGACCAATGTGAAATGCTGTTGCTGAGCTCTCAAGACTTGACTGGAAAACCATCCTATCATTCCCTCCTCTACGTGGGGACTGAAGAGAGCTTCAGCACAGGCTATTAGCAGCCCAGTCTCCTCAAACATCTCCTGTCCCACCATGCTTTTGGGTGGGGACAGTTAAACCAATGATAAAGAACGGGACTCCTTTAAACACCCCTCAAACAGCTTTCAGCAGCTGAATTGGAATAAAGCCACCCTTCCTCATCAGTGGCAGAAGCAATGCTGGGCTGAGGGGGTGCTACAGGAACTAATGACTTTGCTTACCCGAGCGGCACGGTTTCACTTTCAGCACTGGAGGTGGTGTAAGCTGTCAGAGACTACACCTACCTGTCTCTCAGCTGGAGAAGAGCACCATCTCTACCTAATCCCTCCTTCCGCTTCCTCTGGTTTTCGGTTGTATTGAACCTGCTGCTTTGGATTCAAGTCTTCAAACCAGCAAGACGGTCTCGCACTGCAGAGGGACCACCGTCACTGAGCCACCTTGCAGTCACTATGCTCGCCAGTCTCAGCTCAGATGAAGCTGGGCAGGATTGGGTTGAATTAAAGTGTATTCCAACTAATGCCACTAGCCCTTTCTTTGTAGCAGGCAGTACTTGCCCCTCCTGTGAGTTAACAGTGTCTGCCAATCCTTTGTCAAGCAGCCTCCAGCACTGCCTGCCACTGTCCTTGTCTTCGGTGTGAGACAGACAGCAGTACGCGACCTTCCAGCTGGGACAACTGCACGGTTTGCAGGCAGCTCCCTTGGAGTTTGTTGTTCCTAACTGGCTAAAAGCTGCAAGCCTTTTTCTTCCTGAGCAGAGGAGCTGCAGAATCAGATGAATAGCGTTCCTCAGTCTTTTACTGTGAAAAGATAGGATTCACCTGCTACAGGGCCAGTTTCCCTCCAGAAAGGCTATGTCTGCCAAGACTTGGCCACACCAAGTCCAAGAATGGTGCTGTGGCTTGTAGGTGTGACGTACTGCTTTGTCCAAAATCCTCTGGGCAGTAGTAGCATCAGCTTTAAGCTACCTGTTCTTCCTGAACTATCACCAGGCCTACTGAGCTGCTGCTTCTACTGTAAGAGACTTCAGCACTTTGGAGCCTTTCTGCAGTTTGTAGAAATGCAAGCTGCAGTTGGTGTGTACATTTACCATAGCATTTTTATAGAACGGGACAGCACCCGAACCACAGAAGTCTCACCTGCTAATTCTATTTAAAACAGGTAAAGTAAATCTCCAGGAAGACCCCCTGTGGATTTTGTCACTCAAGGAAGGAGGCTGGCATTATTCCTTGACAGCTAGCTGCAGCAAAGAGGTTATTTTGCTTGCTCTGGATTCAGAGGTTTTAGTGAAATGTGGGATCAGAGGCTTCACAAGATTTATTGCACAGTTCACTGGTATGAGCTTCAGCCTATTATGTTCTTGTGATCTGTTTCTGAGTAGTTGCTTCACTGCTTGCTTTTTCAGTGCTTTGAATGTTTTCCTACAGGGCAAAACATGCTGCTGCTTGTATTGCCAGTTGCTCACAACTGTAACATGTTCATCCTTAAAAGGTTAGGGAAAAATAGAGTGAAAAATGGGACCTGAACATTGTGTAATGGAAGGGTCAGGTTTTGTTTTTTTTTTTTTCCTCTTTTTTTTTTCCCTTGAGGAAAGGCTTTGTTTTAAAATTGACACTTCTGGTATAAAAGCAACTCACAACCTCCAAGCCTTCCAACTTCCACTTCAATTTTAACAAGGTGTCTGCACTGAAGACCCCTGGGAAAGTGTAGTGGACACCACATTACTGTGACTTAACTTCCTTCAGATATTAAAAAAAAAAAAACACAACTGAAACTAGTCTCTAGCAACTCTTCATTTCCTATGCAGTTTAGCTGTGATCAGCTGTTAATGACTTTCTGTTCTCCTTGATATCAGTAATTCTTTTGCTGAACTGAGTAAGAACAAACCTTTAATATGTCATTGAGATTTTACAGCCTCAGCAGTCAAGAGTTTTTCTAACAAACTACATTACAGCACCATGTTCAGGAGCTGTCAGAACATCGTGGCTACAAGACAGCACTGCTAGAATCTATTGAGCAAAACCCCCTGAATTTATTATTTAGCATTTATCTAACCTCTACTTTTCAGAAAGTAGGTCTTCAGCTGCTAGCAAGAGCGTGGGTGCAGATGCATCAAAGCAAGCAGATTACTGTAAAAGTAACATCCACATTACATCCCAGCTGGATGGCTACAGCCTATTTTGCTCTTCCTTGTAAATCTGTTTCTCTACAGCCTTTCTTGGAAGATGACTGCCACAAAAGCCAGGAAATATCCAGACAGAAAACAGAACAAAAAAGACTTCTCTGTCCTAGCCCTTTTCTTTTTTAATTAATTCTCTGCAAATGAACTCTATCAGCACTATCTGTCTCTCTATCACTCTTTCTCTGTCCTTTTTGAATATAATCGACGTTGCTTTTATTGGTGTTGCATGTGGAAAATCCTTGATAAATGGGTACTGAATATAAATGAATGGCTACAGCTTGTCCCATGAAGGCTTGTTTAGCAGGCTGGTTTTGTTTTCTAGCCTTTGAGCTAATTTCACTGAATGTTATCTGTCCAGGAGCTAACTGTTATACCTTGAATGAAGTACAGCTTTTTAAAATCCCCTTCTTGGAGCTTAACAGCTCTTTTTTTTGGATACTAGCAGCTGGAAGGGAGTCAGCTATTTGGTATATTTTGAATTAAAAGAGGAAGGAAAGCGTGGCATAAGGTAGGACATTGCTGATTACTGCAAGATCCTCTTCTGCATTTAAAGTACTTTGCCTTTACAGTGGTGCCTTTGATTTCTTTGGTGTGATGTCTCTGGTCTGTAGCTGGTGATGACAGGCCAGGTTAAATGGTTTTAGTAACCATGTCTATCCAGTGCCGCAGTAAACAGCCTGGTATGTTTCTCTCTAACATTTAGGCCATAGTACAGCCGTTACAGATTCTCAATTTGTACTTGCATGGGTATAAACAGGAGAGCAAGAGCTTCACAGTTGTATCTTAAGTTGGACTAGATGTGTAATCAAGTAATGAATTATTACTACTTTACTCCGGAGTGGAAGGTAAAGCTCAAGAGAGAAATAAAGGCTCGATTTTTAATTTCAATAGTGGATATACTCTTCTAGACATTTAAATCATGAGAAAAGTCTTCCTTCCCACTGCGAGTTTAGGCCAAGCAGCACAGAGCTCAGCACAACTAACAATGATAATGGATACTAAGAGGGAGGTATTTTCTTGAATTACAGTTCAAATTTGTCTTAGAGACACGCTAATACCCTCTTTTCTGGTATAAATGAAGTAGTTACTCCAATGCATATTAGAGCTAATGATTCCATCTGTCACAGGAGATGAGCTCTCCTACCCAGCGTCCTTAAGGGCAAAAGAAAGTACTATTACCTTTTCAAGATAAAGTAGCTTACTGCACAGGCTTATTCTGGAAAGGGAGTGGTTTCTGAAATAGTGGGGCAAAAGTATTCTGTCCTCCTGCAGAAGTCTACATACAAAGCATGCTAACCCAAATTCTCTCATCATTTTTTTTTTTTTTTTTTAAATCTCTCTCCCCAAAGATAATGGTCTAGTAGTGATTGTGAGAGATGACAACACGCATCTTTTGCAAGGGACTGGAATGCACCGACTTCACGGAACGATGTCCGTCTAAACCAGAGGGTGATAAATGTGATAAATGCCAGTGAACCAGGATTTCAGATCCTGGTTAATGCAACATGCCATTCAAATGGAAATGTTTAATTGTGGTTAAAATAAACAGGTGCCTTGGGCTAGTCTAATATTAGATTGTTATCCTTCATTTTTATTTATGTTATAATATTTTAAGCCATTCTAGCCATACTGTAAGTTGAAGCCAGAATAAGTGTTCTCATGGAGTGGGACTCCTCCTTCCTGCCTTAGAGTTAATACAAAAAAAGTTGTTTGTCTTGCTGTCAGACAGAAGAATAAGCAAAGAGTCCTTTCTTCTACCCTGTAGACAGTGGGTTCAACCTCCACTTATTTCACGTTACAATTTCCTCACACCTTCCCCTTTGAATGTTGCCATTCAGACATCTACAACCACTCCATACTGGAAAACCTCCGAATTGTAAAGGAAGGGGAAAAAATCACCTAAATAAGCTAATTAACTTACATGGATATCAATATTTAAATATTGGCCCGTATCTCAGCCTTTCCTTGGTACTTTTAACATCAGAACAGCATTAAGAATACCAGTTCTGAAAGGAGCTCTTAGTTACCCTTCAGCAAGGAATCACACTGTGCAAGAGCAGTCTCTCTGATGCTAGGGAAGGGAGAGAGTCATTTTCCCCTTAAAAATGGTCCAGATCAACCAGGAGCTGGTTCTTACCTTGCCCCTTCAAACAGGCTGGCTGTCACTGTAAGAGCTCTGATGTTATTTGCATCTTGCAGATGTGTGGTTGCTCCCATAGGCCTGTGGCTGTGTCGTGAAACTGCTTACTAAAACATGGGTATTTTTAAAAATAATTAAAGCTTACCTTTTTGAAACGGCTGCTGCCTTGTCTTTCATGCTACTTGAGCAAAACCAGTGCTGATTTTCCTAGAGAAGAATCAGCTTGAGGGAAAACTCTCCTGGTGAGAACTGCCCCGACCGTGGCTGCAGAGCACTCCAGGTAACTCTGTGGCAGGCAAAAAGAGCAGAATACAGCCAATGTTTCTGAGTGACCCAGGGGTCTGCTGGGCACTCGTGATTGCTCTAGATCAAATGACAGCTCAACAAAGGCCCTTATCACCAGCACAATTATTAAGAACAACTAACAGACCTCTAGCATCCTATACCTCAGTCAAAAAAAAGGTTAAGTACTTAGGTAATTAGTTTTCTCCCTCTAAAGCCAAGGGAAGGACAGCATCCAGTTTGGTTCCAGCATCACTTAGAAACCAAACCAGTTCCTTTCCAAAGCATTTTTTTTCCTTAGCAAGCCTCCAAAAGAGGGTGCTGTTGCAGCAGCATGGAGCCAAGCTGCATATTAAAGAAAAACAAATGCTACTGGAAGTCGATTCGCAAATGTCCTTCGACTACAGTAACAAATCAACCAACAGATGAACTTAGATTAGACATGGGGGCTATGTACAAACAGCAATCACATCAGAAAAATAGCAATCTATTTTTGTTCTCAAGTAAGCAAGGCAGAATCAAATAAATGTGTAAGTTATAATAAGAAGGCCAACAGATAACCTTGATGAAGTCAATAACATTTCCTTTCAGCAATTAAAAGTGAAGCTATTAAAAAAACAACTCAGAAAATCAACAAAACCGATTATGGAACTGGGGCTCAGAGGGATATGGGATGCGTAAGGAATGATGAGCAGTGATTACATTAAAGAGAAGAGCAACCAGGTACAATGAAAAAAAAAAGTTATTTGGATGCTCTCATTTGTACTGTATTACTACAGGAATAAAAGGAATACTTACAAGCTCAGTTGGCTTGTTAAAGAGTCTTTCCACCTGGATTCCATACAGCCTCAGGTCAATGAAGATATTCTCCAATTTGCTTCTGTGTAACATGCCTAAACTTAATCAAAGGAATATGTTTCTACTGTGTTAATAACTGGAGCTCTACCCTGTTGAATCTAGCAAGATGAAAAGATAACATAAGTATCTTACCAAGATACATACTGGAAGTTTTCAGTCTTCCTTTGAAGCTTTGTGTCCCTGATCTCCCATTTATTTTGCAACAGAGTAGACAACCTATCACCTGTTTCAATATGGCAATTCCCACATTTCATATACATTCTCCACATTAGTCCCTCAAAACAATTTTTCCAAGGTCCCAGCCTTCTTGAGATTTATTCATAGGTAATGCAGACAAACTCTTCCAACACAAGGACAAGTGTGCTTTCATTTTACTTTAATATACAATTGCATTAAAGCAGTAGCATCTGGCACATAGCACTTAGCCTGCAGTGCTGTAAATGGAACACTGATGACTTCTTCAGGGGAGGAAAAAAAAATGCCATCAAGTTAACATGCAATTCTTAGAATTTTAATTTGCATTATTAGCCCCTTTGAGGCTAGCCAAATAGCTACCTTCAGTGGAAGTTCCTTGTGCATTAAAATTGCCAAATGGCTCATTAATCTGGTAGGGTTAATCCATTTAGTGAGGATATGCCTTGAAGAGAACCTGATAAGACTGGTGAACACTGGCCCCTTTGACGTGAAGTCTCACTGTACTGCCGCACGGAGCATCTGCTCTCGCATTCGGGGATCGCAGAAGAACCGGAGCTTCCTGGGTAATAGCTTCACCTCCACAGGCATGGCTTCATACTCCTCGTTATCAATACCAAAGGATCCCTCAGCGCCCTGTGTACAAATAACAGTGGTGATTATTCCAGCAGTGCTCCAATACTGATACCTGCTTTTACTAATTGGCTACAAGTTGAATGCTTTGCTGTGCTAACCAGGATGACCACCTTCCCATGCCTTCCAGCCCATTTGGTCTCAGCAACACAGTGAGAGCTATCCTTCACTGCACATACCGTATTAAGAGCCTTCTGCATAAGATGTTACCTCAGTTAGTTGCTAATTGGTGATAATTAAATGCTAGGGAGCCTTAATGACCCACATTGTTTATACTGAAAGATTCTTTGCTATTGGAACTATAATTATATGCACTTAGCTCTTGGCCTGCCAGCGGTGACACAAGCTAATCTGCAGAAGTGCCTGTTAAATAATTCCTATTAAATCCATGTTACAAACACCTTTTGGTATTTATTGATCTGAAACGTGAGATGCAAAGTAATTCACTGGTCAGGAATTACTCAGCAGAATTTTCCCGAGCTTTTTCTTTAATGCTGATAAAGTTACCAGTGATTAAAACCATTCATCAAAATGTCATGTTGACTTTAAAAATAATCTGGTGTCTGCTTTGCACGTGCTACGCTCACTCAAGGCAAGGCTATGTCACATTGATACTTAAACTACTCCAAATAAGATGGTACATCACAACAGCTCAGACTGGACAAAGTAGCATAGGTCCTGTAAATCACAGAGCCACAGCAGTCCACCAGGATCAATGTATCCTGCTTCTCTGCAGAACTGGTGAGGCTCATCTGAACTGTCTCCAGTTCCTTCATCAGATCTAGGTCAAGGATTTAAAGAACAATGCTGCTTTGAGCCATGCACAAATATTCTGAAGGTCTCAGCTGCAGTATGAAGAGTTCATTTTATACCACAACTCTTTCTGAGCCCAACACTCCAGAGTATTCTTTAAGAAATGCAAGACTGCCATGAGACTAACTGGATGCAAATATTAGGATGCTGGCTCATCATTACATCATAATTCACAATTTTTGCTTGGTAGATACAGATATTTTCACTTTTTGGCATGTTCTATTATCCTTTAATATGGAATTCTTTTTCCAAATGGTATGAGAGCTCTGTATCATTTGAAGATATAAATGATCTATGAGATTGACTTAATGCCCCTGCAAAAACAAGGAAGTCCTCTCCAAGGCCATAACAGTCTCTTCTTTATAAGACACAACAACAGAGTAATCTAAACAACACAGGTAGATGCAGTTTTGGCTTCTTTTTCAGCTTAATCTATTCAAAGTTTCAAGACACTTCCCTATGTTAATCTGAGCCCCACTGTCTTGTGTCTCCCTCCCGTAACACTTCTAATATTTATCTTCTTCTCTACAGCATAACCCCTTCCCGGCTAAAATGTAACTGAGAAATTCAGTCTTTAATACTATGGTGAAGGCGCGCATATTCAATGCACCTCAGTAAGAGACCCTTTACAACCATCACTGCTGTACACATGAAGTTCTGTCCCTATTTACTGGCTGAACGAAGCTTCCCTTCTAGTTTGCAAACCACTTGGTCTGTAATTCCAGTACATGTGTCCTGGACAGGGACTGAATTGCTCCACTGAGGAACTGAGTGTCTCATCAACTGTGTAATTAATTTCCCAGATTTGGAGTAGAGAGTTCTTAATGCATGGCATTAACTGGCACCAAGAAATAAAGTGACAAAGTTTCCTATCTCCCTTAACTTCTTACCTCTGGAAGCTGCAAGATGCATCTGCTGGCTTGGATGCACTGACTCCCTTCAGGGCACGTATGTGGATCACGCATCTTTTGACTTCTGTTCAAACAAAAAGAGGCAAGGTAAGGAGAAAGTTCTGTCAGAAACAGCTATTTTTAGAGCTGACACATCTTTATGTGTTGGTAAATCACTATGCATTTGGTAAACTTGGAGGTTATATACATATACAAAGACTTGTGGGCTTAACTGTGAGAAAATAAAACAGACATTGCCTCTTCTGCTGCAGTCAGTACGTATCAGTATGCACTGACAGACTCCAACCAACTTCTGCTCCGAGGTTCACTGAATACATTTGCTTGTACTTTTATAACACTTCTGTGCTCCTCGCTTACATGCAGAACTGTACAGCTCCCACGCTGGATGGCTACCATCTCCTCAAATTCCCTGCACACATGTGACTTACCAGCAACTTAAAAAAAATCTAACCAAAAAAACCCTGATAGTTATATTGAGCCACTAAACTATCATCGAGCCAAACCAAATGAAAAATCCCCTCTTCTCACATCGCCACCACCCAGCATGGCTTCTAACTAGTTCCTTTCAATTGTTCTTGTGTAGAAACATGCAGATTATCAGTTTATCCATTCCAAACAGAATGCAGTTTTCTCAGTTGTTCTCTCTCTTTCGGTGCCCATGAGATTCTTGGTTACACACAGCACTTTGAGAAGTGCTGCTTTCCTACTTTTGCTGATGTTGAGTGGGAGCACCTAGAAGGCAGTTGCTTGTCTCAGGAGGCTGGTGGTACAAGTGCAATTTGGTGTGTTTCAAGCCTGAGGTTGCTGTCCTGTCACTGCATCAACCGCTGAAGAAGAGCACGGTGCATTTCCTTTTCTCAGTGCGTGCTGCTGCACAGTGCACACAAATCCTTGGGTATGCTGACCTCTCCCCGGTCTCCTGACTGAAAGCACGCAACCCTTTGGGTCACCTTTCACACAAGGTACACCACATCCCACCCTCAGTTCGGCCTCCTTTCCAGACAGACAGCAACACACAGACAGTAAAGTGGACAGCAGTTACGTGGCTAATATACCACAGCTCTCAAGCACAGTTACCGCAGGTATTTCTAGGACAGGCAATCCCAGCTGTCCCCAGCTACTCTGTTCTGTTGGCTGATATCAAAGTAGATTATACATGTATTTAAATAACCTCATGTTGTCCCCATAAAAAAAAATCGCAAAAACATGTCAGACACACCCTATACAGCAAATAATCCATGCCCAGAGGAATGTATGCTCACTTTAAAATTCCAGAAAATCCCAGAGAGAAAGGCTGAAACAGGTGAGGATAACCAAAGACAAAGGAAGAAAAGCAAAGACACTAAAGGAAAGGGCAGGGAAGGACAAAAGCAATATTAACTATGGGAAGTTTGGTTTTAATCCAATATGTATATACTAAAAGATTAATGAGTGATTGTGAGGGAATTAAACATCCTCTTGGCAATATAAATTATAAATCATTGCTGGCATGCAATACTGTCAGTTTATACAGTGCTGTACAAACAAGCACAAAATATTCTCTGCTTAAGGTTTAATCTGTTCGAAGTTTAACATGTAAGGTCCCAGATACTGCACTCTGGTGAGCACGTAGATTTTTTTGATTAACAGAGGTAAACAAGGCTCTACATAAATGCGAATATGGGATCAAGATAAGCTCAACAGGGATGAGACACGTAACTAAGGATTAGTCAAGGGAGAATGCTAGGAGAAGAAAATAGACACAACTCCTCCTGCAGTGATCGCCTATCTAGTGACCCTGTGTAAAAGGATCAGGAATCATTTCCATGTGATTCAGCTCCTTACTCAAGACAAGACAGCAAAGCAAAACAGGAGCAAGAATAAAGCCCAATAGCAACATTTTCGATTGATCATCTTATCCTACTCCACACACTGAATTACAAAAATACAAGCAAAGAGAACCTACTGCAGATAAAACACAATTTTAACCTAATTCTCATCTTCAAAATCAGCTGATGTGAAATTCTGTAACAAAAACAAAGAAGTCTTCTACATTGTAACTGGTAACTGCACTCATGCCCCAGAGTGACTGCTCTCCGTGTTTCCATATACAGAATCTGAGCTGGCTATCAGGACATAGATTACTGGTGCTACACTTTCTGTCTTCCCTTCAGCACTTCCTAGCAGACACTACCACCTGTTCTTCCCCTGCCTCATTTGAAATATCGCCTCTACACCTGCTGCAGATGCTCTTGTTCACACAAATCTGATCCACAGCCGGCAGGTGCTTCTATAAACTTGGGATTTCTTTGAGATTCAACAGCAGCTGCCCTCCAGCGTTCTGATGCATTGCCTCCAACCACACAAACGCAATGCCTGAGCCTGCATTGTAGTTTCCCCTGCAGGATGCATGGTTTCTGTGATCTACCAGTTCTGACCAGATCATGTCAGTGTCCTCTTCAACAGAAAAATAACTTGTTAACTGTATTGATATAGCATTTTCCCTGAAATCATTCTCGACTCCTCCAAATTCTGGGTGTTTAGAACTATGCTTTGAAAACAAAACAAGCAAAACCAAAACAAACAAACAAAAGCTTCATACGTTTCTAAATGCAAACCCTGCTGGTGCTAGGCATGGGGGAACCTGTAACAAGGGCTTGATTCAAACGCAGCTCCAAAAAGGCACTCACTGCACAGTGGAGAGCCACTCTGAACACCCTGATTTTGCCTTGCAAAAAGAGGGCACTTTATTTCTGTTCTGACTCGTCTCTGCAGAAGTAACTGGTCCCTCCTGTTGCTCCATCACGTACACCCCTCTTTCTCTTTTGTTGTTACCTCCAGACAGTGGGCAGTGTTTAATCAAAAAATCTTGTTTCTTTGAACTTTGCTTGAAAAGCAGCTCAAAGCTTTCGGCACTGCCTCTGATTACCTAGCCAGCAGGGCACGTTACCCCTCAACTGAGGCTTTTTCCGTATAGCAGTGTAACTGCAGTCAGAAGAACGTGACACAACTGCATGAAGCATGCCCAGTTCACGTGGGAGACATTGCACACCGGGTGTACATTTGAACACCTCTCCCTTAAATCACCCCAAATCATCCACGTTTTTTCTGGTAGCAAAGCGTTCAAGAACCCAGTATACTGGAATATACCTTAAGAGGTCAAACTCCTCTTGCTGCTAATGGGAAAATCTCCTCCTCCTTTCCTTTCCGCAATCCTTAAAACAAAGATTTCACTCTCAAGCATATATGGTCCACATGGCTCATGCAACTTAAAAGCAGTTGCAGCAAGCATCCGAATCCACTGTGCATCCATACATCAGAAGATATTCCCACAGAGGCTCATGGGATGCTCAAATAAGGGGCCTGCTGCTGCTATTAATGTCATAAACAAGACACATATGCAGGAACTCTTAGGGTGATGACAACCAGGTAAAAATGTATCCCTATCTTCCCATCTGCTTTCACTAGAGGGGGCCCTTCGACCAGAAAACAGAATTAGCAAATATAACAGTAACATATAAAAGAGTTTAGTAGGACTGGATTTAGTAGGAAAATCAATTGCTAATAAAAACTGCACGGAAAATGCAATGTATTTGCTAGTGAGATGGTATGCAGGAGCTGGAAAAGGCAGCTCTGATTTGTATTTGGTGATAGCAGATAAACAAGCACATTACAAGACAGCATTCCAAGCATAAGTAAGGCAATACGTGTTCACTCCTTTTCTCCATGCTTCTTCGTCACACCTGCAGCCTCCTTGCTCCACATACAGGGAGCACCAACACATTTAGTTAAAGTCACTGTTTCAATTCACACCTTCCTAAAGTTCCTCCAGCTCAGATCTCATATCTCAGAGGAGTTACTGAGCCAAGGGAGCCTTTCATTTAAAAGCTGGGCCTATCTTATCAGAGTGCAAAAATTCCAGGTACTGATAGTACAAACACATCAGCTCTGTGACCCTTCTCTTAAACCATTGAGCAGCTAGGGCTAAAAGATTCTGAAGTCTTTTGGGCTGCCTACAAAGCTCTGGGTTGTGACAGTGTTTTCGAAGCATCATCATTCAATGCCAGTGGAGAAAGAGGTGAAAGGTATAGGAAACTGAGAGGCCAGGAAGAACTCAAGGTAGACTGATCTGCCTTGTTTCCAGAAAGAGGAAATCAGTAAGAATTTTGAAGAACAAAACCAGTAACCTCCATGAAGCATTACTGACTGATGACCTCTGCTTTGGAATTTTGAAGCACAAAGTAAGGGAGAAACATAAAACTCCTCAAAATTAGCACTCTGACTTGTACGGAGATTTGGACATCTTTTTGCAGCCTTCCCATACTCACCCTCTGTTCACAAACTGTCCCTTGCTGACAGTATCTGCTTCAATGCAAATATCCATGAAGTCTTCAGTGCGCTAAACAACAACAACAACAAAGATTCAGAAATGAAGCAGTTAACATTTCAAAATGTCACATCCATGATACTGCAAAAATGCCCAGTTCTGAGTCTCACAAAAGGAGGCAGATGCACTTCTGCATTTAATGCTTTTTCCTTTCTCAGCTTGAGATTTGGAAAATCTCAAGCTGAGAAAGCTTGAGAAAGGAAACGACTGTCCACTTCGATGTCCTGTTTCCTCCTGGGTAGCCCTAAAGCTTTTGTTTGCTTAGTGAAACTTTCTTGTTATATAGACTCCTCCTGATCTCACCACATTCATTTTTACGTAAGTCTCCAGTGCTTTTGCTTTTACACCAGCTCTGAAGTTTGCCCACTCCTAGATTCAATCATGGGCCTCTACTTGCACAGGGCAATGAATTATTTAGACAAAAGAACGAGAATTTAGCAAGAAACAAAACCTGTGTGGGCAGGGAACATTTGGAATCCAGTTATACAGTCTTACCGTCAGATCAAGCTGTCTGTTCTGAGTTGCAATGGAAAACTCAATGGTGGATAATTTCAGTTCTTCCCAGTCCTCTGGGGCTGCCTCCTGGGGGATTTCTGTGAATCAGAAACAGAATATAACATTAAAGGGAATTTACTTATACAGATCATCATTTCACTGCTGTGAAGCACAAAACATCAATGCCAGCCACAAAAATCACTTTGACCCATTGTGACCACTAGCTTTCCTTCTTTCAAACATCACGTGTTTTTTTTTTTGTTTTTTTTTTTGGGGGGGGGGGGGGTTGGAATACTGAAGGAAAAAAAAAACACTGGCATTCACACAGTAACATGAAAGACTATCAAGCATATTACCTGGCAGCCCTGTAAATCCTTATGCCAAGGATTAACAAATCTCCTGAACTAGCATTACAGGAACATGAAGTGCTGCTACCAGAAAAAAAAAAAAAAAAAAAAAAAAAATCCAGTGTTCAGGATGCTGTGGTAACGTACCTTCTATAAGAGAAAACCCCAGGGTTCAGTTCTCACATACGGGTCACTTCTATCTAAATACTTCTATTAAATCACCTCTACTAGGTGACAAGCCTCTACTAGGAACAAGCAACTGTGAGCCCACAGCACATACTGGCTTCTTCACAAATCCACTTTTGCTTATGAGACCACGAGCACTGACTGAACTACTCGTTTCATTTCTGACAAACGCCACTGTAACTATCTTGACAAAGTCACAACTTAAATGTTAATTAAAAAAAAAAAAAAAAAAGGAAAGGGAAAGTAGTAAGAGAGTGGAAAAGTAGGAAAAGTAATACAGAAAAAAAAAAAAGTAAAAAGCACCCACAACTCTGATTGATTAGACAAGCAAAGGCTGTCTGTAACTTTACACCAAAATAGACCCAACTTCACCTTTTCGGGGAGGTGACCAGTATAAGCGAAGTCGCCTGTAAAGCCTCACATACAAAGGAGGTCTGGACGGTTTCTCCTCTGGCTCTTCTGGAGGTCTCTCAGTTGGACCCAGGTACATGAGATCAGCTTGACGTTTCTGAGGCCATTCCTTGGATTTACATGGAAAGGAAACACAAGAGACAGAGGGCCTTTTGTTGAGCACCTGCCTGTTTATTGTGCTTAGTCCTTCAGCCGATTTACTCTGTGCTCACAAGCACTCGTTCGGAGCTACCCAGATCCTGCCATGGCCTCAGCCTACTTTTTGGCTCTTCAGGCTCCAGATTCCTATGCCAGATGACATCTCTGCAGCTTGAGAAAGATCACCCCCAGTTCCCAAGCCTACTAATCCACTCCTTCCCTACACAGAAGCGGGGTACTTTCCCCACCAACAGCATAGGGAAGCGTTTTTTTTTGCTGCCAGTGCTGGGTAGGGTGACACAGCTGCTTCTGAGGGAACAACCAAAACTGGCAAGGTCAAGAGTAATGTCTGAAAGCACAATTGTTTTCTGCGTGGCATCAAGGCAACCTCAAAGAGAGCTGCACAACAGGGTCTAGTGCCAACAGGCAAAGACAACAGTGCTGTGTGCAGCCAAGGGGCTCAAAAATCTGGCCAGCCTTTGTCTTTCAGCACCTTAAACAACTGAGATGTGACCGTATTAGAGCACCTGACTAGACAGGTGCACACAATGGGTCTTAAGGCAAGTCAGGTGAGCTCTATAAAGATCTGAGGAAAAGAAATACCGTGTTATTCTCAGTGATGCTTCAGATCCACTGCCAGAAATTGATGACCTACAGCAGAACCTTAGCTCCTGAAAGCCTCCAGCTGCTGGCAAAGTTTATTTCCTCTCATTTAATTTTAAAACTAATTTCTGAAAATGCTTAAAATAGAGGACGTATGGATAGAATAATAGGATCTTTTTTTAAAATGTATTGCCATTTCAAAGGAGAGCTACAGCAAACCCAGCAATGATAAAGCACACAGCTGCAAAGAAAAGCTAGGATAAGATTAAACTCAACACGTTGGAGCCATTTCTTACCCAAATTAACAAAATGATAACATAGGAGGCACATAAAGCAATGGAGAGCACAACTGGGGGAGATCAGGAAGAAACTTTTTTATCTTAATAGCAGTAAAAGTGGGCACTTCTCTTTAACCTTCAGCAGGTTAAACATATCTTTTAAATGTACAATGAATAACTCACCAGTGAGACTCACTATCAGTGCCGCTCACCGAGGCTCAGGCCTCAATAAAAGCGAGAAAGGGGCTGGAGAGAGGTGAAGAATAGGTTTCTACCTAGATTACCAGCACACAAAATCATCATCTCAAATCTCTTGGGGATGGGGAGCGGGGTGGAAATCTTTCATGAATGTATTACAGCCTTAACTCCATGGCTGCACAATCTCATCTACCACTGCAGCTCCTGGGTATTTCCAGAGCCTTTTCATGAGGCTCCTTATATGAGAAGAGAAAGGCATGCGAATGAAAATGCCTCATCTTTCATGCAGGTCAAATTTTTAATTTTCCAGGATCATTTTAAAGCAACAGTTAAAGGTAAAATAAAAGCTATTAATCTTCATGTTCATTTTACTACACATGGAAGCCTGATTATCAACATTCATGAGCAGTCTAATTATGGACAGTTCTGCCAGATGAATAAATCAGAATGAAATGTTTTCGTAAGAAAGACTGTTTAGAAAAGGTGACGGAGCACTTTAATGGTTATGTTCAGCACCGCTACCGCTCTCCAGCTTCAAAAATGGTTACTGGCTCCCCCTGGTGACCTTGCAGCAACAGATCTTTAGAAATTACGTATTTTTAAAAGGTATTCTGCCTCCCCTTCATCTCTTCATAAATTAAGTCTATACCAATTGCTACATATTTCAATGAGTTGAGTTTCATTCCCAATGTATATATTGTTACCAGAACTTCAGAAAAAAAATACAGATAACATATACAAAGCACAGTCAGCCTTTTCATTTCTCATCTATACAACCATTATAAACACTTCCCCCAATTATTCTTTACCTTTAAAGTACTGAAAAAGTGAGCTGCTTTAGTTTTCAGAGGTCCAAGGTACCAGTACCTGAAAAAAGAACACAGACAGAACTCCTGAGATATCCAGGAGATGATACTGGGGAAAGGGAGAAATCTTGCTTCAAGTTAGAGCAGAGTTGTTTGCCGCTGAAGTTAGTGCTCCCCTACAGCTTTAGCTTCATGATACTACAAGTATCCACACAGCAGCTTAGCAGTGACATCCCTTTCTTGAATTACAGACTACCAAAATGCAGCATACAATCTTCTCTACAGGCAGCCTGACACCTCAGTAGCAGAATTTTACCTAGTTATGAAACACAAATAGGAATAATTTAAAAGTCTATGATCTAATCGTTGATGGGATGCACAATACCTCCACAATATCCCATAAAGAATAAGGTTGGAGGAAACAAGGAAACAAACAAAAATCATCAGTTTAAGTGGCAAGAGAACAGAACCAGAAAACATTCATCTGCCCCAAAGTACTCTCAGATCAAAATCAATGTTTTAAAAAATAAAACTCCTGTCAGCCATGAAATATTGTATACAATCTAAAGATGTGACTATGTTTAGGTAGGCTTGGTACACATTTTGATCACTGTCTTGCATCAAAGAAGGTCAACAAAACACATTAAACACCATCAGCTCAACAGTATTGAAGATGTAAGGATATCATTAACTATTAAGGCATGCGACAGTCACACCATTCCCATCAAGCCATGAAATTGTCTGTAAAATAATAAAGCCTCAAAAACAAAGCACACCACCATGTCTCCACCAGAACAGTACTTAGCTAAGGGATAGCCAGACACTCTGGAACTGTGGCTTACTGATCAACTCTCTTTGTAGTAGATGCCTTTTTTTTTCAGCTGTCCTGGAACACACTAAATGCTTATATAGCCCAATATCCCCTCTTTGACAGGCCAACAGGGACCAAAACTGTATGCTTATGGAGAAGTATAAGAAGAGGACAAGGACACTGGGCTCTTATCTCAAGCACACTGAGCCCCCATTCATTCGTGGCTGAAGTGCTTTCCAAGCTGGGCATGTTTTGTGTGCATCCAAAACCATTCATGGAAAAAAAGGCTTGAAGTTGTTCACACTGCCCCAGGTACAAAAGGTGCTGTCATACCTCCAGCACACGCTCCAAGACTCCTATGAAAGGTAACTGCTGCAGGAAAAAATGTGACTAGACCTTGCCTAGACCAACAGTAGGCAAGAAACAGGGCACAGGCAAACCTAGTAAGAACACAGAAGGGCGAGAAGTGCTCTTCCTTAATCCTGGGGCTGCAATTAGCAGGAGAGCCCACAGCACAGACAAGTCAGCACCTACTGACATAGCCAAGGGCTATTTACTGCATCTCTCCCATCCCACATCACCTCTCAAACCTACTCAGATATCTACCAGACTCCAGAGGCCTGCTACCGCCTGCTTCCTCACAGATAGCTCATTCTCAAAACACACCTCATTTCCTTACGGCTGTGCAGCAGCAGTCTGTGCTGCAATTCCTCTCTAGCAGTCTGAGAAGTGAGCTGATTTGGCCCTGCTGCTCCTTCACCAGATAACGCTGGTCATTTGATACACAGACAGAGGCATATAAAAGGTCCATTTGGAGAAAACCCAACAATTATTAGTTTAGCATTCAGAAAACAGTCCTCAGACAGTACGATCCACGCCACTCCTGGCAAGAACTGAAGGGCATTTCTACTGCATCTGATGTTCCTCATTGGAATTGAGTTACAGAGTCTGCATGCATCTTTTCATTGGCAATTGACGAAAAACAATGGTCAACTACTTTACTTAGACTTTCCTCAGGGGACAGCTTTTCCCACTGATCCAATCTGAATGAAGTTCCAGAAATGGGCACCAAAAGGCAAGCAGAAAGCAAATACTTTAAGAAATAGTCGGCATTAAATAAATGATTATTTCAAATGACAAAAATCCTGACATGTCTTACACTTAGTGTAACGATAGACCCAAAAGGAGGGGGTGCTTCTGCCTGTCAAAAGTCTACACTTAAAAAAGACTTCTTTGCAACAGGGGGGGTATTTCTTTTTAGACAAGATGCTAAAAGAGGTACAGCATCAAAAGAGTGGTGTTTTCTTACTTGCTAGCTTTAGCTCCTGCATCTCTGTAAGATCCCCATCTTAAACCAGTCACTGCAAACACAGGCTGTTCCTTTTCCCCCTGTAAAGAAAATTAAACAGTGCAAAATTACGTCGTCTTACCTTTTTTCCAACTTTGTTTTTTGAAACTAGAAAAATATCATTTCTATATAAAAACTGATTTCTGATTAATCCCAAAAGAGAAATTTTGCAGGAAAGGTATGATAAATAGCTAACATCAGTAAAGGTTAAGCAGGATTTAAGTATTACACATTCCATTTACTCCCAGAGAGAAACACAAGAGGTAAAGATTTTAAGAGGTTGACTGATCTTGACTGCACACCCAGCAACAGCATTTAGTTTCGTGGATAGCGTCAGCCAAAAGCAAGGTGCTCTTGTGCAGCAACATTAAGCTCTTGCTGCAAAAATGTCTATTCTACAACACAACAGAAAAATAATAGATATTTTAAAAAAAGGAAACATACTGGGCACAGTCAAAAGTTTTCCATTTCACATATTGCAGTTTAAAAAAGAAAGCTATTAATTCAACAATACATATGAATGTATTAAATCAGCTTAGACAGCTATTGTTATCTTTCACCATTTCCACAGAAGCATCAGCGTTAGTAAGTTTTGCATTCGTCAGAACTCTCTAAGCCTCCCAAAAATACATTCAGGCATTCAAGTGTTTTCTCCAGTTTAAACCAGCTGATGTCACAGAATACAGTGAAGAAATGACTGCCAACCAAACTGCTGATATCATAAGCTAATATAAAATTCACAACAGCTTTACACAGAGGAAAATTAGTCTATTTAAACAGAACCACATGAGAGTAGGGAAGTTTTAGAAATATTGGATGCCAAACAAACGAGTGTTTACCTTGATCTGCAAGACATCAAGTGGAACTGTCTCTCCCTTCAAAATGGCCAATGTAGCATTAGTAATATGCCTGCAAAACAAAAGAGAAGGAAGAAAAGGAAAACAAACAGGTAGAAAGAATACACTTAAAATGAAAAAGAATACGTTTTAAAATTATACTTTTTTTAATTTTATCTTGCAGGCCCCGCTACCAATTCTGGTGGGGCTTTTTCTTGTAGTAACCACAATACAGCCTCAAGAAAAGAGCTCTGACAAAGTGCTGTGCCTCTCTGAAATCAAAAAGCAAAGTAGGTGGCTGCAACATGTGACGAAACCTTCATTTTAACAAGCAGGAAAACTTTTGACAAGCAAAAGGAAATTCCCAGACAAAGCTTTCCAGAGAAGTGCCAGATCATGCAGGAAGTTACCTGCTGTTTTGGCTATTCTATGGATCAAAACATGGCTTTATTTTATTGGTGGCAAGTGTAATAATCTCAGAGGGAAGCAAAGAGGTATGAGACTGGTCTCAATTCACTGCGTCTGGGACTGTATTACCTCCGTATGTTAACTTGAAGTTTTTAATCAACATAAATCTACCTATCAGCAGTGGTCACGTTGTTTTGGTCTCCATTATGTTGTGGACATTAGTTAAGATAATTCTCATTTCATGTCATAAAAGGTGGCTTCAGACCTTGAAGCACATATTTCATTAAAACCCTTGTTGTTTTTTTTTTAAGGAAAAAAAAATCTAGGTTCAGTTAAATTTAAGTTCCATATTGTGCATAATTCATGTGTTTCAGCTAGAAAGGAAAACAAACAAACAAACAAAAAACACAACCAAGTGCACTTTTCAGATCCAACTACCTATGTGAATCAGCAACAAAAATTGCCCTTGGCTTAATCACACTTTGGATAGAGTAGGAAGCTGGTACTCCCTTGGGCCTTCTTTTCTCCTAATTCATACCTTTCTGTAAGACCTCTGCAATTCCTACACTCCAAAGGAAAGATCTAACAGTGATGAAGGAACCAAAACTTAAGAATTTCTTTTTAAAATATCACTTCTGCACTTCTTAAGTCAGGTTCTGTTACTGGTGTAGGTTGTTAAGCAGCCTATTGACCAAATTCCTTTCAACTTCACCAATATGCTGCAGTCTAACTTCCACAGTTCATTACCTGGGGACAAGAAGATCACTCATTTCACACAGCTTTTTTAGAACCCAAACATAAATTATTATTTTAATCTTCGCTGCTGATTACAGCCTTGTCCATCTTGCTGAGCTTCAAAGCACTCTGGTGGTTTTAATGACGGATGTTATGCCAGTTGGCTCGTGGATTTTATGTATGATGGATACCAGCAAGGGTTCCGCAAAGAAGAATGCTAATGAGTTACTGGGAGAACCAGAGTGAGCGGATTTCAGTAGCAAGGAGAAATATATTCGTTAGTATGGGAGGAGAGGAATGTAAATTGAAAAGGAATGTGTGGGGAAAAAAAAGATTAGCCGACCAGACTTTGTATTTTAAAAGTGGACACAACAATCTTGCACCAAACTGAAACACAAGCAACAGATACTGCCAGGCTGTGTCACATCAAGGGTGCTGATAGGTAAGAGTCAGGTTGTTGGACAGCTGCCGTCACAGTGAAGGGCAAGAAACTCTGAAGTCAGTAATGGGATCCAGCTTTTCCCATGGAGGCACTCATCTGCCTTACTATGCAGATACACAGCAGGCTACGTGGGGACTGTTTTCTAGAATTCTTTAACTGAAGAAGGGCTGGAAAAAAGGATTTTTTTGTTTTGTTTTCATATCCTGCTATTGTATTTCTGAACATTCCTAATAGGTTTGATTCTATTGATCTTTTTTTTTTCTTGGTTTTGGGTTTTTCGTTTTTTGGAACATGCCAAACTGAGCATCACACAGTCAAAGAGCAGTTAGCAACAGTAAACAACTTTATGCTCTGATGATACATACTTTTCCTTCTTTTAATTTTTAGTCAGCTTTTGGAAGTCATTAACACAAGCAAGTCCAGAGAAGGATCAGGCTCCCCAGAGACTGCCAACTTCTATGTAACACAGAAGAAAAAGAAAGCATCAAACTACCAAGCTGCATTGCTCCTTGAAAACAAACAGAAGAGGCGTTTCAGAAAGGTGTAATACTTACTGAACTTGGTTCGTGCTCTCAGGGTAGAGCGTGTGGCTCAAAGTACAGGTCTTTCCAAGTGGTATGAATCCTATAGGAATCTTACTGAAGGCAGCCTGGACACATAAGGGGAGTAAATTACCATTTGCATCAGCTGAAAGAAGCTTTCTGTGTGGAGATCACAGCTGTGTCTGATATCACCCCTTTGGCACTAAGCTGCCAGGCACCTCCTTAAATGAGGCAGTAACACATAATGACTCAGAACATGGCAGCCGAGTCTCTGAGCCCAGCGCTGCCAACAGGGTACAAAGGAGCTCTCTGTAATCATTACGAGCATTGTTACATGCAGGTTGGCAGACACGTCCTAACTAATGCATGGGTTCTGTCAGCAATCTGCCATCTTTCTTAATACTGATGGTGGCAGCGCAAGCTCTGCATCTCATTTACCATTGCCGAAATCCCCATCTGATAGAATACCCTTGCATGGCAAAGACATTTTCCCAGTTAAGGAAATTAATTGATTCCTCTGGCATCCAAGTGATGAGGCAGCAGAAGGTCTAGTTTTTGGAAATCATTGACCGTGTTATTTTTCCGTGCCACATTTCAGTAAAAGGGCTTGTTGAAGGTGCAAGTTATTGCACTGCACCTCAAAATAAGCTGTGCTTTCTGGAATGTTTCAGCAAATCAACGTGAAGCACTGCATATCACAATGTACCATCTCCCTCCGGGGTGGTGCTCCTAGCAGTGCCACGATACTGCAGATCCCCACTGGCTAGATAACATCCCTCTCACTTCATGCCCACCTGCTCTCCCTTGCTACCTCTGTCTCACCTGCAAGTGTTAACACGCTTCCAACACCCCTCTCTCATTTTCTTGAGAATTCACAGCTTATTCAGTCAGGCTCTGCTCCTTTGGCCACTAGGACCAACGCTTCTGGAATACCTTGCACAGGCTCTTCTTATCCAGACAACCGTGGTATGACACACCCGAGTAAAAAGGGAAGCAGAGCACAGAGTGAGGGGGCTGAACTACAGATCCCTACTCATAGGACAGATATGAAGGATGAGGAGAATTCCTTGGCCACAGACACGATGGCAATACTACAATGCACTACTCTACCCAAAATAGTGCTGGATGCAGAATTTTCTATGCAAATCAATCCCAACTATATCAAGATAATAAGTTAAAAATAGAGATGAAGAACTAGCCAGTAAAGCCTCTAATTTTTTTCTTCCAGAATCTTTAGATTATAGAGGTCTCAGGGATCAGCTACAATAATACTAAATTTAAAAAACTGATGCCTCAGAACTAATTCAGCTAGCACCCCCTTAAAAACACTGGCAGAGTTGCAGAGCTTCTCTTGTCACATTCAGACAAAGCAACTGCCTAAAGAGATGCAATTCTAGCTGCCAAGTATATCATCGTAATCTTGTCTGGATCATTTAATTGAGTTTTTGCCAGCTCTTGCCGGGAGGTTTTGGGAACAATGATCCCCTCCTATCTTCGATAACACTGTCCTCCCTCCTTGAAAAGAAAAATCTCTCTCATTTCCATTCTGAGTGTTCCACCTTGAGAGGTTACAATTTGCTTTCCATAGCCATCTACATAGGTAGGTATTCACAGCTTGAAAAAATGGCAAAACAACCATAAAACAACAGGAGCACAGCCATAAGCAAATTCAGTTTCAAGCCTCTATAAATACAAGAAAAACAAGTACTTTTGCCCAATGCTTCTGCAAAACAAAGCAGAATACAGAGCTGTCTATGGATCTTTGAAAGTTGTGCATTTGGCTTCTCAAAAATCCCTGCTCTGAAGCTGGAAGCTTCCCAAAGTCGAGGCTTGGGAGCCACTGCACTCCATGAGAAAGGGAATGAAGACCAATGGGAAGAACTGCAGGACACTAGCATGGCTGACTTACCATGCAGCACGCTGGCTTGGGCTTAGTAAGCCACAGTATCTGCAGAAAAAAACTGGGACCAAGGGTTCACAGTGGATACACAAGACACTTTCCCTAAGAAACAGACAAAATCCTAAAAGTGACAGACTTCCTCACCTCATCAGCTCTGCGGAGAAGTCCAGTTATGACCTGAAAAACATGGGAAAGTCTTAATCTTGGAGAATTTTATTTTGCAATTGCCATAGAAAGCAATGAAATTCATATCCAAATTTATTCTTTTGAAAAGATTTAAGAAACAGCTTCTCTTTTGGAACACGCGACTGTTGCTTGCATGGGAAAGGAGGCACGCTCAGTGTGCAAACATGATGGGAACAGCGGGGTTCTGAGTGCTTATGAGTATATGCTGGCACCACAACTGATGCCAGTGTAAATGCTTTAACACTGAACAAACCCGGGTAAGTCCCTTCTGTATAAATGCAAGAACCACAACTGGTCAGTGTGTGATTAAGAATTATAAATTCTAAGCTCAGGAGAAATTAGCAGATGTATTCCAACCACTTTCTTTTAAAGTCATTGTACTTCATTTAGCCATTGCCTTATGAAGCCAGTAGTTAGCATTCCTGGAAATGCTTTAACAGAAAAACAACCTGCCTTGAAAGAGAGTACTCCCCAGTTACGCTGGCAGTTTGCTCCTGTCATTAATTGTCTTGACAACAGACATTTATTAAATGCATAACATGCTTTGGCATCACTCCCACTTAATTTTTAAATTATTTGATTCCCACTTTGCAAAAAACACATTCATCCTGGGCAGTACAGATAGGCTAGTAATAAACTTTGAAAATTAAACCATTAGAGCTACATTGCACAGAAAGAAAAAGTTGGAAACATTTCTCCCCAGATATTTTTCCCATTCTAAAATGAGAAAATGTCAGACATTCCTGTTCCCCACCCCATCTCCCATCATCACTTTTAGGCAAAAAACAGCTATCGCAGGTTTCTTTTTCCCAGAAGCTCAAAATATTGAATGAAAAAATGGATGCTAAAACAGACAAATCTTCAGGACTATCTGTTGTGACGTTGTTGTCGTATTACACAGGTTCAATCTTCTCACCCTCAGCTTGGCTATGATTCTCAACAAATAGGACAAAGCTCCTGAAGTACCTCTTGTACTGTGCCATCTCCTCCTGCAATAATGATCAAATCAGTGTTCTCCATCAGTTCCAGCAGCTTTTTGGCTTGCCCTTCATAATCAGTCTGAAGAAACAGAAATACAAACATGAGAACTCAGGTGATTATTTCTAGGATTTCTCTTCTGTAGAAAAAAAAGAAATCTACCCATTTGTTTACTAATTATTCTCATATAAGCACAAAGTACTGTGCACTTCTTACATCACATTCACTGAAATTTCTTCACCTTATGAAACAAATCCCATACCTAGTACAATACAAAAAGTAAAAACACATACACAAAGCCTATAAGAATACCACAGTAACTCTCATTTGGTAGATCTAGATTACCCAGCAATAATCAAATTTCCAAATAGTTTTACATTTAAATAAAACCACAGGCAAACTACACTCTTGCAGATAAAAGTCCCATCACCTTTAGCAGCCAAGGTGTTCAAGTGCATCTCCTGAAATACAGGAGCAGATACATGAAATGCCGCTGCTCAACAGTGGCTAGGAAGCTGCTGACAGCTGCTTCAGCAGTAAAGAGTATACTGACTTTCTAAACCACCAGAACTAGTTTTTGTTTTGTTTTGTTTTGTTTGTTTGTTTGTTTTTTTGTTTTTTTTTTCTCTCCAAAATGAATGTTTTTTGCAGGTACATTTCAGTCCCCGTTACTGGGCTGGCCCTGTTTTGCTAACTTTTGAGATCTGAAGTTAGAACGTGTCAGTTTTAATTCTTGCAAAACATTTTTTGGTCGTAGGCTAGGCCTACACATTTTCAATGAACAGAAGAGGACATTAATAAAAGCAGCATTTTAACACGAAACAAAATCTGACAAAATTATTCCAAGACAGGAAGACAAATATTCGAGTACTTCACTGCCAAGACATAGTGACTACTAGATAATCCACATATCACAGCCTCAAAAATCTGCAAAAAGATCAGAATCCCTTCATGTTTATTTTTTGTTCTCTTTCCAGTGAAAACTCCTCTGCTAATTCAGGCCTTTACAGCTCAGTTTTCTGCTTTTGTGATGGGGATGTTGAATTAACTGGAGATATACTGAAAAAAATATAGTAAAAGGTTATTTTTAATTAATTTGAAGAGTTCCACTGCACATCAAAGTTCCTTACTTCTGAATTCTGCAAGTTCAGGCAGAACTGACAGTTTCAACAGTGATGGGCATGCACTGCTAGCCAGCACGCAAGTATTTAGAGATTTTCCTGTCAAACATGAATTATAGAAGGGCTGCTTTAGACAGTCAGACAAGTACATGTGCTGCTTTAGCTGAAAATTAAAAAGTCAGTACAGAGTTTGTAAATTAACTGTGAATTAAAACGAAAAAGATTAAGTACTATTTTAAAATCTCAGTAATTATTTCCTCCCATCAGATGCCTGTGGGACAACTAAGAATTTCAAATATACCCCAAATTGAATTTCAGTTCTTCATGAGCAGAAAGCAAAGCAGACAATATATCTGTATTAACAGAGCCTATCAGTTCTTACCTTAACCACAGTTACATCCAAGCCAGATAAGTGCAAAATTGGAGCAGCATTCTTCTCAAAAAGGTTCCTGGCTTTACTAGTTAAAAACAAGGAAAAACTATTTCAATAATCTGGTAGTTAAAAAAAAAAAAGGAAGAAACAAATGAATAACAACAAGAAATATAGTTAAAAACAGAGCATACAATCTACACAATCAGTCACCAGACCTGCCAGTCAGGAAAGATGAGATTTCATTTGTTTCAAATGTATTATATTTCTAGACTCGTATCTCAGATGTCAGCTTTTTTTGTTACAGTTTTAATAAATGCAGAAAAGGTTATCTGGCTTTCTACAAAAATAATTTTAAAAATCAAAACAAGATCTCCAGAGAGAGATTTATTAGAAAAATTAATGACTTACAGAGCAGCAGGCTTTAATACAACAAAGAAAGTCCATTTGGATTTTCAGAAGATTAAAAATATATATTTATTTTCTTGTATATATTATTAAATAAGTCTGGAAGCAAAATTTGATCTGACCGTCTTTTGTTAAAGGACTCATGCATTTTATGCTTGTAAGCTTTTAATGAAATAATTATTCATTAACTATATATTACTTAGAAGTGGAAATATGAGACCACAAGTCAGAGACTTTAATTTATTGACACTATGCATTTTTTAGTCATGGGTGTTTTGAATAAAAGCACGTAAGCTCAAGTCCTCCCATGTCAGATACATCATTTCTCTGATACCATTACTGAGATGCAACTGATAGCTTAGCTGATTAGCAGAAATAGACATACATCATATCCAAGATAACTGTTTTCCACTAATGAATATGCAAAAACAGCAGCTGACCTCTTCCAGGAGTCTTGCTCTCAGCCCATATTTAGCCTCCCAGTTTGTAGGCACATCCCTTTCAAGGACAGGTTCCTACAGAAGTAAGATCACTGCTGGCTAACTTCAACTCTTGAAGCAATCAAGGTCATCACTTATTTCTATAGTTTTTGAGGAGGGAAATGTGCCACATACAAAGGTATGTGGAAGAATGACAAAGACCCAAACACAGAATAAGAGAAAATTTGTATATATGTATATATATTTGAAAATCATTCTTTCAACTCAAGCATCTAATTCTGTTCTTCATCGTAATATTTTTGGTGATAGATATTCTGGCATAATTACACAGCACCAGCTTGGCATCAGAGGGGGGGCAAAAATGAGCTCAAAAATTTGGCCAGCTTTTATAGTGAATGGCAGATTAGAAAAACAGAACGAAGTGTAGGGGAGGGGGAATTTTACCCTTTGCAAGCTGCTGGGTTGAGGAACACTGTCGCTTTCTTCAGTGGCATACTGGAAGGAATCAGCTGGTTGCCAAAAACCTTAATAAGAAAAAAAGAGCACAGTTCAGTTTCTCTTTTAAGCACATTAGTAAAGCAGTTCAAAATAATGCATCTCCCCAAATGTCAGGAGGCTTTCAAGCCTCATGACAACCAAATGACTTCCATCTGCAGTCATTGTACAGGTCTCCTATCCAAAGATCACTACTCTTAGCAACAGCTGACACTATTGTCATAAGAAATCTTTATCTCAGTTTTACAATTCAACCAACATTTTTTTATTTTTTTTTTTTGTCAAATTATAGTTTTCTGGTATGGGATATCCAGGGAGAACTATCCTTGACTCTTAGGTTACTTGATTTTCCCATGTAATTCTCATGCACCTGCTTGCCACCTTCTTGCAGCTTTTTCCACTTCTGCCCTTCGTTTCTCGTATCTCCTCTGCTTATTTTTGTATTTTCTACGCTTAAGTTTTTGAAAATATGAAAGACGATAATCACCAGAGAGTTTGTCCTCACCTATGTGCAAACCCACTGTTTCCTCAGACACTTTTTCCTCCTCCTGTCTCTTTATTACGACCACTGAATTATCTTCATCTTTTAATCCAGTTCTGAATAGATGTCTTCATTTTAAGTTCTCCGAGAGTTATTTCATGCAGCCTCTTGTGCCTTTTAGCCATTTGTACCTGTGTCCACAGCTTTTCAGCACAGGAGAGGCATGAGAAGGCAAGGCTTCCACACATTACTTCCCACTCCGCAGACCTCTTTTAGCTCACCAAAGGCATCCTCACTACCACACAAATCAAACTGGTTTGGGATACAAGGCTGACAACACTCAGCAGAACCAACCAGAAGCCCCGAAAATGAAGCAGGAACAAAAGGTTACTGTGCTGAACATGACAGTCATCTGTCCCTACTTTCTTTTTCCTTTACTTTAAAGGTTAATCCCCTGGCAGGAGTTTTTATATTGAAGAAGGCAGACACTGTGCACAAAACAGTGTAGATTTTAGTGATCATTAGCTGTTTAAAGTTGAAATTACTTCCCCTTGCCAACTTTGCTCAGGAAGCCTCAATTATTAAGTGCGCAGCTGGCTATGTCACTTAAAACATTCAAATTTCTTCTTCAAGAGAGAAGAAGGATAAGAGAAGTTGCTGAGAGTAAAGGAATGGTCAAAGAAAGGGAAATAAATCATCAGCTCCTTAGCTTTACCAAAAAAATAGCTGGCAAAATGATCTATGTGTTTTATTGCATTTAGGGGAGAGAGTGGGGACAGGATTGGGAAAGATAGGAGACCTCTGGCACGTTACAGCTGTTAAAAACAATTAATTATTTACTTGGGGGAGCACGGTGTGATGTATTTGCTTGCTCTAAACAACCTAAAAAGGCTTATAAAAATTTTAGGAGTACCGACATGATCATTTCTTTATGTAATATACTTAGACATTTATGTTACATATGGGGGCACTTCGAAGGCTAATTCAGATTTTTAAGACAGGAAATAAAAAAATAATAATGCAGCATTTTCAAAGTTGTTTTTTTTTTTCTCCCAGAGCCCAACGTAAGGAAAGCCAACTTAAAGCCATTAAAAATTGTTATTAAATATATATGAAGCTATTATTTAGGAAAAGCAATTCCTTTTTCAGCTCCTTGTTAAAGCAAAACTCCAGGTGTTGTGTTTCTGGATTCCTAGCATGAAACTTACTATTTTGCAATTATGAAAAGCCCATTACACAACGGCTTTACGGTGTTTTATGAACACAAATAGAGAAACAATGTTCCATTACAGAAAACCATTCCCGCTCACAGACTGAATTTGTCACCTAAGCAGGACCTGCCTAATACAGACAGTCACTGACATCAGTCAGCGAGGCCACGTCTGCAAAGCCCATAGTCGGCTGAAACTGGTTTGTTTGGGAGAAGGAGATGTAAAAGGTTTTCAGTTTAGTACATGGGTTCTTCACTGGGGAACCTTTCTGTAACCATTTGCCACCCCAAGGCTGTCATTGCGAACCGGTATTTTAATTCGGACATGCACGGTGGAGTTTTTGCAGTAACTAGGGCTATAGGAGATGCTTTGGCAGCAAGGCAGGTTATCAGCAATTTGGTGTTGTTCTAGGCTTAAGAACTCAAACAACTTATGTAAAAACAATAGGGAGCCCCTCACATTTCACTCTGACCAAGGTTTTTCTTGAGCGAGCCTGCCTCTATTTTTCTCAGCACTTATACAGCACCAGAAACACAAGTAGCATTTTTCAAACAATTACAGATTGCTGCTATTCCAAAGATCAAACCAGACATTTAATGCCTTGATACTATATTGCTGTGGGTTTTCAAGCTGTATTTGGCACGGACACATCAGTGAGAACACAAATTACAGCATGAACTGATTACTGAACTTTCTGGTTCATTCTTTTCTAATGCAGGAGTCTTCTGCAGGATATCTTCCCAAGCTTTACCCCCTGCAATTGTAGGAAGCTTTATTTTATTTAGAAGAATAAGCTTCAATTACTGAGGTATTAACTGCTATTTCTGGAAAAAAATTAAAAGCTATTGCTTTGATATCTGTGCAGTGAAAATGACTATAGAAAACATAAAAATGAAGAACAGGCACTTTGAGTTGGTATAGTCAAATACTAAATGTATTCAGCTCTGAAGGTATCATTTTTGAAAGCAGTATTTTCTTTTTTTTTTTTTTTTAGTTATTACTATATTTTAACTATAAAATTATTATAATTTTTTCCTCATTCGTTCACGAGACCTGAGCTCCCTTATATCTGTTTTGGCAAAAAAAAATCCACAGTCCAGATCAAGCAGCTGTGAACATCTTCCCTTCAACATCTGGCAGATAAAAATTGGGATTATGCAGGTGCACCACAGCTATAAAACAGGGTAACCTCAAGCAAAGGTCTTTAATGAGAAAAATAACATTCAGCATTCTTCTGCGGCCCCAGTACACAGCAATGGGAGCAGTATCACGCCCTGCAAAATCTCCAGCATCTGGCATGGAGAAGGGGGTTTAAAATTAACTTTGTTTGAAGGAGGAAGAAAGACTTAAAATGCTGCATGACCCCACCGAGGCAACCTGAGCTATCAGCACAGCGTCCCTGATGAAGGCGCTCGGGGACGAACAGAGAAGGGTGAAGCCTGCCCAGCGGAGCGCTAACGGGAAGCAGTTTGCCCTGCCTCTGCCCCAACAACGCGCCTCGTGGTGGATCTCAGACTGCAGCCTCCTGTCTCGTCTTCTTTCTACCGGAAAATGTCAGGCCCAGAGGAATGCAGCCAGCAGAAGGAGAGGCGACTGAGGTGTTTTACCCCAGCGACAGCACCCCAGCTTCGGGCTGGAGGCCGGCCGCCCTTCGGTGCTTGAGCAGCAGGACACAGACGGCAGCGTTGTAAGGCTCGTCACGCAGAGAGGGCCCGCTGGGAGAATCCCAGGAGCCCTGCACAGCCAAGATAAGAGGGGATTTTAATCTAATTTTATCACTTTAGACGGTATTACCTCGGCTTCTTGGCACGCAGCTCTTCGTAGCAGGTTATCGCTGTTAGGTAAGACAGAACAGAGCGGACATTAGGTTGAGTAAGTTTAAAACAATTTGCTCATTTTCACCATATCGGTCTGTACCCTTTTAACACACGCTTTGACAGCTCTAAAATAAAAAATACAGGTTCTTTAAGGCCAATTTAACACATGTTTAAGGATAAAATGCCCTTGTAAGCACATGTGCATAATTTTTGATGGTTTTTTTTTTTTTTTTAAGTATGTGCACACAAACACAGTGTTTTTGATAGTAAAGCAAAGCAGAAAACAAAAGATGCCAAGTGTGCTGAGATTATGAAGGCCATGAGACACAGTACAGCTATGGTTTAATTTTAAATTGCTACATAACTGCACAACTGCACTCCAGATCTCAGGGTTTTTTTTTAAATGCTAATATTACCTGGTTTTTACATTGAAGGTACTTCCCACTCTGACAGTACAGAAGAGCTTTAGAGTAGACTTAAGGGTAACTTACACAGACTTCAATCTGTGAGCCTTACAACCCTGAGCTCCCCCATCCTTCGGTTTGTCAGCTGGACATGTTAATGCAGCACATGCCGCCCAGCCAGGTCTGCGCATGGACTACAGCTGTAACCCAAAGAGGTGAAAACCACTCACCTCACCAACATTTAAAAATAAAAAAGAAAGTATCGGTATTAGACACGCCACTGACGGTCATGTCAGAAAGAGATTCCAGGCTAATCCTTGTGCTTGTCATTGGTGATGGACAGCATCAGCACAGCGGCAGGCAGCCATGCTGGAGACTGAGTTACTGAGTGCAGAACACAACTCAGCTCTTCCCCAGACCCAAAAATGCCCTTTTGGGCCTCACAGACAAAAAGGAGAATCCTGTTGTGCAAGACCCCGTCTCACCTGTCCTCTAGGTACCAAACACTTCCCTCTCCTTGCTAAAACCAAAAATCTCCATCAGTTTTCCCTTGGCAGTATCTGGCAAGACGGTACAGTCTTACCTCAAAAGTCTCCAATACAAAAATTCAATAACAATTATAGTCAGCGTAACACATACCAAAATTAACATACTAGACCCATTAAAAGGGAAAACAGCACACTCCTGCCCCAAACTGTGGCTCACTGGGCACAGTCTGCACCCGAAATGGCAGAAGAAAAGGCAAAGCCTTGGCTAGAACAATGCATCCAAGGAGGAGTGGGATCTGTCCCATCCCACGAGCCTAGACTATTTATCTGTCACTGGAGCCATATAAATTACTGCTTCTGACATCACCAAAAGATGCTGCAGTGTACTAAAAGGAGACGTCAGCTGACTTTAGGTGAGATACTGAGTTCTGAGAAAATAACTGTGAAGCAAAAAAAGACAGATTTATTCTTAGTAAAAGCAAAAAGACTAGGAGAGAACTCATGCACGGAAAAAGAAAACACGTAAATAATACCCCATGAAGATAACAAGTAACTGGAATGTCTAAAAAAATTTCCTTGGAGGCATACCAATGCGTTTAACTGCCACGTTATCTCCTTCACACCGAAGCAGCAAGCCATTTGTATTAACTACCTGAAATATTACCGAGAGGAGCAGCAGGCCTGTGTTTGATTGCGCTAATCTCGCGAAAGAGCACCATTAAAATAACTCTCTCTGCAAAGGTTTGTGTACGGAGCCAAAGCCGGGTGCTGCAGCTAATTCCCCTTCAATCAGGACAGCACGGGGGCTGTGCCCACGCTGCCCTGCTGATTACAGGCCCTCACACACGGACTTTTCCCCCCCCTGTATGGCTAGAGGAAACACAAAGCAATTGCGATGTCAATACATAAAGCTGAAATATTACGGGGTACCAAGAAAACCCCACGACCAGATGATGGCCACGCAGCTGATCCGTTTGTGAACTGCAGTCCTGACCTCGTTAACAAATCCTAGTCAAGTCTGTGTGATCTGATTGCTGCACATCGCCGCTGCTTTGCTCAGAAATCAACCTGGGTCACACCACCAACTGCTCTGCCTGCCTCCTCCCTGCAACATTATAATGCCTGCAGCGCTAAGAACCTCTAAAATTGAGTCCAGCACAACTTTCAAAAGCACTCAGAAGATACTGCATCGTCTGTCCCAACCTGCAAATACCCCCAAAATAGTGATCAAGAAGCTGTGAGAGGCCTGCAGCCACAGCCCATGGCTTGGGACAACCAGCTCCCCTGGAAGTGACTGCACCATGAGCATCTAAAGCAGCTCAGATCCCCTTTCAGGCAGGGTTACCAGCATTAAATCCAAGACTCTGAAGTATGTTCAGCCAACAGGAAGCCCAAAAGCAGTCTGACCAAAGCTGTGCACACCGGACCAGTCTCCAGAGCTACCACAGAACTCCTTCCAGAGTTTATCTTCACAGAGAGCATTTTGGCTGCTTCCAATGCAGCGAGACCACAGCATCCTCTCTGCTTGATACCAGCACTTCCGTTCAGCTTGGCGTTGGAAGGACATGAAAGACAAACCTAGGTTTGAATCAGCTTTACCCAAGAATCAGACTTTATGCCCCACGTTTTTTGATGAAGTTTTGATGAAATGAAGTGGGCCGCTGAAGAAGAGAGATGCAGAAAGGTGACCAAAGTGAGTTATCAGTTGGCAAACACTCAGAGACCAACGCTCAAATTACAGATAAGAATCAGACTCGGATTGCTGGCAAGCAGTCAAAGGCCCAAATGCTTTGCCAGCATTTTCTACGGAGGAAGTCAATACTTCAATGCATACAGAGCTGAGTATCTGAGGGGTCCACTGCCTCGGCACGATGCACAAGTCCCCATCCTCACCAGGATGATCACTTGCCCAGCAGTACCACTGCAACGCTCTGGCCAAACTGGACAACCAGATAAGCTGAGATTAAACTCCTGCTGGCCTGCCGTAGCTGGTGACTCACTGCACCACCTGGACACGCAGAGAGCACCAACAGCCCTCCTTGGGAGAGCAGATCCAGGGCAGGAACTGGGCAGTGAGAGGGGATTCCAAATCTGGTGGAAGCTTTAAAATAATCATATGGTATCTTTTCTTGCTGTTTTATTCATCAGTAAGGAACCATCTCAAGAAAAGACAAAATACAGAATACGATTCAAAAGGATTTGAATTTTATCCTGTGACTCCTTACACTAATGAATTCAATGAGCACCAGCAGTTACCACACAGAAACACAGCCAGAATTAAGTTACGTGCCCTCTTTCCATCCTATTAAGTAAGAAGAGATCCAAAAAAATAATAAAAAAAATAGCAAGTTGCTTACTTCTCTGCAATCAATCTCATCTATGTGAAAGAGAAGTACAGCACTGCGTATGAGCATGTATCTGACAATCTGCACACCCCCTAAGGTTGGATCTGGTGTACCTGTAGTACGATATAATATTGGTTAAAATGAAGTTAACATACACAGTCACGTAATCCAGAGAAATTAAAGGGAAACAACCTCACATGGGACAACACTGAGTTCTCATCTTTCTTCTCCAATATTACAAGCGTATTTGCTATCTCAAATGCAAGGCAACAGATTTGAGAAGCATACTCCTTTATGAGAACCAAAGGAATTTTAAGGCTCACCATGGTTTTATAAGACTAGCAATAGGGTTTTATTTAAAAGTAGTTCAACCAGACGTTATGTCTATCACTCTGCACCTGCAAAGCCTTTGCCACCTCCTGATTGATGTCTCTTTTGAAGAGGTGCCGTTGGTTGTATTATGTACCTAGAGTGGCTGAATCACAAATGGTGCAGGGAAACCAGCACAAAGCTTCCTCTGTACTCTTCCAGTTCATTTAAAAAGCCCTGACTTTTAAACCAGTCAGCACTTACACAAACACCTCCAGAGATGAAAGGCTAACACACTGATCCGAAACTAAACGCTGCATGAAGAAAGTCAGACTGGGCTCTGAGGCCCTTACTGTCACCGACAACCTTCAGCCTCACTCAGTGAGGAATCCTCTCGCTCCAGCGCCCCTCTCTCCTGTGCAGCCTACGCAGCACAAGGGCATCCACATCAGCCCCCTGGTGCAGCCTGCTGGAAGGAGACACCCAGCTCCATTTCCCTGCAGGGGAGATACACAGGGGGCAAGTCTGGTGCAGACAACATTCTCCTTGTCCCTGTCTGCCCGTGTAGCATCCTCTGAGGTCCTACACCAGTACCCCAGAGCTCTTCTGTCCCTACAGGCGTGCAGAGACTGACTACGGAGGAGTTGCCATTTATTTGCAGGACGGGCGGTTTCTTGCGATGGCTCCAGTTGATGCAGACATCACAGCCTCTGCAGCCAAAAGAAGAACAAACCCTGAGAAGTCAAAAAAGCGAATTATCTTCTCCTTGCCAGAGTAATAACTTAGAAATTCCATGAGGATGAAAAAAAAGCCAAGAAGGAGGATGCAGGAGGGGAAGAAACTTTCCTGAGCTGCAAATAAACGAGCAGGATCTCAGACAGTTAATTCCAGCGAGTCAGAGGCTAATCTGAACCAACGCTGTGCTAAAGCAAGCCCCTTCGTCAGGAAACCCTGCGATGCCAGAAAGCGAAGCGCAAGGCTTCACTAAACCTTAAATCTGTGCTAAAAGGGCAAATCCACGGCTAGCACAGCATGCCTGGTGCACAGCAACTCGGCCTCGGCTGTGGGCAGCAGCAAACCCCACAGCCGGGGCAGCCCAGGCGCGGCTCCCCCACAGAGCTCTCCCCCCTTACCGGTGCCGGCCGTGCATCCAGCTCGCCCCCCAGCCCAGCAGGCCGGCCCCCAGCGCCGTTTTCTTCCAGTGGTTCCTGAGGGTGGCCAGCAGCCCGCCGGGCCCGGCCATGCCGCCGGGGAAGGGGGCCCGGCCGCCGGGAAGCCGCGCTCAGCCCGCGGCCGCCGCCGCCGCCCGGCTCGGCTGGAAACGGCTCCCCCGGCCCCGCGTTCCGCCCTGCCGAGCCCCGAAGGGAGGCCCTAAAAATGTCACCCGCTAATCCATGTCCCCAAGCACCGCGTCCAGTCTCTCCCTAAACACCCCCAGGGACGGTGACCCCACCGCCTCCCTGGGCGACCCGTCCCAGTGCCCGGCTGCTCTTCCTGAGGAGAAATGTCTCCTCATCGCCAGCCTGAACTTCCCCTGGTGCAGCATCCAACATACAAAACAGCCCCAGAAACTATTTCTGGAGGTCCAGCCAGCTAACCAGATGGCATCTCGCCTAGGAAGCATCTGGGATTTGCTGTCTAAGCCCCAGCAAGTGGGTGCACCAGGAGAAACATCTCCAGCCTCTGCTGCAGAGCAGGGTCTGCTGGTGGGGATGCCATGTGGCCCCAATGCCCTGCAGAGCGAGGAGGGTATGTGACCAAGTGACAGGACCCAGCTTCTCACGGGGACAAGCTCTGGGACAACCCAGGGGTGACAGCCCAGTCCAACCTTCATACCTGGCTTCATCGGATGCCTGGAAGAGCGCAAGCAGCCTCAGAGATACATCAGGGAGGTGCTGAATGGGTTGATAAACAGAGATCCTCCCCGTCCTGTGAAAAAACAAAAACTGAGAATGAAACATTGGCTAAATAAGCAGGGTAAAGAAGCGCTTTGCTTTTGGAGAACGCTGCCCTCCTTCCACCAGGGCTTATAGATTTGTGGTGACAAAGACCCTGTCTACGTGGGACCAGCTGGTTGGGGCAATGAACTTAAAGCTGGGGAGAAAAATTTGTCTCAGAATGCTTTTTTTTTTCTCGATAGCAAAATGCTATCTTCATCAACATCCAAACATTTATTAGAGTCTAATATAAAGAGTCTAATATGAAAATATTAGAGTCAATAAAATTATTTTTATGTAAAAATCTTCCCCAAATCTTTCTCCTTCATGATGTGTGGTTGGGATGTGGGTAGTAAAAAAAGAGGGCCGATGGAGGCCACATGTGGGACTCTGGATATGCAAAAGTCTGTTCTGAAAGAGTCACGTTGATGCAGAAGAGAGTCCAGGAGCAACTCTGTTGTTAGTGATGAGGAAAGCAGATTAAAACTTGAAGGTTGGTTTCTCTACTGTTGGTTTTGTGTGTGTGTTGCTTGTTTGTTTCCCTCATTTTGTCTAGTCGAAGATTTGGGATTTGTTTTTCTAAGAAAAACATTAAAAGATCAGCTCCTGATGAATATTTCAGGCACATCCTTGTCCAGTAGACATTGCTTCCCACTTAAATATTCCAGATTCATCTGTCCAGTGCATCTCAGCACAGACACTTGATGTGCTGCTGCATGTTCCAGGTGGTGTAGAGTGATTAAATGTCCTACTTTTTTTTTTTTTTTTTTTTTTTTGGTGATGTCCTACTTTCTGTAAGGGTTCAGGTGGTATGGCCAACTGCTCACAGCAACAATAGGAACAGATACCAGTACTCTCGTCCTATTCTCCTTAGCTTATGAAAAGATAAACATTGCTTGCTGATGAATACTTTTCAAATTTGTAATTCTTATGAGCTGCCACAAATAATTTACAAAGACCTGTAGGTTCCTATTTCGCAACCAAGTCTACTGAATATAGTTATGTTTATTAACAACGCTTCCAAAACAACCTTGAATTTTTAAAATAAAGCCTTTTTAGTATGCCGGTACATGTTCAGAGAAGTCAGAATAATGCTTAAATATGTAAGGGCCTGAATATCTCTAAGATGGCTGAATGATAATTTTCCTGAGTTCATATGCATGAAAACACATTTGATTTAATATAAATGAGACATTTTAGCTTGAATAATAGTTGTCTTTCCACATCGCTAGCGAAGGGTCTTGACCCTGCTCTAAGCAGCATGGTCGGGCTGGACGAGCTCCAAAGGTCCCTTTTCCCACCCCAGCCATTCTGGGACGCCATCTGAGAATTTGGCCTGGGAAATCTGAGATGGTGCTTTTCAAAGACAACCGCCCTTAGAAGAAACACTGCAGAGAGCAATGACAGATTGTGTGCTTATCTCATTATCTGGCTTTACTTAGGATGCAGTGTCCATTCCGAAATCCCTCCTGGCAAACATGTATGTCCTAGTTTTTGGCTGCGGCAGTCTGATCACCCTCAAGGTGGAGCGCACCTGCTGTGCTGCCGCATGTACCAGGTAGTTCCTTTTTAGCTCTCCCAGCTTTTTGCATGTCAAATCAATAGAAGTAGGAATTAGAGTATGTGCAATGAAAAATGAGAGGATAAAGGTCTGCTTTTGAGCATCCTCCACATTATAAGCTGTAGTCATTTTTTGGCCAAGTAAAATGCCTGCTACCTTTTTCAGAAAACTCTTTGGAGGAGGCTGAAATGTGTGTTTATTTTTTCTTTAGCTAGATGGTTTGTGTAAAAATAAGTCAGTGTTCGAAAAGCTGCTCCACAGCTGTGACACCTGACTTGGGATGTGTCACCTAAAATCACCACACAAGTTGCTTGTGAAGACAGGTGTGTGCCTCAACCCAATTACTCATATCTGACCCATTTTTAAGAACATTTTTTTATCATCCCATCTGTACCATCAATGTCAAATCTGTTAGCAGAAGAAGCTTCAGATACATGATGGTGCGTCAGGGACATACTTGTTTGTAACTTCAGTAAAGTCACATGCTTGACCAGCTGAGCTCCCTTCTTAGCTAGAGAATACGGCAGAAACAGTAGAGTTGTTTTTTTTTTTTTGTTTGTTTGTTTCTTTCTTTCTTTCTTTCTGCTGCTTAGCAATGCCCTGCAAGTATATGTACATAAGTATTGTCAAGGACAGAGAATGATTTGGTCTCCTCTTCTGTGCAGCACAATCCGTCCTTAAAGCCTCACCTCAACTAACTCATCTGTGTTGGTGTTTTTCTGTCACGGTTTTTCAACTGGGAATAGGATTGAAGTTACTGATTTCATCACTTGGTATGTAGTTTTGAGTGGAACCTTCCAAAACATCTAAGGAAGCTGAGAAGTACTGTTCCCAGCCACCACTTGGTACCGCTGGGGATTTATTCAAATTCATGGCCTGAAAGCTAATTCTAGCCATGTAGTCTGTAGGTAATCCTCATACGGCTGAGTTGGATGGCCCCATCCTGCATCTCCAGGAGCTTCTGCATCAGCACTCTGCACGGTCAGAGGGGAGTTTCTTTGCATAGTGGTAACATCAAAGATATGTGCCTGTGTGTAAATAAAAGAAAGGGACACCCCCAGTCTGGTGTAGCTGTTCTGTTGTCCTTACAGCAAAGGAGACTGGTTATTTTGGCATGTGTGACTTGGCTGAGGATGGGCTGAGGGTATCAGAGAGCAGGGCTGGAAACCACATCTCCTGCCGTAGTGGTGATCCTACATGTATGTCTTCAGGTGCTTCCTTCCACGTAGAACACAAATAATCATTTGTATTGCAGAGACTGCATTTGTTGCCCTGTAGGAGCTGTGTGTTTGCCACAGCAATGTAAGTCTGTGTTCCTGCCAGACCGAGGCAGCATTGTTTCTGGTTGTGGTCTGCCCTCCTCAACTCCCTTTTTACACATTTTTGATATTGCTGTGGCCAGAGTGACATGGGGACAGCATCTGCTTTTGGCACAGAAATCCCCAACTGCAAATCTCTCCACACCTCTGGCCCAGCAAGGGAGATTATAATTTGCTTCTCTTTAATTCCGCAACACCTGAACACCAAGCATGATTTACGGAGGGGAAGAGCCCTTTTCCTCAGTCCCACAGGGTGTCTCTCCAGATCTGCCTGAGAGATGGGAGCTCCAGCCTCGCAGGTGCATACACCAACTTTTCTCTCCCAACAAGCCACGGGCACAAGTTGAGCTGCAGAAAGAGAGCTCTTTCTCTCCCTGTCCAAGGGTTCCCATGCTAGCTGAAGTCTCTGGTGGGTGTCCCAGTCAGTGTTTCTTTACTTGCATTCTCCAGCTTGTGTGTCCAATGCCTGAAGCCGTTCTTCACCCCATGTCCCAGGTCCCTCTCCGTTCCGCCACTGGTCACAGCCCTGTGTAAGGGCAGGGAGCACTGCAGCCACTGAAGCTTATCAGAGAAACTTCCTATCTGTGAGAGCAGAAAAAGTTCATGATGGATTCTCTTGCCCTCATTTCCAGCTCTGCCTGAAGGTGCAAGCCCCCAAGGCAACCCTGTCTGCAGCCAGCACCCGCTCCACTGGCGTGGAGAAAGATCTGAATTACACGGGCAGAGTTTGTGGTTGAGTAACTCGGAGAAACTGCACGAGAATAATCCCATCGCTAAGCAGAACACGCTATGAGCTTCACCCTCCCTAGGTCAGAATGCAGGAGCGTGCCTAGCATACTTCTACAGCACAAAACACTGCCTCTGCACCCCGTCTTTTCTTCCCATGGCTGGACTATTACACAGAAATATTCCCTGATTCTCAGAGTTTATTAACCTATTTTTCCAAGGGAATGAATGGAGATATTCACAGCTTTTGAACAGCCACAGAAACCCATTAAGCTTCTCTGTGGCAACCCTGTCAGGAGGCTGTTCCTGTAGCAGAGACACATTTCAGGAGGCTCTGCACTTACTCCCAACCTATTTGGGCTCAGTGAATGCAGGTGCCACGGAGGCATTAGGGTGAGCAGCTCTGGGCTCTAAGCTTTAAACGTAGCTGGGCATCAGACAAAATTGCCTTTAGGCTTGTGGTCTCAGAGCTGGCCAGAGGTATTAATTCATCCCCAGCACCAGTTGGCTGTCCCTCAGGTCTGCTCTGAATGAAGGAACAAGGACAGTCCCCCAGCCTGGGATCAGTCCATGCACCAAGCAGCACAAAACCATGCACAGAAAAACCCGTAGCAACTCCTGTGTCTGCTCTACTATTGACTTTCACTGAAGGTCTCAGCTACACCAAGGACATCACTTTTATCACTTTTTTTTTTTTTTTTTTTTTTTTTTAGGTTCCTGCTCTTTAGAAAGTCCCGCTGACCTGGGCTAAGGTCACTCATCCCTGAGCCGGTGCTGTTGCCATGGTGCTGCTGTATATCAAGGGACATAGAAAGCAGCAAATGCAGGGAGGGAGAGAGAAAGAGGGAGACCATGCGCAGTGTGGAAGTGCTCATGGGACGTGCATGCCTCTGTAAGCAGCATCCAGCTAGAAGGGAGGTAGCTGGCACCCAGCACGCTGGTAACATCTAGCCTCTTCCTGGTGTAAATCCACGGACGGGTATTGTCACTGTCACCAGCAGAACCTCAGAGTGGATGGTTTAAAGACACGAGAATCTCACAGGGATTTTGCTCCCAGCAAAGAGTAATGCTCATTGTTTAATAAAAGTAATAAATAAACGTGTATTTTCTCCATTTGACCCTGTTGTACATCTGGATGAGAGAGAGGGTAGGAAATTAAGGCTTCCACAGTGGTTACTGATTGTTATGTACCACCTACCTATGGTTACATGAAGGTATCTCCTACCCGAAAAAGCAGCCGCTGCTCCATACCATCCTGGTTGCATCCTATGCCCAGATGATGCTATATGCAGAGAATCTCCCAAAAACTACAAATACATCTGTAGCAATGATTCATTTACTGAAGCGGTGACATCCTAATCTAGGGACCAGATGGAATGGGGCCTTGGGCAATTGTAATCAAAGAGCAGCAGCCAGATTTTGAAGGAAGGAGAGATTCCCAGTTGGTTTCCTATTAAATGTTTCTATTTTCATTTTGTTTTGACTCAGTTGTGTGCATCACCATGGCCCACTGCACACATCTGGCTGACATCTTAGATCGCATACCCAGCACATTGCTGCGCTTGCTAGAAGTTTCACTTCTTCCAAAGTCAGTGCCAGTGCCCTGTGACAGCGTGCTGGTTTATCCTTGTCCTTAGGCAGAGCTGGGGGACAGCAGGATCAGTCGCAGTCGAAGGCGGGATGAGAAAATCCATCACTGTAATGAAGTGCCACTCCCGTTCTTCTTCACCAGCAAGATATCTTTGCCACTGTAGGAGCTGGAAGATTAATTTGGCTTGGATTCTGGAGCACAAAATATGGCCACTTAGGAAAAGTGTAATCCTGCTCGTTACTGTAGATTGGTCTAGTTCAGCCCCTGCCAAAAGATACATCCTGCATCTAACACTGATACTGATCTTAATGCATACCTGTAGTGTTTGTTTGTTTTTTTTTGTTTGTTTTGTTTTGTTTTGTTTGTTTGTTTGTTTGTTTTTTTCTTTTCTTCCTTTTTTTTTAGATTAGTTAAAAGCTAAAATTCAAATCAGAAGAAAATCTGATATCTTGCTTTTTCATTATCTCATATCTTCCAATTATCTCAAAGGTCATCTTTTCATTCTTTCCTTTAGAAAATTTGCTGGAGTTCCAGATCTGTCTATCCTATCATATCTATGCTGTTTCCTTAGGTTTTGGAAGGCATCTGAGAGTTCTTCTAAAGATATTCTCTGTATAAATTCTGTGCATTTTCAGCAAGTGTATGTCAGCAAGCCATGTAGCTACTTTGTGTTTTGTACAGCTTTACATTGCATTTGTCTTCCAGAAAGTTGCTAAGGGATAGGTTTTAAAAATAGTTGTAGTTATTCTCATGTTGTTAATTTATGTGCTAATTATAACACAGACACTGGTTTTGAATTCCATGGAGTTCCTTTCATTACGTATAGTGCATTTTCTTTGAATTCATATCACATTGTGATCTGGTGTCATTTGAAAGGCTGACTTTGCTTTTCCTGCTGTGTAGAGACTATTCTCCCTTAATACGCTGCTTTCAGGATCTATGGTAAGCTGATGTCGGGGGCAATGTAAGACTCTGGGACTTGACTAGGCTAGATTAGAACAGACTTGTATTTTGCTTTAAATGAAAGCAGTTTGAGCCACAGTTACTGTTCTTTCCAAATGCTCAGCCGTTGCTGACTCCATTTATATGACATCTTTGCTTGCTTTGATTTCTTGCTTTCCCGTTTTAAGAACAGATGGGAAAAGTAATTTAAGTACTGAACACCATAAGGTACCTAGAGTAAAATAAATTAAGGAAATACCATGAGTGGAAGGATAAAGCAGTTAAACCACTAACAGAAGATTTACAATTAAGAATTAACAGATGATCTAAACTTTGCCAAGTGACAGAAATCACCTGGTCCAGGGTTAATGCTGCAGAGCGCAGACAGGACTCTCACATCACAGGTATGTGGAGAAACCCAAGTCGTCATGGAAGAGAGGAGACTGGAGAAGGCAGACATGGAGAACCAGCACATGGAGTTATACACACAGTAATAAGATGGGAAAAGAAAGAAAAAAAAAGGACAGCACCATTTGCTTAGATGAACATAATATAGCAAAAATGTACAATGCAGCAGTCAAAGATGAAATTGTCTAGCTGGAAGTAAATAGGACGCTTTAACTGTTATACAGAAGCAAATGTGTTGCCAGGAATAATTTTAAAAGACTCCTGTAGCAGAATTACACATAGCAGAAAGCAAACAGGGAAAACTGAGTGGACAGTGCTAAGCTTATTAAGAATAAAGAGGTATGTGAACAAGGCTGGAAAATAAATGGGAAATATATTGGAAAAGGCAGAATTGCTACTAGTTCCCAGGAAAAATCTCAGCTGAATACAGAATAGGCCTGGAAGTGCTCCCCTTCCCTTAGCCTCGTACTAGCATCTCCTCCCTGCAATCCTTGAAAAAGAAGCTAAATCAGAAGCTAAATTCTGATGCTAAACCAGAGGCGAAGGGGGGATCTTATAAGGGTCATTGGCCAGAGGATCATATAAACAGGCGCTGCCCTGTTCTTTGCTGCAGGGACAAAGCACGGTATCTCCTAGTAGCAGAACTGTCAGCACAAAGCTAAGCAAACAGAACTGAAAATTCTAGATAAATGGAAATACCATGTGAATAAATGGCATTAACACAGAGAGTCGGTGAGCAGAGGGTGAATAGACAAAGGAGGGTCTGCCCACATGGAGAATGTGTAAAAATTCTGTGGGAAGGTCAGCAGCACAGCAGGGACTTTTGCCTCTAGTCTAACCACTTGCAGCAAGCACCTGGAGCACTGCTGCATGGTGATGTTTAAGGGATGGGCATCGCCAACATTAATCTGGGGTCTGAGAAACTGGAGGGGTTGGTTAGGGGACTCTACTCCAATGATTCCAAGCACAAGAGGTAAATTATGCACTTATGCCTCCGAGGACACTATTAGTTGTGTTGCAAAGCTATGCTCAAAGCTGCTGAACAATGATTTCTGTGCCACGGATGCAGTTGAAACTTGACGTCAGCATATTCTAGTAAATAAAGAGATTTTGGCTTTAATACACGGAAAACAGTGCTTGCTGAAATTGGCCATGTAACGCTCGCTGAAATGGTGAAGCCAGTTCCTCCTGGGAAAGCACATTTGCTTTACTGTCTGCAGGTAAATGCTCCGTCGGCAGACATTTGGGGGGCCCAGACCCATTCCCAGCTACCTCTGTGTGAATGCAGTAGGTGCAGCTTGGAATTAGTTTTCTGTGCGATGACCTGACTTAGAAAAACAGCCAACCAAATATATCTGCCTACTTTGGACAAAATAAGGACTGTGATTGCCAGAGATACAGCTGAGGGTGAGACAATGGAGGAAGTAAGTAATATTATTAGCACAATTCCCATTAAAACATATGTGGAAACACTAATTATTAGACAGGAACAAAATGGACATGTGAAAGTCTTTCAGGGTCTGAAAAGTCTCAGTAAAGAACCAGGAAAATCTTCCACATCCCATTAAAGGTACTGACACAGCTGGTAAAACTCACCATGTATACACAGGCGATTTAGGTGGTTTGTTTGGATGGCAGCAGACACACCAGAGTCCTCTGCTTATCTTTGTGTGGCTGTACATGGGTTGCCATCACTTTATCCACACAGCATGCGGAAGGCTCCTTGCACTAACGCTGATCCTGAAATGTCACTGAGGATTGATTTGGAACAGAGGATAAGGTCTGAAATCTATGACTTTGTTAGTGAGCATCCCTGTCACTGTTGTGCTGTCAGGCTTTTGTCGCTGGTGCACACGGATGACGGGAGCTGGACAAAGCACGGAACAGAGCTCTCAAAAGCCAGTGGCTCTCTGAGTGCCCTGTTCGATCGCTTGGGCTCGTCAAAACCTCACAGTTCACACTGAAACTGAAACCGGTGGCACAGCTCCAACAAATGCATCAGGTTGTCTGAGCTCAGCTGAGTCCTGCCTTGCAAGTAGATGAGGGAACCTCGACCAAGCATCAGTCGCCAGGTAGTTCACTGTAATGAAATGTATATCCTGGTAATTTGGGAATAATTGTATCTTAGGCTAATAACCACCAGTATCTTCCTTCACCAAGTTTATTTAATCCACGATATAGTTACTGTGTCTTAAACAGAAATCACCCTCAAGGTATCATCTAATTATCTTCTCATCATTCTGCAAATCTGCTTCGTATTACCAATAATCTTGTTACTACAACTGCAACACTCATTAAGCAAACAGAGGACAATAAAAATATATACAAAAGTAGTAATCAAATTGCATTGAAATCACACAATGAGTGATGGATAATTTTGGAGCAGATTGTTCTCATAGATTATTTCCCGAGAAAGGTTGAAATAGCTCAAGAAAATCCTATTTCAATTACAGGGCTCTCTTCTAGAGTCTGGCATTATGTGACTCGATGACCACCAAAAGGCACAGCTAGGACCAGAAATGGTTGCAGAGCCCACCCCATGGGAGCGGCCCACACACCAGTCCCTGCACAGGCTGGCCCCAGAGGGTGCCAGAGACAAGATGAAGCCGAACTTTGTGACAATGATCCAACATCTCGTGGGTTCCTCTCACACTTCTTGGTGGTGTCCTGGATGGTCTGGCCTGGGACTGGGAAGCCGTCACTTTCTTCTTGACAGGCAGCGGCTCCTGATTTTGCACTGAGCACAGCAAAACCACAGAGAAGTTCTGAGCCATCCATGTTTAAATCATCTGAGGCCTGATCCTCAGCTCCTGAAAGGTGATGGAAATACATTCACGAAGAGCAGACAGCCAGATTTTCAAGCTGTTATTGCCTCTCATCTGCGCCTGGTTATATTTAGCTGGTGCACCTGCACGGAGCCACTTGAACGTGTATCAAAACAATTCCCGTTCCTAGCTTTGATCCATACTGTCTGGTCCAACAACAGACCATCATTTGTCTCACTGGTAAAATAAATGCTGACAAATTTGAGTTTTTTTGTTTGCTTGTTTGTTTTTGTTTTTGTTTTTCAGCAGCAAACACACAAAAATATATTTGGAACATTTTATGGGTACATTGCACACCTGATGGAAACATTTATGACTTTTTCTTCCTCAGGTATATCAAAAATATCCTCATCCAACTTGACTATTTTTATCAATTCCACTCCTAAATATAATGTTCACTTTGGCACGGAAATTTTCCTGAGTATCACAGATGAGGCCATGAACTCTTTGCTACTCTCAGCCAAATGGCTAAAAAAGAAATCCACCCCTTGAAGTAAGTAGGTCCCATTAGATGACTGGTGAAATAGTAAGTTATGTGAGCGTGTGTGTGCAAATTACTGCATGGGAGAGAGCCAAGGCAGAGAGAAGTGCCTGCATTTAGTTTGGACTCTGGAGAGGTTACCAGTCACTGCCTTTTTGTGCTGGCCCAGCAACTTTGTATTCATCCAAACAGTTGAAATCCCTTTCTCTTTTAATATGCAAGTTTGCATTTAACTCAGTAATTCAGTATTGCTACTGCAAATATAATAGAAATATAGAAGTGCACAGTTACATTTTTCAGTAAAGTGGGCAAAAGGACAAAAAAATTTTATTTTTTTTTTTTTAGAAATACAGAACTCTCCCTAATCGATAAAGAAAGAATAAAATGGGAAGCTGGAGGATAATATTCTACCCCTTGTGGCATAAATGCTTATAAGTCTCTTGTTCCTTTCCCATTTGTGTTATGTGACCCACCTCATCTGACCACACTTGCTTAAATCCATTTTTTTTGTGGAGAAATGCACCACAAGTGGTGTTTGAAGCCATCTTCAGGAGAAATGAGGGGGGTCCCAGGGCACTGGGGCTCCCACCTATGTTGTTAGATAGCAGGGCAAGTCTTCCAGTGCCTGAGGAGCAACACAAGGTCAGTGCTTGCCCCATGAACCATGTCCTGCACTGTGCACTTCTAGTATTTGTTCTGCTGTCATGTTGCCTGAGCTCAGTCAGGAGACACAAAAATGCAAAAAAAAAAAAAAAAAAAAAAAAAAAAAGCAAATAAAATTTAAAAGCAACAACAGTGACCCCGCTTTAGCGCTTGCTGTGTGATTAGCAGAGATCTGCCAGCCTGGCTCCCCAGAGCCTGCAGGAAATCTCTTTCTAGCCCACTTTCCTCGCAGCTGCAGGGAGACACAGGGGCAAAGAAATACCTTGTGAGCTCCTGGTGTGGTTTGCAGGTTTAGAAATAACCCGTGAGACACTGGAATTTAGTTATGTGGTTCCTCCAGTCAGCCTCTTGGTGGGGTGGAAGCTGAACAACAGCCCATGGGGAGCAGGGTTTGCCCTCAACCTCTCTGATCTCTACGAGCAGAAGGCGAGCGTTTTCCGAGCTGGCAGGAGTGAATGTGACAGCAAAGGAGAAATGAGATGGGAAGGAGGATAAAGGCCTGCACACAGAGGTGACACCCGTGAGGGTAAAGCTTGCTAGCTGAGGCCTTCGTTTGTTGCTACAGCGTGCGCTATTTGTGACTGGATGCAGAGAGCAGGGAGGCAATAAAAGGCTTTTTATTTAAGGCTCTGACACTCCGGGAGAAAATGAGGAGAAGAGAGGTGCTAAAAGAGAAATACGTGGCTTTTCATTTGTCCGTCCTCTCTCATCTTCCTTAACTTTTATGGCATGAACTTGCACAATTTAAGCACCTGCCAGCAAAGTTCTGGCCCTGGGGAAGGTGGGGAACCCCCAGGTGAAGTGTGGGCAGATGCACTGGTGCTGCCTGGGGGTGTGGGGCTGCTCCCTGGTTCCTCAGGCACCGCAGGCAGTGAACCCAGCGCACACCCTGCTGCACAGCCTGGGCCCAGCCTCTGGGCCACAGAAACACACTCAGAGTTCACAGACAGATGAACGTGTTGCTGATAAATGTGCAGCTCAAGTCTAGCTCGGCCGAGAAGTCACAAGCCTGGTGTCAGTTCACCCCTTGTGACTGGCAACATGGCAGCAAGGCGGCCCTCATCGCCCTCCCTGGTGGGCTGCAGGAAAGGCTCAGCCCCGGAGCAAGGCCTCCAGGCATGGCAGAGCCCAGCATCAGGACATGAGGCACCTGTGGGGAGAAGGGCAAGGGCAGCTGAAAGGGGACAGAGGTGTCACCCGGGACACACTGCTGCCACCACCTGTGTCAACTGACTTGGCCAGGCCTCACGGGAGGCTGTGCATCTTTGTGGAAAGAAGCTGGGCTCCGAACATGTATTTTTAGCCAGGTTTCCTAAGGAAGCGAAGAGTCTGTCACTTCTCGTCTGCCCATCTGTCCCTGCCAACCTTTGAATCTGCCGGCTACTTGCAAGCAAACCTGATGGAGCGTTAGAAGTCTGGCAATCACGTGGATTTCTCATTGTGCAATTGGGTAGCTGGGAAGAGCTGGGGAATGGCAGGCGATGCATGAATACCCCTCTGACAGAGGGATGGACAGGAGGACTCAGAGGTCACCCCTCCTGTTTGGAAGCTCCTCTCCAGCCTCTGCACGTGGTGCTTCCTGCCACAAGCACGTTGGTAGAGAGCTCCCAAAGGGAACGTGCTCGGCTAAATGAAGCAGAAACTGCGGCCTGTCAGAGACACATCCAGCGTGGAGCTGGAATACCTGCACTTTGTTCGGTGCACAGAATGACTTGCTTCATTCGCAGCCCCCGTTCCTCTGACAAGGACAGGAAGCTTGTAAGGAAACATGACAGACAAGGAGGAAATCTGCTGTGCTGTGAAGGTGGAAGCGCTTCGCCTACCAACCCAGGGTGTGTGCAACTCCACGTGCCTACTCTTGCTATAAAGGCTTTGCCTGTGTGGTTTATTCCCTTCCCTCACCCTTTGGCTGTCTCTGCTTTTCCAAAGGGCACACTCCTTAGGGCAGGGTCTCTCTCCACATCTATATGATGAGTTCCTGGCATGCATTTTGAGCATTGCTGTGAACAGTTAGTAAAAGCCAAGGCAAGATCCCTGGTACCTCCACTTTTGTACAATGCCACCCGTAATACCACCTCACCTTTGACTGAGAGGGTTGTCTGTGGGGAGATGGGGGATGGATGATGTCCCCAAGCTTAGCTGCAGTCTGTGATGTCTCTCTGAGCGTATCGCTGGCTGAACACATCTCCTGCTGCTGGGCATGCCCTCGGGCCACCAGCTCATCCCCACGTGCAGAGCTGAGCTCTTCCAGAGGACTTTGCTGTCACAGGGCTGTTGGCTTCACTCTGCACAGCCAGCTGCCATTGAGGGCCTTGCTGCCAGGGACGGCCACTTCAAACTGCAGAACTGAGAAGACCAGGGGGTGATCTGAGTACGGGAAGAAATAGCAGGGAGTGAAGCAATCAAGGGGAAAGGGTGTTTTTTATAAGGAAGCAGCCTTTGTAAGTCCACAGCAGTCGTGGGGCAGTTCAGGCATGCTGGGGACAGGCACACCAGTTTGCTTGGGGTGGGCTCACAGGCTGACAACGTCACAGCTGAGCTGGTGCAGCTCTTCCACTTCTCTTCAATGCAAATGAACAAAACCATGCTCCCTCTGGGCAGGGAGGGAGGGCGAATTTTAGTAAATGTGGCTTGTTAGGTGGTCTGGTTTTGGTCTCTGCAGGAAAAGAGCTCAGCCTTGACTCTTTAGAGGGCCCCTGGGGAAGAGCTTGATAATGTAATGGGATAATGAGTGTTGAGCTATAAAAGCATTTCATTACCAGCATCCTCACCCCATGCCGCCCCAGTCTGTTGCAGTTATCATGTGCTCCTGACAAGAAAGGTCACCGTGAGATCATTTTGCCTCTGAAACGGAGCAGCTGCATTTCAGCGAGAGGATCCGTGCTCCTGCCTGGGCACAAAGCATTAGCAGACACCCCAAAGCCAAGGGGATGCTGTGCTTTGGGGTGCTGCTTAGGAGCAGAGTGAGGGCATTCACTGCTTTGAAGGACTTTGGTTGTTGCCTCTTGTCCCTGCCAAGGCTCTGCTGCATGGCTGACAGGTAAATATCTCTCCTCAACCTACTTTTCATTACTTTCCTTTTTATGCCAGTAGTTATTTCCTGTCACGACCAGGTGGTATAGACAGCGGTACTTTTGTTTGGAGGTGATGGTGCTAATTCAGAGCCAGGGTTCAACCACGAGGACTGGAGCTCCTGCTGCATGTCCCAGGCTGTGGGCTGGGGAGTGCAGGTGCCTGTGCAATCAGGAGGCAGCATCCCGGTATGGCAGCCTCGGCCCCTGCATTCCTGATGGAGACAGCTTACCTACAGGGAACTTGTGTGAGGCTGGAAGAGTTATTTAAATCCCTCCCTGCACCCTTTCCTCAGTGGGGAACTACACCTAATGAGCCTTCCCTTCTCTTTGTCTCTTTCTGCTTTGTCTACAAGGATCTCAGGCTCCTGCGCAGCCCAGGAGGGTTAAAATTCAGGCTTCACATGACCACTGTGAATCTGGTGTCTTATGCATATGTCTTTCCAGAAGCCAGACCTTTCCACAACAGTGCCTCCAGCTAACCCTTCAAGGTGCAGCTGGCTCCTTCCTCTCACGTTCTTCTTCCCCCTCCCCAAAAAACACCAAGCAGCTGAGCCCTGTGCCCCTGTGGCCACATTGACAGAGCTTTCCCTGCCATGGCTGCTGCAGAAGGGGGCACCTGGTTTCCCCCTGGCTGCAAGGGCAGCACTGCAGGCTTCCATTTTTAGCACTGAAGAGTCACATTGCTTCTGCTGATGGCAGAGAGCGAAGACCTGAGCAGCCCCAGTCACTGGTCTGCTTCTGGCCAGGGAGGTTTCAATGAGTCGATGTGTTTAAACTGCAGCTGTGCCTGGCAGCACCTGCAAAGCTAGGCAAAGAGAGGAAACTTTTTATCAAAGGGGTTTAATCCTGTGCAATGATCTACATGCAGCTGTACAGCCTTCATTCTCTTTGTTTGCCTTTCAGGTTTGCCATTTCTGCACCCACTGACTGGCTCTTTCCCCTTGCTGCTCTGTTCAGCCCCACAGGGTTTATGTACAGGAGCAGGCAGGTTGCAAGTGCTGGCTCTCTCAAAACATGGCAAAAACAGGTGCATCCTCCATCTTCTGAGTTCCATCCATCACCACCGCTGTTGAACTGATTTCTCACTTCCCCAGCCACTAATGGGAAAAGCTAGAGGAATTCATGCCAGTACCAGAGAGATTTTTGACTGAAGATTTTTATGTTCCTTTATGCTTTTTATGCTCTTTTTATGCTCCTCAATTTTTGCCCTTCATTCAGTTCCTTGTTGCAGTTGGTATTGGTGACAGTACCTCCCTGGTGGTGGGCAGGACTCCATCTTACAAAATGCAGGATATTGTTTTTTGTCACAACCACCCAAAATCTCTTGCTAAAACCTATTCAGCTCAGAAAGAACTATCAGGTAGAAAAGCATGCCACCTGGTAGGATGCTTTAGGTACATCCTTATATTTGTCTGTCAGGTCAAAACACCCAACACATACAACCTCAATATTTCATACTGTATCCAATAAAATAAACACATTTTAAAAATCTTTTGCCTGCCTATTTTTTTTTGTTTTGTTTTGTTTTGGCAATAGTTTAGTTTTAGGTTAATTAATTTAAAACTCACTGTTTAAAAAATTAAAAAGTTGTACTTCTCCATTTGATCTACTCTTTTGCTTTCCCTCTGCTATGATAGTTGAAAGCACTTTTGTCCATTCCCCATCTGGGATAGTTTTACACCCTTACATGATTTGAATACCCTGATCTTTGGCCATTTAACCTGGGACACCTGAGTAGTTTTACACTCAAAACTGCATAGAAATGTGCACCTGACTCATTATTGCTGCACAAGTGCAAGGAGGAGACAAGATTACCAGCACAGTGCTGTGCCTGTCGGGTTTCCCAAAGCTGTGGTTCACAGTGTCATGCTGTGTTTTTGACCAGAAGACATCAAATCATTATTATCTGTGCCCCACACCACATGAGCCCCCCACTTTCCTGCTCTGTTCTTTGTCCTTCACTGGGGGGAGGCATGGCGAGAGGTGGCTGGTCCCCTCCAGACACAAGCAGACACAGCCACTTAAAACACACAACATGATTTTTTTATTTATTTAGTCAGTTTACATTCCACAATTGACAGTTTACTTATTTATTTTTTTTTCATTTTCCATGAACAGGTTGTTTAGTTAGTTACCAGACGAGATTTTATCGATGGAAATACAGTATTCTTTGCCAATTTGGATAAAAAACGAAACCAACCAAACAAAATCAAAACAAAAGGAAAATCGTAAGATGCAGCCAGTTTTTTGGCAAAGTCCTGTGACGCTTTCTGCAACTTTTGCCATTTCAAAGTCACAGGCTTTGTCAATTCCCCGTGTTAGTTCCCTGACCTCAACCCTGCTATAAAATTAGTTGTCCTTCAGGGCCACGGTCCTGCAAACACCAATGCACATATGCAAATGCCCGCGTGTTTGCAGATTAGCACCTTGGATTAACGGAGCAAGAATTTTGGGTTTGTGTCATGTTTAAACAACTTCTGTTCATCTCTTCTGCAATAATTTACAGGAAGAAATGGAGAGTACAATACATTTGATAAGATGTAGCATTCCTTGTGAAATTAGCCAACACAATCGCATCTTACCAGAACAGCCTAACGTAGTAATCATTTGCTGTTAAGTTTTTGTTAGCACCAATGGCCACAGGAGCCACATTGCCTCTTGCAGCAGTGCAGAAGTGAGACTCCTGCAGTACATGCCACCCTCGATTACTTCCGACAGCTGGATGCTACTGTCCCAAACACATTAAACTCTTTGCTTGTTGGCTAAAGGTGGTCCTCTTGGTTGAGCTACTTCAGACAGATTGCACTGCATATGCAGTTCAAATGTCCTTGACAATGCCTGAAACATTATCAGAAATGAACACATTTTGGGAATTTCCAAAGACTCTAAAGTTTAGTACATTTTAATGTAATTCCCAGTCTAGCAAAGCAATTAGGCATGTGCCTAGCTTTAAGCATGGCGATAGCATCGTTAATGGGACATTCATGCTTGAAATTAGGCAAGTGCTTACATGCTTTGTGGGATCAAAGCTTTGTAGCAGTGCTCTGATGAAGTCGGGATCTCCCGAGTGTCCTAATCCTAGCTTCTGCATTTACAGCCACTGTAGATTTGGATAAACCAGCTACAGTCTGGATTTTCAAAAGTGCTGGAAACAGAAGGCCCACCTGCAGCTAATGGTAGTTGTGAGGGTGCAACAAACCACTAAACATCAGGTCTTTTCCCCGGCTTTTGTATTCCTACCTCTAAAATGGCTGTAACACCTACCTGCCTCTGAGAGGCCTGGTATGACTTGTATTTGTAAAATTTTCTGAAGAGAAAATATGCCAGGAAAATGCAACATACCAGTGCATTTCTCTGAATAAGCCTGAGTTGTGTGGCATTCTAGGTCTTTTCTAATCCAGCTTTGATACATATGTATTGCACTTAGAGGAAACATAAACATCTGGCCAAGATGCATTCACATGACAAATGTCTTGTACCAGTCATATCATTTCACTTGGGAATGCCCTAGAGAAGTGCTGACATGATTCAGTTTGCAGGCATTTAAGTGAATTATTATGCTAAGTCTCCCAAACTGTCAGTTAGAGAAAGTGTGACTGCAACTTTTGTCATCACTGAAGGAAGGAGAGGTTCTGGGACTTGTTTCATTGCCTCTCAGCAGAAAGATGTTTTTCCTTAAGGAACAGAGGACTGACAAGGGAGTCACAGAAGGGGAACCCTCCAAAAATGTTTGGTCGGTTGGTAGGTTGTGTACTGTGGCAGAAGAAACTCTAAATGCCCGTGTGAGATGCACCAGCTGTGGATGGAGGAGAGCACAGCAAGTCTGATCCGAGGCCTGTGCAGAAGGCCCGTGCCTTCACACAGCTGTGCTTCTCCATGGCTGTAGGACCGTGTGATGGCACAAGTGTCAGACAGCGAGGAGTCAGCCCCACAGAGCTGAAGTGGCCAAATGGTTCATGAAACACAGTGGGATGCTTTACTGCCTCGATGTGAGACGGCCACATGTGCTGGGCCTGCTCTCCTGCCCACTGTTGGGATCGCCCCGGTGCCAAGGCCTTGCGGCCATCCCACTGGAGGCCATGTGCTCACCCCCTGCTGCAGGGTCACAGGACCGATTATGGCTTTCATTCAGAGGTGAAGTTTTTTAAAGTTTTTTAAAGAGAAGGTAGAGCATTCTCCAAGAATGTAATCCAAATGCAGTGTGGAGAATGCAGCACTGGGGGCGGTGCACATGGCTGGATGCACAGGGCTTTGGTAAAGAACAGCAAAGAAAAGTAAACTGGGACAGAATCACCCCACAGAGCCTCCCTCCCAACAGATGTTTTGCACAGGGCTGTCACTGCCTTTGAAAAGGAGGTTTTCTTTGACATTAACCCTCCATAAAGTTTGCAAAACCCTCATGGGGCCCAGTGAACTCTACAGCAATCTCTGAGTCCCACATCCCAGGACCATCCCCATCCCTCTCACAGAGAGAGAGGGAGAGGAAGACGATGAAATTTTGTGACCGTTCTCAAAAGTCATGAAGAAAATGGTGCTGAATCCTTAAATTTGATTTATTCTCAAGCTTCTCCTCATTTCCAGAGTTCACTCTTAAAGCCTTTATTTCTTTTTCACAGACATCTCAAATAACAAAACAGTCACATATGCAAGAGTCGGTACGGAATGGGATTTAGAGATAAACGTCTTTACAGGAAGCATCTCTATATTCTCACACAGAGAGGAAAAGGGAGAAAGAGAGATATACACATCTGACTCCTCAAAAGAGGGAAAGGGAGAACAGGAGAGGAACGTCAAGATGAAACAGTACAGATTAGACAAGGAGGTACTGTGCTGAAAAATATCTTTTGATCCCTGGAACTCAGTTTTATCTCCCACTTTCTTGCTGAAGTCTCTCCCTAAGTATTGGTACACAATATTGAATATTTACTTTGTAGGTCCCTGCAGGCCATCTGAAGTTCTTCTTGCCATAACCCTAACAGTATTTCAAAAAATAAATTAATTCTGAGAGATGGGTGAGCATTGTCAAGTTCCTGACTTCACTTTAGCTGTGGAAATAAATAGTAGTGACCATCTGTTGCCACCACAGCCAAAGTTCACTCAGCCCTGGAGTTCTCAGAAATGGGTTTAATTCCTCCATTCCCTGACTGTGTTTATTCTATTCAGGTAAAATATGGGAATATACAAGCACTTCAAAGTTCTTATACTGGATTAACTTGCTGGTCTTTCCAACTTGGTGTCAATATGTGATTCCAGATTTCAGCTCTGAGAGACTCCCACCATGAGATGGAAATGCATGTTCAGCCTTGTCAGAGCAGCTTTCTGAATAATACAGTCACAGTTCATTCTCTTGTTGAGTCCCTGGTTCAGTTTTTTTGAGGACAACTATAATCCCAACAATAAGGGATGAAATTGCAATCTCTTTAAGCTCCATGTAAGCTGTTTGTAAAGCAGTTGTTAACATTGAAAAAAAAAATAAAACAAAATACCCAAACTGTACCTTGGAGGGGATTTTTTTTTTTTGCTCACTACCAGCTAGATGACATTTTCCAGGCTAGTTTGGAGATGGAGCAAGAAAGTAATCTCTGAGCAGTTTAGATTTTCAAACTTTTAGGATGTAAATTCACCCATTGCACTGGTTCAGCAATGCCCAAACTGACAGGGAATGGTGAAGAGTTCAGACCAAAGGTCTCTGACCTCCAACATTGGGGCCATGCAGTGGTCTACAACTGGAGGACACCATAAGGAACCCTCTACAAATGCAGTTTCCAAAGACTGGAGCAAGCCCTATCCTTTGCAGCCATGTTGCAGTTTGGGGTGGAGAAGGCTGCTGTGAACATCTCCTTTTGCTGCATGGTGCATGGTGAGCACCACAACTGATCTCCTTATGGATGTTCTTCTGCACAAGGTCCTTGGGTCATCCCACTGGGATTTAAGATCTTTTAAAATAGGGGAGTGGTCACTCCATGGGGGGAGAAGGAACTCCAAAACTGGGTCAGATCTCAGTTCTCAGTTACTATCTAGAAGCAACGGTCTCTCTTCATTAACTATACAAGAAACCAAGGCAGACAAGACCATCAACACCAACAGCTCAATTAAGTGCCTTAAGGTTAATTGGGATGGATTCAGGTCAGAAAATCCAGGCCTTTGTGTAATTTGACTTCATCCATGGAGATCCTCCTCACAGACAAACACCTAGTGCAGAAGAAGAGCATCTGTACAAAGGACTTCTTGGTAGAGGATAAGTGAGTCTTAGAGAGCTGATGTGGAACAGAAATTCTGCCATGGCTTTTAAAGTCCATTAGAGAAGCCCTTGAGACCCAGTCCTGTGACTGGATATATGTGTATGGGTGTGCATACCACCGACTGTAGCGAGATACCCCTCCTAGACTGGTGCAATGGCAGAATCAGGGTTTTCCTGGGAAATAATACTTTTTCCTTTGTTTTGATTTGTATCTGAGATACATGAGGATTGTGAAAAAGAAACAGTCCTCTGCCTGAAATTCTGTACATCGACCTCAGGTTCCTTCAGGCAGTCATGAATCTATGGACATTTTTCATAAATTTACAAAGATGTATACATATATATACATATATACATGTATATCTGCATCAGCCTATGGGCTACAATTACCACTGCATTATTCCAGCCACACATGAGTATAATGGTTGAGGGTTATTTTTACAAAAAGATATTGGTATAAAGTAGGAGTGACTTAGTAGTGACTGTTCCTGCATCTATGCAAAAGATCCTGGAGCAGGCTGACATACAAATACAGCCCTCCTAGCCTAAGTCCCCCATCACATCTACACATAGGTAGGACCCAGTCTTACAGTTTGAATGAAACAAACTTCTCATTGGTTCCAATTACCTGTAATCAAAGGGAATTTTACTTGAGAAGGAACTGCAAGTTCAAGCCCATTTTAGGGACAGTTTACAGCTTTCAAAGTTGTAACCTCTGCCATACAATGTCACAAAATGCTTTAAAATAATTTAAGTTACTGCAGAAAAATATCTTCAAAAGTCCCCAAATAGGCATTTTTACGTAAGTCGGGGAAGTTTTGTCCTGCACAAGATCAAACAACAAATACATGAATATAAACACGTTAAGTGATGGAAATTGCCAAGTAAAAATAGTAACAGTTTAAATTAGATGTCTGTGATTGTTGTCGGTGCCTAGGAGTTATAAATAATTCAGTACCCTCTTACCGAATAGTCTAAGGCTGCACTTTTATTTTGTTGTTAAGACTACTTGAACTTTTTTCTTATGATCTATATCGTTAATGAAAAATCCTTCACAAAAAATGTGGCGTTATGCTTCAGACGGATGAAGACTATTCTTGAGATAAAATATTGCAAGAGCTTAAGCAAATCAGGAGCTTGTGTGTTGTTGTTGTTTTTTTTTTTTTTTTTTTTTTTTTTTTAATTGTATCAGCACCAAGAGCATTTAGTGTTTTACTCCTAATCACTGCCTGAACAGGAATTGGAGGCTGCAGCTCTTTTGTGCGCCAGACCCCAGGAGACTGAGCCCAGTCTGATTGATGCTCCTTGGTGTCTACATCGGTTTGAAACTGGAGTGAAAGCCGCAGGCCACACAGCTTTTTGAAGACGTGACTCTTCCAGAATTGCTGTTGCTGCTTGGGAATTTCCGACCAGCTGGCAAAACAACAAGGCCACTTGAAAGGAATTGCCTTTGCAGCGCTATTCCTGTGCTCCATTGCCGCAGGTAGGGCACGGAGCCACGGGGATGTGAAGCTCCCTGCTGCACTGGGCAGCATTACCTGCGGTCATGGTGCTGCCAGCAGCCTGCATGAGCCCTCTGCAGAGGACAGAAGTAAGACTCAGGCGGCACGGCGCTGCCTCTCAGTACAGCAGGATTTCCACCTTAGGGGATTGCAAACTTTTCTGAGTTGGAGGTGATATGGTGCACTTTTTTCTCTTGCAACTAATGTGAACACTGACCATCTGTTTTAGAGAAACACCTTGCAACAGTGGGTTGCAAGAGCCAATCTTGCAAATACCAAGGCTCTCCTGGTGGGATTTCAATTTTATTTTCCTGTAGCCTTACAGTTCAGAAAGCAAATTCCACTTGTACCACACCGGCAGCGTTTACTGCCAAGGTCTGTGGCACTAGAAGGTAGTAAGGACTTGTGGGCACAACTGCATTTTCGGAGGTAGAATTGCTAGCTCAGGACTGGCTGGACACAGAAGTAGGTCTGTAGAAACCCCATATTTAAGAGCACTGATGGTCAGCTCTGGAGAGTCTTGCTGCGATGTTTCAGGATGTTACTGCCCTGAGCTGTTGTTCCCTGCCCCCCTTTTTGCTGGATGTATCTGTCCAAAGGCAAAGCAGGCAGAAAGAAAGACATATGCTTGTCTCAGCTGCTTCCTTTCCCTGCACCTCTGGGATCAGAACAACATTGGCAACTCTTTCCTAAATATCCAAACACAGGCTAGTGGTGAATATCCAGTTCATCCCAGCTGTATGGTGCCTCCCCACTTCTCTTTAGCAGATAGCTTCTGTGTGATCTGCACACACAACCTAACACCTGAATTGCATTGCAACTCCTGAGTTAAGTACAAAAGAATAGAAAACAAAGTATTATGCTGCATTTTGCAATGTATTTCCTCTCCATATAGTACATGTATTTACAGGTTACTAGCACCCACATCATGCGGGGTATGTATGTGTGTGTGTGCCTAAGGAAGGAGGGGAGTGAGGGTGTCTGTCTATATACACCCTACACTAGAAAACTTTTGAAGTTGTTTTCTGCCACTGCAGGAGTGTTAATCAGTAAAAGAAAAATACACAAGTCCCTGCCATGGCAGGGACTGGCAATTCAGGCTGCTGATGCTGTGGGTGACATCGGATCGTCCTTGTGTAACTCAGCCAATGCCCATCAGGTCTGACTTACAGCAACTGGTTTCCTTTTTTTCTCTCCCTACCTTCCTCTGGAGATAACCTATCTGAGTCTCAGTTATTTTCACTGCCAATCTTTCCTGAGCAAGGAAGGACAATTGATCTGTGACTCTGGAGTGCTTTACTTAAGGGGACCAGCATTTCATTTCCCTCTTGGGGCCTATATTGAGGCAGTCGTCCAGTCTCTTTCTCCAGGTTATATCCTAAATATGTGCAAGGCACACTGCAGTTAGATTGACAGCATTGTATCAGGCTCCAGTTCTGCCACTGATGTCAACAGGAAGCTTGTCAGAGCCCACTGGCACCAGCAGTAGGTTCTTTGTCCTAAAAAGCATTACAATCTCTAGCTATGGCTCTGAAGAAAGCTGTAGGATTGGGGTATTAGTGATTCTGGGAGACAGAGAGGCAGACAGGATGGAAACCATAAATCACAAAACAAAACAAACTGATTTCTTCCTAAAGCTAAACGTTAGATGTCCATGTGTGTGAGCATGCATTTCATTTTCAGCGCTAACCAGGACAGCACTAAGATATTTTTTGAGACACCTGATCCAAAACTCACTGGAGCCAAGGTGAAGCTTTCTATGGGCTTCTACAGAATATGATTCAGATGCATTATATTCCTGGCTGTTACTGGAAACTGGGGGGCTCTCAGTGTGGAGTTAAGCCCTGTTTTTATGAGCTTTCCAGCTCAGACTGGCAGAATCAAGATCTTATGGAGAGCCTGAAGTCAGCAACAAAATTAGGTTTCTTTGAAACTTAGCCCCTGACCTTGGATATTCACTTATCACTAACCTTTACGTGCCTCATGCACACTTTTTGCTCCTTGTCTGTCCGTGGTGCCTGGCAATCCTTCAGCACTGTCTCAGCTTTTCACCTTGAGTCTTCCCTTGCTGACTGGATGAGCACAACAGGATTGGGCCATGGAAGCCATGCAAAACCTGAGGGCAAGGAAATGCAGTGTTGATACACGGGGCTGCTTTGTGGGAATGTGCCTGAGCTCCCCTATAGCCCTTCTGCGCCTATGTAGAGACACAAAGAAGAAAGAGCCTGAATAATGCATGTTTTTATTTAAGCTATACTTGGTAACATATTATTTCCTCTCCATTTCACTCCTGGCAGTTAGCTTGGCACTCAAGAATTAAGGACAGATTACAGTGATTTTCTTCTGAGCTCTGCTTATCAGTGGGGCTCCAGGGATGAGCCTGGTTCGGAGGTGCTGCATGGTGGGTAAATGGACAGCCATGGAGAGACAGGCTTCCAGGAACACTTGGGAATCTGAGATATCCCCTGCATATCAATCCTCTCCCTTGCCGGTGCTGTTTTATTCATCACCTGATGAACCACACAGCGAACGTGCCACAGCTAAAAGTGCTCCCACATGGCTCGCGTCTGCAGGAAAGCAGAATACCTGCACTCTGGCAGGTCTCTCCTGGGAGGACAGGATCCTCTGCTTAGAGCACTCTGAGGGTTTTTTGGTTTTCTTTTTCCTTTCATTTGTTACTGTAGCTGGCATAACATTTTCAAAAGTAATGACATTTTTTCCAACAGCAGTAATTCAAAGAAATTGCTCTTGGTCACCGGTGGCTTGTGATCCACTTGTGACTGTCCCTGGGGTAGAATAGAAAGAAAAAGAAAGCCCAACTAGAAATATAACTCGAAGTACTATTCTCTTCAGATCAGGGAAGATCAGTTGTGTGTTTGCAGAGAAGGAGAAGGCAGAGATGATATATACAGGCGGCCAGCATGAGTCAGGAATTTCAACACGCAAACAGCTTTAGCTTGAAGAAGGTGTCCTACACAGTCCAGAAGATACAGAGCACACGGACTCCTGCCACGTAGCCCCCTCACCTACACAGTGCAGGGCCGGGCAGCAGAAGCCCTTGTAGCTAACTCCCTGCCATCCCGGGACAGCCCCTGTAGGAGAGCTGGAGAACAAGAACCGCTCCTGTCAGAGAGAGGGAGTCCGAGCACCCGCTGACACATCGGGCTAGGGCAAGGGCGTCACATCAGCCACAAGGACAGGGTAGGGGAACAAGGACGGGGCTGGACTCTGCGGGAAGCTGAACATCACCCAGCAAAGCACATTCTTAACTTTAAGCATATGAATAGTCTACCGAAGTGAATGGGAGCAGTCACATGCTTGAAGTAAAGCACATGCTTAAACACCGCGCCGGGGCAGGCCAGAGAGACTGGGTCAAGCCTCTTAACGTGGGGACCACAGCTGACAGACCTCTAACTACTGCTCAAGCTAGAAAACCAGACACTAGTCAGAAAACTTGAATCTTTGCTCAGAAAGGAATTTCAAAGCCTCCCAGAAATGCAGAAATTCAGACTAGATGGGAGTGTGCTTTGGCTCAGGAGGGATGGAGACACGAACTGTCACAAATCTGGATCTGGATGTCTTTTGAGTCAGCCCTGCAAAGATGAGACTGGTGCTTGGACAAATGGTCCTTTAGGGACCCAGCTTGAGATTAAGGTTATGCATTCACCTGCTGCTTCAGGCACTTACACCCACAGTTTTTAACACAGTTCATACTCACACAGGCCTTAGGGAGCCTGTGCTATAGCGAGTGGAAAATCCCAGACCTGGCCTAAAGATCCAGGGTTAACACTTCTCTGCTGTAAGGAAAAATAAACCTGTCTTTCTTCCACCATCGCCACGCACAGACCAACACTCAGCTCGAATACAGCTTGTAAACCAACCAACACCTTCCAAGAACACTTCATCAAGGCAGAACTGCTTCCACGCCTGCCGCAGAAAGATGTGAGAGGCCATGAAGCAGCAAAATGCCTTCCATTGCTTTAAATCTCACTGCTATACCTCCTTCCAAACTCCTCCTGCAAGAGAGCACACCCTGTGCATGGTCAGGGGGCACACCAGGCTGCACCTCGTCACAGCAGCTCTCGTACTGCTTCCCATGCCACAGGGCTGGATGGTGGACACCAGCTAGAAACCTCCGTGCCCTTCACCCAGGTCGCTCCAGGTATCAGTATTCACACGAAACAGCTTCCCTAACACATTCATAACTACAGAGGAGGAGGAAAGTTTGTGTTCAAAGATGTTTTAATCAATTACCAGTTTTCTAAAGCATTAACACCTTTGTGAGATTTTTTTTTTCCTCAAAATTGTTCATATTTTGAATTTTTTCACAATTTTTTTTACAGGTCCCTTTTGGTATTCAGTGTTTGGTTTTCTGCATTCAGTTGTAATTTAGCTTTCCAAGAGCTGTTTTTAGTTTTAATTGCCTTCTGCCCAATGGTAACTCATCAGCCTCCTTGCCTAGTGGGCACTTGCTTATTCGGTTTCAAAGCTTCCCAAAGCCACTCTGTTTGAAAACACAGCCAAGAAAAAAATAATCCAATCTACTTTAAGAGAAAGTTTCTTCAAAAAGCTTACATTTTCGACATGAATAAATACTTAGTTTCTCCAGTCAGATCTAATGGAGAATGAAATGACCAAATTTGCTTGCCAGCAGTGGCATTTCAGTGGCAACGCACTGCCTTGGCAGCTGGCATTGGTGCGTCTCAGGAATTTGCAAACCAGAGAAGAGAAAAGCTAAGTAGCTGGGCAAGAGTGCAAGAAAACCAAATCTCGCCTACTCCAAAATGCCCTTCAGAAACTTGATTTCTTCGGGCACCGTTAATAAAGCAACATCATCACACAAGGTGTAACAGGGAGGGGAAGCAGGCCGGGAAGGGGAATGGCTGGCTATGCGACTGGGCTGCATGACAATCAGTTGTTGGTTGGATCTTTATTTATTTTTTTTTAACAAGGCAAAACGCTGTTTCTTGCCAGCTGTGTAAATAGCATGATCTGGAGATTAATGCCTTTATTTCTGTGCAGCAGGCACAGTTTCAACTGGTTGCCTCCTTCTCCCGGTGAGTTTTTTGTAGATTCAGGGGCTGCTTTTTATTGACTAACGAGGACTGATGGCATGCAGTTATCGTGGGTAAGAAAGGGTTGCTGGAACTATCCCTGAATTAAGAGCATGTTGGGTCAGGTTGGTTGGGAGGGGGATTTTTTTGCTTTGCCCTGCCTCCCTTTGCATTTGTCGGTGGTGCCACTGCTCCTGCACACGGCCACCCCGTAGTCACCTCTCCCAGCTCCCTCTGGCCCTACACCACCTTCCCCTCAGCCACAGCTCCCCTGCACAGAGCTGCTACCTTGCAGCCAAAATGCTTTGCTTCCCCCAAAGGCTCTCATCCCCCTTATCCGTTCAGTTAGCTCTTCTGGGATCTGTGGCCTGAGGGCTGGGAAGAGCAGAGCAAAGGGAAAAGGAGGCAATGGGAATAGGAGCATAGGGAAAAAGAGAAAGACCAAAAGAGAGAGAGAGAGAGAGAGTCCCATTTGCGGATTCACAATTATATCATACGAAGCTTGAGCTCATGGGAAATGGATCTCCGTTCTCTGCATCTGACCCTTTCCTTTCATCTGTACACAGTTCCCCCAGATGGAGAGCGGAGATGTCCAGTGAACTGGGGTGGTTTGCAAAGACAAGATGTGGGAACGTCTCATTTGGCATACATGAACACAGCAAGAGGCGTCTCTTACTTCTCCCTTACAGACATTAGCTCCCCTTTTCTCCTCGGCAATGGCTTTTGCCCAGTTTGCTCAAACATCCAAAACGGAAACTCAATGAAATCCCAATCCAGTAGATAACTGGGAGGAACAATTGCCACGGCTCCCCCCACCTCCCTTCTCCCTGGTCAGTCTTCCCTTGCATCCGCCATCCTGAACTCTCAGATGCTCCGTGAAAAGCCAAAACCATCCAGAAATCCTCCGGAGGAGCCACGCTGCCTCAGACCTGACGGCTTTCCTCGCGCTTCTGCAGTTGCCTCAGTCTTGGGCCACAAACACAGCATGGATGGTGTAGTGGACAATCACACTGCAATGTTTTAAATTTTTTCTTTTTCTTAAAAATAAATAAATAAAAGAAGAAGAGGGAAGAAAAAGTTATACACACATGTATCACAGCATTTTCAGAAGGCCTTCGACTGCGTTTGCATTAGCAGTTCAGCCTCAGTTGTAAGCCTGGATGTAAGGCAGCTGGAAGATTAAAACCGTGTTGTTGGAGAGTCCGCTGAGATGTCCTCATGTTTGTAGTCGTTGTTGTTTGTTTTCTGTTTTTATTTCGCAACATCCTGTTTTTAAATTATTATTATTATTATTTTCATCTGTTTGCTTCTTTCTAAAGTTTGGCAGGAAAGAGAAAACGCTTTTTTTGCTTTTCCCCACATCTTCTGTCCATTTTGTTTTCTGTGTTGTAAGTGAAGAAAAAAAAAAAAAAAAAAAAAGAGATCCCCAAAACAAGAAAAGGAAAAAAAAAAAAAAGAAATAAAAAAGAAAAAAAGAAATAAAACCAACAGGGTAGGCTTCTGTCATTTTGTTTTAAGAAAGAAAAAGAAAGTGGGTGGGTTTCTGACAATGGCCTTGAGGAGGTACATCGTAGAGGTGGCTCAAATGCTTGATTTGTTTCTTTGCTTTCTGTTTGCGTTTTCCTTTCTGGCTGCAATGCACAGGCCTTCTGTCCCCCCCACCCTCCATGTCCCGTGCAGAATCTGCTTCCAGATCCCCCCACGGACCCCCTCTCCCCCTTCCCGGGTGGCAGCTGGTAGGTGCGACAGTAAGTTCGTTCGGCCTCTAAGGTATGGTGCTGAAGTTAGGAGTTGGATGGAAGAGCCACGTGAGAGAAAAGCTTTCCCACCTCTGTGAGAAAGAACGAAGCAACACAGAGTCCGGTGGAGATGTGAGTGCCGTGTTGGACTCAGCTCTACCTTGGCACTGGCGTTAATTTGAGATTATATATATATATATAATTATATATATACATATATATGCATGTATCGGTATACATGGACATATATATATATATACCTGTGTGTGTGTGTGTGTATTTGTTTGCTATTTGTTTTAGCACACTGTCCCATTCTCAGGTCTAGATTTGGGGCAGTTGGTCCTGGGGACAGGTTGGACGGAAGGGGCCAGGGTGCAGAAGAAGCCAGAGATAAGAGTGAGGCCCAGGCCCCCCCACGCACAGAACATGGACCAGCCATAGCCGTGGCTGATGTCGTCGGGCAGTCCGTACAGGTAGCGGGGGTAACGGGAGAGCTCAAAGTTGATTCCAGCCACGCACGTGCACAGTGAAATGATGCAGAAGGTTCCTGGAGGAGAGCGGGAAGGGGAGAGGGAGGGAGGAAAAAAAGAGAGAGAAGTTAGAAGAGCGACAGACAGACCGCTTTCCAGGCTGCCGAGGGTTGGTGCAGTCAGCAGGGAAATACCTCAGGGAAGGCGTTCACACAGAAAGGGGCTTAGTCTAGCCATGGGGAATGAACCGAGTGCCACCAGTGCCTCAAATATTGATCTGATGCTGTACAAAGAAACCTTAACTGTAGCATTTTTTTGTCATTTTGAGCACTCCCTCGGGAACCAGAATGCTTCACAAAACCATTGATTTTGCTGGAATTTTGCTTTACACAAATATGGAGTGAATTGTCATGTTTCAATAATTTTTTTTGGAGGAAAAAGGGATCAAATTTTTGTTTAAATTCAGTTTTTCAGTGATGGATTTTATAAAGGAAAATATTACTAAATACTTGACATTCTGGCTTTGTTGAAACATACACTTGAAATGCCTTGGAGAGTTTTTTTTTCAGACTTTTTTTCCATCAAAATCTAAAATGTTCCACTCTACTTGCCCTTTTGAAATGCCACTTCTCGAAACCATAAATACCTCACAAAATTTGGATTCTACCCTCTGCCTGACTCCAGCCCCAATCTAGATGCCCTCTGCAGTGCTGGGGAAATCTTCAAAGCATCCTGTCCTTGTTTTCCATCTCCACAGCAATATTTCATTCCTTCCTGGCAGCACTGCCAGGACAGGCTTCATAACTCTGTCAAGCCGTAAGAGTTTTGGAAAGCCACACGCATCAGATGAGGCTGAACCTTAGCCTACCCAGATGAGTCTAATTTTGCTCTTTGGCCTCCAGCTTCAACACAGTTAAACTCCGGGCTCCTGAAATGTCACGGCTGCCACCTACACACCAAATAATGGATAGCTACAGACTCTGTGCACCCATCTCAGGAGATAACAGCCGCAGTAAACATGAAGTTCGTTCCTTATTTTTTCCTCTCTAATTCCTCCCCATGTAGGCCTCCTTCAACTGATGGAAGGCCCTCGGCACAAATGGCGGCCTAAGGACTGGTGGTAGGGTGACACACACACTGTTTGTGCACGAATAATAGCGTGCTGTGTGTGTTACCTGTACAGCACGTCCCGTCAGACCTCTGTTTGCTAAAAGCTGCTGGTGAGGAGTAGTCTAGTCTTCTTGGTCCTGCCCTAAGATAGTGAAATCCCCAAAGGAATTCATGCTCTGCCTCTGAAAAGAGCAACAAGCTCTTTTCTTCTGGTACTTTTGCCTCCTTTACCCCTTTCTGCCCCTGCTCCTGCTTCTCTCCCACAACTCTTCTCCTTTTGTTTCTCTGCTGCTTTGCTCTTTTCAGTTGCAGTTACATTGGAGAAATGGATTTTACACTCCCCTTTGAAGACACGGATAAGACTGTGTGGTGAATTCTCCTGGAACTAGGTACAGAACCTGGGGACATTTGTACAAACACATATACCACCAAAAATGTTTGGACTTCCTACCATACCCATCTCCCTTATTTAGTAGGCACACCCTACAGGCCTAGGATCTCTGTGCAAATCTGTCATGGACAAGCTGTGAGCCCGCTGCCACATCCCTCTCTGTTCCCTCTTCTGACCGCTGCCTCCCTTGTCTATTTGCACTCTCATCTCTCCTCCGTTGTGTTTGCCATTTGCCACTTGCAGACACTCTCTGTTGCAAAGGACAGGGGATATGGGAGCTCGGGGTGCCTCCCCTAATGCTATGTATGACTGCCAGATGGCCCGCCGAGCACTGCTCATAAACATTCACATTACGATAATGCCACGGGGTACCAGTCTGGACCAGACAGCTGCTGTGGTAGATACTGCGCCTGTATAAATAAAGACTGCCTTATTACCTCACCTCGGCACCCAATTAGCCTGCGATCAGTGCCGTGGACTTTGCTAGAGCCTTGTGAGACCCCAGGCTCTGCAGCTGTCTTCAGAGATGTCCTGTACCACTTCGAAGCGCAGAGCAGGAGGAAGGGGAGCCTCTCTCCCAGAATCCCGTACTCAAAAATCGAGTTGTTTGACCAGAAACCACAAACCCTCCGTGTTTTACCATGTCACTGAGGTTATCCAGCAATGTGAAGCTGTCTGGCAAGAACACGGCTGTCCTTGTGTGACATGTCAACATGGCTAGTGCGTTGTCAGACCGGGGAAAAATGATCCCTCAGAGCCACTGTGCTCTAAACCAAGCTCCATGGCTTGTTTCAAACGGTTAGAAAATGACATGAAAGGCCTTTCTTTTCTAGCAGGAACATGATAATTTCACTTCTCTTGAAATACATGATTGTTAGGAGAGGTGGGTGGGAAAATCTGTGCGGCCAGACTGAAACTGCATTTGGTAAGTACAAAAGGGAAGAAAATAACTTCAGATTTCAAATACTCCCCATGCTTTCATGCTTTGTCTTGGCTATTTTGACTACAAGCTCTTCAATGCAAGGAGTGTTGTTTACCCGTTGTATTTGCACAATGCCCCAATATATTGGCACTCCACCTTGCTGGGGAGATTCTGCCCCGTAGCGAACAGACAACAAAGAAGAATGAGTAACAACCACAGAGAACAAAGCGTATCACGAGCATGAGGCTTCCTTAAAAGAGGCTGCTCCTGTCCTGCCCCTTCAGTGGAGAAAGTGCTAATCCCATGACGATAAATAACGAGTGCCATGCACGATGTCAGAGGATGCATTGAGTGGTTCTCTGCCATTTGCATCCTGTGCTTCTGCAGGATGTCTTGTACAGCACTACGGGCACAGGTTTATCAGCATCCCTATAGTGCTATTCATTACAGACACAAAAAATGCCAATTAATACCACTGGAGGAATCATTGTGGCCATTATACGAATCCTATGTGTTGTTTGTATTCAGCAAAGCAAGGAAGGTCTAGCACTTCCAGTTAATCTGGCCTCTCACCAGGAGGGTTGCTGATGGAAACTGACTACTGCTACTGCTTTGTGACTGCTCTGTAGCTTTTCCTCATGAACTGGCAATCATAACATAAAAGATTTTATCCAAACTTTACAGTCATTGGCCATCACAGCAAAAGAGGCATGGGTGGAAGTGACAAAGAGACAGAGTTTTCCCTTGGAAATATAGCTTCTGCTAGGCTGGGTACACCACTGTCATGGCTTTGGCTGGGATGGAGTTAATTTTCTTCACGGAGACTCACATTATGTGGTGTTTGGGATTTTGATGGAGATAGTGGTGATAACACTGATGTTTCAGTTGTTGTAGAGCAGTGCTTACACAGAGCCAAGGACTCGTCAGCTCCTCGTGCTGCCCCACCAGCGAGGGGCTGGGGGTACAACAGGAGCTGGGAGGGGACACAGCCAGGACAGCTGGCCCCGGCTGGCCAGAGGGATGTCCCACACCATGTGGTGTCATGCTCAGCAACAGAGCTGGGGTAAAGGAGGAGGAAGGGGGTGGGGAAGGATTCAGGGTGATGGTGTTTGGCTTCCCAAGAAACCATTCTGCGTGCTGAGGCCTGTTTTCCTGAACTCTTTCCGGCCGATGGGAGGCAGTGACTGAACTCCTTGGTTTGCTTTGCTTGTGCACGCAGCTTTTTGCTTTGCCTAATAAACTGTCCTTGTCTCAGCCCATGAGTTCTTGCACTTTTACCTTCCCAGTTTTCTCCCCATCCCACCTGGGGAGAGCGAGCAGCTGTGTGGTGCTCAGCTGCCTATGAGGCACTAAACCACCACAGTCCTTTTAGGCACCCAGTGTGGGGCCCGAAGGGTTCAAGACGACAGATTTAACTGGAGTGTGGTGTGTGCTAGACCAAATTTACAGGCATTTAGCTGCCTATTGGCAGGCTCCTGTGCTTGTCACAGGGCTGGGCTTGCTTGTCGTACTGTATGTTAGAGTCCAGTGCTTATTAGTGGCTGCTTTTAACCCCTTATCACTGTGCTTTGCTGTGCCCAGGAACATTTTGGTAAAGGTGTGGCCATCTGCCTGGGCTGGCCAACAGCCAGGGCATCGCTGCTGCTCCTGTGTTGTGCACAGGCTGGAACTTCAGCCTGAACTCAGGTCAGAGGGACTGAGGCCTGTGGATGTGTCCACATGGGAGCACAGACAGCCTGAAGCCTCTCTGGCCACTGGTAAGTCCACTCCAGGGCAAAGTAGCCTTGAAGCACCCGTGAAGTGGGGAAGTCCGTGCTGTAGCAGGTACACCTTGCAGTGTCTGTGTTTGTGGATTGGGACACAGCAGGACACCTCGAAGCGGCTGTGGCTGTGGGTAAGGCTGTGCTGCAGCAGGTACAGCTCTGAAGGGGCTGTGGCATGTTAGTAAGTCCTCACCAGAGGAGGTAGGCTTCTGAAGGGGCTCGGGGATAAGGCCATGGCAGAGCGGGTACACCTCTGAGGGACTGTGGGCAATGGACAAGCCCAAGCTGGAGCTGAGTGAGGACAGGAGGTCATAAGGGCTCACTGGGGATGCGCTGGTGCATGAGCTGGACGGGGGAGATAAAGACCATCGCCTTCAGCAGCCAGGGAGAGCAGAAGGCACCAAGTTCCTTGTGATGGGATTTATGCCTTATCATCCATCCTGAAACACTAATGAGCGAGACAAGGCAACAGCGGCGCTCCTGACAAAGGACATTCACATGTCACTGCAAAACGCTACGGACGGATGAGGGATGAAACTCCGTGTCAGGCCATATCTGCACTGCAGGAACCGCTGTTTGACGTGTGGTCACACCTCCAGCTGGGACATGTAACATTGTTGTTGGTCCGAGCCTAATTCTGGTTATGAGTCACAGCCCTTCGCTGTCGCTGGGTTGAAGCATGATTTCAGCACACAGAGCTGTGGGCCGCTGCAAGGAGTTTTATTTTTATGTGGTAATCATCCCTTTTCTTTCTAACCAGCCTGGCTGTGCAAGGGGCTGCAGTGCTTCTGGTTGCAGCGTTCAGCCCTCACCTCCAGGGGAGAACAGAAGCGCTTGTAAATGGATTGGTTGTGCTGAGCTCAGTACAAGCAGACTCAGAGCACCCATCCCAAATACCTCTGAATTTTGCCTCACGCTAGCACCCTCTGAACCATCCCTGAAGCCGTGCCCTCCTCCCACACCTGCACAGGAAGGTGAGCCTAAGGGCGGCTGGTTAACTGAGTGCCTTACAGGGGTGTGTTTCGTGTGGTGTTAGCACATGCTAGTAGGTGCCATCAGCAGGTGTCTTAGTGCCCACACATTCGGCCCTGCTACACGGTAGCTAATCCTAAAGGGCAGTCCTATTCTTTCAACAACCATTGGAGGCAATTCCAGGTATCTGCTCCTCTTGGTGTGGGAAGGACTAGGTCATTGTTATGGTCCTTCACTGGGTCATGTCTGGAGGGTCCTAAATCACCAGAATGCAATTTATAGGACTCCACCTCACTGCTCCTGTAGGGAAGGGGAAGGGGAAGGGGAAGGGGAAAGGGAAGGGGAAGGGGAAGGGGAAGGGGAAGGGGAAGGGGAAGGGGAAGGGGAAGGGGAAGGGGAAGGGGAAGGGGAAGGGGAAGGGGAAGGGGAAGAGGAAAAGAATTTTCTCTTTGGTGGTTCTCCTCCCCTTCAGGAGACATCATCTGTGTGAAGTCAAGGGAGATCCCAAAAGCCAGTAATTAAAATGTTCCCGGCACCACGCCCCCCTCTGAGATCCCTGGCTCTGTACAAATCATTTTCTTGTTATTTAGAAAACATTTCCTCCATGTCTGACTGGGAGACACATTCCCTCCCTTCCCCAGCAACAGGCAGAAATGACTCACGGGCTCACAGTGCTGTCAGATGTATAAAATAAACAAACCAAAAAATGGATTCTTTTCCCCTTCTGTTTTTTGCAGAGACGGAGATGTCAAGTATTACTTATAAACACTAGTAGATAAAAAGAAAAACACAAAGGTAAGGATTTTAAGATGTCCTCTGAAACCGAGCAGCTCTCAAATACACGCGACTCTCCTCCTTTTCAAGTATTTCTAGTGGCTGCCATTGATGGCAATTCCTGGCTAATAATGTCTTTGGAAGAAGTGCTGTTTATTTAATTATCATAACTTTTTCATTATAGGGTTATAGGAAAAAAAATTCATAAGTGAAACAAGACCATCTTTAGTTTCTCTCTGCCCTGCTAGCTTTTATTGTTTTCAAGGTACATCAAACAAACAAATAAAACGGGGTCTGATCCTAAAGTGGATTGTGTACCATTACCTATTTAAATTATATCACAATCAAATGAAATTATTAAAGAATAAACCAAATTCCCTCCCAACACAGTGATGACAAAAGCCTTTTGGAGGGAGCAGCTTTGCAGTAAACTCCTTCTGTGCATGGATTAAACGCCTCAGCAGCACACAGCTCTTGAGAACACTTTATTGCTCTGTGCATACATGCACAGAATATAAATTATTGCTTAATTATGTACCACTCCAGCAGGAGCAGCTTGCAGCATCACCGATAGGTTGCAGAATAGCAAGGGGTTTACTGGAAAATGGCCCTTATCAAAAATCTGAGCTGGAAGCCAAAGTCGGACTGGGCGATGGAGGTGCAGTGCTGTGTCCGCACGAGCCCATAAACCCAATGGATGCGTCCCCCATCGTGACTGCAAACACTTAGAGGCGTGCTCCTTGGGTTCATGTAACAGTACAGTATATGGCAAACCACTGCAGCAGTTGAGGGCTGAGCCTGAGTTTGCTGTGCTGGTACAGCTGGCAGCCTGTACCTCGCGCTTACACGTGATTTATGGGCTTGCACACGGTGACCTTTCTGCTACCACACCCCACAGCGTGGCACCAGGAGGGGACACCCAGGCTGTCAACTGCTACAGCAGCGATAAGCAGCTGAGAGCAAGCACCCTCTGCAGCTGTGAGGTGGTACGGAAGGCGAAAGAAATGCTACTGAGCTAAAAGGCATGTTTTGGTAAAAGGGATAGGGAGAAAGAGGGGAGCTGATCAAAGCCTGAGCTGAATAACCCTCTGATTCCTTTAGCCATGACCCAGCCAAGGTGACCTAGCAATAATGAAGTGACCTGACTGCAGCCAGTCAGCAAATGGAATGGCTCAGGAACTTGCAGCCACAACAGAGGAGGCAGCAAAACCCGTGCCAGGTGTAGCTGTGGGATGTTATTCAGTATCTTACTGGGAGCATAAGAGAAAGAATGTCAACATAAAGAACCATCCTAACCAAAGATTAGTGAAGTTACCACAACTCTTGGCTGGCCAGCACCATGCTTGGTGACAGGCAGAGGCTGCCAGCAGGCTTCTTGCACCCCCTGCAGCACGGATCTCCCCGGGCTGCCCGGGCAGGGCTGCTTCGTTACGCTCTGAGGCCAAGCTCTGAGACAATTCGTGTGACTCTGTCACATTTCCATCTTGTCAGATGATGAGACATGTGAGTTTATTATCTAACTTCATGCACTCACTTCTGAGCCTCAGCATTTTGCCAGAGCTGATGAGAAACCTGTAAGGCCAAGGCTGGACTTGCCTCGTCAGAGGGCATCTCCCATGGCACTGGGAATCCACACAGCACTTCACATTCGGTGTTTTAACAACGAGGTCATCCTGCCTCTCTCCAGGCAGGGTCCTTTTACTCCAGTCAGGAAACTGCACCTCTCTCAGAAGGCGTGGTTAGCAGAACCTTGCATTTGTAGGAGATTTTAAGTTGCTGAGGAGTCTTCAGACTGATGTTCTTCACAGCTGAGGGATACAGCCAGTGAGATGTAATAGCCAGAAATCAAAATAAGATGCAATTGTTTTAACAACAAAGAGCACTGGGCACAGGCCACCCCCGTGATATTTATGTGAGTGCCTGGAAGCAACCAAACCACGCTGATCCCCTCTGTGCTGCCATGAAGGATCCCAGGGCATGGAGGATGCTGAAATCAACTTTCCTGCTGCAGAGGCAATACCTGTACAGCCCCCACGGCACACACAGGCACACGGGCACGGCTGCTTTCCGTAACCCCTGGAAGAGCCAGGTCAGGGCAAGCTGGGTGGAAATGAGGAGGTCTCCACTCATGCACTTTCCGCCTGGTCTGGCTGCTTTTTCTGTGAAATTTCCAGTGGCCTGCTGAGCTCCTCTGTCCAGGCAGATTAGACCAAGTGAGCGTAGCAGAGATTTGTCCAAGGGGAATGTTGTTTTTCTAAGCAGACAAACCAAGGAGCCACAGTGAATTGAAGTCTTGCTTCAGTTTCTGCATTTAACAAGACTTGCTGCACATACAAATTCACTCCCTTCTCTTTCTGTAAGGAATTCTTCCTGTCCAGCAAACCATGCCAGTATCACTTTTCCTTCTGTTGCCTCTGCACTCTTCTTTCCTCTTTGATGCCAGGCATGCAGAAGACTCGGTAAATATTTTTTTTTTTTAAAAAAAAAAACAACCCAATAATAAATGTCAGTTTTGTTTTCATTGTCTTCCTTTGGCCTTGAAGCATCTTGCCATTGGAATTCAGAAGCCAGCCACAGATCAAAGACCTGGTGATGTTATTAAGGGATAAGGAACAACCCCGGAATTTTAAAATAACACACAACTTGTTTTCCAGGACTGTGGGTGGGGAAGTCTTTTGTATTCCTATCGGATCTGTCTCCACTACTTTGTTTCTACTTTAATTCACCTTCTGTCAGCTCCCCCAAAGCCCTACTGACATCCCTGAGAAGTAAACTAGATTGCATGCCCTTCACAGACTACACGAGAGTTTTTGTTCTCATAACTCTTGAAGGTACTGACTCTTCTATCAGCATCTCCTGTCCTGGGGAGTGAGAAATTACAAGTCAGTAGAGCTGACTTTTAAAACAACAGACACAGGTATGTGAATTGTGGGTTGTTGTTTTTTTGCGGAAAAGCCAGAGTGAGCTGACCCTTTAGTTTACTGTACAGCAAGTTCAGGGAGGCAGGCTGATCCATGGTAAGACTGAAAAACAGCAAGTTTATAGGTGCACGAACACTACTTGTCCTGCCTTCTGATCCAGACTATCAGATCTCTGCACCTCCAAAGCCTTTCCGCTCCTTCTTCTAAATGCTAATGTACTTCTGTGATCAGGTACAAAGATGCTGGAATTGCTTGTGTTGGCATTTCCCTCAAAGTGTGCAAGTGAACATCTAGGAGCATCAAAAATGAGCCACGGGAAAAAATCCAACATATTTGAAGGCTGACTTTCAAGTCAGCTCCTAATGTTTCCATGGAGATCAAATGCTATGGAGTTGACAATGAGTTCTCTGGTTGTGCCATTCTTTTCAGGAAAAAAAAAAAAAAAAACACCTCTAAGAGCCTGGACCCTGCAGTACAGCCGTGTTATTGATTTGAAAAAAAAACAACACACAACACATTTCTATCTCCCACTCCACCCCTATTCTCTTATGGAGGTGTTAAGTCTTAGCTCCCTGTTTTTCAGGGCTAGGTCTGTCAGTATTGACCTAGAGAATCAGCTCCATTCCTCAGGTACTGAAAAAATTCCCCAGGCACTGAAAAAAAAAATTAGCAGCTAATGAAAATAGTATGCTTCTGTGAGAAGAAGGACATAGCTATGCTATTCAACATATGCCGTAGGAGATGCAAAGATGTGTGTGATTCCCCTTGAGGAGTATTACGAGCTGAAATTACAAAAGAGCATTTCAGCAGAAGGTACTCAACAGCATACAGAGAAGCCCGTACAGTGAAAGGAGACAATCCTTCAGGTTTCCAGAGAGCCCCCTATTTCATTTTCAAAATGGGTGTTGGCATTAATGAATAAAAGCAAAATGTGCTCTCAGCGCACCAGTAAGCATACAGAAGTACTAGAAGTAACGATTTAAGGCAGTGCCCTAGCTCTGTCATTTAAGTGCAATACACTGTGGGCCTTGTCCCACCTTGCCTTGCAGTTAGCTGAGCAACTGATTTTGAGCTAGGAGGCACTGAGCAGGCTGCCTTGACACCATGCTGAAACCCCAAAAGATGGCAAGGGGGGCATATGTTTACATGGATGATTTCCGAAGTGTTTATTTTTGGAGTCAAAATAGGAAATTGGATAACATTCAAAAGGGAAGTGAGACTAATTTCTATAAGATGCTCACTAAGGGTTAGTAAGGACAAAGAAGCACCTTCAGCCTCATCCATGCCTGTGGACTGAACATATATCCATATATATCTGTATATATGTGGGCACGTATCCACGAGAGTCCAGCTTTTGATACACACAAGAAAAGGAGAGCAACTCCTTAGGCCCGAGAAACACGGTGTAAAATGAAAACAGAGACCATGACTTGCAAGCAACCCTGTCCATGAGGGATGCCACAAGCTGTGTACAAGAAACCTGCTTGAAAAGAGAGACTGACAAGTCCTGAAAGCGAGGAGAAAAGGCCATTTTAAAGAACAGGCTAACTCTTATTATCTTCCTATGCATGTGCTCTGCGTTATGTTGCTGCCTGAGGGGCACTGAGGCCCGAAGCCTGCATGGCTGCTCCAGGCTCTGGGTCTCATTGCAGGTCCCCAGAGACCTTCATCAGCTCCTCTGTGCCCTCCTCAGCACCCTGGTAATGCATTCGACCCTTTTAAACAACCAAGAGCCTTAGAGGGGTTTAAACATTTAAAACCTATTAACGCCGTACATTAACTCAAGTTCATTCCAAGTCAAGGCCTTAAATCACTTTAAGCATAATGCAATATTTAACCAAAAGCACAAGGAGGAGCAGAAGTGTGCGTGTGTGCTGTGGGAGGTATGGGAAAGGGGGTGCTGACCACGTCTCCCCGAGGCTTCTTTCACAGACTCACAACCCATTTATGACATCTCCTGCTACAGATCAGCCTTTGTCTCCATCTGGAGGTCAATCCACCTAGGCAAGTTCCTACACTGGTCCGAAAGGAGTTTTGCTGAATTAAGTTCCTCTGCAGCCATCACTATTTTAGTGTCTCCCACAGGATGAAAATGTGATTGGCATCTCATTTCTTGCAGTGATCCAGCTTCTTTTGAATTATGAATACTTTTTGAACTGGCAAAAGGTATTATGCCTCTGCGAAAACTCTGTTTGTGCCAAGCTGCACTGCTCAGATCACAGCCACTTACTGCACACCCCTGTTTTAGCAGTGTTATATCACATGCTGCTGCTTAAGCTCTGTATGCACACAGCTGTGCATACACGGGTGCACTTGCACTTGCCTTTCCATATGGAAAAAAAAAAAAGATTTTATGTAAACTTGATAAGGCTGTTCCTTTCGGGGAAGAAGCACAATAAACTGGATCTTCTGGGAATGAGGTAGTGGGAAAGAAAAGAAAAAAATATCACACAAAATGTCTTCAGTGTTCAGTGTCATGGATTGATCGTGTCACCACAAGTGCACATCCAGAAGAATGTGGAGACACCTTGATCATTCGTGAGGAACAGACATCCCAGGCTCCCTGTTAGACCCACCACATTTCCAGACGGAGCCCACGGGATGCCTTCTGATTTCTCGTTTTGTTTATCTTTCTCTTTGCCTCCTCTTGGCAGCTGCTGCGAAGGTACTTCGTAACTGCCGAGGAGACGTCAATCACGGAGCTTTGCCTCACACTTGCTGTATTAAATCATTACGTTTTTGTTTCTTAAATTATTCAGCAGCGGGATGATTATTTTCAGATGGCAGGACCACAGTTGTGCAGAATAAATACTCGTATTTTCTCCCGCTCTGTGCTATTTTCAAAGTACAGTGAGTTAAATTTGGGCCGCAAATGACTCAACAGCTGGTAACGATCCATGGCTGCAAATACACAGATGCTTCAGTTGTCAGCTACCAACACACGCAGAGCACAGGCAGAGGAAGCACAGCACTCGAGCTTGGGGAGTTTAAAGACGAGGCTCTGCACGGAGGCAGGGAGTGGAAGAGGATACAGATGCATGCGGCACATCTGTACCCGACAACTGTGTCGTGCTGGCTCCCCAGCCCCATTTCAAAGCCCTCCTTTCTGATGGGGTTTGCATCCCGCAGCATCCAACCACCCAGCACCACAGCCCAACTGTGCCTGATGAGGATGAGAGGGATTTGTAAAAGGTTGTTTCTCCCCGGATTAGAGTATAAAGGCAGGCTGGGAAGAATGCGCTCATACATTCGTAAGCAGGTTGTTCATTTCTTTAATAAACATCCTCTCCTGCGTGTCTGAAATAAGCATTAAATTGTGCCAGCACACCTGCATAACTTTATTTTTTCTTCTCTCTCGCACATCTTTCCTGCCTGCTTATCTCCACCACAGCAGACGGCACTGGAAAGAATAGGAGGTCACCTCTGCTGCGGGGAAAGGCTGGAAGCTTTTGCAACCCTGACCTAAGCCCTGCGAGGACGGACAGGCTGCGAAGAGCAATCTCTCTGCAGCAGTCTTGGGTGGGTCAGAAGAAACCCAGAAGAGCAGCAGAAACGGAGCTGGCAAAGGATTCTCAAATCCCTCAGACTGGCAGATCTTCACTGGAGGGGTGGAGGAGGAGAGCACACAAAATCTTCCCAATGTTCCTAGCAGCAAGCACTCATACAGAAAATCGGAGAGGAAAAACCCCATAAAGCTGCTTTCTATGGCCTTTTATTACTGGTGAGGAAGGGGATTGCAGCCTCCCAGACGATGCCCCAAGTCCAACATTTCACTCAAAAATGTCACCAGGCAAAGGCAAGAAACGAGATGTTGTGGGAGACTACAGATCGTTTTATCACAGATATGCATGGTGAAGCTAAATCACATGAGTAAGGGCATTTGGCAGCTGGAATAATTTCCAAATAGACTAATTAGAGTCTGAATTATTAATGGTAAAATTTATAATTGGCTCAAAGCAAGGTTACAGCAAGAAACATACTTGACTTTGCAAAGAATAATGAATATTTGCAAGGGCAGTAAAACGATACGCTTCTCTAAGGAAACTGGCAGCAAATGGGGCAAAACCCCTAAAGTGATACTAAAGCACGTGGCACAAGACAAAACTGGCAGAGACAAGAGAAAAGAGTAAAGAGAACAGGTAAAATAGCAAACAAGCTCAGAGATGATTTATTGCATTTATATGCAGTAAATTTGGAACAAAATAAGACAATGCAGAAGTCTCTCCCTGAAGGGCTGCCTTGTTAGGCGTGCAGTAAAAAACCTAACGATTTCACGGAAATGTGTTCTCAGCGCTGACAAACTTACAAAGGGAAAATACATGAGTGTGCAGCTGAAGGACAGAGCTCTGATAAGGCTGATAAAACGTCACTCTTTGTGGGTCTTTTAATACATTTACAAAGGCAAGTGATGTAGCTCTTGCCAGGGATGTAATTTGGTCAGGGATAATTCTGTGCTGAAGCAAGTACTGGAAAAAAAAAAAAAAAAAGATATTAGAAGCACCATTTTATATTTCCAGTTGGGACAAGGGACAGCATTTCAGGAGGGATGTGCACCATGGTGGGCAGGGGAGGGTGCAACCACTGCCAAGACACGAGCGTGCCCCATGGGGCTGTCCTGCACCCCACGTTCCCCATGGCAGGCATTGATGAGGAGGAAAAGGGTTCTGGAGCATTTGGGTACAAAGTCCCAAAACTAGGAATAAAGAAATGGAAATGCTATTTCAAAACAGCTGGCTGAAATGAAATACGCACTGAACTGGGAAAAGAGCAGGCTGTCAGGGATTGCATTCAAAAGCTGATTTTGTAAAGCAAGTACAACAGCAGCAGGCGGGGCAAGGTTGGGTTTGCACATTTGGGGAAGGACAGTCAACCTAGCAGAATCTGAGATACCGAAACAAGAAGATCCTATGCATGAATGTACTGGAGAGCAGGTGGAAAAGCCCCTAACTAGATGGACAGATACCTTGTGTGCTTATCATCAGCCCTTAAATAGTGTTCTAAAAGTGTTCTTAAATAACTTGATGAAGTACTGAAAGGAGTACAGAAATGTGAAGACTGCTTCCTGGGAAATGATGAGGAGGTCATGCCTGGACTTCAAAAAGCAAAGGCATGTTTTTTTGGTGCACGGAAACAATGCTTTGGTCAAAACACAATGTATAAATGCCCCGCATGCATTTCAGGTAGGTGTTTAACTGAATCCTTTTCAGACTATCACTAAGCACTTGATATGCATGAAAGCATCACGTTTGCCACAGGCCTCTGACATTTGGAAGCTGTGTTACAGATGCCTCCAAGGTTACAGAAATTATTATAAAACTGCAAAATTATTGGAGGACATGCCCAGTACGAAGCTTTTACTGGTGCACAGATTTTCAATAATTTGCATGTAGAGAAAAAGCAAGAAGCTGCAAGAGGATGTGCTCGGAGTAATGTATAATTTGAGTGTGACCCACTTCTGTAATAGAATTAAACAGTCTCAAGTAAGATGCATAAAATGAACCAATCCTAGCGAAACACAAGAGCACAATACCACATGGAGATCGCCATAAGAGAAACTCTTCCACCTTGCAGGATAAAGTCATCCTGACAACTCAGAAATGAAACTACAACAGACAGTGCAACTCGGGGTACAGGAAACTATGTAACCGTACCACCGTGCAAAATGAGGTCAGAAATACTAAGCAAAACTTGCAGTATCCATCTGGCTATGTGCAAGAGGAGGCACTAAAAAAAAATCGTACTGTGGTCCCGCAAATGTTGTCACTCGAGATAAGAAATCCAAGCACAAATCCTACAATAAATACAGCAAATTATGCAAAAGAACATTGGAAGCCATAAGAGCTCTGTGATTGCTGTTGATACAGATACATTTGGACTAAACAGGAAAGATGAATTATTAATAATTTTAACTTGTCACAAAACATGCTGAATAACAGTATAAAACACGCTCTAAATCACGGTTTACATGTGCTGGATTCCAGATGAACTAATACCAGATAAGGGCCTGCATTTCACAAACGACTTATTTCAGCCATTTGCTTGAGAAATTAGATCAAGCATAGTAAAGCAAGTCCTTATTAGGCACTGCCACATGGGCTAGCAAGAAGGCTGTCCTGTAAATATCATAAAGAACCAGAGGTCCATGGAAACCATGTCTGGTCTTGTTAGATTATCACAGCACACTTCTCAGTGCTCCACTGAGATTTCCTGTTGAAAGAATTATGGGCAACAAGGGACCAAACCCACAGATATCTGAAGCTAGGACATGTTTAACCCTGAGATCATTACAGAAGAGCTGTTTGTCTGGAAATTAAAGCAGAACAAAAGCTATAAACAGAGGCTAAACAAGCAGAAATGCAAATGGAAGGGAAAGTTATACTGATTATAGCTACCACCTTAACCTGTCGTTTGCAATGAGGTTGGACGTCATAAGCCTCAGAGCATTTTTCTCCCTCTTGGACCAGAAAAAAGCTAAACAGAACTAAGAGGCACTCTGGCTTCATGCATTTTGAGCATTGATGGGATGATACCTTGACAGCACTTCTGTGATGACAGAAGTAACAGCGCTGTCTCCTAACACTGTCCATCAAGAAAAAGGTACAAATTAGACTCATTGGCTGTAGAAGGAATGCCCCCGTAACTTGTGACACACCAGAAAAACACTGATAGTGACTGCCTTTCAGATTAGATAGCTTTAAATGAGTATTTTATTAACTGGCTGCTTCATTTTCTAGATGTTACTTCGTGCACATTTGCTGTTAAGAGAAATCAGGAAAGGTGTAGCAGCTGCCACTGACTTGCGCAACAAAGATAATAACCTTTTGTAGCCCTGATCCACATGCCTCTGCTTGGAGCAGAAAACATGGTTGATCTCCTCCCAACACATCTTTATTAAAAATATCACACATCTTGACAGAATTTGGCAGATAAAATAATCTGGTGCCTCTCATTTCAATTAGTTTCAGCTCCCAACTGCTAGATCTTGTTATTATTTTGTCTACTCAGTCAAAGAGCATGCTACTATCAGATGGCTTCTCCTTGCATAGGTACTTCCACATTGTGTTCAAGTCAATTACAAACCTTCTGTTTAACATTTTCGAGCAATTGGCTTTTTGTGGCGTGCTGTGTTTTTCTTGTTTTCCAGTCCTGGAGTTATTGTTGCAGCTCTTCTGCAATCCTCTCCCAACTTTTCCATATCCTTCCTTTTTAAGGACACCAGGTTAGGATGTCCAGAAATAGTTTTGCTTTGCCCAGAGGTAATCCCACTTTACGCTCTTACTGCATATTCCCATCAAAACGTCTGAGGGATGAAGGAGCACATTTAGCAGCACCGAGAGCTCCCGTGCAGCTGGGTGATCCCAGCAACTGGGATCCCAGAGACCTTCTCAGGGTTGCTCCTTTCTGGGAGGCTGCTTCTCATCCTGACAAGCTGGATGACAACATGGTTTGTTCCCAGCTGCATGACCCCGAATCTATCCCTACTGAAATGTCTATGGTTGGAGCATCCCAAAAGACGGCTTCGTAAAGTTATGAGTGACCCATATCATTACATATGGTTACACCAAGTCTTGTTTCACCTGAAAACTTTAATCAGCCATCTTTCAAAATAAGGTTCTTCACTGGAACCTCTCCCATATATATTGGTGATTTCCAATTAATAAATAAGACTTAGCTAGTTTCTAATAAGTGTATTTACTTAGCACTTCTTTAGCATACTTGTAATGTTTTAATCTGAATGTCATGCTGTAGCGAGTTAAATACCACACGGATATCTGAGCATATTATAGCAACACATACAAATTAAGCCTTTAATTACTTAAGAAACACTGATCTAATTTGGCAGACCCATTGCCCGTAGAGTATCGAACACCCACAACAAACCATTTGCAGCCAGCCACAGACAGACCAGTGCGTGCCTGCAAAAGGTACCAGCAGCCTTCAAATATGTTTGTGGGCACTGAGACAGCCAGCGTCTATCTCAGGAGCACCAACAGCACTGCAACATAAACACTCCTTATCTGAGCACTTAGCTCCTCTCCTGGGTCTACGCACACTTCCCAGTATCTCACTCTCGTAGCTGTGCCCCACCACAGTAGGGGTGAATGAGTGACCAAATGCATTGAAGGATGATCAGCCAGGAGGGCAAGGACCCAGCCAAACACAAACCACCAGCAGAGAAGCGATCGGAGAACAGAAGCAATGCTGTTCAATTTGGGACACTCAGCCAGTGCTGTGTTTGGGACTTAACTCTCACATCCCTCCTTTAAAGTAACTGCGTGCCATGAAGCCTGCTGGTGACAGACAGTGGGGTGGCATCTGTAGTGAGGAAGGCTGGGGCACTGCACAGGAAATACTGGATGACCCCAAGGGCTGGTGTGGTTGAGATAGGAAGAAGCTCAAAAGGATGGAGTGCCAGGGCATGCGTCTAGGGACTAATAAACGGAACCTCTGCTGTAAATTGGGAGCTGATCAGCAGGAAATTACAAAGGAGGAGAAAGGCCTGGATGTATTATCCAACTGAAGGATGACTGTGGGTCTCTGGTGTGACACAGCACGAAAAGGGCAAATACAATCATAAAATACTTCAGGCAAGGGATTTCCAGCACAGCAAGGGAACCTTCATGCCCCTGTACATTGACCAGACTTATTTGGGAGTGACCCTTCTCATCTACATCTGAGAGGCAAGTACAGCCAAGAACAGGTGGCAGAAAGGGCTGCTGGATTGATAACTGGTGTCACAGAAGGAAGTCTACAGGAGTAGGAAATTTGTATTTAGGGTAGGAAAAGGAAAGCTGAGAGGATACCGCTGCCCTTCAAAGATATATCAGAGAACTTAAACCAAAGGCTGTATTTGACTCAAGGACCACTGACTGGGAATAAATACAGGTTAAAACTCCGAGCACGGTTTCCAGCTATCAAAGCAAAGTCTCTCACAATGAAATAGGATCGTAGTGGGAATAACATTTGCCTCATCTTCAGATTTTTTTTACTAAGTTTATTAAGCTGATAGCATGGAAGGGAGAGGAGATTCTGTGACAGCGTTACTTGTGTCAATAGGGAAGTGGTCTCAACAACTCAAGGCCTTTTCCAGCCCTCTGGTTTATGGACGCTGCTTTGTGACAGAAGTAACATGTAAATATTGTTACTATTCCTGACATACACCAGAAGGAGCTCAGCATGAAACCAAGTCCAGATCACCTGAAACAACTCTGAAAACATGTTTTCGGTGACAAAGAAAATGAGGGGCATGTGGAAAGAAGGAACATGAAAACAGGAAGGAAAAGCACAGGTTTCTTCAGACGCCAATATCCTTACCTCCCATGAGGAAGAGAAGCCCCGCCACATACTGCATAAGGCCTCGGTCCCAGCAGCACCCCAGCACCCCGATAATCCATCCAAACAGGATGATGGCCACGGCCATGCCCATGAAGCCAGCTGTCATCCTGCGCAGATCTGCAGTGGGGAAGACAGAAAAACAGCATGCTTGTGAACAGTGATAAATTACCATCATCAGAGCTTCCTGACAGTCGATCCGAAATGCTACAAAACTGCTAGATCATCAGCATTGGCACAGGATGGTTTGTGTAAGGGTGGTCCAGAGGGAGGACAACCCTTAGATTAAGACAGGCTTTACTGTCCTCTCATGCATCTAGATGGTGACCATGTCAGGTGGTTTTTGGTAAGGACATTTTTGAGTGCTCCAGGGAGCACTGGGAGTAGGAGGAGAGCACGATGCTGAAGTGAAGCGTTTTGTGCTCTGCATGTGGGGACAGAGAACCACGTGTGGTCTGGGGTTGACCTATATTTATTTCAAAAATAAAGGTTAACAATCTTCAAGATCTAATGTAAAGAACCTGTAAATTAAGCTTTTGCTGTATTCCGTATTTGCTTTCTGCAAAAAGGATGGGACTACTGGGATCCCTCCTACATGTGCTAGAAAAAATAAATCTTCACTGCTGTTTTGGATGTGAAATCTGAGCAGGGAGACCACCTGGAAAAAAGAGCAAGGACTATGAGAGCTGACGAGCATCTTTACATGCTCAAATAATGGAACAGATGGAGACATCTTCACTAACATTTGACTGTTCCCTGCCCCTCCTCACGCACACACACAAAGTTTAAGCACTGATATGTCAGGAGCGTGTGTGCAGAGAAAATTCCAGCCAAGTCAGCTCTCCAAACATTTGCTTCCTTCTGGAAGCAAATTCTATTTGCATAGCAATTTCATTTTCTTTCAAGAAACAGAATGCTTGTGACAGAGGGAGGACAAATTGAAAGCAGTGAAACAGCCACCAGCTTTCTCCTTGGCTGGTCTTTGACTGTTTCTCAGCTTCTGTTATTTTTGGTCCTTTTTCTGCAGTGGTTCAGAAGGACCACCAACACCACTAGTGCAGGTTCAGTGAAACTTCTAAACAACAATAAAGTGTCATAACCAGAGATTTATAAAATTCCTAAACCAAAAACCGTCTGCAAGGACTATGGGCATGTTGGAACAGAGTCATTTGATTCAGTGAAAGGACGTTTCCTCAGGGCTGTGTTCACTGTAGCATTTCTTACCCAAGATCAAGTTGCAGAACACAACCCCCCCCCTTGAGGCTATGAGTTCTTGTAGATTGTCACTGATTTTCACAAGGACTCTCTCTGACAACATAAAGATGACCAGGCCTTCAGCCCATCAGTGACCAGTGCCCTTTTAACTAGATATGTCTTTAAGTCATCTTTTTATCTTCAGGTTTCTGACTATCCCACCAAAATGAAACAAGAACTCCCCACAAACTATTTTAATATGCTCAAGTAGGTCTGGTACAGGAAAAATAAATAAAAATAAAATAAAAATAAAGGCATTTCCTACAGAAACTCTTACTTCCCACAGGCAGTGCTGGTCTCTGTTCCTTGGGAATTTCTCAGAGGGTTTCCTAAAGCAAGCAGTAAATGTTTGTAAGCATTTCTGATGGCAGTGTCTTTGTACTCTGTAGCCCATAAAGGCCTGGGCTCAATTTGAAAGACAGATGAAAACTTAAAATGTTTACTGTTTCCTGTGTCTTCTGCAATAACAGCAAAAGGCATTTCAGCGCCGCTGCACAGCCGTCTGTGTCGGCCCAGCGAAGCCTGTCTGTTTTAACTGGTGACTGCTGACTGCAGGTAACAGCACTTGCTCCTCCTAATGGAAGCATACCCTAACACCTGCTCTTAATGAGCTGAATATAAATAGTTTTATTCAGCTGTGAGATGTCAGTAACTCCTCAGGTCCATCCCGATAACAAAGTGATAGAGCTGGTTCTCACAGGTCCCAGAGGGGACCACAAGTGTCCCTATACAAGTATCCTGTGCACCAAACTAAGGAATTGTTTCCACCCCACTAAAATGAGCGTAAGTTTTGCCATTTAACAGAATAGTTCAAATAGCAGGACTGAGATTTCTAGACCCAATTTCTGAGGTTTGTTTCACTAGACCTTTCTTACTGGTGGAACCCGAAATTCCCTTTCTAACAACACAGCAAAATCCATCAGCATCTTAATTCTGGGCTCACACTCTTGAAAAAAAAAAAAGAAAACCTAACATCTGACTCACACTTAAACCCATCCATGATAACATTAAAAATCACAATAATTTAAGAAACCCTAGTTCTTGCAAGTTCAGCGGGCTCAGTTTAAGATTACCACTGCTTGCACCAATTGCAGTCCCTCACAAGCCCATCCACTAGGGTTTATGTGAAATAAGTAAAATAAGATCTTTCTTTTCTGTTTTGATGTCTGTGCTGGGAACGAGTCTATGCAAAGTGATTCTTTTCTGGGAAAATATTTAACGTATATAATGCGTTGCAACAGCAGATCAACAAGCTCAAGCCATTTAGTGAGGAGAAGGGAAGGGAATAGAAACTCCTCTCTGCACACAAACCCACATTAATTGTGCTTTGTATGATTATTGCTCTGTTGGCATGGTGCTTGACAAGGAAAGGACAGCCAAAAAGCAAAGATTTGCACTGTATACTTGAGGCAATATATAAATTCTCTCTGCTAATTTAGGAGCAAGGGGTGCCACATAAATAAACAATAGCTCATCAGGAAAATGTGATTTTGTTTTTTATTTTGTCTGAGTTTGATTGGCACTGATAAGGCTTTTTCTGAATATATATCCTGCAAAGGTAAACAGGGTCAAGCTTTGGTCGCATAACACTACTTTGTAACATCTGAGCACATCCTGGGTCTGATTTTTTATTTTTCTTTTTTATTGTTATTAGTTTTAGATAACGAAATGTAGGATTCTCACACTCTTTCTTTCTTGGAAAACCTCTTTGAGCAACTGCAGCATCTCAGGATGACGGCACGACAATCCCAAGCAACTGAAGGAGCGATGTACCAGAAAAATGTATTGTTGAATTTTATACAGCCAAAGCTCACTCCTGTGCACTGCTTAGCTGGTTCCACACCTGATCCTCTCCTGGGTATCTACGCAGCATCCTCACTCTGTAGCAAAGTGCACAGGCTTCAGTGGTACTGTGAATTCCCCCTCTCCACCATCTAGTAACCCAAACCTTTAGGTGGCTACACGGTGCAGGTAAGGAGGGTATTGCACTGCTTGTTCTGTAGGACCCATAGTGTAGAAACTGACTCAGTGCCGTGCCTGTTTGACCAGCAGTCTCAGTGATTTACTACATGGACTTAGACAGCCCCATCACTTGTGAGTGAAAGTACATTATTAGCTTTCTACTCGTGTTTTAGAGACGCCTTCTTCTTCATCCCATTTTATTTTTTTACATTAACAGACTAAAAGTTTAGTGTGAATATCTTCCCCTTGGGAGTATTTTCCATGCCTAGCACTGCCACAGGTGCTGCTGCATGTAGCAGGCAGGGAACTCAATCCTGACTCAGAACCAATGTGGATCCTCAGGCCAGGAATTCAGGCATCGTGTTCAAGTAGGCTAGAAACAACAAATGTCTTGATTAGTAACACTGGAGAAGGGACAGCAGATGAAATAATCCAATTCCCATGGCTGAATCTGAAATGGTAAGCTTGAAAGGCACAAGCTCCATGAATCGTGATGAAAAGAGAAACATTAGCATTTTAGACAACCTCCTTAAAATAAAGGAAGAGTCTCATAAAACAACATGCGTTTCCTAAAAGCATTTTAGTCTTCCACCGGAGAATATTAACTGTAAAGGATTTCTGAAGATAATGAAAGGCAGAAGAGCTGATTAAGATCTGCTTATTTCCAAGCAGCCTGTGGAGAAGGTTCACTCTGTCAGTTTGCAAATGCCCCTGCCCTTCATTTCACCCTGATATCTGTCCATCTGTATTTGTTATGAGCAATAAAGTATTTCATGCTGGTTGTCACATCGTGGAAGAAGTTTCACACCCCAGCAGCTGCAAACAGAACATGTTCTGAATCAGTGTTGCTTCTTGAAAATTTCAATATGCCTTTTTGACTTCTGATGTTCTGCCCTATTCTTTGAAATTGCAAGTCATCTTTCCAAAGCAAGGGCTCGGTTCCCCTATTGATATCTATCTTCTTCTCCACAGAGGAGTTTAATACTCCAAAAATATTAAGCATTTATTTTCTCTCAACACACAGAGAAAGGAAAATATGAGCCTCTTGTGAAAGATGGGGAAATCGAGACAAGATGAGAATAATCAACCTGCCCATGACTACACGAGAAGTTTGTGGAGGAGCATATAATTGAATCTATATTACCACAATTTCTGGCCAGCCCTTTAACCACACAGCCCTGCTTTTGCTTTCAGAACTGCTTGTTCTCAAGTGTTTGCTACCAGATCAAAGTACAGTGCTTGTTATCAGAGCATCAGAAAGTGCAATACTGCTGCAAACAGCTTTTCAGATAGTCCGCCCTACATCTCCCTTCTACCAACACAGAAAGGTCCAGAAGGACTAAGGATCCTGAAGCCTGTATCCAGAATACCTGCAACACCTTAGGGGACATTCAGGGTACAGCATCGCCCTTTCGTGAGGCGTCCCATCAAAAGGGGAAACTGAAAAGGAAATCACTAATGTATTTCAGTGCCCCTCTAGGACCAAACACCAGGATGTAATATCACATCAAGCAGAAACAGACTGGGGTAGCATTATTCTTTAGCATAATCCTTCACTGCACTTTGATGTATACTAGATCTTGATCTATACTAGATCATACTAAAATCTATACTGGATCAAAGCACTATAGTAGATCCTATACTAGATTCATTCTCAACTCTCTTTACCGGTGTGGGTTTAAACACATTTGTACTAAAAAAGAGTCTAAATCACTCCCTTCTCATCTTTTTCTAAGCAAATATGTGTATAGAAAATTGTTTAAGAACTAGCTTTCACTAGGTTTTGTTTAAATGACTTCTCTGACAAAGATTCAGCTGCACAGTGCTATCTTTATCTGACATCATCCCTCCTCTCACCTCACCCCAATAGCACAGGGGGGGTCAAGACGCAAAATTGGACAGGTGTGTCTTTCACTGAATACCAACCCAAGCAGCTCCCCGCTACCATGAAGAAGCGAGTATTAATGCAGATGATTTTGAGTGGCATCTTCTGGCTCTCATGATTCTCTCCACACAGCTTAAGATGGTATTTTGGATGAGGTTGGCAAGTGGAGGGTGAGGTTTTAATCTTTTCTTTCCACTTCAGGAATGAAGAGATAAGAAGAGAAATATGTATTAGTCTACCTGAGACTCAGCTAAAATCTCTGAGTGCTTCTCCTGAATTTTGTGGCAACCCAGTCTCCAGTTTGAAGATTACTCTAATGCCATTACAATGAGTACGACCCACTTCAACAGAATCACAGAATTATCTAAGTTGGAAGAGACCTCAAGATCATCGAGTCCAACCTCTGACCTAACACTAACAAGTTCTCCACTAAACCATGTCACTAAGCTCTACATCTAAACGTCTTTTAAAGACCTCCAGGGATGTCCAGAAGTAACAGTATATGCATGTACTCTCCATCAGGGAGTGATTCAGAAATGCATGTGTCACAAACACATACACTAAAACACAACCCTCAGAAATGAGAGAAAGAGCAGCACAAGGTCCTCACAAAATTAAATACCTAAATATTGATACTCCAAAGGACTTTGGTGAGCCTTTGTTTCACAAACCAAGATACACATATAATTTCTCCTAAACCAGAAAATCCCATCCCCTTCTCTGGACTAGAGTTGTTTGTGTGATAACGTGTTTGGCTATCAGCATGTATAAACCCACCTATATGGAAATGCCAATAAGAAACTTCACAGACATTTGTCCCTGGCTGTGGTCGCCACTAGTCAACTCAGGACAGGATGTAGAATGGACATCCCGACAGACAATTTGTTCTGTCAGGATGGACCATCTGTCTGGATTTCCTCCATCACAGTTCTTAAGCATTTTATAGTTATCTAAGACAGAAACAATCACAAAAGGTTGTTGCCAGCTGCGTGCTGCTGGCACTTCAGCCTGCCTTCGTTCGTAAGAAAACCCAATGACTTCAGAGCTGGGTGAGCAGTTCATCAGAGGGTGAATGGAGTCCTGTCTTGTTCAAGGGCTGACGCCTTCAGAGATTCGTGCTGAGACAGCAACCCCCGCATGGCTGTGCAATTCCTTGTCCCCGGTGAACCTTCTCATGAAGCACTGGAGAGGGAAAGGGCATCCCAAACCAGGTCACACAGTGTGGTACTTTCTGAAAGCAATTCCTCTGGTATTTGGGGAAACTGCAGAAGCCTAAGAAATTCTGCAGTGGCTGAAAGCACCATCTGGAGCTTGAATATCAAGCCCTGACCTTACTCTTGCTTTTTGCTCGTGTAGAGCAGAGAGAAGACAAAAGAGAACCACTAGATAATAAGAAAGAGATTTAAGGAGGCAGTAGAGAAGGAAGGAAACAAACCTTGTTTAAGTGCTGGGGAAAAAAAGGTAGGTGAGAAAAAGTGTCTCATATGAGGCTGAAAAGATGGATTTGTATTCAAGAGACTTTATGATATGGATATTAGAGAGGTGGATGTGTAAAGGAGGCTTTTATACAATGGAATTTTAACGCATTAGATCCAGTTCTGATCCGATGTAGAGGTTTACTGTAGAAGGCAGAAAATTTATGTTAGGTCTTTGGAGAAAGACAGCTGTGAATATCATCATGTAGAATGGTTCAGCCTTTAGCTCCAATCTTTCTTCCCCTTCTGCTGAAAAAGAACATTTGGTCAGAGAGAAAAAGGGATTTTTTATTATCTGCTGTGTTGCTACTCATCTCTGAGTGACAGCAGGCTGGGAAGGAAACATAAGCTTTGCCCCTATAACCCCTGATGTAGTGGGCTCAGCATAGCTAAGCCTCTGCCAAAGCATTATTCTCCTCTCTCCTCTCCTCTCCTCTCCTCTCCTCTCCTCTCCTCTCCTCTCCTCTCCTCTCCTCTCCTCTCCTCTCCTCTCCTCTCCTCTCCTCTCCTCTCCTCTCCTCTCCTCTCCTCTCCTCTCCTCTCCTCTCCTCTCCTCTCCTCTCCTCTCCTCTCCTCTCCTCTCCTCTCCTCTCCTCTCCTCTCCTCTCTCCTCTCCTCTCCTGCCACTCCTTCCCTCTCCTCCTCTGATTTTGGAGAGGAGCTTCTTTTTCTTCTTCTCTTTTTTTTTTTTTTCCTTTTCAGAAAGTACCTAAAGTTGGTGATTTCCACTTAACCAGAGATGTGATGTTCAAGAGCTGGTTTCAAATAATCTTTCTCTCTCCAGATTTACTATCCAGGATTTTAGCACTGCAATATGTGATCATCTAGGAACATTTCCAAGCTTCGGTCCCAGCAGAGTACATTTGCAATTTGACCAGTCAACCCTTTCATCCTTCCTCTCCCTTCTTCATTCCTCAGAAATAGGGAAGAAACTCTGAGGCACCTGCATTCTTGGCCATCCTTCTGCATATTTATAACTTTAATCCTTCCTGCTCCTGCTAGGTGAGGCCACACAGAGCAAACATTTCCCAGCCTGAGTCATGCCAAGAGGCTTTTCATTACACAGCTTTCATGGATTATGCAAGTGTTGAAGAATTTCAGGCCCACTTAATAAAATGCCTTCTGCTCAATTTCAAAACGAGCTGTGGGACTTCATCAGATCAGAGCCGTGAGACCTAGAGACACCTGGGACAAGTTGTCTCTCCAGCACGCCTACCTGCAAAGGACTGTACATCTGTGTGAAGTGCTCAGAGAGCTCTGTTTTCCTTGAAATATGTGGCAGGGTTGGGTGTTCCAAAGCTTTCCTCTGAAAATCAGACTTTCTCCCTTCTCCCAGAGGTGCCATGCAAGCTGATTCACCACTGCTTTTCAGAGGAATTCAGATAATAACGATGTAGAGAGTACAGTAACAGTTGTGTAAAAATAATCTGGATCTTATACATAGTCATGGCTTTATTGTCAGGTATACAAAAGCCTGCTTCTACAGGGAGCACACTCTGCCCCGTTCCATGGCTTTGTATGTGCCAATCACCACTGCAGTATCCATGTGGCCATCCCAGCCGTGACTGCTCCAGCACTGGAAGTGGGCAGAGCACATGGAAAAGCTGTGCTACCACATCACAGTGCTGGCTCACACAAGGATGGGATCTCATCTTTGGAAGGAATTCCTTCACTAAAGAAAAATTTTCAAAATTTCACTTAAATTTAATCCTCAATTAGAATCTCTTGAACCACTTCTTGCAAAAGTGGCCAGAAGGAGGTAGAAGAAATGGAAATATATCTTGTCCCGTTTTTTCTTTCAGTGAGAAAAGAGGACAAATAACAGATGGGGAATGGAAGAGAGTGATTAGGAAAATTAAAGGAAAGTTCATATTAAAGATGTCAAACGGGGTGTGACAGGAAGCAAGAAACATAATTGTATGCAAAATCCCAGCATCAGGCAGTGTTAAGAGCCTTTTGTAAAACACAGATTTAGCCTAAGCTCATCCTGAAGATAAATGAGGCTGGAGGTACACAAGAGAGGACCACAAGAGGAGCAGGAGATGTAATACAGAAAGAGGCTTGGTAACACCTCCCCTGTTTTGCCACCTTCTTGCTGCATTTGACTTCCCTCCCCTGCTGCCCACCCCACCACCGAACCTTGCTCACATTCGGGAGTGACTAAAACACTGTCCTAAAGCTTTTTCTGCCCTCTGTCCCAACCTCTGGTGCAACATTACACAGCACAAGCCTGAGAATAATCCCATCAGAAAGCATTCAGAGCAGCACGTTTGATAATTATCTGGGATGAAAAAGGCTGGAGGTGAAAGGAGGATACCTCTGCTTTATCAGTGCCCCAGCAAACATACTCATTTCACAGACCCTGGCATTAAACGTTTTAATTCAGGAGCTCTGAAAGGTGTATTCTTGGTTTTTAAAAAAGAGTGTTTAAGTGAAGCTGGGCTGGGGGCTGGGAAGAGAGGAAAGAGGAGGGGGGAGAAGGAGGGAGGAGATACACAAAGACATTTAAAGCGATGAGAAAATACTCCCTTATGGAGAAATTCTGATTTTGAAGTTTACTCTTCTATTAACATTTAAATTGAAAGGCGTTTCTTCCAGGCTCCACATAGGAAACCAGAAAATCTGCATTTAAATAGATACCATTGAAAAGGGGGGGAAAATATGTATCAGCATTGAATGCTTCTCCATTTGTCTGAAAAGAACTTCTCTTATAGATGATTATTAATTTTTTTCTTTTTTCTTTGTGCGTGCTAAAAAGAGAAGTTGGAAGTACATTAAAATTCCGCTTGGCACGAGAAGGAGGTGGGGGAATGGCTGCTAATTGCTCAAAACTCCAGTTTTGAGCTCAGATTTTCTGCTGGAGGGCTTCTGGAGCCTGAAGGAGGCAGCCCAGCCCAGCCTGCTGCCAGGGACGGGGCCTGGGGGACTGTCTGCGGCCTGGTCCTGGCGCTGTGGCAATGAACCCAAAGGGCTGCGATGCCCCTGTCACTGGGGACATCACCACCTTCCCTAGTCCCTGCTGGAGGATCAGACCTTCAGCAATTTTGTTAGACCTTTCGGGGCAGCACCTAGGAAACAGGGCCATGCGCCTCCACAAAGCCACCTAAGCATGGCTGCTGCCTGTGGTGTTAAACCGGGCTGCCACAGGAGGAGAGCTCACAGCCGAGCTGCTGGTGGGGCTCGGGGAGGCCCTCACAGGGGTTGCAGAGAAGACCTGGGGCATGAGGAGACGTCCACACACTGCCCCATGTTTCGTGTCATGCCCTCCTTAGGTTTGGCCTTGTTGTGTGCTAATGCCCTGCTCCCAAGGCTCCCACATGTTGGCTATCACCTCATGTACAGAGTGAAGGGCAGGAGTGTGGAGGGAGCAGGGAAGCTCCTGCCTCATGCGACAGGGGCCTCTCACTGCCTCTGTCCATTGGAGGCCACCAAATCCCCATTTCTTGCTTTTTGTCATGAGTGATTAAATTAAATTTCACCTACCAGCAGCTTTCAGGGAGCAACAAAGAGGCACCTGCGTGTGGTGCGCGCTCTAATTCCACTACACAATGGGCTTCGTCTCCAGCGAAAAGTCCCCGGGACAATCCGATTATTAATATTCATTCCCTTTTTTTCCGCCTCATTTTCAAGAGCATTACTACAGAAAAGGTCAGGAACATACTACCCCCCAGCACTACATTGTAGGCCACCTAAACGGCCTTTTCTGCTGTGTCAAAAAGGGAGTAATCAGGAGAAAATGAAGAGTGGTGCCCCAGAGGCTCAGCTACAGATTCGGGTGGATTTCACCTTGAGGTCACTGCTCTGAATTTAGGTCAGGTTGGTGCTGGCTGCAAGCTACAGTGCAAAATCCTGGCAGGGAAACAGCAGCTCCAGACAAATCCAACAGACAAGTACCTACACTGCACTTTCGCTCTGCTTGCAGAGTAACGGGGCAACACAGATTTGATCTTTAATTTAGGTAGAATCTGGGCACTCCTCCTCCCTCTCCTCCTCCTCCTCCTTTTCCCTGTCTAATAGATGGATCCAGTGCTTACAGGTAGACATTAGGTTGACTTTAAAAGAACAAGGTGAAAAAGCCAGAGGACAAAAGCAAGGCATGAGAAGGATGACTCAGTGATCAAGATACTAGTGGAGAGTCTACAAAGATCCAGATACTGTCTCACAGACTTGCGTTGCAAAAAAAAATAAATTAAAAAAAATAAAAATAAAAATCAGACTTTCTGTGCCTCAGTTCTCATAAACTAAAATAAGCTCGTCTCGCAGGGCTATTTTATGTTAAAGATTATGAGCTAGGTTTTCTGCAGTGACCATGACAGAAGCCACAAAAATGCCTTGGACAGATAAAATCTTCATGGTAGGATACAGAAATATTTTTCAGTGGTGATTTTGCATGGAATCTGATTAAATCTGGAAGAGCACAGAGATGAAAATCAGCAAAATGGAAGCTCTCTTCTGTATACAGGCACCTGTAGGCTTGAGGAGCGACCAGATGTTAGGCTACTTCTTGGGCCCAGCTGAAATCATGGAACCCAGACCAGGGTCTCCCAGTTTGACACCAGGCCCACACCAGACACAAGTTCTGCAGCATGATCCTGTTTCTAGTCACCGGGTCAGCAAACACGAATGTCTCTTGCCATGCAGTACCAGAACAGATTTCACCAATTTGCGCTCATTGCCTCTCCATCTCCCCCTGCCCAGCTTCCTTGAGATTTCACAAGGAGCAGCCTTGTTCTTCCCGGGATCTCTAGCTATTATTTTTTCCCATGCAGATGGAAAGCATTTTCTGAAAACATATATGTGACAAGCAGAAATGTTTAGTAGGAGAAGCAGGTGCCTGGAAAATGGATTCCCATTTGTCCTTCCCTCCCCCTCTCCAAAACCCAATCATTTCCCTGTTAATAAGCTCGCTGACTATAATGTGGCACTAACCTTTCACAATTGATGCCAGTGACATTTTGACAGTTCCACATATGGGCCTGCTGAAAGCAGAAGGAATATAAATTTGCAATTTGGTGAAAAGCCGGGTGAGCAGCCAAAGCAGCTTGGGGGAAGGAGGAGGAAAGTGCCAACCAGCCAAACAAAAGCCCACTGCACAGATGTTATGAGCGGCAAAAAGGAAAAGCGCGTCCACAGCTGGATGTACCCCAGCACATATGTGCTCAGAAAAAGAGCCGGAGGCACCCGTTAAGCCCAGTCTAGCCTGAGATGCTTCCTCACATGGCAAATTTGGAGAAAGTCTTTCCTAGCAGAAGGGAAATGGGACACGGCATTCAGTCTGTGCAAACTCTGTGGTTAGCATCAGATGTCGCAGGGCTCGGCAGTTGCTCTAACAAGGAACCTTCCAATATTTCCGCCAACGTGGCCAGCCCCAGGGAAACTTTCTAACTCTGTTTTGCGGAGCATTTTTGAATATACTTTTCAAGGTATTTCAACACAAAACAACACTGCCGACTGGGTCAGCGAGTCTGCTGTGTGTATCACACGCCGTACACCTTTCCCAGATGACATCTCTATTGCACCCGATAATTTGGGGCTAAAGACTAACTTCCAGAAAGGGATCCAGTTGCCAAATGACAAGATGAAGATGAGAAAAATGTTGAACTTAGTGGTTTGCTCTTGTGTTTAGTTAACCCCCAGTGTTAGAAAGGCAATCCTATTCCTTTGTTTGGCTATGTCTGGTTTCTGCTTCCAGGCCCAGCTCACTGCTGCGTGTTCTTCCCACCTCCAGAAATGCAGAGCCAAATGTGGAACCCCATAAAGCTCTAATGAACCCCAAAACGCTGGTGAGGGAGGTGGACTGGCACTGAAAGCACCACCTCAGAAAGCTGGGTCTTTGCACAGGCTGGGAGTAGTGAGCCTGATGAAAAAGTTGGCCTTTTTTAGACATTTTCCCTGAAGTGTTTCTGTGCTGAAGAAATAATAGTAGGGTAGCTGCTGGTTCGCTGTATTAACCACGCTCAGGGGCAGTGTGAAACCTAAGACCTTTCTGAAGTAATGTCACTGGATAGGCAGGAGACTGCAGCCAAGGCCAGACCACATGTGGGTGTTGGTGCAACTGCAGGATGGAGTTGATGGCTACCAGCATGACATCTGGACAGGGTTGTGCTTGATGGACTGGGAGGATGATGGGGGTCAGAAGAACAGTGGTGGCAGAGAGCACGGTAGATTTCACCACACCGTGCTTGCTCTGAAGTCCTTCACCTGTCAGACTCGAGGGAGCAGCATATGTTGCTCCCAAAGCCAGGATACCATTTTTAGCCCTGACTGCTTCTGGCAACACATGCTTCATCTAAAATAACTGGTAGGATCCAACTTGGCCTGTGAGACTACCTGGCCTCATCAGACAAAAAGAGCGGGACTTAGGTCATTGTTTGGCCACAGCTCTGCACGCAGGTAGGGTTTTCACACATGGAGAAGGACAGAGAGCCCCTGCCTTGTTTCATCTGTGCTGGTAACACAGAGAGGAATAGCACATAAATGTTTGTTCAAAGCTCATTTCTGGTTTTGTAAAGGATGAGCCCAGCCCAGCAGCCAGTTCCTTGTCCCCAGAGGCCTCGTTCGCTTCTTTGACTTCCCACAACCTTCTTCAAAATATCAAGTACTTGTGCGCAACTCTGATAAATACTGTATTCGACAGCGAAGTTTTAGGAAACCACTCAGATCTAGAAGAACTTGCTGTGAAACAGACCCTCTGGTTTTGCTGAGGAAAAAAATACCTCTGTAATAAGATCCTGTACTTGGTAGAAATGTCGAGTAACTCCAATTATGTTCCAAATGAAGCTGAATTACTCACAAGCACACGGTATGACCAGCCAGCTAAGTGATCAAACCCTGCTCCATAAAACACACAGCTGGCTTCTGTGTGCCAGAATCGAGCCTCCGTAACCTTCCAGGTCTACAAACACCGATACAGGATTCATGGTGCTCCAACACATGTGTCCAAGGGACCCTTCTTTGTGGAAGGGGGAACTATCTTGTGTCTCTCACTGGGGGATGGCCCAGTGAAGTCTCAGGTCAGAAAGCTTGCCATACCACAGGGTTGTCTTTACTCATCCACCGTAAAGGCTGCAGAGGTAGATCAGAGATGTCTGAAAAGCAACCTGGAAGCTGACTGCCAAACTGCCTTGACATTTTCCATTTTCCTGATATTCCCCCGGCGCTGTGGTGCAGCATGCAGCCTGCTCCCCCTCGCCCAGTACCAGAGCAGCCTTGAGGCTGTTCTCATTTGTGTAGGGCTCAGCTGTGACCACGGGATGGTAGCAGGATGAGGATCAGGACATCCTCCATTTGGCCAGATATGCCATCCCTTGCCCCTTACTCCAAAACTTCTTTGAGAATTAGAAGACAAGGCCCAATGTTGAATTAATGTGATCAGGTCAGGAGGAGGGCAGTTGTTAGCGGTGAGGAGTGGAGAGGTTCCCCAGAAGCCATGCCACAAAATGTCCGCGTAGTTACCTGCTTAATGCTGTTGTCTACTGGTTCTGTAGATGTTAAAAAAAAAGCAGTAAATTTAAGTATTGAAAAAAAAATTAAAAAAAAGGCTAATATGCTCCATATTAAAAAAAAAAAAAAAAAAAAAAAGACTCATGGGAATTTTCTTGGAATACAACTTTCTGACTTTTCATTTCAAGCCATCCTTTTTAAAAATCACACTTAAATTAAAAAGAAAAAGTCAAAAGGATTCAGAAGGGTTAAATAAGGCAATCAAAGCATTTCAATTCAGCCAAAATTCTTTTGGCTGCTCCAAAATAAATTGTTGTTCATTTTGCTGAAAAAAAACTTCTGAAAGCCACCTGCAGCCCTTCCACCATGCTGTTTTATTCACTTTGCCTTTCCAGCCAGAAAGCCCTTTATTTCAGCAGCCCTGTCCATCCTGTAGCACCTGAGTGGTGGCAGAGGGCTAATAATAACCCTGGCAGGAATGGGAAGGCTAAAATTGGAAGCCAAGCTTTGATGGGTGTGTAAAAAAGGAATTAATTCTCAAATATTTTGTTTCTAAGATAACATATGGTTTCATTTTGTGCCTACCCACGAGTGATGCAATTGATTTGGGATCTAAAATCCTTGTAGCATATTTTCTCACTTTTAAGAAGCTTTTCAGCTCGCCTGTATTGGCTGGTTTGCTCACTTCCTAATGGGTCTCTCCAGATCTGATGCAGCGTTTGAAGCTGTGATGGGTACATATGCGAAGGAGGGGGGAACAAATGGAGGGAAAGGCCCACTGTGCATTGCTAACAGTCGCACGTTTCCAAAACGCTGTGCTTAGGAGACGCCTAATTCAGTTAACCTCTTTGATCTCATCATGCAGTCTGAAACACCAAAAGGTAATGAAAAGATTGCAGGCAGGTCTGCTGCTTTTGCATATCAAAACACACGCCTCAGCGCAGCACAGAGCGGAAGACAGATACAGTAAATACACTTGTGATAGATGGAAAAAAACATCTTTTGATTGGGAAAGAATGGCTTTCTTCCTGGTCGTGTAGTGCTCATGTACGTGCAATAAGAAAAAATTTCCAGAAAGCTTGCGCTCTGTCAGAAAGCGAATGCCCACAGGTGCCAGAATTCATTCCTGCTGCACTCTGCTGGGCTACGGGCCTGACTTACCTCCCTTTCCCCTTAGTTACTAGCAACAGAACAGAAGACAGATGGCTGCACCTCAGCTGACAGCAATATGCCCTTTAAAATAACCTATCCTGCCCCAAAAGATGGGATCCACTGTATCAGGGTCCAGGAGCCCATTTGCCTTTCCTCTAACTGCAGCTTATCGGCGAGATGCATGTCCAATGCATCGAAACGTCTCTGCTTTAAGAAAATACACCACCCTTCCCCTTACAGCTGCCAACACGCCCCCCTCCTGCTCTCTCCCATCTTTCCTCCTGTCCCTTTATAGCCCTGTCTCTGGTGCAAATCCCTTTCTTTTCTCCACGTGATCCTCTCTGCCCTGTGCCACTCTGGTTTCTCACCACCTCTTGCTCCTCCTTCCTGAACGCACACCTCTTCCCTCTCTCCCATTCCTCTATAATCTCCCATCTCCTTTCTCTCTCTAGGCCACATCTGAACACCCTCCTGGTGACTTTTAAGGCATCTCGAAAGCTGTAGCCAGGTATCAGGCTCCTCTGCAGGTCAAAAGAAAATGTTAGGGAAGTCAGTGGTCAGATGGAGTGATTACTGCTCACTGCAGACAAGAGTGGCACCGGTCTTTATGATCCCAGATGAGATTTAACCTGTAAAATGCTACATCATTTCTTTTCCACTTTTTCCCTTTGTGGTATCTCTACAGGGCTGAGGCAAGACTACTTGGATGCCTTGTCTCTGCATTTCTTACCCTAATGCAGTTGCTTTTTCTTACACATCAACTCAGCTATGAATATCCTGGACTTCTACTCTTTGCTATTGTCCTCTGCTACTTCTACCCACAAGTTACTGATACTCCTAACCATAACTCAACTTGGACATAATATTCTGATTGAAATTTTCTTGCTGTGATTGTTTTAATTATATTTTTAAATTGTTTAATGAGTTATATAGGAAAGCCAAAGGGAATCCTGCCGTCTGATATTACTAATGCCTTGAAGACCTGAAGTGCCACTGTTACATCAGTCCCAATTTAACCCTTCTGAGGCCATGCTTCCTGTGGCACTGCAGTGTCACACAGCCACAGCAAGCTAGTGACTTTGGCTTTTCAGCTTCAACCAACATTTTGGCCTACGAAACACGAGCCTGCCACAATAGCAAGGAGTGCGGGGGATGCTCAGCTGGCTGCCGTGCCCCAGGCCCCTTCCTTACCCTGAGCCATCCCCCAGCCATGGAGGGTTTCTGGGTCCAGGCGTGCCACTGCCAACCGAGACCTCTTCCTGCAGGGCAGGGATGTCCCCGGTGCCACCAAGGCCCTGCAGCCCACCACTGGCCGTGTTCAATGAGCCACAGAGGAAATGAGGGGAATATTTGGGTTCCTTCCTCTGTCCGCACCTCCAAGGGACCTGAGTCTGACACAGGCTCTGATAACCACAGCGTCCAGACACAGCAATCATTGACAGCTTCGCTTAATTACATCCTAATTTCTCCACATAGAGGCTATGAGCAAGATTTCAATTAATTTCAACTATATCTAAGTTTGACGCTTCTCTATCATTCCATTAAGATGACTCGAGACAAGACAAACATAGATGTTAATGTGCTATAAAGTATGAGATTTTTAATTAATTTTAATGAAAAAATTAATTACCAATTTACTTATAAAGGCTCATAACATTCATATTCTAATCACAGAATGTATTTTCTCTACATTTGGGATAGATTTGTTCTGTCTCTCAAACAAAATGGACATCCTGAACCCCCTTTTGATCTAATCGGGTCTTACCACGGAATCATGATCAGCAATTTTTGTTATAAAGAGCTTTGGGATCTTCAAATCAAAGACCCATCCAACTGCAAAGTCCTATTAGGGTTTTGCAGTGGACAGCTTTATTAGCATGCGAGGAGCTAAAGGAGTTTCAGCTGAGGCTGGAGCCTGTTTGCCTGAACCAGCCCTCCTCTAGCCGGGAGGAGCAGCTGGATTTATGCCAGACCCGTAACACAAAGCCCCGTTAAAGCAAAGCCCTGTCAGGGCCCATTACAAAGTCACCACATCCCCGAGACGCGAGCTGAAGCTCTGCTGGCACAGAATTAAGTAGGTATTTTCAAGTGAGGAATCCCATACAACAAACCCGAAGACAAAGCCATTCGTGGAAGAGGCCGTTTCCCGAGTCCAGACCCTGGGTTCCCTTACTAAGCAGGCAGCTCCCTGTTTTCTGGCTGTTTCTTAGTTTTAAGCACGACTGCGTTAGCAGCCAGCAGCCTCCCAGGTGCTGCAGCAGGACTCGGTGCCGTGCAGCTGCACGGCAGCTCTGCAGCTCCCGTGGCCACAGAGCTATCACCTAGAGGGACACCAGGGCAGCACCTCCTGGGCCCTACAAGGGAAAAGCCACTGCAGGTCTGCCTGCACCCACCTCAGCTACAGCTCGGGCACGACTCCCAAACCTCAGCCACATTTCTTGGGTGCTGCCCTGTGGCAGCCCCATGCTCGATGCCACCCTGGAAGGAGCGCTACTAGCAGGCTTCCCCTCCCCGGAGAGGGTGTCGGGGCGCTGCTCAGCAGAGACGAGCAAATTAAGGAATTAAGAAGGAAGGGAAAATGCAGATGACGGAGGGAAAATCAGCATTGCCTGTGGAAACTCCCCCCCAGCTTTATCCTTCTGGCCAGAGCAGACCACGCACTTTCAAGGCAGCAGTTGCTGCTTGCGTCCTTGTCTCCTGAGCAATGTTTGGCTCGGCGTGACTAATGCAGCTAGCAAACCCAGCACGGCAGAAATGTCACCAAAGCCTCTCCTACGCAGGACCTGTGATTACCATAAGTGAGCACTCTTAACCCGCTTCCATCCTTAATTGATGGCTAAAGAAGGCGGGGAAGGAGGAGAAAACTCTGCGCCAGGTTTTGGCACCCCCTTGACTCTCAGCGAAAACATGGCTCCTGAAAAAAAAAAACAACAAAGCAGGCAAGTTTAATTCCCTTTGCACCGCTGATTCCCAGCTTCCAGGCAGTGGAGAGAAACAGAGCACATCCCTCACACCACGGTACCTCCCAAAGCGGAGGAGAGAGCAAGGAGACCGAGGGAGAGATTCAGGTCCCAGCCCACGCCAAGCAGCTGCGGGGGGAAGCTGGGAACAAAAGTCTTTAAATGGTTTTTGTGCCTCTGGAGTCGCAGGGGGTGCGAATCCATAGTCTAGGTAAATCTGGATGTAAAACAAGCAGGGACCCAGCTGGAATCAGTTTAGTGATATAAAGACACATAGTCTTAATTAAGGGAATTGTGATTTGCCAATGAAATCCCAGCAGGGCGTCTGTCTGCCTGATCAAAGGCTCGATTTTCTGATGGAATCTTAAGTGCATGAGCCATGAAATTACTTTTTGAAAAGGGAACACGCAGCAGAAAGAGGCAGAGCGAGAGGGGAGGGGGTGGCGGGGAGGAGGGAGAGAGGGAGGGACAGACGGATGGACGGGACGCAGAGCTCCGAGGGATGCTACTGAGAGCCTCCCAGCAGAGCTAGAGAGGGCAGGAGGGAGAAGGAATGCGCAAGGATGCCACAGCCACCAGAGTCGGCGCTTAAAATCACTACCCAGCACCCGCTGAGTAATGACACGTCCCTAATTTGGTCTTTAAAATTGCTTCTAAAAGTGCTTAGCAGAATTTGGGGGAAAATGGTTATTTTTCTAAGTAAATTCTGTTTTCCCGCTCCCACACCCCTCTTAATTTTCCACAAATGAGATGAAGGCGCCTGCTATTTCAGCTCAGAGCCGGATTTTCTAACAACCCCAGAGACCCCAAAAGCAACGCTTTCTCCAAATGTTTACTCCTTTTTTCCTTATTTATTTTTTTTTTCCAGCAAGACACAGAGCAACAGATATTCCTCCATTTTGTTACAACGGAATGAATCGGCAAGAAATGCTTCAGTCTGCCCCAAAAGATAAGGAGCCTTTCGGTGTACCTGGGAAGAGCTTTGGATTAAATTGCAAAGGACACAAATCCCGCATCATCTGGGATTAGGTTGCTATGGGGCCCTGAAACACCGAAAGCTCTGGGAATCAAGAGGGGAAGTTGACAGAAGAGAGACAAGCCACCAGCTTCATTCCTCCTGTCTGTGTTGCAGGAGCACTCTCACAGCACTCAATAACTTCCCAAATCCCACCTCCTCTCGCAGAAGACTCAGCGCAGAGCTTCGGGGCATTGATGCGGGGCATCCAGAGGACATCATATCTCCAAACATCCTTCATGGGTCTTCTTTCCTCTGACATTTAAATGCGTGTGTTTTTAACAAGCTCTCTCATTGCCGGGCTGAAAACCTGATGCAGTGATTACAGGAAGCAAGATATCAGAGCAAGCCACCTGTCACCTTGCCACGCAGCCCTCCTCAAAAGCGAGCAAAGCGAGAGCTTCAAAGGACAAAATAAAACACCCATGTGCACCCGCTGTGCAAAGCAGGCCTCTGTTTAGTGTAGGAACGGTCCCAAGCAAACACGCTGGGCTGTTTTGCTGGTAAGGCAACAGCGTGGACTTAATAAATCACAACTGGTGCACTGACACCATGCCAGGATCTGAAGTAAAAGTGAAAATAAGCAATCAAGCCCTATGAATATCTGGCTGTGTTCAAAATACCTGGGGGAAAGCAATGGATGTGGTAACATAAAAAATAATAATCATAAAAAAAATGAAACCGCTATGGGAAACCACTCTGTTTTCAAGCATCTCCAACAGTTTGTGAAGCAAAAAAAAGCCTAAGGGTTTCTGACAAGTGGCTGCACAGCACAAAGTGCAGCTCAGATCCTCACCAGTGGCACAAGGAGCACCATGCCTCCAACACCCCCTTGTTTGCTTTCTTCCTGTTAATGGTGCTGGACCTAAAAGGAGAGCAGGTCTGCACATCTTTCACTGAGTCAGCTCTAAAGCTCTGCTTGGGGACTGCAGAGCTCTTGAGAAAAGCTGCAGGTTGAACAACTGAATACAAAGTAAAAGTGGGTCACAAAAACTCAAGCATTTACCTTAATTACACTATTTTAAGATGTGGGTATCTCCCTTTGTGCCCCACTCAGCCAGTGCCAGTAACCCAGTTTGATTAATAAGGCATCCCTAGCTCCGCAGTGGCTGTACACCACCAAGTTCTTGGGTCCAGTAAAGGCTTCCCCACATCAGAAGCAGTCCTTCTGGGCCCAAGAGCTCTGCTTGCAATGGTGAAAGACCTTGTGAAGCTCACGTAAGTGAACGAAATATTTTCCTCACTACTTTTCCCCCCACAATATTTGCTCTCTCTTGGCTCCCTCTGCACACCTTCACCACCCCCTTCGCTACAGCTGCAGCCACCAGCTCCTGTTCCTTCAAGCACCTTTTCCGTTCTTCAACTCTTTTCAGATCTCAAGGAAAGCAATTTTCCCTCTTGCCTCTTTTCTCTCTCTCCTACCATTGTTGCTTCTCGCCGACTGCTCCTGTACTCTAAAATTTTGAAGAGCGGGTTTATATTAAAAATACAGTTCAGAGCATAAAGGAAGGTGTTTTCCGGGAGACCGTAATAAAAATGTGAAGGTTTTCAGGAGGATCAACAGCCATTTCACATACGTGACTTCTTCAAAACACTTCCCTTCTCACTACCAGAAGAGGCTTCGCAGAGAAGCAGCAATTCACCGGCTCGAGTTTTTTGAGCAGGTTCTGTGTCGTGCTTGAGGGGCTAATTAGAAACATGAAAATGTGCTATTACTTTGTGTATCTTGAGTCATAGACTGCTGGCTCTGCTGCTTGCCCCCAGGCGTGCTTGAGATCCAGACGGAAGTATCCCAGCGTAGCAACTCCATCCCATCCTCATCTCAGTTGCTCGTCCTTTGTTTTCCAAGCCCAAGAGCACCCGGTGGCTGCTCAGCACCAGCAGGGCTCTCCCAGGAGGTCTCAGTGTGTCTGCCTGCCTTGACAGCACGCCCCGTGCCTGGGGCTTCGTGATTTCTTGAGGTCACTGACTCAGGAGCATCTCACACCAGTGGCAAACTCACAGAATCACTGGGGTTGGAAAACACCTCCAAGGTCATCTGGTCCAGCCATCCCCCTACCACCAGTGTCACCCACTGACCATGTCCCCGAGCACCACGTCCAGCCTCTCCTTGAGCACCCCCAGGGACGGTGACTCCACCACCTCCCTGGGCAACCCGTCCCCGTGGCTGCCTGCTCTTCCTGAGGAGAAATGTCTCCTCGTTGCCAGCCTGAACCTCCCCTGGTGAAATCACACAAGCCAGCATGCTGCATGTGGCTGAATCTGCTGCAGAAATAGGTTCCTGAGCCCCAAGGAAGGGGAGTTCAGCACAGCTCCCCTGACTCAGCGCAACTTAACAGCAGTTGTGCATCACACTCATGATACACGGCCAAATCTCTGCAGGTGTGGTATACACAGCAGTAGTCTACATGTAGCTATTAACGCTGAAATACGGGACTGCAGACTGTGCAGTCTTTCCTTAGGGATACTCCTCTGTATTTCCCTGAAACACTAACATGGTCATAGTCCAGAAATGGCACACCAAGTGCCTCAATCACCCCAGGGTCAGATCAGCAGGAGGAAGGATTTCTGGTAAAGGTAAGGAATGAATAGTCGGGAGGGTGAGCCTTGCTCCTGCACTTCAGCCCTCCAGACAGGTAACAACGCCTCCCTCCATCTCTCCCTCTCTCCATCCTTCCATCCCATTGCATTAGACTCACCTCCTTCTCAAATTCCACAGTTATAACTGACCAAAAAAAAGAAAAAAAAAAAGAAAAGAAAAAAAAAAAAAGAATATAGAGGTACTCCTGCCCTTCGTCTTTTTTTCTTTTTTCTTTTTTCTTTTTTTTTCTTCTTTTCTTTTCTTTTCTTTTTTTTTTTTTTTTTTTTCCCCTCCCAGCTCTCCTGGATGTGTACTTCTGGGCACTCCTGCTTTCTCAGAAGAGCTCTATCAGCCCCATCGGTTCAGACAGCAATTTCTCCCCTGCAGGAAAGGGGATGCTTGTAGAGATGCCATCAGCAGTCGCTCCCCGCTCGCAGCTCTGTCTCTGCTGGAGTTCATACCTGGGTCTGCTCATCCGCAGGGACTCCCTCTGCGGCAGGTTCCCCCTCCCCTTCCTTATATAATGAAAAACTCCTAATCCATTCCTCCCCAAAAACACTCTGCCTAAAATCAGTGCTCATTGTAGTTAGTCCCCAGTTCTCAAAGGGCATTAATTGCTTTGGGCTTCACCTCAGAGCTGCTGAATACTGATAATAACTGGTTTGCCTGGGCTTACTGCCTAAATAGCTGATAATTACAGCCCAAGAACAGCAAGGAGCATGCTGTCTTTCTGCCACAGCCGTCTGTCTATCTGGTTTGCTAGGCATCTGTCCACCTGTCTCTAGGCAATTGTTCCTATTTCTATTTGACTTTCTTCTCTTCTCCATGTCACTCTCTTTCTCTCTCTCTTTTTCCTTTGCTTTCCAATCTCTCTTTTCTTGCCTTTTCCAGAGCCCTGACATCTTTGATCTCTTGTCGACAAGGAACGCAGTGTACTGACTCCACGCTCAGAGATCCAAACATTTCATCACCCCCCAAAAGAAGCTCGGGATGTGACAGGTGAAATGTCAGAAACGATTACAGAAAGCGTGAGGCGTTCCAGCCCCACGGGGAAACCATCCGGCCTGCATCCTGTGCTTCACCTCCCAACTGCGCAGGGACCGAGAGCTGAGCCACCCGGGCACCCGTCCAGGGAGCAGGAGAAAAGAGCTGCAGGCACCCAGACAGGACACTGAAGGTCTGGGATTAATGGGAGGGGGTCCTGCCGTGGACACCACTCACCTAAATTCCTCTTCAGCTGTGACAAGATGCAGTCGTCTCCCTGCATCCAAGAGCAATGTGCCCCCACCAGGTGCAGTTTTCATGTAACATCATTGCATTATTGTCACCATCTGCTCCCCTGCCTTTGCCAGGCTCCCACGGACTACGAGGATCACCGTACATTGACCGGGGAGCCAGGCACTGAAACAGAAGCACAACTTTACAAGGCAGAAGGGCAGTGAGGGAATTCGGTCTCTGCTGTAGCCCGCTGCACTGGAAACAGAAGGATAAAAACAGCACAGAAGCCTCTTGGGAAAGTGGGCCTTCTCCCCCCCAAAAAAAACAAACCAAAAAGTGGGCCTTCTCCCCAAAAAACAAACCAGCCACGGTTGCCTTGTACCAAGATTGTAGTACAGGGCCCACAGAAGAGCAGAGGCTGTGTGGTGGCACATGCCAGCTGTGCCCAAAGCCTCTATAGCTCACAAAAATGCAAATAAAGAACCCCATGAAAATAAAAGCAGCCTCCACATGAATCGGTGGAGCCTCTGCTGTCTCCACGCTGTTGGGTACAGACAGGAGAAGGAAGGGTGGTCATGAAACAGCTCTGCCACAGGGTCTGAAGAGTCGCAGACCACCTGGGACTGCCAGGACGTGTAAGAAATGATCTTACCTAGCTCCTGCTCCGGCCATTTGTACAAAACGCCTTACTTGCACCTTCCTCTTCCCTCTCTTTTTCCCCACAAAACTGTTCCGGTAAATAATCCTTTTGCTTCCTGACAAATGGCACCATTTGCCTCCCATGTGCGTGCACCCTGCCAGATGGCAGGGTGAAGCTACTGTCTGTACAAGGAAGCGCTCTGGCTCTCCGTGCACGGGAAAGGAGCCAAAAGGAAAAGGAAAAACACTTTCAGATGATGTGCCTCCTGACGCAGACTGATGAAAATCCCGTCTGATAGTTCAGCCTCTTTGCACTTGTCCCTCACTCAATTTTTTTTTCCCGTGCTTTGATCCGGGGGAGCAAAGGATTGCCAACCAACACGGGCTGAAAGAAAAGCAAAGGTAGAGGCCCAAGCTCTTCTGGATGCTGAACTGGAGCTAGAGCTCCACATCTTGGCTGCTGTTTTCCAGTCCCTGGCTGTTCCCAAAAGATGAACAGAGAAAAGAGAGAGCCCTTCCCACTGCAGTGTGACAGACCTTTGGAAATCACAAGTCCAGTGGTGGGATGGTGGCTGCCCTTTCCTGAATATTTGTTGCAACATCGTGGATGGTAACTTCTTGTTCCCTGACATCCCTTGGGGTATCTGGCACATGACAACTCTTAAATCATGTTCTTGTCACAACGCTGCTACCGTTTGCTGCCTGTGATAACAGGGCTTGTGTCTTCTAGGTCTTCTGGCTAAAACAGCCCCAGCAGATCCCGTCTCCTCGTCCAACCTGACCTTAAAGAATTCACTCAAGATTCAGAGCTGGATCCACAGCCTGCAGGAACAAGGATTTAAGCTGATGCTGCTCAGTGAGTAGATGGCAACAACATCAGTAAAACCCAAGGATTTGCACCTCAGTAACAGCCTCCAGTGTCCTGGTTTGGCCAGCTCTCAGTCACCCTGCTGAAAATACTCTCTATTTGAGACCTACCTTTGAAAATTAAGTTATGGGCTGTGTGTGTGTGTCCAGATATGACTTCTCTCTGTTGTTACTAAAAGAAATTCAGCTTGAAAGTCTCCTTCAGTTCACACTGTACCTTGGAGGACAGGGGTGGCTTACTTGGGGAGAGGAGATCTTTGTATTCCTAGACCATCTGGAGAAGAAAGCAGCCTGGCATCTCGAAATTTTGCATGATTCAACATTAAACAGCAGTGAACGCATAACAAAGAGAGCCTGACGCCATTTTCTCCGGCGATGTGCCATGGCTTATTAGGAAGGGGTTATAAGCTGCTTTCCAGCGTACTTGTTCTCGGAGAGATAAGCTGACTAGTGGGAAATCAATCACTGTGAATTTTGATCGCAGCTCCTGCTGAAGTAATTACTTCAAACATCAATAATCCTGCTCACCTGCCTGTGGAGTTTTCAGTCATGCTGAAGGTTAGATTAACGCCACAGTGCTCCTGGGGACTTTTTTGTTTTGTTTTGTTTTCCATATCCTTTACCATCTACTTCCTTAATTTTTTTCAGCACTGATGTAATTGAAATGTCACGCTGTCCACTCCTCTCTATCTCTGTCTTCTCACCCAAGTCCTCAACATGAGTTTGCTCATATCAGTGAGATTGTCTCCATGGTTCTCTGTGCACACGGGAGCCGGAGTTGATTCTTCCTGTCAGTCTTAGCAAGTGTTGGTCGTTCACGTCACATTCCTCTTCAGCTGTTTGTGTGTGTCTTTAAGTTAATAGGTGTTTAGAGAGAAGGTCAAAACAACGTCAGTGCCAAACGCTTTTGAATCTAAAACCCTCACAGTGGCCTCTGAACAGTGTGATGTCCTTCTAATTCCTGGGTCAGTGTGCCTGCACACGTAAGCACGTCTATTCGGGTTTTGCCACACAATACACAGAGAGCGTACACAGAGATTGTATACTTGAAAATACAACTTACAGAAAATATAAGGTGATACTATACTAACTAAAAAGCCCCTGACTCAAAATTAGTTCCCCTTGAAATCAAAAGGAGAATAGTTGCTGCAACACGTATAGACATTGGACGTTCAGCAGATGGTAAATTAAAGAAGGTATTACTCCACTGAGAGGCCAAGAATTTCATCGAGTTGCTAAACACCAGGATGAAATTATAACATTAGCCCAAACATGTATCATTTTCATTTTAAATATAATGTATGAGCTGAGTTCTGGACTACTGTGCTTTACAGACTGCAACCTCCTCCATTTGCCACATCTCCTAAACTCCTAGATATCTCCTGCTGCCTTATGCTAAATACCCTCCAGGTTTCCCACTGTTGTCCCTTTCATACCCAAATTTCATACAGCCCCAGTAGTCCTGCTCTCTCTGCTGGAGTAGCAACATATTTATTACTATATTATTATTGTATTTCAGCTCCCAGCTATAGTAAATTCCACCCTGATGTAACCCCTACCTCCATCTACCATTAGACAGCTCAGGATTCCTACAGACTTGGCAAATTTGATAGATTTGTTTATCAGCTCATCAGAACTGATGCATGCATGGACTTAACTGGCTGACTGCAATTGAAAGCTGGCAGAGATATGCCAGGGGGGAACTTTTGTACTCTTCTTTCCTTATCTTTCTCCATCCTGTCTGGGGAACAAACAAGTGTGATATTCCACTGACTATTTAAAGTTATTTGCATGCAGACTCCATTCCCATAAACAACCCATTCCCTTCAAATTAAACATTTTAAAAGTTCCTCTTAATGTTAGATACTGAGCTTTGGGGCCTAGCTCATATAGATGTCATTTGTTTGTAGCAGTGATTGATCGAATACGTGTCACAGCTTTCAGCAGAGAAAGCCCTCTGCAGACCCAATTTCAGATACAAAAAGTGTCCTGCTGACAATTGCCCACATAAATCCAAGCAGAGAAAGAATGAAGACTAAAAGCAAGTGCTTTCCTGTCTGAATGACAACTCTGGCTCCCAGCAAAGGATGACATCCATCACTCCAGCACCACTTAGCAAATCACCGCAGCCACGGCTCTCTGAGAGCCAGCCACAGTGGCAAGGGGAGGGCAGGGCAGGGAAGAGAGCTCATCACCACGACTAATCAGACCTCTTTCACCAGGTCTCCTCGCTCATCACTTAGCTGAAAGCAGCTGCATGTGAGAAATAAAATGCACCTTTAGCTAAATTCTGCTCCTGTTATCTTAATAGGGCTTTGCTGAAGTCAGGAAACTGAAAGCTGAATTTGGTCCATATTCTCCGTAATGACAAATCAATATTTGATGACTGGCTGTGAAAATGTCTGTTCAGTTTATTAACAGGAAAAGTGCTCTTGGTTGATCTGACACTGTTTATCTCATTGTTATCAAATCTCTGCTGAAATTAACTGTTAGGAGAAGGGAGAACTTATCTCTAAAGAAAAAAACAAAGTGAAGAAGAGAGGCTTTCAGTGACCGAGGGGAAGGGGATTTGAACACTATCCCATCCAGTAAACAACAGGTCAGCAGAATGACTCCTAACAGGATTTTATAATGGATTTTACCTGGTTCCAAAATGCATCGTGGAATCTCACAAGTTTTCTTTTCTGTCTTTGAAGTAGCAGGAAAATTGTGTGGCAAAAGACGTGAGCTTGATGGTATTTGGTGCTTTACATCAAAATGTTCAGTAAGGATGTACGAAAAAGAGAAAAGAGGAAGGTGATTAAACCTCCAAATGATGCCATTTATTTAGTTTAATCAAGAGTGAAGATGATAAAGACTGTCAGCTGGACCTGGTGAAGCTATGGGAACAAGCACAAAGATGACAAATGAAACACAGTGCTGACAAATGTGGGGTATCAGAAGGACTCATTTGAACTCGCTGCACATTACTGGCTTCTAAATTATCTATGAACTCTGTGGACAGTTCAATGTGCAGCAAAGGCACTCTCCAGAACAAATTAAATATCAAAGTGTATGAAGAAAAGAACAAAGAAGAACACTGGAAACACCGTGAAGTCACCGAAGTAACCCATGGCATCCATACATAGGGAAGAATTTAGTAAAAACTATTTTGAAGGCTAGACTGGAAGAAAAGAATCAGGTGGTTCATTTCCATAAATATATAAATAAATAAATAAATATTAGAAGACTAGAAATATTGTGGGGGAAAAAAAAAATAGAGTCTAGGTTCAGAAGAACAAGATCCATCCCAGAAGGGAGAAAAGCAAGAAAACAAGAAATGGTGAAGAAAAACTAAGAGATCATATTTTTCACTCATCTTCCTATGAGAAGAAGGTAAATTAATCACTGGATTGAAAAATGGCTGTTGCCTGGAATCCCACTGTCATGACCTGGCTACATTCAACAAGGGCACCAAAAGATCAGCAGCTACTGGCAGTACTTACGGACACATACCATGTGCACACAAACTATACAAATGCCTGCACATCCTCCTAAGGCTTCAAGAAAAGCTCTTTGAAGAAAATTTGAGTGAAACTGATAGGGACCAAAAATTAGAGAGGTAACATGACTGAAAGGTAGAAGTACTTAAAAGAAGAAGAGTTAATTAACTACTCAAAATGCTGGAGTCTCACAGTCAAGAAACCGTACAACCTTGGATAAGAAAACAAGGCTCGGTTTGATGGCAAATAAAGCGGCAATTAGAAATAAAAGCAACATATGGCAAAATGTAAGGCAGCAGTTACAGGTAGCAGTCAACATAAATGAGTGTTATGGGGTGTAAGAAAGTGATAAGGGAAACTGAAGACATCGGGGGTAAGTGCCTGCCTGACAGAGTTAAGAATGACAAAATGCAAGTTCCTGAAAATGCGCTGGGAACAAAGGGAATCCACGGTGAAGTAAAAGTGGGATGCTACTTAAAAATGGCAAAATTGTAAATGCTAAGGCAGTGAAATGTTTACTAACCCTTACTGTATTATAAGATACAACCATTATTGTTATTTAAGATACTTATTCTGAGTTGCAAACAATAACAGTAGTAAATACTGGAGAGCAAGATGAGTTCTGCAGGCCATACCCACAACTCTTAAAAAGCTGACTACAGATAGCCCTGACCTGGTGTTAATTTTTAATATATTGTAGAATATCAAGGAACCTTAATATGACCGGGAGACTCCTAATGTTGAGTCAATAGTCAGAAAGGGCAGGGGAATAAGGGAGGTTTCTTAGCCTGACAGTGCTCCCAGGAAAGATCACAGAAGTGCTGATTCAATATTAAATGCTTAAAGAATTAATGTGCATAAAAAACTAATGCCAGACAACATAGCATTCTGGGGAAAAAGTCTTTTTCAAGCAATTCCTTTTCATACTATAATTAAATTGCAAGCTTGGTTCACAAAGGTAGATGAATACCTACAAAAAAATTTTGGGCTTCTGTAGAGCTTGTGACTTAATACCTCATATCATTGTGATTTAAATTGCATTGTACATTAACAATAAAGTGTCTGTTCAACAGATTGAGGACTGTCTGAAGGAATCTCAAAAAGGAACAATGAATGGGGAATCATCATTCCGTAGGAGGATTTGGTGTGAAGTTTTACATAGATCGTGAGTAAACAGAAGCTGATTCTACATCTCATCGCTGATGTGGAAAGAAATACAAGATACTTGAGGTGAAGTTTGCAGAGACTGGTAGGAGAGCAGACATATAAAATAAACAGATCTCTTCAAAACTATTCTCATTCAAACTGAAAAGCCTTTAATTTGGCCAAATACAAAGTAATATACCACAGACCTGGGAATGCAAACCACCTCTACAAAGCAGGAGACTGCAACCTGGAAATCCTTGAAGAGGATTAAGATTCACTGTGGATATGCACAACGATGGCAAACTGGGTAAATGCAACCCTGGGAAGTGAAGCAAGACACCTTCAAACTAGAAATTAGGCATAAATTACCCTGGAAGGGCTTAACCACTGGAACAGACTGCCAAGAGAAGCTGTAACTCCTACATCTCTCAGTCTCCTCACGTCAAGAGTCTTTGAGAGAGAGTCACAAGCCTTTTTGGAAGATATGCTTTCACAAAGCAAAAATTATCAGCCTTCATACCTGTAGAAGTCAATGAAATGAAGTAGCCCATGTTCTACAGAAGGGCCCTCCATGCAGCGTCTTGGCTTTGCTGGCCTTGAGCAATTTGACTTTGTAAAAGGAGGCTTTTGAAAGAACTGGAAGGGTAATTAAAAATAAATAAATAAAAAAATCAGAATGGGAGAGATTTGCAAACTCAAAATGTGTAAACCATTTCTTCTTAAGTAGTCACCATAAATATAATTTCTCATACTGTAAATGCCTAAAACCCACCTGTATCTACACACAGTAAATACATGCAGCCACCTCAAATACAAATTAATTACATGTGGTTTCCACAAGTATAGTTCAGGGTATAAAGCACCAGGACAGACAGGCCTCCAGTATGCATGCTGAAAGGATGTTTTACTTGCAGTACGGAGAAGACTTATCTCTGTTGTTGCATGGGAACATAAAGTAGAGGCTAATATGAAGACAGATAGGCCAGATGGAGGAGTTGGGCTGCGATCAGTGTCTGAGGCTGATAGGGTTCATCGTGACAAGCTGTGCTGCCATATCCTACTCTGTCAAATCCACTTGACAGCCTTTGTGCTGGTACCGCACTCAGAAGCAAGGGCAGCTGGATTGCAGGGGTCCTGTCCCATGTTAGTGCTGAGGTAAACCAAGCCATTGCCACATCATGGGCAGTTTCTGGACATGAAAGGAAAATTGGGAAAAGGCACTGGAGTAACTCAATTGTGTTTTTGAGCCTAAATCCTCTAACCAAAGCAGGCAGCTCGTCAGCTGCAGTAACAACAGCACCCAAGCTTCACCTTATGCCCAAGGACAGATTAATTAGTTCCAGTCTGGAATCACTAATGTACATACAATAAATTTCATACACAGCACGACAAAAATACATACACTCTACCTATCTGCATGCACAGGTATATATAAATATATGGACATGTAACAGTGGGACCCTGCCTACAGGGAACAGCAGAGCAAGAACCTCTAACAGCTGGACAATGAAGACAAGTCCAGGAAAAGAGCAGAAATGGGTTAAGAAAGAGAAGTGTAAGGGAATGACAATGAAGGGAGTTGGGGGTAAAAGGGAGACGTTGGCTGGGTGCAGAAAGCCTTTGAAAGGGCAGGAAGGATATGTAAGGGAGAAGGGTTTGGAAAAGGTGTTTTGGCTGCAGCAGGACATGGGGAAACAGAGGCAGAAGGGAAGTACAGAAGGGAGCTGAGCATAAAGAAGTGCCAGGGAAGCCAGAGAAGGAAAAGAGCAAATAGCAGAAGGGAATTCACTGATGAAAAATAGGAAGGGAAAAGGACATCTCCCTGCTCATTGGTGTAACTTCTCCACTACATCTCATCTCTTTATTCTCCCCCACACCCTTCCTCCTATTCCTATCAGTCCCTTATAGACGTTTCCCTTCAGAAGCATTAATCTGCACAGATTCCCTCGCTGTGCCCCTGCCCCTCTGCTCGCCTCCCACCCCAGCACGCTGCCGTAATAACAGGGAAGACCTCTCACCTCTGCCTCTCCCCAGCGTGAGCCTTTGTCAGCTTATGAATCACTGCCAGGTACACGACACAAAGACAGAGCAATCTGCCTTCAGAGAGAAAGCCTCTTTCTGACAAAGCCAAAGTTTGTTTCCACCAGAAGATGTCCTCCAGGGGATGGAATTTAGCAAATTGTACGCAGTGTAATATTAATTTTTTGTGTGTTATTTCAAGCTGACACGCTGTCTATTAAATGACTGTTTTTTTCCTAACAGGACTATTCCACTGGGAGGGAAATTAACTCTTAATAAGGATTTCTCCTCTCCTCTGTCAGCTTCCCTTCCGTTCTTCTCCAGTTTCCCTCATATACCCCCTCCATCTGCATTCCTCATCCTTTTCTCTGATCTCTGCATCCGAATTCCATCTTTTCCTATTCCCCCTTCATCCTTTTTCTTCATTATTTTTCTTCTTTTTTTTTTTCTTCCTCCATCTTGCCTCTTTGCTATTTGCTATCTTTTACTATTCTGTACATTCTTCCTTCTACTTTTTCCTTATTCCTGCATTTTGCCATTCTTACCTGCTGTCTCTCCTGCCCCACTCAATCCGTTCCCCACAAACTGCACCCAGAGCAGAGCAGAGCCATTGATTTCTCCTACATTTTGGACTGCTCAGCATCTCTACAAGCCAAAACCCTAACACCTCACCTGAGCTGAGGACTAATCCAGGAGGCTTGCCTTTCACCGCTGATGCTCTGGACTTCTCACCCCAAAACGCTGACTTCATGACATTTTGCGCCTAATTGCTGCTGAGGAAAACCTGGAGTGAAAGCACAGAGAATTAACACTAACACGTCTCACAGCAAACCGGTCAATATCTGAGAGATCTGTCTCGGGCTATTTCCCTCATGCTGCTTTCTGCTGGCATAATTTAATCTCCTGACAGCACGGGCTGTCAAGTCCCGGAAGGGATGCATGTGCGCGCACACATGCTCGTGCAGCTGTCCGCTGAAGCGGCAGCGATTTGGTTGTGCACAGCAAGTTGTCTCTTGCCCAAGCAGGGAAGCGCCGTGTCCTTTTCTTGGGGGAATCAGTGCTGCCTTTGCAGCTGGTGGGGCTTGGCATCCCCATGTGTTTATCCACCGCGTGTGAAGACAGAGGACTGAAATCATCAAACACGGAGCAAAGCTGAGCACAGCGCTGCTCAGCCACGGTACAGCCCAGTCAGGTTCATCCTCAAGGCTTCTCTACTGGGAAGGACACAGAAGAAGCACATAGGGGATGGAGTGACAGGCAGGAGGTGGAAATTTCACTGAAATTAAGGAAGAAGAAGGCAAACATAAATCTGCCGCAGACGCTACCAGCAGCTCTGTGAATAATCAAGGCTTCCTATGTGCAGCAAAACCAAACCACTGCAAAATCGGTGGGGTTTAGATATGGCTCAGACTGCAACTACTGGAGAGAAATGATTTTCACTTGTGTTTTTGGAAGTGAGGGACCAAAGTGAGAGTAGGATGGTGCTAAAATTGTTGAGTCTGACTTGAAAACAGCATTTCTACACAGGTAGACTGCTGGCCCATCAGATACACACAAGGCATTTGGGACCCAGAAGGTCCAAAGCTCAAGAGCCTGGTGGGGAGGATGGCTGGGGCATCACTCCGTGGAGGGTCCCTCTTCAGCTCTTCTGGTCTAACAGGCAGCTGCTGTACAGTACGTGGGGTGTGAGAATCAAACCTCTTGTCAGTATAAAATACATCTACAGAAAGAAAAGACAAGCAATTTCCCCGATTGAAAGTTGGCAGGAAGAAAAGGGAATGTAAAACATGGGGGAGAACCAGCTTAGTGTGTTCCACATTGTTGCTTTTTTCTTTTTGCTTTTCTTTTTTAACATCACTTGTGTAAAGCAGCTTCCAAACAGCCTGCGGGAGACTAAACCAACAGAGCCCTTTGCCCACCAAAGCTTCTGGTTTGGTTCCTGTGCCCAGTCTCAGAGCTGCTGTTGCTCTCTGACAACTGAGAGCATCAAAGCTTTTTGGGCTGACAGGCTCCAAATGATGTAGGTCATAATTGGGGATTCTGGGAGAGCACACCCCAGTAGCGGACCCTCAGCACTGTAAATCATCTTCTTCCTTGGTCCTGCCCAACCTGACCTTGATCGATGTTCATTTACATGATTTATAAGGAATTCTGGAAATCTGATTTAAGCAGAACGAGAAGGCCGTTTCCATTTTCTAATACTGGCTGGTGCATATAATGTGTGCTGTTCCTCCCACAGTCTAATTCATTAAAAACAAGAGACTTTTCTGCAATTGTCTGTTAATTTTCGCTTGTGACATTGTGTGTTCTTACATTTTTTTCTGCCATGACGAAGATTGCATCAGAGATATTTTACAAAACAAAACAATCAAGTGAAATTGAGAGTCCAGGGATGCATCTAACTACCCTGTGGTCACACATAATCTCACCTATTAAGTTACCATGCTGCTAATTACAGAACATTTGTATGACACCTCTTTCTCTTAGTTCAGTGTTAATAAATTTATATAGGAAATATTAGTCTCAGTTAAGGAGAGCTGTGGTTTGAAGGAAATACAATGCCTGGAAAATATCCCAAAGGCACGAACGAGGGTGGCACAGTAAGTGTTTGTCTCACAGGCAGTGGGCATGCGCACACACCAGCCCAGAGAAACACTCATTTTCAGTTTAATTTTTATTTCAGAGGAAGTGGGGAATACAAACAATAGCAGTGATTTCTCTATTAAACCCGCCTTTCTGACAAATTTGGCACCAACGATGGACAAGTGTGAGAGGGAAGAGGAAAAGACAGACAGCGTTTGTGCTGGGTCACCCTGCTAAGTGAAAGGAACCAAGCCACTATTTAAGTGTAGATAATTTTGTGTTTCAACGCATTTGTTTCCCATTGTACCTTTTCTCTCTTCATTTTAAGGCGAGGGTTAGTGAATGCTGTAGCAGCTCCGATGACGGCTAAAGGTGTAGTCAGCAGCCAGAGAGAGGCACCCACACAGCCAGCGACTGCCTTCACCCCTTGCTCATCACCCCTGTGTTCCCCATCCCGTTCCAGTAGATGGGACCAGCTTACTTCTACCACGTCAAGGGGCACACTAATTAATTAATTAATTATGCATAATCTGTACTGATCTGCTGATTAAACCACACCTCCGCTGCAACCTTTGCGTACAACATGACTCAACTCAGAAGCTGCCAAGCCTTGTTCTCCAGCTCATCCCAGTCACCTCCAATAAAGAGGCAACACCTATCTGTCACTCCAAATGATGGAATTCATCATTCCCCCATTCGGATCAGGGGGAGGACCCTGAGCAGACAGAAGGTGAGGAGGTGACATGGAAAATGGAGCAGAGACAGGGAAATGACCAAGATGGAAAACGGGCTGGTAGAGAGACAAAGCTGCTATACTCAAGTCTGAGCACATCACCCTCGGGGAAGTATGTAATTTGGAGCTGTTTGATAGAATGATTAAGGAAAGAGGAGGACTATTACCTAATCTAATTTATTGAATAGAAAAAGAAAAAGAAAAAAACTGAATAGGCTGGCTGAATAAGAAAAAGCAAAAAGGCATGTGCCTAAGGTATTCTATGTTGGGTGAGACCACAGAGGATGCCAGTCAGGTACCTGGAGCCCACTGCACAACATCCCATGATACAGACCTCAAAATGCTCCACGCACGAGGTGACCACCTGAAAACATGCAGGGAGTGCAAATGGCAAGCGAGGGGTGGTGGAGAATAAGAGGAGTTCCCCAGATGTACACAAGTGGGTGCACATCTGTCTGCATGAATTTTTTCCATCACGTGTACTTATGTGAATATTTAGTAGCAACGGGATGAAAATGAGCATAATACAGAGAAATCTTCCAATTTCCATGGAAGATATTCTGTCTCTGAAGTCTGCCTCTGACCCAGGTGTAAGCTCCCATGCTTCCATATGGACATTTAAGCTAGACTGAAGACTCTATTTGAGGAAAAAAAATCCTGAAACAGGTAATATCTAGGGAATGGACACAGTGATCACCGAGCCCTGGAAAGGAACCCCCTAGACCTTGCTGGTTCAGCTCCGATTGGCACCATCTCCCTGTCCTCCTCCTCCTTTCGCACACAGGCTCGTGAATGATGTTGCAGCTATTAATCAGCACCAAGTCCCCAGAGCACCTCCTGCTCTGGAATGCCACTGATGAGCAGATGGGATGTTTGGCAAGGAGTGACCTGGCATGAAAATGAACAGAGGAGGAGAGTGCTGGAGGGGAAGGGAGGAGAGCTGCCTGAATATCTGCAGTTACAAGGATGGAGGGAAAGAGATTTTTCTTTTCTGCTGATACCATATCCCGATCTAGAGTTGTGTAAGGAATTATCAGAAGCCACCAGTGCTCATTAGCACCAGCCATATTCCTTCCTTAAGAGCCTGGAGTGTCTCCATTTGTGGAGACCTATCGAACATAAGCAATGCTAGCACCTACCTACAGTGGCCCAACATGGTTAACCCACCTAAAAAATGTTTACACGGCTTCCTGGGTAGACTTTGCTACTCACAGCGATGCCCAGGCAGATGTCATGCTAGGAAGACTCTTGCTGACTGTCTTAAGCTGCTGTGGCCACATCTGTATGAACGGCAGTGGTAGCAGCCTAGAAAAAATGCCTGCCCCAAATTCTTTTGAAGCCCAGTGCTCATTGCCTTTCCACATACCTTTCTGCTCAAAGGGTAACAGATAAACCTCCCCCCAGCATTCCCAAGACTCACATACAGGAGTGCGGGCACACAAATCCTTCAATCGTGGAATGGGCAAAACAACTCTAGAAGGGTTTCCGCATTAAGGAGTTAAAGGAATTAGTGTCACTGTGAAAGCAAAGAAGATTTGGTTTTTGCACATCGATGGACATTAATTTTTAACTCTGTAAATCTCACTGGTGCCACTGGAACCTGGGGAAACACATCCCAGGCAACAACAGGCAGCTTGAGTGTGCTACAATACCGAGAACCACTGTTACTTGGATTCAAATGCGAATAAAATACTTGAAAGAGCAACAACTATGTATCTCAGCCACATTTTTTCTGTTTGGGAAAGGTCGCATCCCGTTGCAGTTACCAAATTACACAATGGCAGGACAGAGAGTTAGTCTGTCACAGCAACCCGTGTGCTGGCAGCCTAGGAGGTGAGCGCCTGCTCAGGGATCACTGCTGGATGGAGAAGGAAACACTTCACTGCCCCACGCTCCTGCTTCACATGCACCTTGAAAAGCCACGTGGTGCACCGTTGGGTGGTGCACATGGCACGGCGATACCTCTTTGTGTGGTTCATGGCATACAAGGATCCTAAAACACTTCACAAATACTGACAAATTAAGTCCTGTCTCCACAACATCAGTGTTATTATCTCTCTCGATTTTGCTGTAGGTCTTGCATTTCTGTTTGTTCTACTCTGGTTTATGTCAGCCCCTAATGCTCAAGAGTCAACTGCCATGCAAGACCTTTCGCTATAGTTGGGCAAGGGTTGGTGAAAATCAAGTTTTATGATTCAAAAACATGGGCGTAATTGAAAAACAGCTTCCACTTAAGGAAAAAAAAAAAAAAAAAAAAAAAAAGTTGTGCTTCTTAAGTCAATCCTCTTGTTGCATGGCTAGCTGCTGATTTCTAATTCTTGGGCTGGCAAATTGTAACATTTCTCCACTAATGGGCAAGTACTCTTATCCTCAGCTGGCAGATCAGAAAATTACAAAGCAGCACTAAGCCTGGCCACAGTATAAGGGAATGTTCAGCACAGATGAATTCCTGTTACATCCTGCAGGGTTGATCTGCGCCTATGAAAAGGGCAAACGATGCATTTAAGAACAGTGTGGGCAAAGTCTGAAGTAAAATCCTACCGTCTTACTCTCAGTACTATGTCTCAACAAACAAGCCAGCTCTTGTCTAAATGTGGAATTCAGAAAAAAAAAATAAAAAAAAATAATCCTATTTTTAAACAAAAATCTGCCAATCCACCTGCAGGGCTATTTGAAGAAAGAAAAACGTAGTTAAAAAAATAAAAATAAAAAAAAAAATGTTGGTGTTTCTCATACCTAATTAGGAGCTGAAGAAGAAAAGGAGCACATTTTCAGAGCATCTGGAAAATATTTCTTCCTATTTAGACTGCAGTGAACAAGCAACAGTGACCTAGTCTGAGCAGCAGCGAGTGCAGCAGCAATTTAGAGACCTTTATGCCCAAAGCCAGCTCAAAGGACAGGAGCAGAGGCCAGCAGGAGCTGCCTGGGAGACAGGGAGTTAACCAGCTTCCATCTCCCCCGAGTGCACATCCTTGAAGAGTCATTATGGATATCTCTGGCATGGCTAGGACCCGGAGGCCTTTTGTTTAGCTTGCAGTGTACAACATGAGATGGAGCCCACACCGTGTTGTTTAACACCCGCTGAACAGGATGACACGAGCTGTGTTGTGCGCTGAGAAGGTTGCACGTCGCTCCTGGTAAGTACAGGGCTGCTGACTTTTCACAGGGGATACCTTGCTGCACAGGCAAACCTGGAGTCAGGCACTCTCCCCTGCCTCATCCCGCCGTCTGTGTCAGATTCCCCCTACAAGTGGCCAAAAGCTGGAAATCTGCAGGAAAGGTGGAATTGCTTAACGCCATCGGAACAAGAACGAAAAGAAAAAGCAAGATGAAGTTAGGGAAATGTAAGGGATAAACAACCTCTCTCTACATAAGTTTCAAAAAATAAAGAAACCTCTGCACGGAATTCAGTTCCAACACGTATTTTAAGGGAATAAGCCTGAACGGCTTTAAGGTCCATAAAACAGATTATAAACAGTTGCACAAGAGCAGCACCATTTGCTGTAAGATGCGATTTTATAGAGGCCTTCAGATGAAAATAAAACACTGGGTAGTTGGTGCTCTCTTTCGAGGCTGCAAAAGGAAGAGATTGCATCAGGAATTTATAAACTGCAGAAGAGGGAGAAAGCACGAGAGAGAAAGAGTTAGTAAACATTTCTTGTAAAATATCATTTTATTTGTTTCAAAAATATTGTGGTGGGTTCCTTCAATTCATTTCCTGGTTAAACAAATGCCTAAGTCTTTCCATGAGACCTCTTCAAGGCGTAGCTGGTAAATAACAGAAAACAACCCCTTGAGTAATATGTAATCAAGGCAGGAAATAGGGAGGGATTTTTAAAAAAAAAAGATACCCCTGCATGAATTAGCTACTAGCAATCTGTCAGATGTCTTCTCTTCTCTCTTTAACCTTGGGGAAGAGAAGGGGTGAAAGAGATAAAGGAAATAGAAACGCAATTAGAGTGAACGTTTTTCCCTTTTTCACATCTGTCAGGACAAAGAGCGAAAGTTTCCCTCGCAAGGTGAAGGTCAGGGGAGGCGGCTGCAACATAGGGGTGGGCATGTCCAGGAAACCAGAGGCCCTCGGTCCTCCTGTGATGGAGGAGCTTGACCTCATCGGGTGCCCTGCATTGATCTGCTGGGTTTTCTGCCCCTCCACGAGGGAGCAAAGGCCAGGACCACCCCAGCTCGTACACCCGGCTCCTGTTTGTCACGGTGCTTTCTCTGCCGTGCCGTGGCTCGAGCTGCAAACCCCAGCACTGCTCAACCCTCCGCTGGCATTTAGCATGCTGCAAAACTTGTCTTTTACAGCCTTTCGGGAGACAAAGGTCAAATGTAGGGAGAGGAAATTATTTTCTAGAGGAAATGTTGACTCTCAGCTGCCTCTGAATGTAGTGGAGGAGCCGAAACGCAGGGCACTGATTATGGCCATCTGGAACATGTGGACCAGGTTAATGAGAGGACAGCAGCCATCCATGCATCGAAGGAATAAAATCTGCCCTGCAACTGAACAGTTTCACGGGCTGAATTGTTTTTTAAGAAAGCATGTTTATCATTCCTCCTTCCCACAGTAATAAATGGCAACCTTTCTTCCTTCTTTTCTTCCCATCAGCTCCTCTGTTTCTCCCCATCAGTGGCTTTTTCGTGTGTGCAGACCACATTGCTGCCTAGTTCAAAATCCACTGCGTGCAAAACAGAAGGTGGGAGCAGAAATACCACTGGCACCGAGTGCCAAGTCCCTCATTTCCTCCGCTGCTTCTTTCTCTCCATGAGTCAAGTTCTTCCTCCCGGCTTCCACCATGCACGCAGCATGGCACAGCCAGCTTTTGCATAAACGCAACATTTTGTTCCAGCAGCCCAAATTCTGAGTGAAGTTGCTGCTCGTCTGGTACCCTCACACTACTCTCTTGTCCTAAAAAGTGCAGCTTTCATGTAGCTTTTCTCCAGGTAGGTCCAAAATAACAACACCTCCTAACTGCACCATATGGCTGACAAGGGACAGCCAGCCACGGGTCACAGTCAGACAAATTCCAGCAAAGCCTTGCTGTCAGTGAAGAAATATTTGAGAACCTTTTATTAACACTGCTGTTTGCATTAAGCTATGGGATCACAACCTCAAATAACAGGAAACATTTGCCAAGGAGGCAAAAGACGAGACTGATAATCTATCAGAGGTCTAAATCCCCCGCTGTTTTACTCCAGGTTATGGTTTAGGAGCCTTCATACCCCTTTTGAGAAAAAAAAAATAATAATAATAACTAGCTCTATACACCTAGTACCCTTACTGCTACGATTAATTTCCTTCTTTTTTTTTTTTTTTTTTTTTTTTGCAACCACCCAGTTCGGTGCTCCCAAGTGCTCTTACATAGGAAGAGGTAACTATGCAGTGACAAATCTGTCCTTTTGTTGCTCGTGTCATTTCATCTTTCACAGATGCCAGTCCTCAATATCATATGGAAGATAAATCATCACCTCCCAGGAGTCCACAAGAACAGAGCCAAGAAGCTTATTCACTTGAGACCTTGTTTATCTCCAGTTCTGATGATTAACACAGTGAGCAATGCATAACAAGCAGGGGCTGATGCTATCTGGGTTAAAACCAATATTCATTAGGTGACAGTAATGACCCTCACTCCTTCGACAGAAGCATACAGATGCTGCGGGTCAGAGTGTCATTTTACTCGTGTCTTTAATTTCCAATGAGATAATGCTGGTGTAAAGTGCTATGCTGACAGCCTTAGAGACAAAAGTCCACCACCTGCATATCACACGTAACACAGGAAAGCAATGGGAATGATCAAACAGCTAGAAACCATGGCCAAGGAGGTCAGAGTTGATGGGAATTCACAGTGTTCGGTCTCAAAGAAGCAGAAAGGAGATGCAAGTCATCAGACATGTGGAAGGTAGCTGCAGAAAGGCAGGCAATAAACCATTCTCCTTATCCACCGGGAACAGGACAGGAAAAAGGTTTTAATTGATTGTGGTGAGCAAGATGAGGGTTAGGTATTTGGAAACCCTCTCCACCGGGGGCTCACCTTGGGGACAGACTATCAGGGCTGACTGCAGAGTTTCCAAGGCAGAGCAAGTTAGGCAAACACCTGGCACGATGGGTGTGAGTGAGGCTGGTCCTGCCTCCGGACAGGGCGATGGCCTGCCTAGCTAGTGGAGATCTGATCCAGGCCCTTTGCCTAGACACCTACCTAGGCACTGTGGAGCATGTAATAGAAAAATGCTGCTGAGAATGAATAAGTAAATAAATAAAAATTTGTTCGAGCTCTCATTTGATTCCAGGAATGTTACCATCAGCCTCGCCAAAGTAAAAACTGCCTTTATTTTCACCATCCCCACTGTAGTTGTTACGGGGGCTCAGTGCTGCTGGAATAAGAGCGGTGGAAACAGTGGAAATCTTCGGCCCCAGTTCCTCTGGCTCTCGCACTGCACGTCCTGCAAACTGACCTCACTGCGTTGGGAGAAGCAGGAGGAAAGCAGAAAGATGTTGGTGTCAGTGGCAATGGTCCCTGTGCCGAGAAAGATGAAAAATACAGACGATGGCATTGACACATTATGACTATGGTGATGATTATATTGCCTGGAGTAAAACAGAGAAGGGAATAAATCAGCCTTCTGTCACTGACAAGCATGACAAGAGGAGTCTGTAAAGCACATGTAAGAAGCACTCAATTTTCCATTTTGACTATTTCTCCTCTTCCAAGTTCCCCCACCTCTGAAGTTGTCTGCGAGCGCAAAGACAAGTGGCACTCTCCACTCAAGGATGAGCTGACAAAGTTAATTTGCTTTGCTTGCTCCCAAATCTCTGATTCATCCACTGCATCTTAAAAGGCAGTTACTAAGCCACTGGTCTAACTAAGACATTACCGTTATTAAAGAAGCAGAATCCTTGGCATTGTGGTGCACATTAACATAACGGCATCACACCCTGTGGGGGCATTAAAACAACTGCTTTTATCGTCCCAGTTTAGGTCTACAGACACAGAAGCCTCTGCCTCTGAAACGGCTCTCAGAAGCCTCATTGAAGTCATCCTGCTGTGTCCTATTAGGATGAACCAAACGCCAAAGACCAAATTTGTGATTTTCCTTAGATACTACTGAAAAGATCCAGCATGTTCGAGCTCTCTTAAAAACATTAAGTCATTCGCAACTACCTTGGTATTCCACTTCTGGAAATGCATTCTGTCACAAATGGTGATCTGCTTGGTTACAGTGACTTGCAGCAGGCAAAAAGCCATTGTCTAAGTCCTGCATTTTGTAAACTGCCCAAAATGCAAATCAGAATTATTCCTGTACACAACGACAAGAGAGCAAGTTCCAAAGCAGCAAGTTCCCAGTTTCTAAATAGCTATATACATGTATTACTCACGCACGTTATCACTACTTTTGTTGCAAAGAATAGGAATTCCCTCCTCTGAGAACACGAATGTGAGACTGGGAGTTCCCAGCTTACACTGAGCACTGACTCTAAGGAAATGCCTCATAACCCACACAAACGGGGAAGGAGTTCTGGCTCCAGCTCCTTCTAATGATAAGATCATTAATGACAAGGTCATTAGAAAGTCACCGCCCACTTTTATTTTCTACGAGTAGACTACTTGGTTTGTGAGCGTGCAGGACAGCACTGCAGAGGCATGAGCTGGCCCCTCTAGCTCGTTACAGATCCAACCAGCTTACCAGCAGTGGTATTGTATCACAGAAACACGCTGTCCTGCTTCCAGACACCGATTCTGTGTGTGCACAGCACTTTTGTTATCAGCCATCTGTTGTGTACGTAGTTCAAAACAAGGTTTTCTCTGCCCTACCAGTTGTGTAGAGGATCCTTCTTTGCTGTTCAGTGCAACAGGTCTGTCTCTGCTCATAGAGCAGCCAAATCCACCCTACTGAACGAGGTCAGTCCTAACTGCCTTCCCAAGACTTGCTGTGTGCCTTTTAGGCAGCTCTTCCAGCCTGACTGCCCTGGGAAGTCCTGTCCTGGATAACCTACCAACAGCATTCCTGTTTCTCCGTGTCTACGCACCTCTAAGCACTGGTTTTATCTTGGGTAGCAGGTACTGAGCAGGACAGACCAACAGGCTGGATCAAGGACACCCAAGCCAGGTCTGCAGCTGGTTCCAGTTTTGAGAGTGGGAGCTGTGATGTGGTCTTTGGTTTTCCATACCTGGAATTCTTTTTAAATAAGATAATGGGGAATTGTCAGTATAAAGTTATCATGGGTACATTGATGCAATTAGTAGGGTCAGCTTTCAGTACTGTTCCCCTGACTATTTCAACTATACCCACTTCAACACAGCTCTTTTTCAGGCCAGACTAATTCAAAACAGAATCAGGCCCTTCGATGCAGGGATTTCTCTTGAAGCTGGGGCCCTGGATCTTGCTGAGCTTAAGTGGTTAAGAATAGCAGCTGTAGCATTTATAACTCTGGCCTGGGGACTCCCTTTCCACTGCAGCGCTCCACTTCTCAGCACCACTGAATATCGCTTCTATTCCTGGCTTTCGAGTGTGCCTCCCCAAAACACTGAACTCCAGCTGTGACCCTGCTGTACTGGGAGGCAAACTCCAGCACGCAGGTTCCCCAGAGACGTGCCACAAACCACGTGTGTCCTGCTGAGCGTCAGCTCTTTGTTTGCAAAAAGCTGCCTTCTCACAGAGTCCCCACCTAAAATGCACTGCGTGCTCTGTTAAAATTACCTTTTTCCTCAACAGGGGGTTGCTGCTGCTGTCACAAGCAAATAATGCCCTCTGCAGCAGTAGGGTGGATGGCAAATTGGAAGGAGGAGCCCACAAAAGCACACGTGCCCTTTTCTTCGGTTGTGTCCTGAAGACAGCCAAAGCACACCTGAGAAGCTTCCTCAAGAAACCCCATGTCACAAACCAGCAGCAGCCCTACTACCCAGTGCTGCTAAGGAACTGCTGTAACCTAAAATCCGTGATCAAAACAACTTACACTGGCCCGTGGTGTCAGCTCGCCAGCTACTGTAATGACAGCTCAGAATGAGCTGGCACCACACACAGTCTTGATATGAAGATAGAATAAAATATGAGGCGGAGAGTGAGAATATCAAAAGGAAACATGAGAGGATGCTATGCAAGGCAAGGCTCTTTGAAAATGTGCTGAAGGACTGCATGTGAAATAAGAAAGGTTTTCAACTTCCCACTGTGAAACCTCTCTCGCTCTTGCCCTGCAATGCGGGCTTGGTAGGGACTGACCCAAGCTGGGTAATTTCTGTTCTGTGGCTTGCACAGCTCTCGCCTAGAGTCTGGCAAATGGTCTTTGTGATAGCTGCGTGAAAACAATGAAAAATTAAAAACAACAGCAATGCAGATAAAGTAGAGAAATGTTAAATTCCTATGAAGTGTGGTAGGCAGCACTAGGGGGGGAAAGGGCTTCACTAAAGGGAGCCGAGTGGAGAAGGCTGCGGGCACGGGGACAGGAGCATTGGGTGGAAGGAGGGAAGGGAGGCACGTGGCACCTGAAGGGGAAGAGAAAAGAGCTGGGTAGGAGGGAGGAGAACAAGGGCTGATGCAGCCACACAGCCTGATTCACTGAAATGGTAGCGCAGACCTGAGCAGGGAGCGGTGAGTCAGTCTCTTGTAATCAGCCCTATTTGGCAACATCATGGCTAAACGAGGGGGCAGAAACAGCAGAGCAAATTCTGTACTATTTATACTGATGCAACTCCATAATAATTAGTTATAAAGCAACCCACTTTATCAGTATTTTGTCCAGCAAGACTAAGCAAACCCCATGCTGCGTAGGCAAAGGGCTTTTGAAACACATGGAGAATCCTACAACCTTGTCATTTTCCTTTTACAACACAGCCCTTTTCAAATCTTCACGATGAACATCATGGCTAAACATACATTTTTAGTACTATTGCAGGAGACATCACAACCAGAAAGGAATTTATTTCTCACGGCACAACACAACCACTAAAAACCAACATCAAACTATTTCCCATTCAGTGCACCCTATTTCCTTGACAAGCTGAATGTTTCAATACAAGTTGAGAACTATATTTCTTGAAGACAGATTTTAGTGGGGAGTTTTCATCAAGAGCTATTTTACAGAAAAGAGGCGGCCCTGTGAGACGGGACACTGGCTTCTGGGAACCCGAGCTCACATTTTAGCTAAGCACCATGAGTCTGATAATTTCATTCTCAGCCCAAAAGGCCATTAATACATCTCACAAACACGCAGCCTTACTCAACATGAATGGCGAATCCTCCTCTAGGAGGGCAGCACAGAAGCAGTTACTGCAGGTGAAATTGCCTGGCCAATTTATTATATTTGCAGTGGGGTTTTTCTTCTGACTACCACACTGTAGCATATCAGCAATATCACCTCTGTTCCCTCACTAATCGAATGAGAACTAAATACAATCATGATGTACTTGGCAAAAAAAAAGAGACACCTTTTGTCCCTAATTGGCGCTGAGGCCGTTCAATGCCTATGATCCCTGCACACCGAACTACAGCCAATGTTCTGATAGCCGGAGTAATGGGGGCGAGAGGACAGCTCATCCCAGATAACAGAAAATTGGTCCTGCTAAATCAGCGAGGAATGTGATACAGGAACATTTTGGGGTCTCTGGATGGAGCCATTTTAACACCAAATAGGCTTTTTGCTCCAAGGGAGCGTTTTCCCTCCTGGGCCAGGTTTCTTGCCTCAGAGCCCCCGAGATGGGACGCCCCTCCCTTGTTGTTCGTAGCATTCCTGGTGCCAGGAATCCAGAAGGATTCAGGAATCCTCCTGAAGCCTCCAGCACTGGCTGTATGTGGAGCCCAGCTGGGTCTGTAGCTGCTGGATGGAGCTTCTGAAACCAACTGGAACCACAACAGCTCCACGCAGAATCGCCCACCTCCAACTGCTACCTTCTCCACCACCTCCAAAAAACAAGCAGAAGGTTGGAGCAGAGATGTGAGATGAAGGCAAAGAACGGCAGCAACAGAGCAAGGGACGCAAGTGAAGAGTCCAGGCCAGGACACAGCGACTCCCTGCTTCACTCCCTCTCTGCCTATTTCAAGTGGACAAAAATGTGTGAAGGAATATCTTATTTTTTCCATGCTTTTCTTGTTATTTGTTTTAAACCTTCTGTCAGTTTTTCTTTCTGACTCAAAGCCTTCAAGAATCAAAAATCAAGATGGGCTCAGTGGTGCAGGCCACTTGCCGAGCCAAGCTGACCTCCAGCCGCATGGATTATTTACCAACTAATGGAGGCAGCAAGCAATTTCCCTGCTGCAAAGGCTCCTTCCAGCAAGAGGCAGATCAGAAGACACCACGGGCTGATTTAATAGATCATCAAAGGCCAGCGATTGAATTATCATGTCAGGCATCAATCTCACTCCTTGGTCAGTCTCATTACAGGGAAACAGTTATTGAAGGACCTCTGCGAAGAAGCTGGGGGAAGACCTGCATTTCAAAGCAGTGGGTGAGTCAAGGTGGGGAAATATAGCCATGATTCACCAGAAAATAAAACTATTCGTTTTGCTCTGGAGGAATTACTGGCCAACCTAGGCAGAAGGGGAGCACAGTGACGAGGGGAACAATGCTTAACTTCTCTCTGGATTTTTATCGGTGTGTAAATGATTTCCTTCTCCGTTACTAAAGACTCAGCAGCGTCTTTGAAGGCCTTGTAATGGGGTCTCCTGCTGGAGAAAAGGGAAACTTAATTCCATCTGAAACCCATCCTCCTCCTTTCTAATTCTCCTCATTAAAAGAAGAACAGATGTCAATAACAAATGTATCTCTGTCTCTTAAAAATACTAATTTCCTGCTTGGGCCCCAAGCCTGGGAGATAACAAATGTTCTCAACTGCTACTGGACAGTGAAGCTCAGAGAAAGGCCTTGGGGAGGATTAGACACCAAATGTCACCGGTCCTGATTATCTCCCCACAACCAACTGCTGCAGAGAGATTACAGAGAAAAGATTGGGATTGGGATACCTGGGGGCAGGGAGAAAAAGGCAGACCAAGGGATGTAAAGCAGCAATCTCAGATAGAGTAAGGACATCTTTCCCCAATCCAGATATGGTATTTTGATAGGACCAGAGCTAGTACCATCAAAAACGTGATAAAAAAAAAAGAAATCACGAACTTCTCTAGACTATTTGGAAATCCAGGATAAAGTTGAAGAAGAGATGAAGGATAAACACACCCTGTTCTACCTTCCTCCCTCCTCTTCCCACAAATACACCTGATGGGAAGAGGCAGGTACCAGACTTTCAGCTAGCTCCAGCTCCACACACTCATTTTTGATGGCAGAGAGAGAAATAAGAAATTCATCTCTCACCCACCTCCACACACCCACTGGAGATGAAAGCGATAGTTCAAATTAAAATGATGATACTTCCTTTTAGTCTCCAGGGGGGTGGAGAGTTTTGAGGGTGGGAAGAGCAATTTCACACTGCAGTCTTTTTTTTTTTTTGTCTTTTTTTTTTTTGTGGACCAAGTGTGAGACAAAAAAAGCCATATTTGTTTTGTTGGGTTGTGAAAGGTTTGGAAATAACCAATCCATGGGATAAGCAAAGAGCCGCTTCCCCCTTCCCATCAAAGCTCCTTACACCCACAGCCTGGGAAGAGCAGAAACCAGCAGGAATTGGGTGATGGGGTGCGAAGGGCAGGAATACCCTGTTTTTAATTCAGAAGCCGTCGTCTCCGGCAGTCTTTTGCCTCTCTTGTCTCTGCAGGTCTCCATGGAAACAGCGGCTGGCAGAAGCATCCTTCGCTCGCTGGCTCCAGCACCAACAGATCCAACCAGGGGTCAGGAGCAGCCCCTGCTTTCAGGAGAGCAAGAAATGTGCTGTCTGCCTTCCTCTTCCTTTCTGCTGCCATCCTCTTTTCTGTTTTTTTTTTTTTTCTTTTTCTCTTTGGTGTGTTGGGGCATTGTCTCACCTATCACGCTTGTTTTTCTACAGAGGACCTGCTTTTTCTCTTTTCACAGAGAAACCTGCTGTATTCTCAGGCATCTCTGGACAACGTGACCAGCCATGTTGTAGGCCAGTCGGGATGTCTCTGATGGAGATGCTGTGGGAGAAACATAGACCAGGACACCAGGCCAGGCTGCCAGGACACAGGTGACATGCTGTGGAAGAGCTGCCCAAGCAGCACACTGACCATATTTATGTACAAAAGCTTGGGTTGCACCTCTGAGCCATCAGTGCATACCACATTATTGTTTTGGTACTTAAATATCGTGTTTGAAAACCCAGGAAGATTAACTGACAGTGTCCAAATTGTCATCAGAAATTTGTTATTCTCCATTCTCACTTTGCCTTTCTTCCACCGAAAACATTTCAGACATCTGGTCAAAGAGCAAAAGCACCACAGGATAACCTGTCCCAGGGATGGGTTGGTCATGCACAGGCAGCAGCAACCCCGAGTGCACCTACAGTCCCAAACTGCTCGCACAGCACTCAGAAAGAGTGCACTAGCCATAATCAGAAACACTCTGCAAACAGAAATGAACCATATTCACCACATATTTTATCTGGAGCTAAGAATGCTCCCAATTCTTGGTCTGATTTCGCTGGGTTTCAGAAGAAGCTTTGCTGAAGACTGTAGAGACCCAAAGAAATGGCTAAACGGCTCAGGGTTTTCGGACCACCTCACCACGGGGTACTCATGAATATAAATATAAGGAAACTCCCCAACCCTCTTAATCCCTACCAGAGCCCTGTGCCAATAATTTTCAGCTGACATTATGGAGAAGGCTGCAGCCAGAAGATACGTGCAGGCCCACCCCAGCTCCAAGGCCGAGCTGCTTTACATCCCACCATAGATCCTCCCTTTCCCTCAGGGACAGGCAGGAGGAGGTGGCATTGCTGCTGAGGGATGGGACAGCCTCAGGCCAACTACCTGTCACCTGTCTGCACAACAGGGGACTAAATTGTGAAACAAACACTTCTAACACAGCCACCATGAGTGATGTGGCCCGGCTCTGCTGCCAAGAACCACGGCACCTGAGGGCAGGCCTCTCGGTGGCTGCTTCCCTGCGGGAGGGCACCGTGTTCAAATGGTCCTAAAATGCCTCGTCCCTCTGCTCCCTGCTGGGCTGGGAGGTGCCACCAGTGCCTCTCCCCATCCTCTCGTCACCTCCAGATGTGCTCCAGAGGGGACGCTGGTCCCTCACACCAAAAAAAGAGGAGAAGTGTCAGAAGTACGAACCTGTTCTTCAAACAGCTGTGGGGCCTACCCACGCTTGCTATGTTTCCACTCATCCCACCCGCTCCAAAACTTGTTTTCACATGTCAAAACCACTCCTACTCCGCTTCCACAGGTCCCACATAGCCTTCCTTAGCTTCCACCTGCCTCCCCTGTGTTTCCTCTCTGTTTCCACTCCCCCGACCCACTTCTCTGCGTCATCCTGCTGGTGGCGTGGGGACGGGGTTGACAACCCTAATGCTGAGCTCCCGCAGAGTCTCCCCGCTCCCCTCCCTTCCCTCTTTCCAGCCTTGCACATATCTATTTATATTGATGATATACTTTAATCTCCCCTTAAGTACTGCCTTGATGGCCTGTTTCTCTAACAAGCATGCATAACTACTGATTTTGATTACCAGTCTGGTCTCCGTTTCACAAGCAACCCTCGCAGCAGAGGCTGTAAGAACATTTTGGAAAAGCGTGAAAGGAGGCAATATTCCCCAGCCCAGAGGTCGCTGCTTGAACACCCAGGGGTACCTTCTTTTTCAGCATTAAAGATAAGATGACCTGGCATGGGTTCTCAGGTTTCAGGTAAGGGCAGTGATACCCTGAGAGAAAATAAAACTTAGCTTTGTTTCCCTGAGATAACTGATATCAAACAAAACCACAGTGAGATGAAAGGGACACAAAGAACAAGAAGGACTGTGATGAGGTGTCAGGACCTTATTTCCTCCCTGTATGTTTGTATATGCTCTACTGAGACACACCTTTCATGGCTGGCATTTTGACTGACATCTAGCATGCCAGTTAATAACCTTAAGAACAGGGAAGCCTTGGACATTTGGTCAGTAAAGCCTTCACTCGTGGACATCCTCAAGCTGCAATGGAAACAGCTGTCAATTTACCTTGGAAGGTTTTGTTTTAAGACACTTGAGATGCCTTGAGAGGGTGTAGTGAAAGACAGGAGCACACACAAACACACACATCACCTTTCACTTTTCAATAATCACAACCGTGCAGAAGCGCTGGAGGTTTTGAGCCGTCCTGCTGTCGAAGGGAGAGGTGAGCTGGCTGGAATGAGGCTGACCCAGGAGATGAGTTTAGAATTAGAAGCCAAGATTAATACGTCTGTTCTTCTGATTTCCAAAGTAGAAAACAAGGTGGAGAATGAAGAAGGAGGGAGGCTGGAAGAGAAGTGGAGTATATAATTGCCTAATTAACAGGATTTTCTCCACTGATTATAATCACTTCCAAATTAAAGAGGGTTTAACTGCATCATAACCAAATTTTTTTCTTGTGCTTTTTTTGCATTAGAAAAGTGCCAGCAGTGTCAATGAGACCGCTGCAAGGTTGGCTCTCCAGTGACCGAGCTCTCATTAGTGACCTGGGGCCGAACCCTCACAGCTGGCCTAGCCTGGCGCTGCTCCAGTGAAGCTGACAGATTAAGCAAGACCTCGGGACTTACTCACCTACCGTGCTGTGGAAGAGGGAGAGTGGAGATGCAGATCTTATTTGGGTTGGTTGGCAGCGCCCAAAAATGTTCAGTCAACCTGCAGCATTTTCATGCATACTTCTTTATTGCTGCAAAGTGGTTATCTTTGGATTTGGATAAACTTTGGGTTGCTTGCATACTTGGCCACCACCTATTTATGTATGTGAAAACCTGCTCCACGTTGGCACAAATTAATTTTCAAGCCTAGTCTGGTATTGCTTTTTTTTTTTTTTTTTTTTTTTTTTTTTTTTTCAAATACAAGGAGCTTATACTGAAAAATCTCTTCAAAATTGTGTTTTTGTGAAACTTCATATTAGTTTTGGAAAAATTTGAAAACATTCCAAAACCAGCCAGATATTCCTTTGCACCAAATCTCTGAGCATTTCACAGTGGAGAAGAGCCTGCTTGGATGCACGTGATATCCACAAAAGGGGAAGCGTAGAAGGCTGGCTGCTTGCCCCGATTCGTTTTTCTTGTGAAACCTGCAGGAAGATCCAACGATAGCTCTTTTCCAGCCGAGAAGAGGCACTGGGCACTTTAAATTAAAATCTTTATGGGTGAAATGGACTTTCATCATTTAGACGTGAAATGATCTTATGCTGCAAAATGAAGAAGCACCTTTAAATAACAACCTGATGGCTCCCCACAGAGAACATAATGCCATACACTGTACTACACCGGATCTTTAGCTTCCTTTGGGAAGTTATCACAAACATTATTAACTTCCCCAGTAGAAAAGAAAATGAAAATGACCTTAGGAAAACATACTTCTTTATATTTTACAATATAAATGCACGTGTGCATATAATAGTATTTTTACAACTCCACCATATATGTCAGCTTGCCCCATCTAAGCCCTTATCTTTGAAAAACACAAGAACCAACAAAGACGCACTTGCATGCAATGTGCTCTGTAAATAGGAATACCTTACAGGCTAAATTTTTACCTGTTGCTCAGACGCCCACATTGACAGGCTGGGATGCATCTACACGCATAACTGACATACATTTGCATTTCTGAAACATACACCTTACCCTCGTGGCCAGCAAGTAGGAAGGTCACTGTTCCACATGCTACCACGTTTGGGCTCGTGCCTCACCCCTGCACATGTCTGCTGTGCACTGCGTTAGGATCACACAGCTGTAAGGGGAATTATTGTTACTATGCTGTGTGCACCATGGCCACATGCAGACACACGTAGCATTACACTCCTGCAATGCCATGCAAGGAGTCTATGCCCTTTGCTGAAACACATGCATGCGAACAATCCCCTGGGAGTAAAATGAAGATTTTGCAAATAAGAGATCTCTTCGGGTTACCTAACCCATTCTCAGGTAGTGTAGCATCGCCTCCTCTAGACTACTTCCCACTTATCTTGTGGGTGACTGACGGGCTCGTCTGACCCCGCACGCAGACTCAAAGCACCTCTGAAGAAGGCTGGGAGCCCGCAGACACCGAAACCCAAGCGCACCTAACAACCCTGACAGAAGTACAAACAGAAGTATACCACCAGTGCCTCATGGGTAGCATTTCCCCCCACAAAATAGGGGATACGATGAATGTCTGACCCTGGCCTCCCTGGGGAGCTGAAATGACGTCTCGAGCTGCCTGTTTATCGCCTGCAGTCCCTGACAGCATTGACGATGCCATCCATATTGCTGACACTTCTCGCCGCCCTCCCCTCACTGCCATCCCGGCTTGCTATGGCCGGCTGGTCCTGCTAATGTTGCCATTTACAAGAACAGCTGAGACAGGAGTGCTGACCGAGCATTTCTGCCGTGCCATTATCGATTCAATGGGCGTACAAAAAGCCAAGGGGTGCTCACAATTTTTCTGTGGGCTTGCAAAAAGGAGGGGGAGCCGCAGAGCACAGAGCAGCCTCCCCCTGCTCTGGCACGCTCCTTCTCCCGAGCACACACCATGGCCCGGCTCACCCTGGATGCTGAACACGTCTGCCAAGCCCATCAGCAGCTTGGCCCCGTGCCATAAATCAATAAGTTCTCTTTAGAATTCCACCTTCCAAAAATATTTACTGTACATAATTTAATATAATACTCTCCTGGATAAAGAGCTGACATGTTTAATTACCTGGCTCAAGTGCTTTGCTTCTACAGAATACTGCGCACCCAGCCAGGAGCGCGGACAAACAGGCAGCAGATTTTTAATCTGTTGGGACCTTGGGGTGGGACAATTTTCAGTCCAGAGACTCCACTCTGACAGTGTCCTCCCATTCCTAGGCTGTTTGTGTTGGACCCTCAGAGGGAGCAGTTTCCAGCCCACAGATCTTCAACGGGCTCTGTCTTTGCCTTACCAACACCTGAAGGGCCCATGGAAAAGGAAGGGGTGCTGAAAAGCCAGTCCTTAACTTAACCAGCTCAGCAGATGGCTGCTGTCATTGATTTGGTGGTAGGACCATTTATTTGTCCCAGTGAGACTTCTTGGCCAAGCAGCTCTGGGAGAGTTCTACTACCCACTGCTGCATTTTGGACACGAGCATCCAAGACTTCTGTCCACAGGGTAGCCTAATCACAAAAAAGCAACCCACCACTTATTCCTCACATCTTTTAGACTTTAGTTGTGAAACAACTAAAGTACAAACAATTGAAAACAATTTTTGGTATCTACACCCTGATCTACCCTTTGTTTTTACCTTTCCATCTCTGCCATTTGTCAGACCTTGCCAAATGCAATGCAGCCTCCTGTGCTTAGGACCCATCCTAGAGACCATCACATGTACCCAAGCTTTGGTTCAGTCTTTCTTGAGTCTCCTTACAAACACACCCCCCGCTGAGGAGTTTCCATTTTTGCAAGATCAATCTGTTTGATCATTTATTGCATGCCATTTGCTCCAAGCTGTATAACCTCAGAGAAGGGTGTGCTAGCAGGCAGGTAGGCACTGCTAACTACAGGCATGGAGAGTGACGGTGGCTTGTGAACACAAGGACACCCCTGGCAGTCTCAGCAAGTAGAGTTCACACAGCTTTGAGCAGACTGCCTCCATTCCTGAGCTCCTTTCCAACCTCTGAGGAAAGCTTTGACTTTTGGACTTCCAAAAGCTCCAAAACTTTGGGAAACTCACCAATGCCCACAGATGTAAATCAGCTCACGTTTAGACTTCTGAGCATGACGACATTCCTTTCTGCATATGCTGCTGAGAAGTTCGGAGCAGCTTCTGCCAACTGCTTCCCTTTGATGACCAGAGGCAACATCAGCTCTGCACCAAAAGCTTGAACCAACGTCTACTGAAGCTCAGTCTATGTACGTTCAAAAAAGTAGCCCTTTGCTCCTTACGTGATACACGTCAGCAAAGCTTTCTTTAAGAAATCTTTAAGATTTCCAGATCTACATCCCCGTTCTAACAGGCTTGTCTCATATTTTCATGAGGAGGTCCCAGTGATCAAGGAACATCACTGCCCTAGTTTTCATTTTCATCAACTAAAATATTTGCAACTTTTTTAATGACAAAATATTTCTCCAAGGCTTATTGCTATACTGGGTAAAAATTTCTCTGCAGTTGCCAGCAACAAGGAATCCAGGGGTACAAGCCTTTGAAGTGAAAAGTTGAGTGTAGATATTATCAAAGCCGTTCTTTTGTATGTTAATGACGCTTGTTCAGCAATTCAGAATGGCAAAAAGGTTGGATTTTTTTTCTGTCGTTTTGAAAATACAGTCAACTTTTCCTTCAGCTAACCTGATGCGCATCCCCTATGTGAGACAGAACCCAAATTTCACCTAGTTCTCCTAACAACCCTTTTACCTAATCCTCAATGAGTTCTGATCTCGCTCGGTTAAAGCTTGATGACCTCTCCCAAACACAATTTGAAACCTCCTCCTAAAGAGGCAGATGTGTACTTCAAGCAGAGAGTTAGAAATTTAGACCCAAAATGTTTTTTACTGTAGGGTTTTTGTCAGGTTTTCAGACCAGACAACTTTACTCCCTCTCTCAGTGATTCTGATTTTTTTTGGTTTAGTTGCTTTAGGGTTTTTCTCAGCAAGGAAAGTCCGGATGGATCAGATTGGTCCCCAAACGCAGTCTAAATCAAAATGTTAGTAGAAGTCTCTCTCCCTAGCTCCCTGAGGAAGCCAGGAGTGTCTCGCACAATGCTGTGGCTGATCTGACACCTCGTGTGCAGCGCTGCTGCACCGGGCGTGATGTTGCTGCGTGTGATATTCCAGGGGGACATCAATGAACTTGCTGCAGCTCATACAGCTCTGAGCAGGAGTCACCATGGAGCTCCCAAAACGCAAGGGACGTGGAGGAATGTGGAACCCCTTCTGCTCAAAGCGAAGGCCTGAAACCTTCAGGACAGCATCTCTCTGAAATGGCTACAAATGCTTACGGCACCTGTTCTACCCAGTCACGCACCGTGCAGTTTTTCTGCGTGCAATAATAGATCACTGTCAATGGATCTCAGTCTTCATCTGCAGACTTTTCTGCTATTCTTGTCCCCAGACTGTCCTACGCAGAGGCTGCCTATCACGCCAAATTTTCTGCTACTGACAAACATCTCGTGTGTAAAAATAGCCCTGAACCAAATATCTTTTTTTTTTTTTTCTTCTTTTTTTTTTTTTTTTGGCCAGTTCCACCAGGCTGAGAGAATACAGATTGAGGACAAACATTCGGATTTTGTAGCTGAAGGTAAAAAAAAATAAACCTCCCATCTGAGCACTGTGAAAATTGTGTAATCTAGATTTGGATCTGTTGTCTTGAGATCACCTCCGGTGACCAGGTCTGCGGGGAAACCAGAGATCTGTTTTCCCTTCTTACCTACAGACTGTCACTGAAAGCAGAGTGGTTTCCTGCTATCACCAGAGGTCTGAATCAGGCACTGCATCGGGCTGTAACACAAATCTGAGATGCAGCCAGTGCTGTCACCACCCCGTATCACTGTCCCTGGTCCTGGTGCCTCTCCGAGAGCAGAGAGCTCAGCTCCTCGGTGACTCGCTGCGCACCAGCTCCCTGCTTTCCACCCACCCTCCCCGGGAGCAGCTTATCGGAGGCCCCGGCATTGTTTAGCTGGCTACAAACCAGCACGCAACTCCTGTCTCCATGGTGAATGATTCTTTGTCATCTTTTCCTCAAAGCTTTCTAATTAGACATCCTGTAATTTGCAGCTTTTCGGTAACGTATTGGCAGTGTGTGTGTGTGCACGCACGCGCGCAGGGGATGAAAATTAAAGTGTGGCAGTGAATCAGCAGTCTGTAAATAATTGCCACAAATAAACAAATATATATATTTTTTTAATGAGACATGGAGTGGATCTTCCTTTTGGGCAAGCAGCTGGTCATTTTATTGTTTCAGCCTTAAATCCTCAAAGGCAATCTGCTGTAACAAAGACCATCAGTTTCCACCTATTCTCAGCGTTACGGGTTGACGGGTCTGATGGGGGTGAGCTGTCCCGCAGGCGGGGGGGAGCAAAGAATGGAGGCAGGGGAAGTGAAAGCACAATGAAATAACACGCCGTTTAAGAAACGTTCACCTCCAGTTTAGCATCTCTTCCCTAGTTGAGGGCTGATCACAATCTGTTAGCGTTTACTAGACATCTTGTGTCCTTTGTGAAATAAGCTGCTGATTTCAGCAGGTTCCTGCTGGACAGGTATTTATTTACCTCCCCAAAGCAACCTGTACAGCAGGTATTACTTATCAGGCCACGGAGACTCACCACAATAAACAAAGGAGTTAAAAAGCACTGGAGGGGGGCTGTGAGACAAAGGAGAAAAGAGCAAAAATAGAACTATTGATTTAAAGGGCTGCTTTTCCCACTACCCGAGCTGATCACGAACCTGCTTTGTGGCTGTCCCAATCCCCCTAGGGACTACTTGTTCACCCAAAACATGGGGAACTGAACACTGATGGCAAAGCATCCCCTGACGGAGCCCCTGGAGCCTGCAGCCTGGCAAATCTCCTTGGGAGTCACCAGGTGTGACACTGCTTCAGGATGCAGACCTTCCTTCCCCCTGGCACACTCCCTCCTGACAGAGGAATACCTTCCTCTGCCTGGATGAATGACTGAGGGGGATTCATCCCTTATTCAAAGCCATGAATAAGGTCTCTATTACTGCCTCCTGACCTCCTCAATGCAGTATTCACATCAAAAAGTATGCTTTTATATCTGTTATATAGACTCATATATGCATCCTATCCGTTCTCTCAAACTTACTTAACATTACTAGAGAGACTGCAAAGAAAAAACGAAATTTCATCAGTCTCACTCATTCCCTGGCCGGAGTTGTAAAGCCCTGCTTCCGATAACGCAATCAACTCCGCAAGAATATACTGTGTTTTCACAAAGAGGGGCTTACGGTTTCAATTTGGGAATAATTAGATGGAACAGATGCAAATGTCAAGAGTATCTGTGTCTGCAAATTCTGCCAATAATGCATCTGATGACCACAGAATGTTTTATGAGGTTCAAGCCTCATCCACAGCTAATGGCTCCCAGTTAATAGAACCAGTCAAAGGGCAAAGAAAGGAGAGGGGGATGTTCATGAATATTTATGAAGCAAAACGAGCAGCAGATACTCCCTTTTAGCGGGCTTCATTACTTCTTCCACTCTCCTGATGAAGTAACTGTATCAAAACCCAGACATCGGAGTGTTTCACAGCTGACACTCACAATCAGACTCAGAAAATCATTTAAAAATATATATATCTACAAATGGAGGGAGGAAGAATTGGGCATGCTCTGTTCTTTTCAAGCAATTTTGTTGCTTGGGGACAGGACCAGGCTGACAGACAGCCATCTTCTGTGCCTACCCGTGCAAGCTGCCGCGTGCCTCCTGGGAGCACTTGAGCCTTCTCGGAGCCATGAATGGAAGATGAGAGCGCTCAGCCCCTCCGGAGAGATGTCCTGGTGAGAAACCTGGTGGGATTGGACCTAAAAGTCTATAGGGATGTTAAAATTTAATACTATCAAGGCCTACCAACCCTTATCAGATCTGCCCATCAATAGCGATCACTTACAGCTCTCAGCAGGCTGGAGTCACCTCCAGCCATTTCAATCCGCCTGATCTAGGAAGCAGGCTGACACCGGGAAGCAGGTTGGTAGTTGGATTTTCTAAACTTGGTACAGCCCCTGAATGTCACAGGTTACAGGAGGACCGCCTTTACCCACCCAGTGTGCCAGGGAGCCATCAGCGTGCAGGAATGCAGAAGGTGATGGGTATAGGAGCGGACAGGCCCAGTGTGTGATGGGGTTTCTGCACAGCACTGTCATAGCTCACAACAGACTGCTGACAGAAGCTGGTAACCCATCACATCCCATCAGATCAGGCATGCCACAGACTGTCAGACAAGTGTACACGCAGCAAACATACCCCTACAGACACAGACATGTACCTAAACTCCAGCTGTAGCACTCAGAGATTTGTTGCGACTGTAACTGCAATGCACACCTCATCCTCCCTTCTGGTCACAAGTGCAGGCTTATCAGAGCAATAGCTCAGCAAAAAGTCTAGTTTTTACTCATAGGATAACATACAGGTCTTCCAAACAGCCCTGCTCTGCCTCCAAACCAACTCTGTGTCTTGAGCTTGTGTCTTGTCCCACAGACACATCGCTGAGGTCCAGGCAAAGCTCTGCACTGAGCTCTTTAGCCTCGAAACTCTGCAGCATTGCAGGAGGCTGGAGCATGCGGTTTGGTTTGGTTTTTCCCATGGACACTTTTAATTAAAAAAAAATCAACAAAAAAAAACTACTGATTATGCAGACTTCCAAAAAAAAAAAAAAAGTTTTTAGTTTTCGATTAAATTTGTAAGCACGGGTCTATTATTTTAAGGAAGTGTATATTTTCTGAAAACAAACAAAAAAAATCATAGAAAAACACCCCATAGTTTAAGCTGAAATCAAATCTGACATCACAGATAGATATTAATAAGGTTTTTTAACCTAGCCCTGCTCAGCATTCTGTGCAACAGATGAGCGTTTTTGGCACCTCTTCCATGTGGGGATAAATTGGTACATCTTTATAGCACTTTCCCAGGGCAGCTTCTCAAACAGATTTCAGCATCCGTGGCCACATAGCCAACCACTCACACCTGCTGTTTGTAAATCTTCCAGTCTTGATTGCTCCCAAATTACCAATGCCAATATTTTCTCACAAATGTACCCAGGCCTTTTAACAGCTTCTTGCCCTCAAGTCTTTACCTGCATATGCAAAACATTAATTCTGTAGATTTCTAGAAAAGAGCAGACAGTTAATGGATATTTTAAAATTGAGCACAGACCTGTAAGTCTATCATCTTAGCCTGCGGCCATTAAATCTGCAATGCCTCCACAAGATACACACCCTCAAAAATCCTACAGGACCATGGATCATATATGGTAGAAGCAAAACTGTCCTTGCACTTAAGAAAATAGTCTTTAGTTCTTTAAATCTTCCTTTAATACATGATATTTGTTAAATGATTTTTTTTTTCAAAATCATCAATTTTATCTTCCTCTTGTACTAACATGATAGTTAAATCACTCCAGTGATTTCCATGCAGCTGTTTTCAATTTATTCCAACAGAAGTGGAAAGGCAGCTAGGTTTTCATCCTGCACTTATTTCCACATACAAGGGTATTTTTTCCACATATTCGTCACTCCTGAAAGCTAGTACAATCCTGATCATATCAGATGTTAGCCTAATGTGCAACTTTTTGCCAAAATAAGAGGAATCAGCAAGAATCAGTATAAACTGGGATAGACTTGGCGTTGGCAGCATGCATCTGTTGCATTACACTCAATACTGCAACACCCCAAAGCACATTTCAGTCATTAATGAATTTTGCAACATATACACATCATCTAAACTCGAGCTGATCCATAAAGTTTTGATCCTGATGGAAATATTTGGGGTCAAGCAAAGGTGAGAGTCAGTCACTTCGAAGCCCTCAACCTGGACAATTAATTCCAGCCTTCTCCTGGCGATGTTTGGCTGCAAGCAGTGGCGGCTTCTCAAGTACATGTGCAATTGTCTGTATTGATCCCCGAACTGCCCAGAGCCTTTTTAGTGCATTTAATAGAAGTTAAACTTTTTTGCTGAGTAAATCCAAATGGATGTTTTGCAAATTTTCCATGTGCAAAGCAAAAAGATCTTTTTGTTTTGCAGTTGCTCAACTTTCAGGGTTTATTTACTGACAACATTGGAACTTATTAGGAGACAAATTATTCCCGAAATTAATAGAAAACTGACAGTCAAGCTTGTTTCACTCCTGAAGGGCTTTTACAATGCACAAGCCCAACAGAAATGCTTCTGCAGGTTTCTGTGTTAATTAAAAAAGAAACATAACAGCGGAGGCATTTTAAATATAAACTAACAATCTGCTCTGGCGATTGCATCTCTGTGATGCTGCATAAAACCTAAAATTGAAACTGAGCAGAAAATGACTATAGAGGCAAAAATGAAACTCGCTAGCACCTCATTAACCGAGGAAATTGCAGAGTGGTCAAACAATACGAATACCGACGGATGGAAATTATTTTTTTTTTATCTTGACTTTTAATCTTTTAAGGGTATTTTAAGTAACAAAGTAAGTACCTTTGTTTTATTATTACTTTTAAATACAGAGGCAAATTATTTGCTGGATCAGCTCTGTACTATATGAGCAGCTCCGTGATTTTTACCGCAGCCTGACCCTTTTAGCTTCCTTGTTCAAAGGGAAATTCTGCCTTCATCTTGACAGCCTCCAGCACCTCTTTAGCTGGAAATTATGTTTTGGGGGGGATTCAATCTAGAGTACAGTTCAAGAAATAAACTATTACACATCAAGAAATTGAATGTGAGAAATCAGGGGTCAAAAGTTGCTATTAGAGCTCACTGGGTGATGCATCAAAAGCACTTCCCAGATAGATGTCTGAATTTCCTCTGAGATCTTCTTGACTTTATCGGAGAATGCTCCTATTCGCTCCTTTAGGATGTCTGTCACATCTACGTAATAATGCAGCAGAAACACTACTCCACTTAACTTTATATTCCTAAACCCTCTTTGAAACCTGGGCTGCCACCTTTGAGCTCCAGAAGCTGGAAAGTGCCACTGCAGGTAGCTGCTACACCTCATGATGAGAGCCAGAGCACTTTGAAGGGCACCAAGGACCAGTCCAGAGGAGAGTGGCTACTCAACGCCACTGTCTGTGACTTCTTCTTCTGGCTGGATGGGATCAGAGAACATACTGAAGGCCTGTCCCAGCTGAGGTGATGGATACCTTGATGGATACCTGAGGAATTGCAAGCTAACCACTAGGCAGTTGGGTACTACAGAAACCATACTGCACATCAGTGACCTTTCAAGCTGCCAGGCTCTCTCCTCCAAGTGAGTCTGTTGTGAATCTGGCAGAAACCCACTCATGTGGGGATGCTGGATGCTGTCTGGTCACCTTTGGACCAGGACAGGACCTGCTGCACTGACGGGTGAGGGCAGGCGAAGTGCACCTCTGTTCATCTGCTGCCTCTTCTGGGGTACGTTGTCCTGTGAAGGGCTGCAGGAGTGCACAGAACCATCCCCGAAGCAAGGTTTATACACACAGAGAATATCTTTTATTAGATCAACTGGTAGAGCTGGAAAAAAAAAAACAACAATGAGCTTTTTCAGGCTGAAAGCTTGTCTGTTTCTTCCAGCTATATCTGTTGGTCCAATAAAATATATTCCCTCCCTACAGACCTTGCCTACCACTGCTTATTGGAACCCCTCCGAAATGGCTCGGGTCCTTCCTCTCAGATCAAAGACAGATGGTCACTACAGATCATTTTTTCTTCCACCTCCACAGCCCCTCGGGTCCATTCCTCCTTCCTACCCAAGCTGCTGGTATTAGTGATTAAACTCCACAGCATGAAATGCAGATGACTCCAAGGTGTATTATCTCCCCTATAAGTGCAATAAATAGCATCGTTCCCAGCTTTCTCAACACAGGCCTGCAGAAACAGGGAAGCACATCAAAGACCCTTCTTAGTTTAACACTTCAGGTCTTCTACCAACATTTTAAACCCACATGATCTCCCAGTCCACCTCCGCAACAGGCAGCCTTGCTTTCCTGTCCCCGAGC